>NC_090709.1:3629056-4297389 GCF_040954835.1 Lepisosteus oculatus
GTAAGACTTGTTTTTTGTGAATTTTTGTGGTTTTTTGCTATTTTTGGTTGATTTTTGAAGCCCTCCTCTTCAGCCTAGCGCTGTTTGGGGAGGGGAGAGACTTTTGGTTTTTTGTTGCTTTCTGAGCCCTGTTTGTGTTTTAATGGAAGGAAAAAACATGGAGGCAGAGAATGTTATTGTAGTGGAGGAGGAGAGTGGTGTAGGAAAGAGAAGGATGAGGAATTCAGACCGACCCCCCCGGCGGGTTTTTGCAATGGCACATACTGTTGTGGTGGATGTGAGCGGCGTGGAGAAACCGTCTGCGGGTGCTATTATCGCAGCGGTGCACGGCGTCTGTGGGGAGGGCTCTCTTTTTGCCTGCCGCCCCCGGACGCCAAAAGGGTTTGAACTGACTCTGGACTCAAAAGAACATGCGGACGCGGTGGCTGTGGGGCTGGATGTGCAGGGCACACCCTGAAACTGCCGCTGGCTGGAGCTGAAGGAGGTAGTGGTGTCCTTCCTCCACCTCCCGGCATATATCTCAGACGAGACTATCAAGGAGAAGCTGAGTAGCTGGGGGGTGAGAGTGATTTTGGACATCAGGATGCGCCACTACCCTGGGACCACCATTGCTGATGGCACGAGGTTTGTACGGATTCGCTTTCCCGAGCACGTTGCCTCGTTGCCATACAGCACCCGCTTCGCCACGGCAGAGGGGGAGCAGTACTTCAGGGTCCTCCATGACCAGCAACAAAGGGTGTGTCATGTCTGCCTGGACTCGGGGCACATCGCCAAGGACTGCCCTGAGTTCCTCTGCTATGAGTGCAGACAGCCCGGCCATCGCGCCAGGAACTGCACCGCTGCCAAGTGCCCGGACTGCCTCCATGCGCTCATGAGCTGCAACTGCGAGCCGGAACCGGAAGATCCAGCCGCCGCAGGAGCAGCTGCTCACAACGCCGAGGGGGTTGAAGATGGACTACGAGTGGCCGCTGCAGCTGAGCATGGAGAGTTGCCAGCAGCGGCGCCCCAGGACCCCAGTGAGCCAGCAACGCCCCAGCCGGTGATGGGGGAGAGGCAGAGGGAGGCCCCTCCAATCCTGGGTACAGCGCAGCAGAAAGGAGCCGGGGACCAGCCAGCATCTCCACCAGCAGGGGCGCCCCGTTGCCCTAACAAACCTGCTGCTTCCCACTCTGTGCCGCAAGAGAAGCGGAGGGAGGTTGCTCCACAACAGGCGGCAGTGCAGCTGAGATCCTACGGGCACCACCACCACCAGAGGCGGCCCCTCAGCATACCAGTGGGGCTTATGACACCCCAGCCTGTGCAGGGAGAGAGGCAGAGGGAGGAGGCGACGGCACCAGCACCACCACAACCATCACCGTCAGCAGTGCCCCAGCTCACCGGTGAGCCAGCAGGGCCCTCTTCTGGGTCCAGGGATGAGAAACCTGCTGGGGTCAGCAAAGGCGCTGCTGCGTGGCATGTGACCAAGTGGCAGCGGCCAAGGTGACAAGACCGTGGCGACGTGGACACAGGCCCAGATGAACAGACGCCCGAGGACCCAGAGGAGACTGAGGGGAAGCGCCCAGTTGCCCTGCAGCGGCCACAAGACACCACACTGCCAGGTGAGGGAGCCTCTTCAATACTCGGTCAGGCACCGTTGGCAGAGACTGAGGAAGGGGAGTTGGATATGGTCGTGGGAGGAGAGGTAGGGGAAGTGGTGGAAGAAGGAATGGAGGATGGGTGTCTGAAGATGGATGGGGCAGGGACGGAGGAGGGGGAATTACAGGGCATGAAGATGGAGGGGGAAGGGGAGGTGGTGGAGATGGATTGGGTGGAGAGGGAGGACAGGGAGGAGGGGGAGGGGAGTGGGCGAGCCGGGGTACAACCGCCTGGGCCCTCAAGACTTGCGGGAGCTTGGGGCAGGAGACTTCCTGACGAGGCTGACTCCGGGGCTGGTAAAACATCTGCCCCCCTCTTACAGGGAGGTCCTGCTGGCGTGGGGGGAGTTCATGTCCCAGCATGTCTCCTACACGCCAGAGACCCGGGCCCAGCTTCTGTAGCAGCCTCTGTTCCTCAACCCCCTGCTGGGGTCTCGATGGAACAGGCGGCTCTACGAGGCTGGCATATCCAAGGTCAAGGATCTTCTTTATGAAGTAAAAGACGGGTTTCTGCCCACCCAGGCTATTGTCGACGCTGTCAGAGAGGTCGACGACGAGCTGCCAGTCAGTAACATCCATCAGAATTACGAGCAGCTCAAACTCAGTCTCCCGGACAGTTGGCTGGAGAAGCTCCATCTACAAGACGGGGCAGCAGGCCCGGCCTGGCCGGAGCTGAGGGTGAAATGGGGAGACCGTGGGGTGGACCTCCTGGGGTGCACAACCATTATGTTCTACAGGCTGATGGTGGTGAAACGCTTCAGAGTGCTGGTCTCAGAGGGGTTTTGGGGTAAGATCTTCCCCCAGCTCGAGCCAGGGCGTACTTGACAGATCTACTGGATGGCCTGTTTCGCTCTGTTCGAGGAGCTGTTCTTGACGGGGTGCCCTGGAAAGAGCTGTTCCTCTTTGGGTACCGCGGGTCTGAGGGGGGGTTAATGCCATTTTAGTGAACCTCCTCCTCAGCCTAGCGAGGACAGCTGTCTGGGAGAGGAGGAACCTCATGATGTACAATGGCCTGAAGCCAGACCTTGTCAGGCTGTACATTGCCAGGGTGAAGGACTGCTTCTCTCTCAGCCTGGCCTACTGCAGGGCTGAGAGGCAGATGGCCGACTTTCGCAGGATCTTCTTAAAAAATAACACACGGCTCCACCCTTTTCCACCCCTGAATAGCATTGGCGAGTTGAATAGCATTCAATTCACATCAAATAGCATTGGGCCCTGAATAGCCCCTGAATAGCATTGGTGAAGCTCAGCACTGGGCCACTGGGCACGATTTCCCACCGTTTCCAGAGTGTAGTGGTTATCACGTTAGCCTCCCATGTGAAATGTCCCTGGTTCGAAACAGAGCAGCTTCTTTTGTTGCCACGCACACTGTTTGGGGATTCGCCTAGTGCTGTGATCGAACAGACCCACTCATCTCTTAGTGTGGCGGGATCTGCACAGTGCATGTCGCAGCGCTTCCTGCTTTCACTTCAATGTGCTTCCTGATGTCGAGTCGTGTGCCGTGCGGAGGCTCTGATAGTGGGAGCAATGAAAAGGTGCACAGCGCTGTGAAAGAAAACACAGAGAAGTGAAAGGCAGTCCTTTCTCTAAGACCGGGGTAAAGTTAGCTTGAAGTTCGAAAACGATTTTGGCACGCCTGTAGTGCTTTCGCGAAATCTCTTAGAGTTACAAAAACACTTGCTTTGTGTACAAAATGCATTGTGAATACTTTCTCAGCCTTCACTTTGTCATTTTTATGACTTTTTTTTACCACGCTCAAATATTGTTTTGTCCATATCTTCACAATGGAAGCACAGAACATCTTCAAACCAAATGCATTTTAAAGATCACAACTTGTGGAAATTTCCACATTCTCTACATCAAACTTTCAGTGAGCTAATTTCGTTTTTCATCGATGCATAATTACGCACTAACTGGAACCCGGGGGACCGCTGTGTGCACATGTTCACAATGCGAGAAATACTGTTCAATACGGCTTCATGCAAAAAACCCGTATATGACCTTAGGAAGCAGAACAGTGCAGTCTCCAATTACCCAGACTGTAAGATGACAAGATGAGTTGATGGAAAGAGCACAAAAGATCAGCTCGTACAATAGGCAACGAAGGTCCCAGCGTCGTCATCGCACTTGAAAGGACTGCCTTGCAGACCAAGGGCAGTGGGCGGTGCCCGGTAAGAGGGGCAGAGGCAGTAAGACATGAAGCCGAGAAGCATGAAGCGAGGGGGGTTAGCTCAAATGGTAGAGCGCTTGCTTAGCATGCGAAAGGTAGCAGGATCGATGCCCGCATCCTCCAGGTCTGAGTGTGGATCTCCGGGAGCCTGGTGCTCTCGTTTAGCCTCCGTGACTTCTGACGGGTGCTCCTCTGTTGCGGAGAGAATGTCCTTCAGTTGTCAAGCGTTGAAGGGCCACACCTCCTTCCCAACCTCAGTCTGCACTGAGTGCGTCTCCGGCACTTTCTCGTCCAATTTGTCAGCTTAGCAAGTGAAAAGTATATCCGAGTGAAAACAGTGCTGATAATACTCTCACGAATTGTTAGAAGATGTGCTTTTGATCATCGATTGCTTAACAATCACATTCATTCGACTTGAGCCATCAAGCTCGAAGTTTTCATTCAAATCTTGAAAGCTCTCAGTGAGAACATCATGGGCTGCAGGACGTCCCGTAACTTGAGTACTTCAACAGAAAGAAGAGCAGACGGCTCCACAAATATGCGAGGCGCAGAGAGCGCAAGGCGAGCCACACACGTTTCGGTGGCTGAGAGAGGGCAGTTTTTGCTTCTGCATTTCCCAAGTAAGGACGCATGACAACAAGCGATCGCGGTGCTCATCTACAACATAGTGGTGATGAGTTTTCAGTACGTGTTCTTTTGAACGAGCAATGAGGTTGCCACCTTGGACAGCTGACTGCACGCTCTCATTGTGCCACGTGATGAGAATTCACCAGGCTCATTCAGTCATTAGTCACATTCCATCGTTTGCCATAAGCAGACGCTGCGAAGTGATGTGGATATCAGTTCCCAGTCTTGTGGAAGAGGAGGAAAAGAGCACACGAGGGCTCGTCCAGGAGTTGAACCTGGGACCTCTCGCACCCTATGCGAGAATCATACCACTAGACCAACGAGCCACGGCAGCACTTTCCATTTCACTCTGTCAGCGAGCTTGAGGATGGGGGAGAGGCGTCATTCGCTCGTCCAGTCAGACCTTCATCAATAAGTCAAGAAAGCCGCAATTACACGACTGCCTTGCAGACGAAGGGCAGTGAACTGTGCCCGGTAAGAGGGGAACAAGCGGCACTAGGTGACGCCGAGGCATAAGACCCAGCGAGGGGGGTTGGCTTGTATGGTACAGTGCTTGCTTTGCATGTAGGAGGTAGCAGGATCAATTCCCGCATCCTCCAGGTGTGTGCTTAGAGCTTGATGTGCCGAAAGGTGTCATTTAACCTATGGTCACGCCTTGCATGGAGAGCATCGTGCAGCTGTCAAGCGTTTCGCAGCCACGCCCCCTTTTCATCTTCTCTCTGGCTTAAGCGTCTCTGCCACTCTCTCTTGACATTTCATGTCAGCATGTCAGAAGTCCGAGTGACATTTTTAATGGCTGAGTGAGGGCACGATGCTGAAGCAGAGAGGCCACTTCAGCCAGAGAGACTTGTGCTAGGTGAGATCTGAAAGACGGACTCGCAACATAAACAGACCAAAAATGTATCGGTGAGATCAAAAGGCAAATGCAACATTCAGCAGAGGGCGTCTAAAGATTAGGGAACGGGCGACTGAAATCCATGTGAGGCAAACTTTCCGGTGTGTGTACTGCAGCTGGGCTTGTTGGCGTAATTGGTAGTGCATCAGTCTCGTCATCTGAAGGGCCTGAGTTTGATCCTCACACGGGGCAGGGCTGCTTCCTCTCTTGCTCTTTTCAAACAGTTGCGGCAAATGTTCGCTCATAACCACGTCTGGAATGCAAGACCTTTACACGTGCGAGAAGCAACGCCGCATCCCTTTTCTAAAGAACATTCACATTCAGAAATAAGTCAAGAAATTTGCCATTACTTTCGCTCGCACTGCTGTCAGCCTGCCCATGTTGCCAAAGAAAGATTCACTCGGCGTCAACATGACAGAACAGCGATCACTTGAAAACAATGTTCCACACTCCGTAAGCAAGAACTTCAGTATTTGCAGTCACCCGATATGCCGATAGTCAAAGGAGCGCAAAACACGAAGCGTCAAAAGACAAGATGAGTTGATGGAAAGAGCGTTGAATTGATGAGGACAAAAGTTCAACTCGTACAATAGGCAACGAAGGTCACGGCGTTGTCATCGCACTTGAAAGGACTGCCTTGCAGACTAAGGGCAGTGGGAGGTTGCTGTTTTGAGATGGAGGCATTGGGATGGTGGGCTGAGATCTATTCTTCTTAAGGAATTCTTCATCGTGAAAGATCGTCCACAGGTCATCCAAAGAACTCAGGGAATCATGTGCTACTGAAGGGAGTGAAGTGCTGAAACACATGGCATGCCCCCTTGATCTCACATGCACAATTCTGCTGCAACATGCACAGCTACCGTCCACACCAGGCAGTGGGGCTTCAGCAGAATTTGCTAAGCCACCTGCAATTACATATCCAGCTGCACACATATACATGGCCCTTCTGTCCTTTTCAGGATCTCAAAAAAAAGCATAGCGTGGTTTTCCTGCCACCTGATTGACCTCATCTCCCTCAGAATGTGCCCCGCCACATTCATTGCTGAAGCAGGACGGAGGCTAACGGACATGTCAGAACAGTGTTGTTCAACGATCTCTCCAAAATATTGTGGTTGTAGTGGAAGAGATATGTTTTAAATTGTACCTTGGTATTTCAAACTCTCTCTAGAATGTTATCCATTTCTATTTTATTTTGACAGGAACTGTTAAAAGGCTAATGACACTAGATGAAAAGAGAAGAAAGAAAACACAACGTTTCAGCCGTGGAGCCTTCTTCAGGTGTGAGGGCTCCACGGCTGAAATGTTGTGTTTTCTTTCTTTTCTTTTAAGCATGGAATAGACCTATTACTTGTTCCTTTGCAGCCTACACATGGTGACGCAGCTCCCCACCTGAACTGCTAATGATACTAGATGCCTGGTAGTTTGTGGTACTTGGTTATTGTCTTATGTTTGCTCAAACTGCATATGTGTTGTAGTGGCGAGGCTTATTAATAAGAAAGAATTAAGTGTTCTGAGCCTTCCCAAATGAGGCCCCATCTCTGTTCATCTCTGTGGTGCAGCCACAGAGAAACTATTCATGCAGGCTGATTTAAGGTTTCCTTTGATAAGGGACAGCTCCCAAAGGGGGATGCACTTAGCTAAGCCTGGCTATCATGATCAATGGCCATCCATTGGCACCTATCTGTCTAGGGAGTGCCAGATGGACATCTGGACTGCATTCCTAGGTGTCAGGAGTAAATGACTCATATCTCACCTTGATCAACCAATCAGGGACTGGTAGGGCCGAGTAACCCACGTGGGACTCTAATGCCCATGGAACTTTCAGCCAATCAACGAGCTGAAGTTCCTCCAGGTAAAAACAGGAAACACAGAGAGCCTGTAGTAAGATTAAGGAGAATTCTGTGGACCTTTCTAAAGGGAATTCAAAGGAGAATTCCAGGGCAGGACGGCCCAGGAGCAGAAGGCTCCCAAGGGCAGGACATTCTCACAGCGCGCCTCCTGACCATCCTGAGACTCAGCCCGGGCAACCACGGAACGGCCAGTGTGTCCGAGTGCCAGAACTGTCCTTTGTTCTAAGAGTCTAGAGCGGAGGTTGCCAGAGAGTAACCAGAGGATCCACCCGAGGTTAGCACCAGTAGCAGGCCTCGTGAACAGGTCGGAACTGTGGACAGCTGAATCACTATTCAGAACTAGCTCTTCATCAGAAACGAACCGGTCCTCTTCCTGACTTGCTGGGGCCCACAGTCATCTTTTCTCCTGTGCACAAACTTTGCTAGTTAAAGCCAACAGTGAGCATCAGCAGCGCACCGTCGCAAGCCGCACAAAACAGCCTGGCACGGAGCCAGAGAGCGCGGATCCGATTGAGCGGAAGGGTTCCTGCCTGGATGAATTCAGCCACTCCCAAGTGAGTGCTGACTCCACCCCTGAAGTCACAGAGCAGGCAGTAAAACACAGAGGAAAAGCAGGAGGCTTTTACCTCGAGGCTGCCATGGGAGATGTCTTACACAGTGAGACGCTGATTGACACTGAGGTGTTTGATGTCACACTGCAAGCTCAAATGGGTAGAAAAAGAAAAGGGCATGCGACTCAGAAAGGAACTGTTGGTGGATCACCAGAAAGGCAAAGTGTGGAAACAGGTCAAGGCTCCTAAGCCTTCTGTACAGAAGGAAAGGGGGGCCAAGAGGCAGACTGTGCTCACACAGTGCCCACCGAACACAGAAGCATATGTGAAGATTCCTTCTGTTCCCTCTGGACAAGAAATAAAAATATTTCCTTGTTCCCCGGATATACAGGGAAGTCGTGTCCCAGCTGAGGTCACAACAGCCTCCATGCCACAGAAGCGGTGCTCCAAGCAGCCGCCTGATCCACCAGGTAAAGCACACACCTTTTACATCCCTAAAGAGGAGCAGATCTCCCCACCTGGCGATGAAAATGAGCTTTCCCTGTGCACCCTGGCACCCAAGAGGGGTCAGGACCACCACCCCGCAGTGGTGGAAGGGATCCAGATGGCAGGAGAGCAGGTTGGTGATGTAGCCCTCACCTTTAGCCCTGAGAGGTCCTCTATTAGTGAGGATCTGCTTGAGCAGCTGTCACAGGGCCACCGCCAGGTGCCCCTGGTGCAACATTCACAGGTTAGACAGGAGGTCCAGCTGGACGCTGAGACTACTGCGCTGTGGACACACCTGATTCCAGATGCCGATTCCCTCTGCTGTGACCCAGGGAACATGCAGTCAGGTAACATTATTTCTCACAACTACCAGGTAGTGAGTGAGACTGACCTGATTGTTCCTGCCTCAACGGCAGGGTTGCCAACACACCCAGTCCCCAGGAAGGGACAGGGAATGAAAGCCAAGCCGGTTTTCTTAAAGCCACGAGCTCAGTCTGTCAGTCTGAGTCTGACCAACAGTGGTTCACCCAGACTGGAGCTGGATGGTCAAGTCACCATGAAGTATGAAGTGTTAGGATTCATACCAAGATATACTTTTTGTTTTCAACCCAAAATGCTGCTATTGCATTACACATTATGTGAACATTACCAGTTTTGGTAGCTTCTCTGCGTGAAACTAATTTTCAGAACTGAAACTAATTACAGAATTACTTAAGATCAACCATGACAAAAAATTATAAATCAGGATCAATATTAATATCAACTCATATTACTACAGAAGAAAAGATTTAACTGAAATATTAATAATACTATGCAAGCCTAAAAAGTAGAACAATTCAATTTATATAACTTTAATTTTTTTAATATTTTGAGAAATGGGCTCACACACCGGAAGACACTAACATTTCTCTTCATTAGAGTGTGTGAATAACAGTTTAACCCAAAATGTTTGGAGTCCAGAGGGAGGACGCGCTCGCTGAATGATCTCTCAAGAAATCCCTGGTGAGATTCAAAAGGTGTTTTTTTCAACAGCCACGAAAAGTTTGATGATCTTCTCTGGATTTTCTGAATATGGCGTTAAATTAGTTCAAATCAGTTGGTAGTTAACAAAACTAAATGCTTTGGAGGTACATTTAAAACAGCAGAGCAACACTGTAGCACTTTGAGTTTAATTGTGTAAACCTGTCTCTCTATGAACACGAGCAAAGAGTTCTCACTCAACAGAAGATTGCAATGTGAACACAATAACATAAGACATCTGAAGATGCCAGGGATTAAACCCTGGACCTCATACATGCTAAGCATGCACTCTAGCACTGAGCTACATCCTCTAGGGCGCAAATGGTGGAACTGACGTAAAGATGTGCATATGTTCACTGAACACAATCCACCCTTCACGAAGAATGCCTGCAGTTTCCCACTTTCGCGTTTCTTCTACTACAAAGTAAATTCATGGGAATGAAGAAATAAGGAAGGGAAAATAATCACATCGAAGCTTATAGAGACTGGGCAAAATTAATAATTTATTTTTTTATCCAGTCACATGGGTGACGGTGGTTGATTCTTCAACAGGGGAGAGCATTTTTCTACCTCCTTACTCGACTGTCTTTCAATTATGTTTTCTTTGAAATCTTTTTGCATCTTTTAAGTGCTTGCGATTAAATTACGCATAGAAAAACAGCAGTACAGTTGATGTTCATGGACCAATGCACACAACTCCAGTGATAAAGTCCTGTCTATAAATATTGTAGAAGAACGTTAAAGGGCGAAACAACGCTCCAACCACGGGAATGGTAACAAGAAGGATCGTGTTCTTATTTAATATGTGCTTTTGAATTGCCTTGTCAATACACACAGGCTTTAGAGATGGACAAATAATTTACAGTGGTGTTTGTAAACAAAGATGGAACATGTTTTTTCTATACCAGGAAGAAAGGAGCAGACTCTTAAACTTTAAGAGACAGAAACAACACCTCATCACAGCTAACACTAATTAAAACAACATCACAACAGAAGAGTGAAGCCTTGAGTGAATCAAATTAGTTTTCATTGGTTGTCTGTGTCTTCATAACTTTGTAGGTGAGAGAGAGGATTGCGAAAATGTGCGGGTGCTTCTTAGAAGTGTGTTGGTAGTATAGGTGACTTCCAAATAATTGAGCCGGGTTTTAATCCCAGCCAGTGCATCCCCAAACCTTTTCAAGATAATCTGTTATCCGGTAGCACATCTCCTGAAACTAACATTCGAGGTAGGAAGTGTGCTCTTAAACACCAAAACACTCAAAAAGGAAGAAGCAGATCTCTGTACACAAGACAGCAGTGCGATATTAGAATTTCTGAGTTCTTGACGGATTCAAGCTCCTTTTCAGAGGTCCTTGCTCGCCAAATAACTTTACATCTGAAGAAGAGCACCACGGAAAAAAAAAAAACAACTCAACAAGCGAGCCCGTTGGTTGCTCTTGCTCTTAATGCAAGGAGCTGTTTTTTTTTTCCTCGCAATAATCATTATGAACCAAAAACAGCAGCACGGGTAGGTCGCATTTGTGATTATGTCACTTCTCTGCTTCAGCAAGGTCAATAAAAGACTCTGAAAGTAGAAAAGCAAAACTGAACTCAAAATCATATTAGGAATTCTGAGCGATATCTGCATACAGGTAATCCAATAAGAACGTTGAAATATTTGAATATCATCTCTCTATATATTTCACTGCTTTTTACCCGGATTAAAACTATTGGATTGAAGGAATGCTAACCGCTGGGTTAAAATGTATAGTTGTTATTTGGAGAAATCTGTAAACTCGTGATCTTATATGTTTTAAAAGACAGCACAGGAAAAAATGACAGTGCTGATTATTTTCCAGAGACTGAGCACTGATGACCTATCCGAGCTGATTGATAAAGCCCACCCAGTGGATACTCTAGCAGAATGTCAAAGAACATTCACCTTTGTATCCAAATAAATGACAGGAACAACATCAGGAAGCACAATCAATTCCCCTTTTAAATCTTTCCTGTGAGGTATGCTTTGTGAATTCATGAAGTTAATCCTCTGATCTCTTTTGATCACGAACAAAGTATTTCTGATGTAGCGCTATGTTCAAAGTTTTAATAAGCTTTACCCCTGCCAACGATTCGGCGTGAAGAATTAAAAGTTTCACAGACAAAAGCAGCTCACCACCACAGCCAATATTAAATGTACTTGCCGGTACACTATCATGTGCACTGCCTCAAAAGTGATCTCGGCAGACGTTGTTCCCTACATAAAGCTGAACGTGCCAAAGAGAATTTCTGTTGAGAAAACAAAATATTTTTTCTGCCTTGATGTTAAGCCTGTCTTTTAGAAAGTCTATCTCTAAACACCTCCCGCAGCCTAACAAAAAGCGCTTTTACTGATCGTATTGCAGGTCTTAAAACATTAACATTTGGCAGCAGTGGGATTTGAACCCACGCCCCCAGAGAGACTGGAGCCTACATACAGCGCCTTAGACCACTCAACGCTACCTTCCTCCATAGCCATCTTCCTAACATTGCTGGCTTGGAAATGCCGGGGGCTTCAGCTCTTGTCGTCAGATATAATGACATCATGACATGTGGAATTGACTGCACCTTCATCTTCCGAGATGCTTTCAATAGCACAAACGCTACTTTCACCGGCACAAACATAGCAATAATGAAGGAGGTGGGTTTCATCCTATGTGCTGTTTGTAGGGGCGCAACTCTACGGTTATCTACTGACTTGAAGAGCAAAAATCAAAATCCTCTGCTACTACTGTTGCTTTCTTCATAGTTTCTTCAAATCCTTCATTTGAACATAGATTTTGAAGGATATTGATGATAATACCACATAAATTGTGGTTTTCTTGTGATCGCCAATTTTTTTTCAAATACCAGCCTTTTTTACAGTTCCTTGCGTGTTTCACAAGGTATAATAGCTCCCCTCGCATCCTCAGCTAACATATTTTAAAATTACAATAGCTCATACAGCATGCATGTTTACATTTATATTAAAATTAAAGTAAATATACAAGAATACATACAGTGCTAACCCAATAATTCTTGTCAGGTTCTCCAACAAATCTGCGTTGTTATTTTAACATGTTTCAGCTGAGGGTGCAACAGGAGTATAAATGAATTTTCCCACCAGCCATTCAAAGACCAAATTCCATGAGTGAACATTATTTTCTCAGAAGTTGCCGGCATTGGACTTTGCCGGTGGTATTGAATTATGTCCACAACTGTTGTAGTAGTTCCTTCTTGAAATTCGACACGTGCAAAGCACTCGTAATATCATAGGTGTTAAAGTTCGCTGAGTCTATTCGAGTCATGGTGTGTATCCCTGCCTATCACTGGGAGACAGGTAGCTTTTTTACACTCAGATTCCAATCTTCAATGCTTTGTGTGAGAGCTTACATAACTTTCATTTTCTCACATTTTCTGACAACTGTTCCAAAGGGGCACCTTGTCAATTCCGAATACTTTTCAAAAATCTGCCTGCATGTTTGATTATTGTCATTTCATTTTGAAAAAGTTCAATATTGATCATAACTAAAGAAAATAATGATCACGAACAAAAAAGGGGTAAAGATGCGAGTCGATCTTGAATCACAGCTGGGTGACACGGGCTTCTGTTCTGATATGGTTGTACGAGAAACAGGAGGAATCGCCAATCTCCTATAGAACATGAGTTGAATCAGGAGTGAGACATTTCGTATACTCGTGCATATGTCAACGCCTGACCTACATCATAAAACTAACATTAAGTTGTCAGAGACATTCATTTATATACAAACAAGAGACAGACCAAGTAATAATTCTACATTAGTTCAGGTGGGTAAACCTATTCATAATTCTACATTAACGTGTCCTACACTGATCAGACTAATTGACATGGTCTGATTCAGAGCCTGTGCAGTTCGTGCTAATTACAACAAGGACAGTTCTGAACCCTCATCACCGAACTGAGCACAAGTTCAGCTGTTCTCCAGTTTTGTTACGCATGGTTTTTCATTGCAATTGAGTTCAGAGCTGGAGCTGATCTCCAGACAGTACAGTGTTTTGGGTAAGTTGTCGAAATTAACATGAGGCTGCAGACAACTTACTCAAATTGTTTTCTATAGCTTTCAGGTGCAGTTCATTTATATAAAGGAATGTAAGTGGTATAAACGCAACAAGCCAGACGGCAGTCGAATCTATAATTTTCTGACGCGAGGCCTGACGCGTTATTCATTACGCCACTGACGCTGATATTGGAGTGCTAAAAAAACACGTTTTCTACATTTTTGTCTGTTTAAAAATCACTAAAAAAGACAAGGGGTTTGTGTGTCGCGCTAAAACTCCGCTTCATTTCGAATGCAAATAAAAACCGTTTTGTTTTAAAAAATCATAATTTTGTCACATCCTTCATACTATACTTCTCTCTTGTATTAGTAAAGCATTTTGATTTAAACTGAACAATATATGAAAGGTTTCATCTATACACTTACACATAATAAGCATACGAATAAGTACTCGGAAGAAGCCGCAGCTCAGGTATTAGAGAGATTTAAAATCGGATCGGAGGACTGAGTCCAGACTGCAAACCGACAGCTGACACAGGTCTTTTATAGAACCGTTTTGATTTTCTCTCCTTTGTCCCCGTGACGTCATTGTCCTGCTCGCAGCCGAGCCCAACACACGTCTGGTTTTTGTCGCTGGGCGCACACCCTGCGGTCCATGCGGGTCCTGATACTCCAGTACAATGACGGGGACACTAAACTGTAAACAGGTGCCGTCCTTCGGCTGAGACGTAAAACCGAGGTCCTGACTCTCTGTGATCATTCAGGAGAATGGTGGTGGTGAAGGGGAGTCCCCATTACCTGTAAAGCGCATTGAGTGGAGTATCCAGAACAGCGCTATATAAGTGTAAGGAAGAATAATGATGATGATGATGATGATTATTATTATTATAATGTAAAATGCAATAAAAAATCAAAAAATCAAACTTTGATTCAAAATAGATTAATATAAAACTGATAAAGCTAATGCTTTTTTCAGGGCTATATCTACTTTTTTTTTAAAAAAGAGAAGTCTGTCGCGATTGTGAAAGTTAAAGAAGGTATACCAGCGGGTGCCTTCATATCGCGAGCGTCAGTCTCGCCTGTAGCTGCGAGAAGGTTAAAAGTGATCTGTCTTTCGTCAAAGTAATTGCCGGTGCAGTAAGACGCAGAGCACCATCCAGCAGCTGTAGGCGATGTTCGGGGAAGAGCTAATTCTGTTTTTAGCACAGGGAGAGAGAATGAGCTCAGTCCGGCTCCCAGCAGAATCCATCCTGGTTTGGTTACAGTGCGCCTGAGGCTCTTTGGATCGCAACGTAAAAAAAAACAATTGCTCACATCGTGTGACTTCCATGACAGGAAGGAAAGATATCACTTAAAAAAATCAGAACTGAAGATTTGAATCCGGGGCCTCATACTTATAAAATTATTAAAATAATAATTATCAAAATATCAGATTGTGTTTCTGCAACATTTCGTGCACAGTACGCCATTTTTTATCTAAAACAGTCACAACGAGGGCTTTACACGCAGTCTGGGGTATTTTCCCCTTTTATATTTTTGCCACTTTATATCGAACCTGTTATACTCCCAGAAGTGCACAGCAGCTTGTACTTAATAAAAATGTACAATTCACCGCTGGTATAAACAGATGTGTGTCGTGTAAGCATTTATTTAAAAAATACGTTCACAATACGATAAAAACACAGAAAGCACAAACTTTATAATACAACGATACAAAATCAATACCAAATCATTATGCCAATTAAGTACCTATCCTTTGAAAACAGAGAACACCTTTATATCTACAAAAAAACTTGACATTTGTATGTATTTTTGAATTACAAAGCAGACAGTGTAGTCCCTTAATTCAAAGATCAGATCTTGGCCAAAACAAGACAATCAGACGTGCGCTGAATTCGGAACAGGAGCCTCTGCTTCGTCGTTTATTGAGCTTTTGATCAATGTCTGAATGAAACTGATTCGCTTTTTTAACTCTTTGATTAAAGTACACAAAAAGCACCTTCCATCGAGCCGGAATCGAACCAGCGACCTAAGTATTCCCTACTGATCCCACTACACTCCTCCGCTCTAACAACTGAGCTATCGAAAGGATGTCAGTATGCTTTTTGGCACATACTGCCCAATGTAGTGAAATGTTCCGGGTGATTTAACCCACTTCGACATCAAGTTTCCAGCTCGAACTTGAACTTGAACTTTATTGCCATATGTAACTGGTACTTGTACAATGGAATTCTTACTAACAGAAAGTCTGTCAACTGTAAAACAAGTGTAAAAAAACAAAACAAAGTGTTTTTTACTCGTTTCCTTAGTCTTGTTTACCTTGAATTTAAGCCACGAACCAGGATTCTACTGTATAAACTTCCAGGGATATTACAAAATGTTTGATGGGGCATCAATCATTCCAGGCGGAAATTGACTCCTTTTTTTTCTCGAGGGATCATATTAAACATTTCATTAGTATCGAGACGAGGATCACCATGAGACAAAACAAACAGTTTCTTTCTGTCTTTATTAGAAAGTAGCATTTGTGCTACATTAATAATATTTTCGTGGAAATAAAGAAGTTGTAAATTTTCAAATTTATATTTGAATCGAAATGTGGTTTTGAGTTAAATATTAGCGTGTTCATTAGTTTGTGTTTGTCATTACTATATATATATAGAATTTGTAACGGAAGTTTACTAGTTGTGTTTTTTAATGATGATTAGACATTTGTTGATTACAATATTTTATATAATGTATAATTTGAACTACATGTTTTTCAGGTGTGAATAATTGTATATTTTAAGAATACGTTTCTAAAATAAATCATTGGCTTTATTTACTAGTTTCTACACCTACAAAAATCTTTCTTTGATGTATAATAGACCTTTAACTATATATGTATAATAGTGTTCTAAATGTATCCGTATAATAGAACTCCAACCATTTATGTATAATAAACATATAATCATAGATGTCTAATTGACGTATAACGATATACGTATATTAGAATTTCATTCTAGACCAGTTACGGAGCACATTTACACGTCTAAGGTATGCGTTTAATAGTCGTATATTCTACATCTTTTGCCCACTGGGATGTGCCGATTTTAACTTAGCAAACCAAGATACACATTTTCTAATGAAGCCTTAATTAAAAGACAGTTTGTTTCTCGAAAGCGTGTTATGTAAAAAAAGAGAAAAACGAAAATATATGGATGGCAATCCTTCAAAGCTGAAGATTTTACTTTTGAAAAATTGACATTTTACAGTGCCTTGCGAAAGTATTCGGCCCCCTTGAACTTTTCAACCTTTTGCCACATTTCAGGCTTCAAACATAAAGATATACATGTTTTATTTTATGTGAAGAATCACCAACAAGTGGGACACAATTGTGAAGTGGAACGAAATCTATTGGATTTTTTAAACTTTTTTAACTAATAAAAAAATGAAAAGTGGGGCGTGCAAAATTATTCGGCCCCCTTGCGTTAATACTTTGTAGAGCCACCTTTTGCTGCGATTACAGCTGCAAGTCGCTTGGGGTATGTCTCTATCAGTTTTGCACATCGAGAGACTGAAATTCTTGCCCATTCTTCCTTGCAAAACAGCTCGAGCTCAGTGAGGTTGGATGGAGAGCGTTTGTGAACAGCAGTGTTCAGCTCTTTCCACAGATTCTCGATTGGATTCAGGTCTGGACTTTGACTTGTCCATTCAAACACCTGGATATGTTTATTTGTGAACCATTCCTTTGTAGATTTTGCTGTATGTTTGGGATCATTGTCTTGTTGGAAGATAAATCTCCGTCCCAGTTTCAGGTCTTTTGCAGACTCCAACAGGTTTTCATCCAGAATGGTCCTGTATTTGGCTGCATCCATCTTCCCCTCAATTTTAACCATCTTCCCTGTCCCTGCTGAAGAAAAGCAGGCCCAAACCATGATGCTGCCACCACCATGTTTGACAGTGGGGATGGTGTGTTGAAGGTGATGAGCTGTGTTGCTTTTACGCCAAACATATCGTTTTGCATTGTGGCCAAAAAGTTCGATTTTGGTTTCATCTGACCAGAGCACCTTCTTCCACATGTTTGGGGTGTCTCCCACGTGGCTTGTGGCAAACTTGAGACGAGACTTTTTATGGATATCTTTGAGAAATGGCTTTCTTCTTGCCACTCTTCCATAAAGGCCAGATTTGTGCAGTGTAAGACTGATTGTTGTCCTATGGACAGACTCTCCCACCTCAGCTGTAGTTCTCTGCAGTTCATCCAGAGTGATCATGGGCCTCTTGGCTGCATCTCTGATCAGTCTTCTACTTGTCTGAGCTGAAAGTTTAGAGGGACGGCCAGGTCTTGGTAGATTTGCAGTGGTCTGATACTCCTTCCATTTCAAGATGATCGCTTGCACAGTGCTCCTTGGGATGTTTGAAGCTTGGGAAATCTTTTTGTATCCAAATCCGGCTTTAAACTTCTCCACAACAGTATTACGGACCTGCCTGGTGTGTTCCTTGGTCTTCATGATGCTCTCTGCGCTTTCAACAGAACCTTGAGACTATCACAGAGCAGGTGCATTTATACAGAGACTTGATTACACACAGGTGGATTCTATTTATCACCATCAGTCATTTAGGACAACATTGGATCATTCAGAGATCCTCGCTGAACTTCTGGAGTGAGTTTGCTGCACTGAAAGTAAAGGGGCCGAATAATTTTGCACGCCCCACTTTTCATTTTTTTATTAGTTAAAAAAGTTTCAAAAATCCAATAGATTTCGTTCCACTTCACAATTGTGTCCCACTTGTTGGTGATTCTTCACATAAAATAAAAATTTTATATCTTTATGTTTGAAGCCTGAAATGTGGCAAAAGGTTGAAAAGTTCAAGGGGGCCGAATACTTTCGCAAGGCACTGTATGTATGCAGATGCATTCGCTGGTTTTAGAACTTTGCTGTACTTCCTGAATCATTTTCAGTATTATAAAGTGGGTGTAGATTTTTCTTTCGGGTTAGGACGCGAGTGTGTACATGTGTTTGATTTTCGTTTCACTGATTCTCATTGAAGATTTGGGAATTAACGACGAAAGAATCAGTTGCCTCGGAAAGCAGAAGGTTTGGTTCTCAACGATATTGAAGACACGCCTATCTAGAGCAGCGTGTGATATTTGTACTATAAAAGACCAAGTGCTCAAAGTGACGTCTGCGTTTACCGTTTAGACTTTTCATCTCGGGCGCACTTTTAGAAAGCAAAGATAGAGCAGTTGTGTTGAATCGCACATTAACAGCTGTCAGCAGAGTGGCGTAGCGGAAGCGTGCTGGGCCCATAACCCAGAGGTCGATGGATCGAAACCATCCTCTGCTATATACACTTTATGCACGATTGATAAACACACCATCAATTTAATGAAGTGCATTAAAACTGTTTTTTTCTCTCGTGTGTATGCAAGCTTCACACTTACGGTACTCTTTCATCTTTACCAATAGCAGATGCCCAAATGTATCTTTGGTTGTTCTGCGATCCTTCATAGTTTCCTCAATTCCTTCAAATGAACATCCATATCAAAGCAATTATGTATATATATATTACAATTAAGGTACATATTAGAAATATCAACGCACATTTGTATAATGCTCATTTAATAATGATTGTCAAGGATTGTCAAGTTCTCCAACAAATCTGTGTTCTAATTTTAAAATATTTTTGCTAAGGATACAACGGGTGTATAAATGAATTCTCCCAACAGCCAGTTAAAGAAAAATTCCACACGTGAAGATGGTTTTCTTGGACATTGACTTAGGTACTTAATTGTTTACTTGTTGTAGTTGCACACGAGTAAAACACGAAGATTTCCTGCAACATTCAAGAGGGTTTGCGAAGAAATCCCTTCAATTTTTAGCGGAGGTTATGTTTACATCATCACAATCTGAAGCGCGTCCCTGAGTGCGTTTGACCCACCAGCCCTCTCAATAATAATACTAATATACTGTGATCTACTGTTCCAGCCTGAGGAACAGACAGTGAACCTGTCTCTCAATAATAATACTACAGTGTTAGATCTCCTGTCCCAGCCTGGGGAACAGTGAGCCAGACTCTCAATAATAATAATAATAATAATAATAATAATAATAATAATAATAATAATAATACAGTGTGATCTCTTATCCCAGCCTGAGGAACAGACAGTGAGCTTGTCTCTCAATAATAATAATACTAATATATAATAATAATATACATACTATTATTATATATTATATAATAATAATAATAATAATAATAATAATAATTATTATTATTATTATAATAATAATACAGTGTGTGATCTCCTGTCCCAGCCCAAACGACGACACAGTGTGCCTATCTGTCAATAATAATAATACAGGGTGCGATCACCGGTCCCAGCCTGAGGAACAGACAGTGAGACTGTCTCTCAATAATAATAATAATAATAATAATAATACATTATGATCTCCTGACCCAGCCTGGGGAACATACAGTGAGCCTGTCTCTCTATGATAATAATTCAGTGTGGGATCTCATGTCCAACTCTTAGGAACGGACAGTGAGACTGTCTCTCAATAATAATAATACTGTGTGAGCTCCTGACCGAGCCTGGGGAACATACAGGGAGCCTGTCTCTCTATAATAATAATTCAATGTGGGATCTCCTGTCCAACTCTGAGGAACAAACAGTGCGCCTGTCTCTAAATAATAATAATACAGTGTGGGATCTCCTGTCCCAGCCTGGGGAACAGTGAGCCAGACTCTCAGTAATAATAATACTGTGTGTGATCTCCTGCTCCAGCCCGAGGAACAGACAGTGAGACTGTCTCTCAATAATAATAATACAGTGTGATCTCCTGTCCAAGCCTGGGGAACATACAGTGAGCCTGTCTCTCAATAATAATAATCCAGTGTGATCTCCTGTCCAAGCCTGGTGGTGGTGAAGGGGAGTCCCCATTACCTGTAAAGCGCATTGAGTGGAGTATCCAGAACAGCGCTATATAAGTGTAAGGAAGAATAATGATGATGATGATGATGATTATTATTATTATAATGTAAAATGCAATAAAAAATCAAAAAATCAAACTTTGATTCAAAATAGATTAATATAAAACTGATAAAGCTAATGCTTTTTTCAGGGCTATATCTACTTTTTTTTTAAAAAAGAGAAGTCTGTCGCGATTGTGAAAGTTAAAGAAGGTATACCAGCGGGTGCCTTCATATCGCGAGCGTCAGTCTCGCCTGTAGCTGCGAGAAGGTTAAAAGTGATCTGTCTTTCGTCAAAGTAATTGCCGGTGCAGTAAGACGCAGAGCACCATCCAGCAGCTGTAGGCGATGTTCGGGGAAGAGCTAATTCTGTTTTTAGCACAGGGAGAGAGAATGAGCTCAGTCCGGCTCCCAGCAGAATCCATCCTGGTTTGGTTACAGTGCGCCTGAGGCTCTTTGGATCGCAACGTAAAAAAAAACAATTGCTCACATCGTGTGACTTCCATGACAGGAAGGAAAGATATCACTTAAAAAAATCAGAACTGAAGATTTGAATCCGGGGCCTCATACTTATAAAATTATTAAAATAATAATTATCAAAATATCAGATTGTGTTTCTGCAACATTTCGTGCACAGTACGCCATTTTTTATCTAAAACAGTCACAACGAGGGCTTTACACGCAGTCTGGGGTATTTTCCCCTTTTATATTTTTGCCACTTTATATCGAACCTGTTATACTCCCAGAAGTGCACAGCAGCTTGTACTTAATAAAAATGTACAATTCACCGCTGGTATAAACAGATGTGTGTCGTGTAAGCATTTATTTAAAAAATACGTTCACAATACGATAAAAACACAGAAAGCACAAACTTTATAATACAACGATACAAAATCAATACCAAATCATTATGCCAATTAAGTACCTATCCTTTGAAAACAGAGAACACCTTTATATCTACAAAAAAACTTGACATTTGTATGTATTTTTGAATTACAAAGCAGACAGTGTAGTCCCTTAATTCAAAGATCAGATCTTGGCCAAAACAAGACAATCAGACGTGCGCTGAATTCGGAACAGGAGCCTCTGCTTCGTCGTTTATTGAGCTTTTGATCAATGTCTGAATGAAACTGATTCGCTTTTTTAACTCTTTGATTAAAGTACACAAAAAGCACCTTCCATCGAGCCGGAATCGAACCAGCGACCTAAGTATTCCCTACTGATCCCACTACACTCCTCCGCTCTAACAACTGAGCTATCGAAAGGATGTCAGTATGCTTTTTGGCACATACTGCCCAATGTAGTGAAATGTTCCGGGTGATTTAACCCACTTCGACATCAAGTTTCCAGCTCGAACTTGAACTTGAACTTTATTGCCATATGTAACTGGTACTTGTACAATGGAATTCTTACTAACAGAAAGTCTGTCAACTGTAAAACAAGTGTAAAAAAACAAAACAAAGTGTTTTTTACTCGTTTCCTTAGTCTTGTTTACCTTGAATTTAAGCCACGAACCAGGATTCTACTGTATAAACTTCCAGGGATATTACAAAATGTTTGATGGGGCATCAATCATTCCAGGCGGAAATTGACTCCTTTTTTTTCTCGAGGGATCATATTAAACATTTCATTAGTATCGAGACGAGGATCACCATGAGACAAAACAAACAGTTTCTTTCTGTCTTTATTAGAAAGTAGCATTTGTGCTACATTAATAATATTTTCGTGGAAATAAAGAAGTTGTAAATTTTCAAATTTATATTTGAATCGAAATGTGGTTTTGAGTTAAATATTAGCGTGTTCATTAGTTTGTGTTTGTCATTACTATATATATATAGAATTTGTAACGGAAGTTTACTAGTTGTGTTTTTTAATGATGATTAGACATTTGTTGATTACAATATTTTATATAATGTATAATTTGAACTACATGTTTTTCAGGTGTGAATAATTGTATATTTTAAGAATACGTTTCTAAAATAAATCATTGGCTTTATTTACTAGTTTCTACACCTACAAAAATCTTTCTTTGATGTATAATAGACCTTTAACTATATATGTATAATAGTGTTCTAAATGTATCCGTATAATAGAACTCCAACCATTTATGTATAATAAACATATAATCATAGATGTCTAATTGACGTATAACGATATACGTATATTAGAATTTCATTCTAGACCAGTTACGGAGCACATTTACACGTCTAAGGTATGCGTTTAATAGTCGTATATTCTACATCTTTTGCCCACTGGGATGTGCCGATTTTAACTTAGCAAACCAAGATACACATTTTCTAATGAAGCCTTAATTAAAAGACAGTTTGTTTCTCGAAAGCGTGTTATGTAAAAAAAGAGAAAAACGAAAATATATGGATGGCAATCCTTCAAAGCTGAAGATTTTACTTTTGAAAAATTGACATTTTACAGTGCCTTGCGAAAGTATTCGGCCCCCTTGAACTTTTCAACCTTTTGCCACATTTCAGGCTTCAAACATAAAGATATACATGTTTTATTTTATGTGAAGAATCACCAACAAGTGGGACACAATTGTGAAGTGGAACGAAATCTATTGGATTTTTTAAACTTTTTTAACTAATAAAAAAATGAAAAGTGGGGCGTGCAAAATTATTCGGCCCCCTTGCGTTAATACTTTGTAGAGCCACCTTTTGCTGCGATTACAGCTGCAAGTCGCTTGGGGTATGTCTCTATCAGTTTTGCACATCGAGAGACTGAAATTCTTGCCCATTCTTCCTTGCAAAACAGCTCGAGCTCAGTGAGGTTGGATGGAGAGCGTTTGTGAACAGCAGTGTTCAGCTCTTTCCACAGATTCTCGATTGGATTCAGGTCTGGACTTTGACTTGTCCATTCAAACACCTGGATATGTTTATTTGTGAACCATTCCTTTGTAGATTTTGCTGTATGTTTGGGATCATTGTCTTGTTGGAAGATAAATCTCCGTCCCAGTTTCAGGTCTTTTGCAGACTCCAACAGGTTTTCATCCAGAATGGTCCTGTATTTGGCTGCATCCATCTTCCCCTCAATTTTAACCATCTTCCCTGTCCCTGCTGAAGAAAAGCAGGCCCAAACCATGATGCTGCCACCACCATGTTTGACAGTGGGGATGGTGTGTTGAAGGTGATGAGCTGTGTTGCTTTTACGCCAAACATATCGTTTTGCATTGTGGCCAAAAAGTTCGATTTTGGTTTCATCTGACCAGAGCACCTTCTTCCACATGTTTGGGGTGTCTCCCACGTGGCTTGTGGCAAACTTGAGACGAGACTTTTTATGGATATCTTTGAGAAATGGCTTTCTTCTTGCCACTCTTCCATAAAGGCCAGATTTGTGCAGTGTAAGACTGATTGTTGTCCTATGGACAGACTCTCCCACCTCAGCTGTAGTTCTCTGCAGTTCATCCAGAGTGATCATGGGCCTCTTGGCTGCATCTCTGATCAGTCTTCTACTTGTCTGAGCTGAAAGTTTAGAGGGACGGCCAGGTCTTGGTAGATTTGCAGTGGTCTGATACTCCTTCCATTTCAAGATGATCGCTTGCACAGTGCTCCTTGGGATGTTTGAAGCTTGGGAAATCTTTTTGTATCCAAATCCGGCTTTAAACTTCTCCACAACAGTATTACGGACCTGCCTGGTGTGTTCCTTGGTCTTCATGATGCTCTCTGCGCTTTCAACAGAACCTTGAGACTATCACAGAGCAGGTGCATTTATACAGAGACTTGATTACACACAGGTGGATTCTATTTATCACCATCAGTCATTTAGGACAACATTGGATCATTCAGAGATCCTCGCTGAACTTCTGGAGTGAGTTTGCTGCACTGAAAGTAAAGGGGCCGAATAATTTTGCACGCCCCACTTTTCATTTTTTTATTAGTTAAAAAAGTTTCAAAAATCCAATAGATTTCGTTCCACTTCACAATTGTGTCCCACTTGTTGGTGATTCTTCACATAAAATAAAAATTTTATATCTTTATGTTTGAAGCCTGAAATGTGGCAAAAGGTTGAAAAGTTCAAGGGGGCCGAATACTTTCGCAAGGCACTGTATGTATGCAGATGCATTCGCTGGTTTTAGAACTTTGCTGTACTTCCTGAATCATTTTCAGTATTATAAAGTGGGTGTAGATTTTTCTTTCGGGTTAGGACGCGAGTGTGTACATGTGTTTGATTTTCGTTTCACTGATTCTCATTGAAGATTTGGGAATTAACGACGAAAGAATCAGTTGCCTCGGAAAGCAGAAGGTTTGGTTCTCAACGATATTGAAGACACGCCTATCTAGAGCAGCGTGTGATATTTGTACTATAAAAGACCAAGTGCTCAAAGTGACGTCTGCGTTTACCGTTTAGACTTTTCATCTCGGGCGCACTTTTAGAAAGCAAAGATAGAGCAGTTGTGTTGAATCGCACATTAACAGCTGTCAGCAGAGTGGCGTAGCGGAAGCGTGCTGGGCCCATAACCCAGAGGTCGATGGATCGAAACCATCCTCTGCTATATACACTTTATGCACGATTGATAAACACACCATCAATTTAATGAAGTGCATTAAAACTGTTTTTTTCTCTCGTGTGTATGCAAGCTTCACACTTACGGTACTCTTTCATCTTTACCAATAGCAGATGCCCAAATGTATCTTTGGTTGTTCTGCGATCCTTCATAGTTTCCTCAATTCCTTCAAATGAACATCCATATCAAAGCAATTATGTATATATATATTACAATTAAGGTACATATTAAAAATATCAACGCACATTTGTATAATGCTCATTTAATAATGATTGTCAAGGATTGTCAAGTTCTCCAACAAATCTGTGTTCTAATTTTAAAATATTTTTGCTAAGGATACAACGGGTGTATAAATGAATTCTCCCAACAGCCAGTTAAAGAAAAATTCCACACGTGAAGATGGTTTTCTTGGACATTGACTTAGGTACTTAATTGTTTACTTGTTGTAGTTGCACACGAGTAAAACACGAAGATTTCCTGCAACATTCAAGAGGGTTTGCGAAGAAATCCCTTCAATTTTTAGCGGAGGTTATGTTTACATCATCACAATCTGAAGCGCGTCCCTGAGTGCGTTTGACCCACCAGCCCTCTCAATAATAATACTAATATACTGTGATCTACTGTTCCAGCCTGAGGAACAGACAGTGAACCTGTCTCTCAATAATAATACTACAGTGTTAGATCTCCTGTCCCAGCCTGGGGAACAGTGAGCCAGACTCTCAATAATAATAATAATAATAATAATAATAATAATAATAATAATAATAATACAGTGTGATCTCTTATCCCAGCCTGAGGAACAGACAGTGAGCTTGTCTCTCAATAATAATAATACTAATATATAATAATAATATACATACTATTATTATATATTATATAATAATAATAATAATAATAATAATAATAATTATTATTATTATTATAATAATAATACAGTGTGTGATCTCCTGTCCCAGCCCAAACGACGACACAGTGTGCCTATCTGTCAATAATAATAATACAGGGTGCGATCACCGGTCCCAGCCTGAGGAACAGACAGTGAGACTGTCTCTCAATAATAATAATAATAATAATAATAATACATTATGATCTCCTGACCCAGCCTGGGGAACATACAGTGAGCCTGTCTCTCTATGATAATAATTCAGTGTGGGATCTCATGTCCAACTCTTAGGAACGGACAGTGAGACTGTCTCTCAATAATAATAATACTGTGTGAGCTCCTGACCGAGCCTGGGGAACATACAGGGAGCCTGTCTCTCTATAATAATAATTCAATGTGGGATCTCCTGTCCAACTCTGAGGAACAAACAGTGCGCCTGTCTCTAAATAATAATAATACAGTGTGGGATCTCCTGTCCCAGCCTGGGGAACAGTGAGCCAGACTCTCAGTAATAATAATACTGTGTGTGATCTCCTGCTCCAGCCCGAGGAACAGACAGTGAGACTGTCTCTCAATAATAATAATACAGTGTGATCTCCTGTCCAAGCCTGGGGAACATACAGTGAGCCTGTCTCTCAATAATAATAATCCAGTGTGTGATCTCCTGTTCAAGCCCAAGCGAAGACACAGTGAGGCTATCTGTCAATAATAGTAATACAGTGTGTGATTTCCTGTCCCAGTCTGAGGAACAGACAGTCAGCCTATCTGTCAATAATAATAATACAGTGTGTTATCTCCTGTCCCAGCCTGAGGAACAGTGAGCCTGTCAATCAATAATAATAATACAATATGTGATGTCCTGTCTCAGCCTGTGGAACAGAGAGTAAGCCTGTCTCTCAATAATAATAATACAGTGTGTGATCTCCTGTCCCAGCCTGGGGAACAGTGAGCCAGACTCTCAGTAATAATAATACAGTGTGATCTACTGTCCCAGCATGAGGAACAGTGAGCCTGTCTCTCAATAATAATAATACAGTGTGTGACCAACTGTCCCAGACTGAGGAAAAGACAGTGAGTCTGTCTCTCAATAATAATAATACAGTGTGATTTCCTGTCCCAGCTTGTGGAACATACAGTGAGCCTGTCTCTCTATAATAATAATATAATGTATGACCTCCTGTCCCAGCCTGGGGAACAATGAGCCTGTCAATCAATAATAATTCAGTGTGGGATCTCCTGTCCCAGCCTGAGGAACAAACAGTGAGCCTGTCTCAAACTAATAATAATACTGTGTGGGATCTCCTGTCCCAGCCTGGGGAACAGTGTGCCAGACTCTCAATAATATTAATAATAATAATACAGTGTGATCTACTGTCCCAGCCTGAGGAACAGACAGTGAGCCTGTCTCAATAATAATACAGTGTGTGACCACCTGTCCAAGACTGAGGAAAAGAGAGTGAGTCTGTCTCTAAATAATAATACAGTGTGATCTACTGTCCCAGCCTGAGGAACAGAGAGTGAGTTTGTCTCTCAATAATAATACAGTGCTATCTCCTCTCCCAGCCTGGGGAACAGACAGTGAGCCTGTCTCTCAATAATAATAATACAGTGTGTAATCTCCTGTCCCAGCCTGAGGAAAAGACAGTGAGACTGTCTCTCAATAATAATAATACTGTGTGAGCTCCTGACCCAGCCTGGGGAACATTGAGCCTGTCAATCAATAATAATTCAGTATATGATGTCCTGTCCCAGCCTGAGGAACAAACAGTGAGCCTGTCTCGAAATAATAATAATACAGTGTGGGATCTCCTGTCCCAGCCTGTGGAACAGTGAGCCAGACTCTCAATAATAATAATACAGTGTGATCTACTGTCCCAGCCTGAGGAACAGACAGTGAGTTTGTCTCTCAATAATAATACAGTGCGTGATCTCTTGCCCCAGCCTGGGGAACAGACAGTGAGCCTGTCTCTCAATAATAATAATACAGTGTGTGATCTCCTGTCCCAGCCTGAGGAACAGACAGTGAGACTGTCTCTCAATAATAATAATACTGTGTGAGCTCCTGACCGAGCCTGGGGAACATACAGGGAGCCTGTCTCTCTATAATAATAATTCAATGTGGGATCTCCTGTCCAACTCTGAGGAACAAACAGTGCGCCTGTCTCTAAATAATAATAATACAGTGTGGGATCTCCTGTCCCAGCCTGGGGAACAGTGAGCCAGACTCTCAATAATAATAATACAGTGTGATCTACTGTCCCAGCCTGAGGAACAGACAGTGAGTTTGTCTCTCAATAATAATACAGTGTGTGATCTCCTGTCCCAGCCTGAGGAACAGACAGTGAGCCTTTCTCTCAGTAATAATAATACAGTGTGTGATCTACTGTCCCAGCCCAAACGAAGACACAGTGAGCCTGTCTCTCAATAATAATAATACAGTGTGTGATCTCCAGTCCAAGCCTGAGGAACAGACAGTGAGCCTGTCTCTCAATAATAATAATACAGTGTGTGCTCTCCTGTCCCAGCCTGAGGAACAGTGAGCAGTCCTAATAGTTACCGCTTTCCTGATTTAGCTCAGCAGCTTTTATTTCGCATTAAGCGCAGGCAACTTGTGAGAACAGGTTGGGTTTGCTGTGCTCAACTGGCTCAGCGTCTTCATGTCGTAGTGCCGCAACAGTGTGTTTTCCTTCCTTCTCTTTTCAGCCCGGAAGAAACATTTTACTTGTTCCTTTTGTAGCCCACGCATGCCGACGCCTGTGTTGTGTTGTGGATTTTCTCCTTCTTGAATTTGTACTCCTCCTCCCTCTCTCTCCCTACCTCTACCTCTCCCTCTCTCTACCTCTCCCTCTCTCCCTAACCCCCTCTCTCTCCACCTCTCTCCCTCTCCCTCGCCCTCCACCTCTCTCCCTCTCTCTACCTCTCTACCACTCTATCTCTCTCTACCTCTCCCTACCCCTCTCTGCTCTCTCTCTCTCTGGAGTTTATTTTCCAGACAGAAATCCAGCTCCGTCCCTCCTGTGGAAGATTGGTGATGCAGGATGAGAGCCCCTAACCGAGAGCACTGGAGCGGCAGGTTCTGTGGTCTGTTTCAAATCCCCCCGCGATGAGACACCGAAGAGAAATGAAGAGCCCCAGTCGCGCTAGAAAATCACCCGGGAAAGAGACTTTCAATGTAGGAAAAAAAAGTCGTTAATAACAGACATAATATGTTTGTTATGTTTTTTTAATCGCTGCGATGTGTGACTAAGCTCGTACGACTAAGAGTTGCCCCCTTTGTCTAGATCTGGTAACCTGCTCGTCGCTGGTGGGCCAGATCGTGTCCCCCATCACTATACTGGGACAATAGGACCCACACAGACCGCAGGGTGAGCACCCCCTGCTGGCCCCACAGAGAGGGAAAGGTAGAGGTAGGAAGAGGTAGAGGTAGGGAGAGAGAGGAGGAGTACAAATTCAAGCAGAGGCCTGAGTAGAGCACTGTCATATGGCCCTGACATCAATCCCTCAACTCTCTGCATAAAGCAGTGTCTTATGGCCATGACATCCCACCCCCACCACTCTCAGTGGAAAGCACTGTCGTATAACCATGACATCCCACCTCCACCGCTCTCTGCGAAAAGCAGTATCTTCAGGCCCTGCCATCCCACCCCCGACACTCTCTGCGTAAAGAAGTATCGTCAGGCCCTTACATCCCACCCCCGCCACTCTCTACGTAAAGAAGTGTCGTATGGCCCTGACATCCCAACCCCGCCACTATCTGCGTAAAGCAGTACCTTCAGGCCCTGACATCCCACCCCCGCCACTCTCTGTGTAAAGCAGTGTCATATGGCCCTGACATCCCACCCCCACCACTCTCTGTGTAAAGCACGGTCGTATAGCCCTGTCACCCACCTCTCCACTCTTTGAATAAAGCAGTGTCGTCTAGCCCTGACATCCCACCCCCGCCACTCTCTAGGTAAAGAAGTGTCGTATGGCACTGACATCCCATCCCCACCACTAATTGTGTAAAGTAGTATCGTCAGGCCCTGACATCCCACTCCCGCCACTCTCTGCGTAAAGAAGTGTCGTATGTTGTATGTCGAGGTGAGGTGAGATGCGACACGCCGGAGCCCCGACGCTGCTAATGTGGAGCAGTTGTTGAACTGGCATTGAAAGGACGTGTGCGCACGGAGCGAGCCTTCCCTGCGGCGGAGCGTGGAAACTTTCTCCCCGCGCTGTAGGAGTTGTGTGCGCTGCAGCGGTGCCGAGAGAACAGCACAGAAGGCAGCAGGCTCTGGAGAGCGGGTAAGAGACGGAGCCTTGTGGGCAGGCGAGCAGGCCCATTTTTTGGAAATTGCTGAAAAGGCTCCGGTATTTGTTCGGTGTGTGGCAGGCGCACGATGCGAGCTTGTGTAGCGATCTGCCGGTCTGGTGTTATGCAAATGAGGCCGAATTGCATCCCGGGACATGCTGCGAATGCGCAATGGCGACTGCATATTTGTAGGAAACGGCGCGCTCGTTTTCTCGTTTTGCCCACCCTTTTGAGTGTTAGTGTGGCGTGTGAGTGTTCGAGAGATTGGGCCCAGCAGGAGGCGGTGGCGTGCGGGGCGAGGAGCTGGCCTAGGCTGCGCGATTTGTGCTGTGGGTGCGGGCCGCTTGCAGGGGCTTGTACATCTCATACTTACCTGGCAGGGGAGATACCTTGATCAGCTTGTAGGTGGAGTAGTTGGATTGTTTTCTTGTTTTGTGGAAGCAGTGTTTGTTTTGCAGTATACGAAATGGCAACTTTTGGATCCCGCAAGAATGCTGTGCGTTTTGAGCTTTTGGATGACCTCTTCATGGATCATATGAAGTTCAGCAGAAAAGTGTTGCAGAAGGAACCTTGCTTTGAACCTCGGCACTTGGATTTCATCTTCGCTCTCCCAGGATAGAAAGCATTTGAGGTTGTTTTTGCTACCTATTCTCTGTTTGAACAATGTGTGGATGTGTTTGAGGCAAATAGAGGGAAAGTTCCTGCCCTTGAGAAGATCAACTTGCAGCCTCTGACACAGAGAGAGAGGAAAACGGTGCATGTTGTTATGTTCTCGAAACTGGCAAAGACGGAGGACATTCACACCTGGCTTAACCAGTACTGCACCATCCACCATGGAACTGAGGTTAGAGATGTTGACGGTATAAAAACATGAGCAAGGAAATTCGAGGTTCGCTTGCTACCGGACAATGTAAATGGAGGCTTAAGGCACCTGCCCTCTACAATCCGGCTGGGTGCCTGCAATGGCTATGTTTTTTATGTGGTACAACCAAAGGTGTGTCGGCGCTGTGGTGCTGTGGGACACCTGGCATCGTCCTGCACTGTGAAATGCTGCAAGACCTGTGGCGAACAGGGACATTTTGCCTCTGACTGTTCAATGCTGCCAAAGTGCAATTTATGTGGCTCAGAAGGACACATTTTTAAGAACTGCCCTCATGCTTACGCCAATAAACTCAAAATGAGAAAGGATGAGGCAGTGCTTGTTTCAGCCAAACCGGCCCGAAAAGCCAAAGTAAACAACAAGTCAAACAAAGAACCCTTGTTGCACAAAGACTCTCAGCCTCCAGCCAGGATCAGTCCTGCTGTGGCTCCGGGGCCGGTGGAAGAGAAATCCACTACGCCCCCACAACCGCAGACTGCACCAGAAAAGTACGAGGGTTTGAAAACCCCCGAGAACAGCGAGGACCCCTCCCCTACTCCTGCTCCTCAGAACGAGGGCCAGTGTGGTGTCCCCCGGTGGAGCGGGTCCAGCGAGGATACCCAGGATTCAGCGGAGTTCTCAGACTCTGCAAGTGCTACAGATGTCCTCCTCTCCACCATCCAGTCCATCACGGAGGATGTGCAGCAGATGGTGGGTGAGGGGGAAGAGGAGACTGGTGCATCGGCTGCACCCCATTACCCTCAGTGCTCCCAGGAGCTGGATTTGAGGAAAAGGAAAAATGACTCTGTTTTCTCCCCAAGTGAGGAGGAAGGAGAGCATGGCAATGGGGACAGCTGGAACCCCTGCACCCCTCCCTCTACCCCCTTCCTTGAGATGGACTCCGTGAATGCTTTTACTGCTGCCACCCTGATGAAGACTCATTCAGAGGATGGCTGGCAGGAAATTGGTAAGAAGAAAAAGAAATAGAAGAAGGTAACAGGTGAGACAGAAGAGAAATGTGTTTTGTAAAGACTGGTTCCACTTTCTTATGTAATATGGCTCTAAACATAATTTCTCTTAACACCAGAGGTATCAATGACAGAGTTAAATGCCAGTCTGTCTTTGATTACCTCCAGCAGAGAGAGGGAGCTGTGTTGATGTGGCAGGAGTGTGCTTTAGCCTATCAAGAGAGGTATAAAAGCTTTGAAGATAGGTGGGATAAAGGGCCTTCTGATTGGTCAGGGGACAATAACAACAGAGCCTCTGGCGTGGCCATTCTTTTCAAAGGATGGGCATTCACATTGAAAAGTATTCAGAGGGTCATAGATGGCAGGTTGCTGTGTGTGGATGTGGAATGGGGGACCGTTAACCTGCATCTTATCAATGTGTATTGTCCTACTGACATGGGAAGAAGGGTGGAGCTACTCAAACCACTCTCTCCCCTATTGTTATGTAGCACAGACGTGATAGTGGGAGGGGATTTAAATTGTATCTTAGGCAGTCTAGCTCTCCGATAAAATTGGATTCCAGCTCACTGGCCCTGCAAAACTTAGTTCAAGACTTTAAACTCTCAGACACATATAGATGTATATATCCCACAACAGCAGGATATACATGGTCAGGGAGGAATAGCAGCTCCAGAATTGACTATTGCTTTGTCTCAGAGAGAGTGAAAGTTGTTGGGGTCACTCTTCAGCCTGTCTTCTTCTCAGATAATCAGGCTTTAGGGTGTAGAGTGGAACTCCAGGGCGGGACTGTCTTTGGCCCAGGCCTCTGGAAACTCAACACAAAGCTGCTAGAGAACGAGGGGGTAGTATCCCGCTACAAGGAGAAACTTACAAAGTGGCTATCCTTGTAGTGTCTGTACAGGTCCGTAGGAGAGTGGTGGGAGGAGGTAAAGGTGAGGACAAGGGCCTTTTTCATGGCTGAGGGAAGGAAGGCTGCTGCCAGACGGAGAGGAGTGCTAGCCAGGAAACAGAGGCAGCTGCAGCGTCTCTACACGATGCTGCACAGTGGCTTCGATGTGCTCAAGGATATCACCCTTTTAAAAAAGGACTTCCGGAGCATAGCGGAAGAAAGTAGTCGAGGAGTGCTGTTAAGAAGCTGAGTGCAGTTCTTGGAAGAATATGAGAAGTGTACTCGCTTCTTTTTCAGGAAAGTGGTAGGCTCCAAGTCTGTCATGGAAAGTGTAGTTGATGAGGAGGGAAGAGAGAGTACAGAGCTGAGTGCTATCCTCTCCTGCATCGAGGCCTTTTTGTCATGGACGTCCAAAGGGACTAACCGTGGGGAACAGGAGAGCGGAAAAAGACCCATATGCGTAGCGGCGAGACGGGAAAAAGGCCCGGGCTCATTTGTGCAAAGAGTTCAGGAAGGCCGTATAGAAACCTGTGCCCTCAGGGAGCGGACGTGGGGCGCCCTGGTGCTAGGTGGATCTCAGGACATTCTAAACGTCAATGCTGAGCGAGGACAGAGTGCAAGACCCGGAAATATATAGCCCAAGGGAAAGAGAGGGACATGAAGGACAGCAGACTGGAAACTAGGGACAGGCCAGAGAAGGACCGCCCTCTGGCTGCAGAGGGTGTGACACTTCTACTCAAGACTGTACAGCTCTACAGAGGTAAAGGATGAAGAAATTCATTTTTTTACCTCAAAGCTAGAAAATGTTTTGAGTGAAGAAGATAGGGAAGTACTTGAGGGGGATTTGACAGTAGAAGAGCTGAGAGGCTATGGAGAGCTTACAGAAGGGGAAAACTCCGGGTGCTGACAGGCTTCCTAAAGGGGCGTCTGCTTTTACTACTTGCAGGAGGCAAAACCAACACATTCTCATACCAGGAGTTGAACACAGGCCGCCTGGGTGAAAATCAGGAATCCTAACCGCTAGACCATATGGCAGCGAGCAACCACGCTGTTCCTGGCATCATGCAAGCAAACTACATAAATACGAGAAAACACGAAAGAGAGTTGTCACTCAGAGTGTCGAAGGGTCAATGTATACTGGGGCTCAGTTGAAATGCAACGTCAGGACTTTTCCGAATTATGTCACACAAAGAGAGCACAGCCTTTTCCGCCCTGCCACGTGTGTATCGGTAACTTGCCGTGATCGTATAGTGGTCAGTACTTTGTGTTGTGGCCGCAACAACCCCGGTTCGAATCCGGGTCAAGGCAGAATAGGGGCGTTTGCTTTTATTACTTGCACGAATGAAGGCAAAAAAAAGCCAATCGATGTGAACGAACTGCTCTTTACAGAGGAGTACTGCCTGACTGGATTGTTGATGAACGACAGAGGCCACTCCGACCTCTTCTCGGGTTTCTTCAATTACTTACTAAGGATCTTCCTCACATTCGCCCATGCAGGGGAAGCCAGTTACACCAAAGCAAACGCAGGAAAGTGCATTTCAAGCAGAGACCAGGAGGGACTTGTTTACACCGAGAGTGATCGGAGAACGGAACAATGTGCCCAGCCCTGTTGCTGGAGCCGATTCTTGATGAGATCTTGGGCTCACTAAGAGGCCCCCGCTGGATTCTAATCTTTCTGTTGTTCTTGCAGGTCCTGCGCTGCTTTTGAGCCGACAGAGCTCGTCCTGGTCTGTCGGCACAGCCCAATTGCAAATGATCAGCTACGCGTACAGAAGGAACGTGTGTTTGGTACAAGAGTGCATGAAGGCACCGGAAATACATTGGGAACAAATGACCGGTCGCTCAAGACCTCTGTGAAGTACAGGAGCGTGCAAAACGAGGCTGTTTCCGCCCAGTCTCGAACCAGGGACCTTTCGCGTGTTAGGCAAACGTGATAGCCGCTACACTACGGAAACCTGCAGGGACCGCTGCTGGTGTCTCGCTTGCGTTTAGGGCTGAGAAAGGGACGCGTCACCTTAGGAAGGGGGCGCTGGAGAGAGGAACAAAGGGCGCGATGAAACAAAATGCTGAAACCCGGGATCTTCAGTCTAACGCTCTCCCACATGAGCAATTTTGGTGGTGCGCAGAGCCCACAGCCACCTGCTCCAGCCTTCCTGTGTTGCGGCATGAGCACACCAAGAGTAGCGGGAGAGTGTTGCAGGAACGTCACTCAGAAGGAAAACCACCCAGGTGCGCCCTCTCAGCTCTGTCCAGCGCATCTTCCTCGCATGGACTCCTGCCTGCGACGGGCAGGAAACAATTAGCAAGAACAGAACGACACCCCATGGGTGTCTCATGACCACACCTTAGGTTGTGACACATGCAGGAAAGAGGGGTTGCCGGGCTACTTTGGAGCAGAGCTTGGGCGGAAGGGGGGCGGGAAAGCAGACAAAGAGGTGACACCTCAAGGTCTGCACGATCACAGCTCTCCGACGCCCTAGGCTTCCGCTCGATAAGCTAGTGGACACACCCGCCCCTCCTCTCACAGACCGTGGAAAAGCCCCCGAGTGGGAGGGCTCTCTCTTCCTCCCAGGAGCTCTTGGACACGACGCACAGACAGGGCGCGGGGAGCCGCCGCCTGCAAACACGGCTACAGGCAGGACTCCACTCCGCAGGAGCCGCAGAGCAGAGGAGATGGGGTCAGCTTAGCTCCTGTGCAGAGACCTGAGCTGTTGTTGCTGCGGACGCTGTCTTTTCTGCACTCGGGGTAGGAGTGAATGTTGAGTTGCCCTTAGAAATGAAGCAGAGCACTTCAACGGCACGGGTGTGTGTGTGTGCATGCGCCCTGGTGATTCTGGGAGACAGATCGAACCTGGGCTAAAAGAGAGGGGGCTTAGCCCTCTTCCATTTGCTAGTTCAAAGTTGTACAACCCATTTGTATCTGCTAGGCGGCGCAGTCGTCGTGCACAAAGAACGCTTTGAAAAGCGTCAAAGGCAAGTCATTCCGAGTTGGTCGTTTGTGTTTTCCGTTCAGACGCGAAATGTTGAAATGATCTCTCGGCTCCTCGGTTGTCATTTCTACTCCGTAAAGGAATCACAGCACGCGTCGGCTTCCAGCACGGTGGGTCGGGACGCGATGCCGGGGGTCGGAGAAAGCGATGTCTTCCTCGTTAGTATAGGACCTGTCACCTGTCCTCACCTGTCACGCGGGAGACCGGGGTACATCAGGACGCGCATTGAAGTGAAAGCAGGATGCGCTGCGACATGCACTGTGCAGATCCCGCCACACTAAGAGGTGAGTGGGTCTGTTCGATCACAGCGCTAGGCGAATCCCCAATCCCCTTTTGTGCGTGGCGACAAAAGAAGTCTGTTTCCGCCCGGTTTCAAACCAGGGACCTTTCGCATGTGAGGCGAACGTGATAACCGCTGCACTACAGAAACAGTGGTCAGATGTGCCCAGCGGCCCAGCGCTGAGCTTCGCCAATGGGATTCGGCTGCTTCCAGTGCCTTTATTGGAGTGCGCTGATGGACCGTGCTCTCTCTCCAGAGACCAGCACGCCTGTCATGGATGGAGCAGGAAAGGCGGCGCCACATTCTACAGCTCTCTCCACGCAATCGACGAAATCGGGCTACTGAAGTGGAGAAAATCGCCTCTCCAGAAAGTGCAAATATCATTTTGGAGAGTATAAATCGTATTGCCGAAGGTCAGCCCTGTCTACCAGAGTAACCCTCCCACCTCCTGCAGCGATTATCAGCTCGTCTCACAGGCCAGAAGTTTCGGTTGGAAACAAGCGCCCCCTCTTCTCGCACGTTTGAGTAGTTTTAATGCAGCTCCTTCGTACACGGTGCTGATCTTTCGGAAAGCAGGAGGCAAAACTGTCAAGTTTTCATACCGGGAGTCGAACCCGGTCCACCTGGGTGAAAACCAGGAATCCTAACCCCCAGACCATATGGCAGCGAACAGCCACAATGTTCCAGGCATCATGCAAGCAAACTACATAAATATGAGAAAACACGAAAGAGAGTTGTCACTCAGAGTGTCGAAGGGTCGAGGTATACTGGGGCTCAGTTGAAATGCAACGTCAGGACTTTTCCAAATTATGTCACACGAAGAGAGCGCAGCCTTTTCCGCTCTGCCACGTGTGTATCGGTAACTCGCCGTGATCGTATAGTGATCAGTACTTTGCATTGTGGCTGCAACAACCCCGGTTTGAATCCGGGTCACGGCAGAATAGGGGCGTCTGCTTTTACTACTTGCACGAATGAAGGCAAAAAAAAGCCAATCGATGTGAACGAACGGCGCTTTGCAGAGGAGTACTGCCTGACTGGATAGTTGATGAACGACAGAGGCCACTCCGACCTCTTCTCGGTTTTTTCAATGACTTACTAAGGATCTTCTTCACATTCGCCCATGCAGGGGAAGCCAGTTACACCAAAGCAAACGCAGGAAAGTGCAATTCAAGCAGAGACCAGGAGGGACTTGTTTACACCGAGAGTGGTCGGAGAATGGAACAATGCGCCGAGCCCTGTTGCTGGAGCCGATTCTTGATGAGATCTTGGGCTCACTAAGAGGCCCCCTCTGGATGCTAATCTTTCTGTTGTTCTTGCAGGTCCTGGGCTGCTTTTGATCCAACAGAGCTCGTCCTGGTCTGTCGGCACAGCCCAATTGCAAACGATCGGCTCCGCATACAGAAGAAACGTGCGTTTGGTACAAGAATGCACGAAGGCACCGGAAATACATTGGGAACAAATGACCAGTTGCTCAAGACCTCTGTGAAGTAGGAGCGTGGAAAAAGAGGCAGTTTCCTGAATTCTAAAAGAGTGGTTCTACACATTCTACTGGGCCCAATTTCCCCGGTTTGAAACCGGGCGGAAACAGGCCCATTTCGTTTGTTGCCACGCACACTGTTTGGGGATTCGCCTAGCGCTGTGATCGAGCAGACCCACTCACCTCTTAGTGTGGCGGGATCAGCACAGTGCATGTCGCAGCGCATCCTGCTTTCACTTCAATGGGCGTCCTGATGTACCCCGGTCTCCCGCGTGACAGGTGGGGATACTCGCCACTATACTAACGAGGAAGACATCGCTTTCTGCTTAGTGTGCAAAACACTTGCAGCATTGTGGGTGCTGTGGTTTAAATGCTATTGGTTTGTGAACAGAATACCCCCATCCCAGTGCATTGTGCCACATTAAATAAACGCACGAGAAAAAGAGATTCAGAAAGCAAAGCTGTGTAAAAAATCAGTTTGAACATCATGGCAGCTGTTTTTAATAAGATGCTGAGTAAAGAATATTTTAATCTTCCTGCTGTCAGTAGTATTGTGAATATAGTTGACCCTTACCTGAATGAAAACAGGACGTAAAGGAAGGGTTTCAGAATTCAGGCAAAGCTTTATTCCCGTGCTTTCAGTCTGAGTAATTGGAGACTGCACTATTCTGTTGCCTATGGTCATATACGGGTTTTTCGCATGAAGCCATATTGAACAGTATTTCTCGCGTTGTGAACTTGTTTATACAGCGGTCCCCCGGATTCCAGTTAGTGCGTAATTACGCATCGATGAAAAACCGGAGGTTTAAAAAAAGATAATTAGCTCACTGATACTTTGATGTAGAGGCTGTGGAAATATCCACATGCCGTGGTCTTTAAAATGCATTTGGTTTGAAGGCGTTCTGTGCTTCCATTGCGAAGATATGGACAAAAGAATATTCGTGCATAGTCAAAAAAATGTCATAAAAACGAAAAAGTAAAGGCTGAAAAAGCATTCACAATGTATTTTATACACAAACAAAGTATTCTCGCAACTCTAAGAGGTTTCGTGTAAACGCTACAGGCGTGCCAAAATCGTTTTCGAACTTCAAGCTAACTTTACCCCGGTCTCTCCAGCGCCCCCTGCCTAAAGTGACGGGTCCCTTTCTCAGCCCGGATCACAAGTGAGACACCAGCAGTGGTCCTTTGCAGGTTTCTGTAGTATAGCAGTTATTACGTACCCCTACCACACGAAAGGTCCCCGGTTTGAGACCAGGTAGAAATCTGTGCAAATATCATCTTGGAGAGTATAAATCCTATTGCCGAAGGTCAACACTGTCTACCTTAGGTAGGTAGGTAGATGATATTTGCACTTTCCGGCGAGGAGATTTTCTCCACTTCAGTAGCCCGATTTCATCGTTTGTGTGGAGAGGGCTGTAGAATGTGGCGCCGCCTTTCCTGCTCCGTCCATGACAGGCGTGCTGGTCTCTGGAGAGAGAGCACGGTCCATCAGCGCACTCCAATAAAGGCACTGGAAGCAGCTGAATGGACCTGCCTTTAGCACTCAGTAGTGATAACACTGTTGATATAGACAGAGAAGAAATGTAAAATGAATTGATGATCTAAGCTAAAATAGCTCTAACACCCCTCCTGTAACAGTGTTCGTATTCATAGCAAGTAATATTCTTTTTCAACCCCGAACGTAGCTTTTGCATTAAGTGTTATGTAACCATTATCAATTTTGGCAGCTTCTGGAGAGCCCACTTTTCCAAACTTAAGCTTATAAGAACTTTATTTAAGACGCACCATGGCCAAGAATCGTTCATCGGGACTAGGATTAACATCAAGTGAAAGTACTCCAAAATAAAAGATTTGACCGAAAAATTAAAAGAGTAGACAAGTATTAAAACAACACCATAACTTCTTGACTTCCAATCTCTTTCCTGGTTCAGGCCATGTAAAATGACATAATCAGTGGAGTCATGCCGAGGTTGTGAGTTTAAGCCTCACCTGGAGCAGCCAGGTTTTCTGTCTTGACAGGTAAACAGTGTTTTGTGTTATTTGCTAAATGGAGAGAGGATTCTGTGTTAATTGGATCCTCCTGGGAGAGGTCAAGATGAGAAGTTCACGAGGCTGGTGGTAAATATCCTGTCCAGGAATATCGTGGCTGCAGGGGGTCAGATCTATAGATGTAGTAAACACATTAGTGGAGACGCTGTGTCTGCTCTCTGTGTGAGAGCCGGGCAGGAAGAAGAATCTGTGGTCTGGGAAGAAGAGACACTCTTCAGAAGAGCGGCGCTTCTCACAGGAGAGAATGAAAACAAAATCTTTTTCAGGGACGCTGATTGTTCTCTTTGGGGGAATTTAAAAGGAGCTCATGATGCAACAGTAGCGCGTCTGACTCCAGATCAAAAGGTTGCATGTTCAAATCAAGTTGAGGTCAGCTGATGTGCTTACAGGTTCTGCTGGTGCTGAACCTGGAGATCACACCACATAGGAAATCTGAATGAAATAACAGAGCAGTACAGAACACGCAGTCAGGAGCTTATGCAGCGAATCATTTTGAAAAGGCACACTGCACATCCGCGGAACATGACGTTCGACTTTAGAGGCAGTAACATCAGAGATTGGAAGTTTCAGGCCTCTTTTTTATTACAGGTTCAAGCAAACCTGAAAGTTAGGGAGTGTTTGATCACTTTTGTATGAAAAAGTGTCTGAAGCCTGTAATTATTATTTGCCCTTTTTTAATTGTGTTTGAAAATCACTCCCATGTACCAAGACCCAGTATATTCATGTTTACTTAAATGACTAACGCTATTGTACATTAGCTGGTGTTTTTTGTAACGATTTGCTATTTCATGCAGGAAAGAAAGGGAACCAGACCCAACGTTTGCTTTCAGGTGCGGTCTATTTACATAACGGACATCTATTTCTGAGGAGCCTGATTTAAATCACACAACCCCGGTAGAAGTCGAATCGACAATCTTATAAACCGAAATCAGACGCGTTATCCATTAAACCACTAGCCCGTCACGTAAATGAATTGCGCTTTGGTGAGTTCAGTGCCGCTATTTGTACACTACCACATCTACATTTTCTAAGTGAGAAAAGTGTTTTCTATACTTTTATCAGTTTTAAAAAATCATCACTTTTAAACAGACAAAGCATTTATGTGTCGCTCTGAATTTCTAATTGATTTAGAATTCAAAGAAAATAGCGTTTTGTTCCACAACTGCGTGAAATTATCACGTCTTTCATTCTACTTCTCTCTTGTAGTAAAGCAGACCTTGCTAGGTGAGCATTTGCTCCGTTAAATTAGGTCACTTTTCATGTTAACTCACTTCTTTTAAACACAACATTTCCTGGTGCAAGTTTTCTCCATAAAAAAAGACATTTTCACTTACATGATTTCTGTTTTTTTTTCATCAAATAGTACAGAAAGTACAGAAAGAAGAAAGAAGAAAGAAAGGAAATGTGTCGTAAATGAACTCTGTCACCCGTGGAAGATGTCAAGCGCATTGGACATGAAAAGTGCCCGATAAAAGCCATTTCTCGTCGTTTCTCTTACAGTCAGGGATCCTATTGCGTGTAAAGGAGGCAAGGTGCTCAGCGCTTACTGAACGCAGGCTCAGAGCGGTGTGTCCAAGCGGCAGTAAAAGAGGAGAATTCTGCCGGCGCCGTGGCTTAGTTGGTTAAAGCACCTGTCTAGTTAACGGAAATCCTGGCTCCAAATCCCAGCAGTCCATCGCCTGTGTTGCACTAGACACCCCGTAGATCATCAAAAGCGTACTGAGGTCCTTGGTAATGAAATTGCCGCATAAAAGCCATTTCACATCCTTTCTCAACTTGCTCAGCGAGCAGGCTCACCGCACACTGAAGGAAGATGTGACAGAGTGTCCAAGTGGCTGTAAAAGGACAACACTTTGCCGGCGCCGTGGCTTAGTTGGTTAAAGTGTCTGTCTAGTAAACAGGAGATTCTATGTTCAAATAACGGCGGGGCCTTTCTTCCTGTCTTCTCGCACCATTTATTGTTATAGACAACATGCTTCTGCATTATGTTTAAAGGAAGTGTTCATTTCATTTTTGGCACAACTTGTTTTTCAAGAAATCCACACATTGCAAAAGATAAAGTGCTCATCTTTCTTATCAATGCAAAAGAATTACTGCCAGCTGGCAAGAAAATGACAACGATTTGTTTTAACTTAAGCCAAAAATCTGTGAATGTAGAAAAAATACGACATGTGTCAGTTTCTATGCCACACTCAGTCAGGGTGTCCTTCAGTTAAACACAACGTTGGTAGATCAAACGCACCCAGAGACACACTTTGAATTAATCCGATCTAAACATTACCATCTCTAAATGTGATTGAGTTTCTTTCCACGTCCTTAGCCATCTTGATGTTTGCAGAGATTTTCAACTTTTGACACGAGTCAAACTACAAGTAAATAGTTGAGTACCTAAGTCAATATCACCGGGAATGTGAATATAAATGTAAACATCAATATTTCTGCTGTCTCCTGAGAAACACAAGTATAGAGTCAAAACATAATAAATAATGCTAAAAAATTATTCAGTTAACACCCAGATGTGACAAAACACATTTAAGACTTACAACCCCTTTAAATACAGATGCAGCCATTCAAAGTGTGCGGTACAGACACGTACCGCAGGTAATTGGCTGCGGTATCGCGTATCATGACGCAAGATGACGCGGTTCATGATTGGTTGACCGACAGGGGCACTCGTGGTCCATTGGTCTGTCGTAGAAAGACTTACTGTAAACGTCTTTACTGTGCCCGTTGTAGATATTGAATTTTACCACTGAAGGGAAAGCTTAGTAGCTGAGCATAAAAAGAATAGGAGCATACTGTAACGCGTGTGAAGGCCATAAACGATATTAATTTTGGAACATAAACATACAGTATATAGCTGGTCTTGGTACTTTAAAGAAAAAAATACACACCAGTATTCCATTTCTCCCTAAACATTTTAAGCTTCGAAGTCCTTAACTAACGTGATACCGGAGTCAACAAGCATTCTTTTAGAATTTGATTAAAAGGCAATATAATATGGAATTGCGTATCTCAAGAATTTAAAAACGGTATGATTATAGCCGTGTGCTGCGACAGGGCTGTGTAGGGCTGTTTCGCCTGCCTGATCATGCGAGCTGTCTTGTAGCCTACTGGTCTAGGTGCGTGACTAACAACGCACAGGTTGTTAATCACACACTTTTCTTTTAACAAACATTTCTTCGAAAAAATAGAATAGCGATATTATGGACAATCAATTGACTTTTATATTTCAAAATATCGCAACATGATCGATATTTGCGATATTTTGAACATATCTTCCCTTCTGACAGCGGTTCCTGCTTCTATTGATGGCCAGCAGCCATATCACCCTGCAACTCACAACTGGCAACCCACTAAAGCTAAGCAGGTGTGAGCCTGGTCAGTACCTGGATGGGAGACCTCCTGGGAAAAACTAAGGTTGCTGCTGGAAGAGGTGTTAGTGGGGCCAGCAGGGGGCGCTCACCCTGCGGTCTGTGTGGGTCCTAATGCCCCAGTATAGTGATGGGGACACTATACTGTAAACAGGTGCCGTCCTTCGGATGAGACGTAAAACCGAGGTCCTGACTCTCTGTGGTCATTAAAAATCCCAGGGCGCTTCTCGAAAAGAGTAGGGGTGTAACCCCGGTGTCCTGGCCAAATTTCCAATTGGCCCTTACCAATCATGGCCTCCTAATAATCCCCCTCTATGAATTGGCTACATCACTCTGCTCTCCTCCCCACTGATAGCTGATGTGTGGTGAGCGTTCTGGCGCACTATGGCTGCCGTCGCATCATCCAGGTGGATGCTACACACTGGTGGTGGTGGAGGGGAGTCCCCATTACCTGTAAAGCGCTTTGAGTGGAGTGTCCAGAAAAGCGCTATATAAGTGTAAGCAATTATTAATTATTATTATTATTATTGTGTGTGTGTGCAACAGAGTACATTTTTATAGAAAAATGGAGGCTGGACAGTATGCGTTATAATATAAACATTTATATTGATTTAAATCGTGTTCTGATTTAAATCGCAAACGCGTGTTTAATTATGTGTCAGGTGGGTCTGTGCAAAGCTGTGCACCGCATCTGCTGCCCCAGGTCCCACTCGTAGTCCGGTCTAGCCAGCGGTGCCGACCCATCTCCGGGCGGTGGGCCAAAGACCAGGTCCACCGGGGTTCGCATTTCCCGGTCCAGCATGAGCGAGGCCGGGGTGCACCCGGTAGATTCCTGGACTGCGGTCCGATAAGCCCAGAGCTCGAGGGGGAGGTGGCAGTCCCAGTCGCGTTGGTGCTGGGACACCAGGGAGCCCAGCTGGATGGCGAGCATCCGATTAAACCGCTCCACAGACCCGTCGCTCTGGGGATGCAGCGGGGTGGTCTGCGTCTTAGTGATCCCCAGGCGCTGGGACACTCTGGCGAAGACCTGGGACTCCAAGATACACCCCTGGTCACTGTGTAACTCCTCCGGCACCCCCAGTCTAGCAAACATCCCCTCCAGTAGTGCATTGGCCACCGTGGGGGCACTCTGGTCTGGGAGGGCAGTGGCCTCAGGCCACTTCGTGAAATAGTCCATTGCTACAAGGACATAGTGGTTTCTGGCCTCGGTGCACGGAAACAGGCCCAAAACGTCCACCCCCACCCACTCCATAGGAGCCCCCACCTGGTGTTGTTTTGGGGGGTCCCCGAGAGCGCTCAAGGGGACCTTTCTGCACCACGCACACCGCACACATTTGACAATACTGCTCCACGTCCCGGTGGCAATGACCCCAATAAAAATGGCCTCGGAGACGCTGCAGGGTTTTTTTACAGCCGAAATGCCCCACGCCTGGCTGGCCATGCACCACTCTGAGCACAGCCCCGTGGAGCGACTGTGGCACCACCAGCTGCCACCGTATCTCACCACTGGAGAGTGCCTGCCACCCCCGGCGCAGCACCCCATCCTACAGGACGCAGAGGGCCTTGACGGACTTTGGGTGCTGGGGGAGCTCCTCTCGCGCAGGCCGCGCTCCTGCTGCCTTCCAGCGGAGCACTGGCCCCACGTCAGGATCAGCTGCCTGTCGCTGTGCCAGGTCTGACATGCCTACCCCCAGCAGCCCCTCCAGGGCTGTGGCCGAGGTGCTCGCCTCTGTCACTGTGCAGACGGCTCTCTCACGCTGCTCCTACCGGGCGCAGTAGTGGCAGTCCGCAACCTCACAGGGGCGCCGCGAGAGAAAGCCGACATTGAGATGGCGAGATCCAGCACGGTGCACTCCTTAAAGTGGAGCAGCCAGGTGAGGGACGCATGGACGGTCCTCAACCGGAATCGGGTCCTGAACAGGTACGGCCTGAAGTGGCGGACCGCCACCATCACCGCCAGCAGCTCACGACGGGTCACGCAGTAGTTCCGTTCAGCCTTATTCAAAGCCCGACTGTAGTAGGCAACTACCCGCTCCCCATCTGGCCCCTCCTGTGCCAACACCGCGCCCAACTCCGAGACACTCGCGTCAGTATCTAGGATATACTGTAACCACGGATTGGGGTAGGCTAGCACGGGGGCCCCCACCAGAGCTTCACGTAACCGACCGAAAGCCGTCTCGCAGCCCGAGTCCAAGTTAAAACGGCGGCCCTTGTCGGTGAGGCAGTGCAGCGGGGGAGAGATGCTGGCAAAGTCCTGAACGAACCTCCGACAATACAAAGCCAACGCCAGAAAGCTACGCAGCTCTGCGACGGTGCGGGGAGTCGGCAATCCCCTCACTGCAGCAACCTTACCTGGGTCTGTAGCCACCCCTCGCGGTCCAACAACATATCCCAGGAAGCCCCCTCCCGCCGCAGGAGCTCTCACTTGTGGTGGTTGAGCCTCAGGCCAGCACCGCCTGGAGGTTCGTCAAGGCCTGGTCGAAACCCCGGGCATGAACCAGCAGATCGTCCAGATACAGCACACACTGGTTCCACGGGACCGATGCCAGCACCCTCTCCATCAGCCTCTTGAAAATCGCCGGGGCATTGCATAGGCCAAAGGGAATTACAGTAAAGTGCCAGAGGCCCTGGCCGATGGAAAAGGCCATCTTCGAGCGAGCATCGGGAGCGAGCGGTACCTGCCAGTAGCCGCAGCGGTGGTCCAGGGAGCTGAACCAGGTCGACCCTGTGATGTAGTCCAAGGCGTCGTCTATCCTCGGCAGTGGGTAGGAATCTTTCCGGGTTCAGCTTGCGATAGTTCACGCAGAACTTCCACGAGCCGTCTTTTTTTCAGAGCAGTATAGCTGGCGCCGACCACAGGCTCGCGGAGGGCTCAATCACCCCCGCTGCGGCCATCTCCCGGATCTTTTCCTCGGCGGCGGTAGAGGTCCTCAACGGTGCGCCTCGCTTCCACGCAATGCTCGGCCCCCACCACCGCCGACTTGTCAGGCCCCCCGGGTGATTCAGGGGCAGGATCCAGCTCGCAGGCCCGTTCCGCCCCGGCGACTGCCACCGCCACTGCCTCTTTTTCCCCCGGCTCCGGCAAGCCCGTGTCCCTCGGCCTTTGCCGGGCCTGCCCTCCACCAGGTGAAGTCGCTCTCCCTGCCACACCAACTCCTGCCGGCCCAAGTCCAAACTGGCCCCCACTCGCTGCAGCAGGTCCAGCCCCAGGATGCAGTCCTCCTGGATGGGTGCAAGGTAGCAGGCACACCGTCGCTGTACCCAGACGGAAGGCAAGCACCTATTTCCCCCGGACTGCAGCGAGCTGTCCCGTCACGGTCCTTAGCCGCAGGCCAGAGGCCTCCCATCCTGGGGGGTTGGCGCCCTCGGTGTCGGGGAGGACGCCCGGCCGGAGTATGGTTACCGATGAACCGGTGTCGAGCAGGGCCAGGCAGGGTTGGTCCTCGATTCGGCAGTGGAGGTACAGGCCCCGGCTACAACTAACTCGCGTGCAGGGTGCCGGTGTTCACAGCGCTCTCCGGAGCTGGGGTTGAGGTGTTCCAAGGGCGGCCATCCCCGCGCTGAGCCACCCCGTTCCCGTTTCCCGATGCCGATCTAAGTGTGCGAGGCTTTGGGGCCCGGCAGTCCCGGGTTCGGTGTCCCCTCTTCCCACAGCGTTGGCAAAACCAAAACCGTTGGTCAGCCGGCAGGGCGCTCTGCATCCGTGTAGCAAGGGCCAATGCCTGCCCCAGCGAGGCCTGCGCCGCCAGCTGTACGTGGCGCCACAGCTCCTCAGGTGAGAGGGCCTTGAGAACAGCCTGGAGAGCCATCTCCCGCTGCGCCTCCTGGGGGAAAGCTGGGTATCCTCGGCGGGCGAGGAACATGACATCATGCAGGGCACCGGTCTTCACAGTGCTCTCCGGACCTGGTGTCGGGGAGGATGCCAGGCCAGAGTAGGGTTACTGATGAACCGGTGTCGAGCAGGGCCAGGCAGGGTTGAGCAGGGCCTCTAGGTACAGGCCCTGGCTACAGCCGACTCACCCCACGGTGGCGTGTGGGGGTTGAGGTGTTCCAAGGGCGGCCATCCCCGCGCTGAGCCACCCCGTTCCCGTTTCCCAAAGCCGATCTAGGTGTGCGAGGCTCTGGGGCCCGGGCTCGGTGTCCCCTCTTCCTGCAGCGTTGGCAAAACAGCTTGCGGGGCTGTTCCGCGGGGGTCGCTGTGCAGGCTGGCTCCTCTTCCCCCTCACTGGACTCCTCCGTCGCTGCCTCGGTCTGCTGGCAAAACAAACAAAACCACACAAAAACCAAACACAGGCTATACACATGAGGAGACCGACAGAACACTTACACATGACTAGGGTGGTAACTCGTTAACTTCGGGCTATACACTTATAGAGCTATACAGGACACTAAAACTACTATCACAATATTTACATATGCAGATACATATCATCGTGCTGACCCTCAGACTCCCCCCGGCTACAACTCCCAGCCTGCTCCGCGGTACTATGAGCACCTAGGTGCGCTTCCTCCTCTCCACCGGGCGAGGGCGTTGAAGTATTATGCTATTGGCTTGTTTGTTTATTACCAAATAGATTCACCGCTGTAAAAACAAACTTTATAGTTGTGTTCAGAGGCTATTGGGAATCTTTTGCATTTGCAATGTTTTTTTAGGAATACGTATTTTGTTTGTGGCAATGTACACTTTTATTGTTAAACGGGGACTGCTGCCCCAGTGTCTCCGACCAGTTATTAAATCTCCGTCTCAGAAGAAATTATTGCGGGTACTGCAAAATGTGAGAAATTCTGAGACCTTCACAAATTCGTGAACATTGTGCAAGTCCTGTATGGTCGACATGTTTGTGGAGATCAGCGCAAGGCTGCTCTCATCACGGGTGAGAGCTCGCGAGAATTTTGATGTAGGGGCTGCCCTTCCTGCTGACTGGTCACGGTGGGGTCAGTTGTAATGAACTGAAAGCAGCGCCCCAAACTGGAGTTCAGCCTTAAGACCAGTAGCAACAAATGTGGCCACTAAAATTAGCTCCCTGTTTAACTTGAATTGCCTTTAGTGTTCACAGCATGAAGTCGGCAGAATAATTTCTTGGTTAGAATGTTTTTTCTTTCCAATTACAATGATTTTTTTTCCTTTTGTCTGTTTGCATATCATACATCAGCTCCACTGTTATACTCCTGTTTTTTAAATTATTTCATATATTTTCTCCTGTGATTCCTCATATGGTTACATTAATTACGGGTTTTCTTATCCATTCAGCCCTGTTTGCTGGGTTTTTAGATGGTCTAATTTCCAGTTTCGTCTCCTATATGTTCCGATCATTTGATCGCAGCTCTTCTGAAAAAAGGTCTTTACACCCTGTATCATTCACACCACACTGTCTTGCAGACGGTAGCTGCGGTCACCCACTTTATCTATCTCTGGAGCTGTAATCGAGAGCATTATCAGATATGGTATTTCAGTGTGGTTCGGTCATCTATCAGTTAATTTTAAATGGCAAATGACCAGCCTCATCCAGACAGCTTTCAAGGTCAAGGGAGTGAAACAGCAGCCCTCCCTGCAGGCCATCTTTGAAAAATCCCTAATCAGACAGGCAGGAAAAATGATATCAGATCCTTCCCACATCCTCAACCCTGAATACCAACTTCTTCCTTCTGGCAAACATTTCAGGGCTCCCAAATGTAAGTGAAACGGATACAAACATTCCTTTGTTCCATTATGCATTACAGCTGTCAACACAAAAATGTCAAGGATAAACAATTTTGACTCTTACAACCCACTTGGGTGCAATATGTTCTGTGATGTGTTATAAATGTTACATGCCGTTATGTGTTCTACTGTACATATGCAATAGAATAATGGGCAATGTCTTTCTAATTTATTGTAATAGTGTAACGCTTACGGCCGACAGGCACTGTGTAAGAGCTGGCTTACCAGAGCGGTGACGTCGCCGCCCTTCCCTGTGATAGCAGGACTACAGCTAGTGGGCTGTAGAGAGATCTCTCTTTGGCTCACCGGGCTGGGTCCCTGCTGAGTGATGTTGGAATTCTGGGTTTGAGCCCCTGATGGTGGGGGGGCGACCTAAACCCCTGTTGTGTTACAATAGTGTAATGTGCAATGATTTCCTTTTCTTCTCTCTTTCTTATTTTGCATGCTATTTAAATGTACAGGAGTGCTGGTTGTCTATAAAAAATTTGCCTCAGGGGACAATAAAAGTCTTATCTCTTTGCTGGAATTTTTTTTCCCATCTGTTGAGAGAATTGAAGTGTGAAAGAGCGTGAGGTGTTAAAGTAGCTCCTGTCAGGTTTATTATATTGCTGTTGCTTTGTTTGAATATACTGTTATCTGTTGTGGGAATTTAAAAAAAAATCATCTGTGTTAGTGTGGGCGTTGCTCTGTAAATGGCTGAATTAGCTTTTAACTCATCATTCTGTACGGTACAAAACAGAGCAGAAGATAGATAAGACTAAGATAAGATTGATCCCGAAGGGAAATTGATGTGTTACTGCAGTCCAAGACAAGCCAAAAAAAAACAGACACCAGAATAGACGAAAAATTAAAATGCGTACATCAATACAAAATAAATATAAAAAAATCACTTAAATAGAAATATAAAAGACTCTTTTCACAGATCCCAGGCTCTTACACAGTCGGGTCTCTCTAGGGGGGCGGCGTTTATTTGAACATCTCTCCAGGCTCCGTTCTTGCGCCTGTGTCTTTTGTAAGTCTCTTTTCAGCGAACTCAGAGCAAGAGCTGCTGCCCTCTAGTTTTTACTGAAGTAGGGGGACGAACTGACATCACCTCTTCATGTGGTTTAAGCAACTGGAGTCACATTAGAACGTCCCCAGATAGGGTGGACATAATATGGTCACTACTGTCATGAGTCTGTTATGTAGCTGTCGCTGGGAACATTTTAATATTTAACTGAAACTGCTTTCCAGTGAACATTAATACATGCATGAACTAATACGAATGTCATTTAGTAACGGCGAACTTCACTGTCTGTCTTTGTTCGTAGCCGTATTACAGCTGGTGAATGTAGAGCCATGTGCGATGTGAGGGCGTGGTGTGTGAGAGTGGGTTTTCAGAGATCGTGGGGAGCAGAGCGATCTGAAATGAAGAAAAGGCACGTTTAACTGGGGTGTAAACCTGAAATGTGTTCAGTTACCTCTGAGTGTCAGTTGAATAGATGTGTTGTCTTTTGTTATTTGGATGGGACTCCACCCTCTTGGCTCTCAGGGTAAAGCAGGGATATGGAGAAAAGGTTGTTTAGTCAAATGGAACGGTACGTTTCTGGAGAGAAGCCAGGGTCTCGGCTTCCACCACAGGGCTGGTCGGCTTGTTCCACACCCCTGCCCCCCTCTGTGTACAGAAGACCCTCCTGTCCTGACTGGAGAAGCTCACCAAGCTGTGGCTGGAGAGAAGCGAAGGAATAAGCTTCAACAACACGGCCGGGCAGCTTGTTCCCCAACCCCTACACCATCTGTGTACAGAAGAGCTTCCTGTCCTGACTGGAGGAGCTCACCCAGCTGTGTCTGGAGAGAAGCCAGGGTCTCGGCTTCCACCACAGGGCGGGGCGGCTTGTTCCCCACCCCCGCCCCCCTCTGTGTACAGAAGACCCTCCTGTCCTGACTGGAGAAGCTCACCCAGCTGTGTCTGGCGAAGGAATAAGCTTCAACAACATGGCCGGGCAGCTTGTTCCCCAACCCCACCACCCTCTGTGTACAGAAGAGCTTCTCTGAGTGGAGGAGCTCACCCAGCTGTGTCTGGAGGGAAGCCAGGGTATTGGCTTAAACCACAGGGCTGGGGAGCTCGTACCACAGACGGCAAAGGAATCAGACTGCTCCAATCGAGACCATTTTATTGTGCAGTTCCATTATTTCATGCCATACAGATGGGGATCAGGCACATGAATTACACCGTGTGTGGGGGATCCCAAGTATGACATTGTGGAGGTATGTGACAGTCACCCCCCTCACTTAAGCTGTCCAGTTTCCATTAATGAACATAGTCAAAAAGGTGCATTTGAAATGTTCTGCAGTCACACTAGAAACATGGACATAACCAAACCCCCCTGCTGTAGATTAGCAACACCCTAGCCTTGATCCTAGTCTGCATGATAACCCCTCACCAGAACCCCAGGAGCAGGGAAAAGCGATTCCCATCCTCCATGACATCATAAATCACCACATGACATCATCAAGAAACTAGACAGATGGCCAAGCAGGGACCCCATTATAATGCAGGAAGCGCAGAGGCCGTGAGAGAGCTCTTCCTGGTCCTTGTCCTCCTGCCTCAGACTCCGATGGCCATGTCCTGGGAAAGGCTCAGCTGCTCCAGTTCTTGCAGGGCCCGGTCGTACTCCCTCTGCAGCTGCTCCGCAGACAGACTGGAGGGGCGCAGGGCCAGGAAGCTGTAGGCGTCTTCGCAGTGAGAGAACTTCTCCCCCACACTGGAGCAGCAGGCACACAGCACCTGGAAGGACTGGGGTGTGCGTGTGCGTGTGCGTGCGCGCAGATCAATTGTGTGTATGTGTTGCATTGATGTACACAGTACAAATGTGTAGTGTGTATACAGTATAGTTGGGTGTAGAGTGTGGTTGTGTGTATTGTGTATACAGATCAGTGGTGTGTAAAGTGTGTATGCGTTGATGTATGTAGTACGAATGTGCATGCATGTGTAGTGTGTCGTTGTGTGTATTGTGAATACAGATCAGTTGTGTGTACAGTGGGTGTATGCGTTGCGACGATGTGTACAGTATCAATGTGTGTGTGTGTAGTGTGTATGCGTTGTGTTGATGGATATAGTACGAATGTGTGTGCGTGTGTAGTGTGTATACAGTATAGTAGGTTGTAGAGTGCGATTGTGTCAGATCAGTTGAGTGTATGCATTGTGTTGGTGTGTACGGTGCGATTGTAGTCAGAATGTGTGTAGTGTGCATTTGTGCACAGTGTGTAGATGTGTGGAGAAAAATGGCAGTTATTAACTCTAAAATGAATGACTGTCCTAAAATATCATAGTTTCCTTATTTCCAGCTACTGTAGACAGCTACCCGTCTGACTGACGGAGGCTCCCACTGAAATTCGGGAGAGAAAATCACACCACCGATCTGCCCCCCTGCCCCTCCACCCACCTGCTCTGCCTCATCCAGGCTCTTCAGGTACTCCTCCTTGAAGTCCTGGATGTAATCCAGGAAGCTCTCTCCCGCCTCTGTCTTCTGCCCCAGGCTGGCGATGGCCACCCGGGCCGTATCGCAGAAGTTGTGCAGCCTCAGCAGGATCTGCTGGACACGGGACAGGCAGCGCTGCACCTCCTGCAGCTGCTTGGGCTTCCCGAGCTTCCCTGAGGGAGAGGGAGAGAGGGAGACGGGTGGGCAGCAAGCAACAGGCACAAGGCAGGGTTCACCCTGGACAGGACAGCAGTCCATCACTCACACACCCTGGACAGGACACCAGTCCATCACAAAACACACACACACACTCACACACCCTGGACAGGACACCAGTCCATCACAGGACACACACACACACTCACACACCCTGGACAGGACGGCAGTCCATCACAGGACACACACACTCACACACCCTGGACAGGACGGCAGTCCATCACAGGACACACACACATTCACACACCCTGGACAGGACACCAGTCCATCACAGGACACACACACACACTCACACACCCTGGACAGGACACCAGTCCATCACAGGACACACACACACACACCATGGACAGGACGCAAGTCCATCACAGGACACACACACACACACTCACACACCCTGGACAGGACCCCAGTCCATCACAGGACACACACACACACACCATGGACAGGACGCAAGTCCATCACAGGACACACACACACACACTCACACACCCTGGACAGGACCCCAGTCCAGGACCAGGCATGGACACCCCCCTCAATCGGCACGCTTACCTATTTCCACCAGCACCTGGGAGTAGACGGCCTGCATGCGGTTGAGCTCAGCCGCGTTGTCCCAGATCTCCCGGGTGAGGCGGTTGTCCTGCCCATAGAGGTGGCGCAGCTCGCCCTCCAGGGCGCTCAGGCGGGCGTTGTTGCTCTTGTCACTGTAGGCCCAGCAGCCGCCCTGGCGCCGCCTCTTCTCCACCAGCTTGTCCTGGATCTGCCGGCCCACCCGGGCCTTTTCCTCGTTCAGGCGGGCCAGCCGGTCCTTCAGGGCGTGGGCCTGCGCCCGCAGTGCCTCCGCCTCCTGCGTCTTCTTCTCCCTCTCCTGCTGCTCGCTCTCGCGGACCGCCTTCACATCGCTGCAGGTGCTGGCCACGCTGCCGTTCAGGCTCTCGTACCTGCGGTCGAGAGAGAGAGAACAGGCAGGAGGAACTGAGTCTCTTTAGTCTGAAGGGAGGGTCCCACACTGACAGGCCGGAGAAACTGAGTCTCTTTAGTCTGAAGGGAGTGTAAAACTATCTGAAACCGTTTGAAAGCGGAGAACAGAAAACACCTCTTTGCACAAAGTGTGGTGGGGGTGTGGAACAACCTGCCCAGCTCTGTGGTTGAAAACTGGCTACTTTCACACCATTGCAGCCTCGGATCCATTAACCATTAAAACAGGCTAGACCGGTTAGAAATGAAAAAGATGACTTGGCCCTTCTTATGTTCTCACGACAGAGAAAAACGAGTGCCTTGGGGGGGGAACGAACGTGAGACTTGACGTATCGTTCAATAGGCTTTATCCATTTGCACAGCTGTTCAGTTCAACCCTTCCATCTTGAGGCTGACTGAACTCCGATTAAAATGATGAGAATGAGATTTAACCCCCTTCCCCAAGAGAGCATCAACAGACCCAGCAGTCGCAGCTGGAATTCCCCAGAGAAAATAAAGATGCGTACTTGTCCACGACGTTCTGCACGTCGGAGCACATCTTCTGGATCAGGGTCTTGGACAGCTCCAGGCTGACCCGGGCCGACTGCATTTGCTGGTCCCTCACCGCCTGCCGAATTGCTGGGAACACTCGTTTCATGATGTCGGTCCCCACGTTGGCACACTTCGGGCGGGGGGGGGAAGAACCGGAAATGAGAGAGAAAGGTAAAGTTACTTGTTCCCTACCCCCACCACCCTCTATGTACAGAAGAGCCTCCTGTCCTGACTGGACAGCTTGTTCCCCACCCCCGCACCCCTCTGTGTACAGAAGAGCCTCCTGTCCTGACTGGAGGAGCTCACCCAGCTGTGTCTGGAGAGGAGCCAGGGCATCGGCTTCAACCACATGGACTGGGCAGCTTGTTTCACACCCCCGTCCTTTGTGTACAGACGTGCTGCCCCCCCCCCATCAGTTTTAAATACACTTCCAGGCAGTGGTCCACTACACGAGCATTACTATTAGTGCTGATGGGCCAGCAATAATGATATTTAAAGGGTATGTTGCCTACCTGTAAAAACGTAGCCGCCGTGGAGATGCACAGCTTGCGCGACTCCGTCCCCCGCTGGTGGACTTTGGTCTCCAGATCCGGGTACTGGCAGAGGCTGAAGTAGGACACCTTGAACAGCATGGCCGCCTTCTGCACCACGGAGACCAGCTCCTGGAGCTGGATCACCGACTGCACCGCGTGGAAACCGGCCTGGACTGCGGCCGCGAGCCGGCGAAAACAGCCCGGCAGACGGATAAGACGGGAGGGGAGGAGAGCGTTCAAATGCAGCTGCCTCGGCCGCTGCAGGAAAAGCTCGTCCCAGCAACAGGGAGGAAAGAGCTGGGAGTTTGCGCCATTCCCGAAGGGGGAACCACAGCGCTGTTTTCACTTAAATCCAAAAATAAAAATTAATTTTCTAGAACATCGATGAGGAAATGGTGGTAACCGAGATCTAATAAGCGGGTCTTTTAGTAGTAACGAGTAACTTTTTTTACTAGTTGTTTGAGGACGCCTCATTGTTTAAGGCTGATAATTCGGCCCTTTTCCGCCAGAGGGCGCCCCAAGTCCTATCAGACTTCCATCATGTCTACGCGTTCCCACAGTTGAAGCTATTTGGACATAAGGAAGAGATTCCCGAGGATAATATAACCACCCGCGGCTCTTTTGGGGGGCATTCATCTTCGATTTTGTAAATTAGATCTCACTTGACGCTGCTCAAGAACGTCATCCTTGATTTTCTCAGACTTCCGTCCTTATAATATAACGGGATGAGAAGTTCCTTCGTTTAACAGCGTCTGATCTTTAAGCCGACTTGTCACGCACATGGCATGCAGTCGGTGATCCTTTTTTCAACCTCGGAGGTACCAACACACCTACCTTTGTTCTCCGCCATTTGTGTTGCTGATCTTCTTTACTTCTGGAAAAGAGAGAGACGGAGATCAAAATGTTTTTTTTTTTTAAATAGCTTGGTTTCTCCCTCCCTCGTCTTTTTAAAAAATCTGTGGTCAGTATCTACTCTTCCTTTCCCTGCATCTCTGTCACCCTAAGCGTCAACCAGGCGGGGCTCCACACTGGTGGGGGGTGGAGGGGATCCCCTTGACCCGGAGAGAGCTGGAGAGTCCGGAAAGGCGCTATATAGGTGTAAGGGGGTTGAATAATATGACCTGTACCCCCCTTTTGGGTAAGAGGAAACTTTTTCCAGGGTCCTTCATTATAGGGGCAGCTCCAGCGTGCGTGTTTGCTTCTTCGCTGGCGAGTAGAGGGTCGCTGGTGTGTTTCTGCCGGTGCCTCGCTGTATCTAATGAATTAATTCCTTATATACAAAGGGGCGGAGCGCGGAGCAGTGACTCTGTGCCTCAGGGTCTGCCGGTTCCAATCCCGGGGCCGGCAGAGGAAGCCCTTCACCCCAACTGTTCCAGAGGTGCTGTATAAATGGCCGACCCTGCGCTCTGACCCCCAGCTCCCTGTCTGTGTATCTCACGGAGAAAAAGCTGGGGTCTGTGAAAAGACACATTCCTCATGCAAGAAATTGTATAGGGCTAGTTAAAGTAATCTCATCTTATTTTATAGCTGCTGCCTCTACCGCGTTTGCTGGGGATCGGAGTGAAGTTGCAAATTCTTACTGAATGACAGTTCTAGTGCTCTTCACGCCAGACAGGGGAACCCGAAAGAAAGCCACGCGCGTGTCCCTTTTTAATCCTTATTGCGTTACGCATCGGTCTTTAAAACCCCCCACAGACGCAGATCTGAACCTTTTTGATTGGAACAGGAACCCCGAGACACCCCACAGCCCTGCACCGTGAAAGAGTGCGGCGGGGATTCATTCCACGCAGAAAAGCAGAAACGGACACACACGCTGGGTTTTTTTTTCTGTCCACGTTTTGGCGTGGAATTAACTTTTAAGCCTGCTTAAAACACACACACAGGACAGGACACCAGTCCATCACAGGACACACACACACACTCCGTGCTCGCGTAGGATCGGCGCGTCCGTGTGACCCTGGATCGTGGATTAATATCGGCGTACCCACCCCGACACACAATGCAGAGCAAAACCCGCAAACCCGCAGGCCAGCCCGATCAAACGCGGCAGGACCGGCAAGCTGATCGCGCGATGCAGCGGCCACGCAGAAGAGGACCGAGCTCAAATACGCACCGAGGAGCTGCTGGAAACGCGCGGAGCCGGCTGCGCTTCTGAAAAGGGTCTGATCTTCGCAGCGTGAAAGCAATAAAAGCGTGCGAGAGGAGGAGGAGGTGGGGCAGGTTGGTGATACAGACCTGTGTGCGCGCGGCCCCGCCTATCCCCTCCCCTCGAACCCCTCACCCCGCGCGACACTCAGCCTTTCCTGCTGAAACGGGTGATTTCTGAAGAGGTGGCAGTTTTCCAGACCAGTCAAGATAAGAAACAGACGCCGGCTTTCCTCAACCGTCCGCTGTCCAACCCGGCTGTGTCTCTCGGGGCGCGTTCCGCCTTTCGCTTGCGTGTGAACACACCTGCATCCACCTGGGGCCCGTTCAGCCCGTGGGACCCCTCCGCCCCCTGTTTGATGGTGAGGAATTAATTGTTCCGAGGAGCTCATCCAGCTGTGTCCCGAGAGAGGCTTCAACAACAGGTTGGGCAGCCTGTTAATAATAATTAATAACTCCTTACACTTCTATAGCGCTTTCCTGGACTCTCCAGCTCTTCCCAGGTCCGGGGATCCCCTGCAGCCCCACCTGGATGATGCTCCAGTCCGCTCAGCACACAGCAGCTCTCAGTGGGGAGGAGAGCAGAGGGATGAAGCTAGTTCAGAGAGGGGGGTTATTAGGAGGCCATGATGGGTAAAGACCAGGGGGGGAATTGGGCCAGGACACTGGGGTAACACCCCTACTCTTTCCCAGAAACACCGTGGGATTGTTAATGACCACAGAGAGTCAGGACCTCGGTTTGACGTCTCATCAGAAGGACAGTCCAGTGTCCCCGTCCGTCACTATACTGGGGCATCAGGACCCACACAGACCGCAGGGTGAGCGCCCCCTACTGTCCCCCCTCACACCTCTCCCAGCAGCAGCCTCAGCTTTCCCAGGAGTCTCCCCTCCAGGTACTGGCCAGGCTCACACCTCCTGAGCTCCAGTTGGGGGGGGGACTGCCAGCTGGCCACACCCCCACCAGCCTTTGTGTAAAGAAGCGCCTGCTGTCCAGTTTTAAACCCACTTTCGTGCAGTTTATACCCCAGCCCCGGGTTGTGCTTCACCATGAGCATTATGATACTGGGGAAAAACTGAAACTGGACGCCAGCCAGACAAACTGAATCCTTATTTTTTAGATTGACTTCTGCACTCGCAAATGCTGACTGTTAACATACCCAAATGTGATTTTAAGAAGTTCCCCGATGGCCTGAGGTTATTTGGATGACATTTTGTTGAGATAAAGACGAATTTAATGGAGCAGGAAACAATGATCCGCAGACCTCAATTGAACCGAGCCTATAATATAAATTCAATCAGACTTTCACTCTTTTCCAGGATTCAGCACCATATGTACTGATGGAGTCTGTGAACAGAATCAGTGTGTAACCCTGTACCCAGATAGTGGCAGGAGCTGTGAACTCCTGCTGCATTCACATGCTAAGCTCTAACCTTCACGCTGGCTTGAGCACAGATGCTTCTCACTTCCTGTCCCAAATTCCCAAATGGGGAATGTTTACACTAAACTCCTGACAAGAAAGGAATGTTTTAAGTTCTTTCCGAGTCCTGGGAGTGTCCTGAGAAAGCTACCTCGAAGACAGGAGGGGGAGGGTGTAGAGAAACGTGTATAAATAAGCTGTGTTGAGGCATGTCCCCTCTGAGCTACTACAACTACTATAGTCCTTATTGTGGTTCCTTGTATGCCTACTATAAAGCTTGGCTGGACGAACGGACACTTCAGGCTCGAATCTCTTGGTTTCTACAATGCCAGCTGATCTGCTGGAATATCATCAAGTATAACAGTGGCTAGGACTTCAATGATCGTTTATGGTGCGTATTTTCATATCTGTACTTTGTTAAACACAACAATATGATCCTAATAAAGCTAAGAAAATCTGGTCTTTTCAGTATTTAGGAGTTAATTGATCAGAGGAGCTCATCAAGCTGTGTCCTGAGAGAAGCCGGGGTTACCGGCTCCCAGCAGCATAGCTGTTCCCCACCCCCACCCCCCTCAGTGTAAAGCAGTGTCTCTGTTTCTCAGTTCCATTTGCCCTTTCACGGAGCTCCTGTTTCTCTTATCTTTTTCAGACATCCGCTGGGTTGATGTCGTTCCCGGGGCCTCAAGGAAAGGCATGCTAAGAGCATCCTGCTAACAGGCCACTGCTGGAGGGGGTGGGAGTGTTGAAGGCCAGAGGCGTGTTCTGGCATGCCCCTTCAATAGCTTCAGATCACTCCAGATCATCTTACTGTGGCTACTGAGGTGGACACACCCCTCCTGCTCATGTCCTCTGGCGTTCTGTGAGTGTGTGAGCTCAGCCGTCTCCGTATTGAGAACAGGTTTTTGTTTTTTTACTGTCCTCCGGTTTGATATTTTCCCACGTTAGTATTAATTTAAAATGATGCCAAAAAAACTAACTTGATTTTTATTGTGTTCCAGATTCTTGTAAAGCAGAGTTTTTATGATTTAGTTATTTATGTTTATTATTGAGCCCACTCCTGAAAGGTAAAAGGACTTATCTTCTGTAGGACTTCTGTAGGACTTGTAATCCAAACCTCCAGACATCATGAATGTAGTAGATGATATCAGTCTGAAGTTGACTCCAGCTGTGGAAATCCTGATATTCAAACATACTGTACACTCATCCCTCAGGAAATGGGTACCTTGCTTACGAGTACTGACTACTCTGTCACTGACAAAACATGAAACAAAACATTTTACTGTCAGTGTGGGACACCCCCTTCAGACTAAAGAGGCTCAGTTCCTCCAGCCTGTCAGAGTGGGACACCCCCTTCAGACTAAAGAGACTCAGTTCCTTCAGTCTGTCAGTGTAGGACACCCCCTCTGCACACACACACACACACACACACACACACACACACACACACACACACACACACAGAGCAGTCCTTCCAGGTGCTGTGTGCCTGCTGCTCCAGTGTGGGGGAGAAGTTCTCTCACTGCGAAGACGCCTACAGCTTCCTGGCCCTGCGCCCCTCCAATCAGTCTGCGGAGCAGCTGCAGAGGGAGTACGACCGGGCCCTGCAAGAGCTGGACCAGCTGAGCATCTCCCAGGACATGGCCATCGGAGTGTGAGGCAGCCGGCTCCTTCCCCACTCTCCCGGCAGACTTTATTCATCCAGTAAAATTCAGGTGCTACAGCAGCCAGGCACAGTCAACACAGCACAGTACAGATGTAGTAATACAGTAATACAGTAATACAATACAATAACTAAATTAAATGGAATAAAGAATTACAAACAAGACAGAAAAGGCACACAAAGCAAAAAAATGAATGTACAGAACACAAGGAAGGTGTAATAGACAGTATAGATATTACAAACTCCCAAGCACATTGCAAAGAGTAGGTAACTATTGAACAGTTGTGAATAATAAATGAATTGCCCATTCCACTTCCACCTATTGCACTATAAACCAGATGTAGACAGAGCGCCAGTAACACAGAGCATCAGTTGTTACAGAGGAATCAGGTTTCAGGAGTACAGGTATGGTGTTGCAACAGGTCAGTGCCCCTGCCCCCGCCCAGACATACTGTAGTTGGGTTGTAAAGTCTTATGGCAGAAGGCACAAATGATCTTCTGTAATGGTCCCTGTCGCACCCTGAGTACCGGGAAAAGCTCTTTCACAGCTACAGCGCCTCTGCTGTTTCTGCAGGATAGTTAGTCACTTGGCCCTGCTAGGCAGTCTGTTTACTTTATTGATGTTAAACAATCAAGCAGTGTTAAACAACTGGAGGACCTCACCCAGTCTTTTCTCAGGACACAGCTGGACATCAGCTTCAATGATAGGGTTGAGCGAGCTTGTTCCCCACCCCCACCACTCTCTGTGTAATGAAGAGCCTCCTGGCCTGAATGGAGGAGCTCACCCAGCTGTGTCTGGAGAGAAGCCAGGGTATCGGCTTCAACAACAGGGCTGGGCAGCTTGTTCCCCACCCCCACCACCCTCTGTGTAATGAAGAGCCTCCTGTCCTGGCTGGAGGAGCTCACCTAGCTGTGTCTGGAGAGTAGCCAGGGTATCGGCTTCAACAACAGGGCTGGGCAGCTTGTTCCCCACCCCCACTACCCTCTGTGTAAAGTGGCGTCTCAGTCTCTGAGTTCCAAATGCCCTTTCAAGGAGCTCCTGTCTCTCTGCTCTTTTTCAGACGTCCGCTGGGTTGACTTCGTCCCCGGGCCGGAAGTAAAGACATTTTGAAAGTATAACAGAGGACAGTGCTGGAGGGGATGGGAGTGTAATAGACTGGGAACATGCTCTGTCAGACCTCTTCGACAACTGTAAATCATTTCCTGCCAAAATCGAAGCTCAAGTCTGCACAAGTCTCTGGCACTCTGTAAGTGAGTGAACCTAGTCGCTTCTATCATTAATTTCAACTGGTCAGGACCTGTATTCAAATATTGGGTCTTTTTTTTAACATGATTTTAGAACAGGTTTTGTATTTAATTGTCCTCCATTTTGGCATGTTTCTATGAATTTGAAATATGTTTTCATGTTGTACAAAAAAGTAACTGAATTATTTATTGGTCCCAATTCTCATGAGCGAGTTTTGTGTTTTTTTTTACTATTGCACCCACTCCTGAGCAAAGCGTTTATTTTCTGTAGCTTACAGTCGAAAGCTTCAGACATCATGAATCAAATAGGTGATATCATTCCGATGTTGACACTATGGCTGGAAATCCTGACATTAAAAGTCGGACTAAAGAGACTCAGTTCCTCCAGCCTGTCAGTGGGGGACCCTCCCTTTAGACTAAAGAGACTCAGTTTCTTCAACCTGTCAGTGTGGGACCCTCCCTTCAGACTAAAGAGACTCAGTCCCTCTGGCCTGGCAGTGTGGGACACTCCCTTCAGACTAAAGAGACTCAGTTCCTCCAGTCTGGCAGTGTGGGACACTCCCTTCAAACAAAAGAGACTCAGTCCCTCCAGCTGGCAGTGTGGGACATTCCCTCAGACCCTGACATGTACTCTGTCTGGTTGCTGAAATCGCCATACATTGCTGTTAACACACATGACTCTGGTGATTTCACTGACACTTCACAGAAAAGGCTCATGTGAGCCCCTGTCCACACAGCTGCGTACATTAGTGAGAGAAACACTGGGGGCTGCTTGTGTCAGAACACTGTAATAGGGTCTGCAGGAATGCCTCCTGGTAGAGGTGTCTGCCGAAGGGTGTGGGGGCAGAGCAGTCAAGACCCGGTGCATCGCCCCCTCGACTCAACTGTCCTGCCCCCTCAGTTTTGGACAAAAGGACTTTCACCTACTTAACTCGGGCCCTAAAAAAACAGATGTGCTTTGTCAATGGTCAGATAATGAACACGAACCCCCGATTTGCAGGTCCTGCATCGGACTGTCTGATGTGCCGGAAGGGCTATCCGTCCATGAACAGCACCTATTCCATGGTGTCTGCATTCCTGGGTGTCAACATTATTATAAAGCAGCTCGAGAAGGTTTCCTCTAGGTAACAGGTAAGGACAGGTAACGTGAAGAAGGCTCCACGGCCCGAAACGTTGCCTTTCTTTCCTTTGTGGCAGGGAATAAGCCCATTACCCGTCCCTTTGCAGCATTATTACGATCTCGAGGGCTCGGGTGGACCGATGCCTTGCAAGAGTTTATCCTAATACTTAAGAGTTATTCTATAACGAGGACCGTAGTTATCGGAGTCTGTGCCTGCTGTTTTCTTAATCTGGAGGGGGGACTCCTGGGAAAGCTGAGGCTGCTGCTGGGAGAGGTGTTAGTGGGGCTGCACACTGGTGGGGCTGGAGGGGATCCCCATGACCTGGGAAGAGCTCTGAGTGGAGGGTCCAGCAAGGCGCTATATAAGTGTAAGCAATTATTAATTATTATTATTATACTTCAGGACATACAGCTCCACTTGCCATTATTATTATTATTATTATTAACGATTCAGAACGTCGGTGCATTTTGCTACTCCGGGCAATAATAACAATAATCGCGCGGGCGCTGGTGAACGTGAAACCGGGCTTCGTCGCTCAATGCCAGATGGCTCATCGGTATCTTGATCACGACCATCAGGGGCCTGGTTGTGAAATTCTGCTGGAGCAGTCACAACGGCTCTGTTTCACTCCCCCCCTCCGAATTTCAGACGGCCCCCCTACAGATTTTTCCCCTGGAGCAGTCTGAGTAGGGGCGGGGTTCTGCAGCCCTGCGAGCCTTATATGATGTTTCTTACCTGTTCGGAGCACTATAAAACAGGCTCAGAGAAGGGCACACTTTCAAAGTCCTCCGGGAAGAGCTGAGAGAGCTTCGTACAGCCATGAGTCTAAAGGCTTTTTTTATTAATATGCTCTAGGATGCCTTACTATATCCATTTAGGCTCCGTTGTCCCATCTGCTGCCTTTCCCATATTCTTTCGATTTGAACCAGTCAGGCTTGCAGTCCTCCTGTCTCTCCTGGTCTTAATGTGGGGGGAGGGGTGTGTGTGTTCTGTCCGCTGGTCAAAGAAAATGATTAGTTGTTAAGAGGAGACCAGATGCTCGTTTTATGAAAATTTGCACACCATTCCAGTGAGCTGTGAGGCCGCTAGAAAACGCGGCTGAAACTTGTGTAGACTTGAAATCGGTGTGTGCTTTCTCCACTTGATACCTCCCCAGTAGGGTATCTTAAGCAATTTGTTGGTCTCTCAGCTTGTATTGTAGTTCATCTCAAACCCAGCTGCTCTCCATCGGCGGTGTTCAGCTGGTGTTCTGGCATAGGAGCGGCATGGGGTGAGAGGGAAATAACTTTATTATTTTCTTGATATTTGCCTAAAAAAAAACATCCTCTTTCTCTTTGCAGGACAGACGTTTAAGTGCCTAACGTCGCCCACAAACCTGCTTCAAGATGTCTCAGTGTCGCAGTAAGCGTGTTCTGATCCGTTAACCCGATTCGGATATTGTGATTCTCCGACTTCAGCTGTGGTTTTTGACCCCTTGGTGTCTTATGGAGGTATAATGAGGCTTTAGGATTCACAAGCTGAACCACAGTGAACTGTCTTGATTTCAGTTACTGAAGGTGTTTGCACAAGGCAGATGTGCAGAAAGTTTTACACAGACTCAAGGGCTCAAGGTGTTCATGTTGGACACTCTGGTTTGGGAGGGTTTTGACATGGGGGACGTGGGGGTGAAGAAAATATTTAAAAAGCCTTTTTTTTCCTGAATGTCTCTCTCAGACCTAGTGCCTGCGGATCAGCAGCTGATGAATGACATGGAGATGTTCAGGGATATGCTCCCGGCCGCCGAGAAGACAGCTTTGCTCTTCCACCTGTCCTACCTGTGTCTGGCCACCCACCCTGAGCTGGAGAGGAAACTGAGGCTCAAGGCCACCGAAAGCCAGCAGCTGTTCGCCTCCTCCGAGGTCCTGCCGCTCCAGGTGGGTCTGTGTCTCTCTCTGTGTGTGTGTGTGTGTGTGTGTGTGTGTGTGTGTGTGTGTGTGTGTGTGAGTACCTGCTGCTCCAGGTGAGTCCGAGTACTTACAGCTCCAGGTTTGTGTGAGTGTGTGTACCTGTTGCTACAGGTGTGTGTGTCTCAGTTGTGTGTGTGTGTGTGGGCACCTGCTGCTACCGGTGTGTGTCTCAGTTGTGTATGTGTGTGCACACATGCTTTGACAGGTGTGTGTGTCTCAGTTGTGTATGTGTCTCAGTTGTGTGTGCAGAAAATTTAATGAAATTTAAAATCTGGAAAAAATATCATTTTCAAAGGGTTCTACAAATGAACTTGTATCCCATACATTTAGTTGGGTCTTGGGAGATCCCTGGGAGGCTTCCATAGACTCCTACAAACTCCTACATGGACTTTGCATATTCTCCCTGTGTTCATGCAGGATTCCTCTGGGTGCTCCAGTTTCCTACCATAGTACAAAATCATACTGGCAGGTGCATTTTCCCTGGTGCATGTGTGCGTGTGTGTCCTGTGATGGACTAGTGTCCTGTCCTGTCCTGTCCAGTGTGTGTGTGTCTGTGTCTGTGTGTCCAGTGATGGACTGGTGTCCTGTCCAGGGTGAACCTGCCTTGTGCCTGTTGCTTGCTGGGATAGACCCCAGCTTCCCCCTGTGACCCTGTACTGGAGAGAGCTCTGAGAAAATGGATGGATAGTCTGCTGTAAAATACATCCCAATCCTAAAATCTAGATCCGGGGTGTCTTCCCTGTTGAAATAAAAGCGCTGGAGACTCTTGAGACAGCAGAGGGGTCAGGATTGCGAAACAGAGATAACGGTGCTGGCGCTTGATCTCGCTCACAGTGCGCCAGTACGGGGACCAACATCGTTGGCACCATGCTGCCGATGATCCGGACAGCCGTGAAGAAGAGGAACGTGGCGCTGGCCAAGAAGCTCCTGGACAAGTCGAAGGGCTGGATCGAGGACATCTGCCACCAAGTGGACCGATCGGTGGAGAAGTAAGACCCCCCCAGAGCTCCAGCTCTGCCATGGGGGAACCCATCATTGCAATTAGCCAGAGATCCTGGGATATCAGGATTCATTCCAACCGAGCGGCTTACTCCACCCTCCCACCACCCTTTGTGAAAAGCACTTCCTGTTAGGCTTGAATTATCCGCTCCCATACTGTCTCGGGAGCTGCCGTTTGCTTCATATTAGGCCCAGGGTGCCTGTTATCGTTGTTCTGACACCACTGAATACCTTATTTTACCAACTAGGAGAAAGTACTGCGGGATCCTCTTCTGCTGTTGGCATCAAATGCATGAGAATGCATCAACCCAGTCAAAACTCTTCATCGGTCACCCAATAACCTCAAAGATCACAAACCAGAAGTAGCACAGGGGATGAGAGGCAGAGTAATTTATAAGATCACTTTATTAACCCTATACAGTTTCTTGCATTGGGAATTTGTCTTTTCACAGACTCCAGCTTGCTCTCCATGAGACACACAGATAGGGAGAGAGAAGCTGGGGGTCAAAGCGTAGGGTCGGCCATTTATACAGCACCACCTGGAGCAGCTGGGGTGCAGGGCCTCGCTTCTCACCAACAGAGTAGGATTGCCCTACAGTATGCACACATACAGTCCATAGGAATTTGTATTGGCCCCGTTCTCTCAGGAGGCACACAGTACAAAAAGACGGCACAGTGTGCATGGCACGTTACAAAACGGTAAATAACGACAGTCATGACAGCCCACCATCATGCACAACCCAACACCAACAACGGGCAGTGCTGGACAGTAAATGCGCAATAACTTCAGTAACGCCAGCAAGAAGAGCACCAGTGTGCAGCCCCACCTGGATTATGCGACAGCAGCCATAGTGCACCAGAATGCTCACCACACATCAGCTTTCAGTGAGGAGGAGAGCAGAGGGATGAAGCCAGTTCAGAGAGGGCGACTATTAGGAGGAAATTTGGCCAGGACACCGGGGTTACACCCCTACTCTTTTCGAGAAACACCCTGGGATTTCTAATGACCACAGAGAATCGGGACCTCAGTTTTACATCTCACATGAAAGACGGCGCCTGTTTACAGTATAGGGTCCCTGTCACTATACTGGAGCATCAGGACCCATACAGACTGCAGGGTGAGCGCCCCCCTGCTGGCCCCACTAACACCTCTTCCAGCAGCAACCTTAGTTTTTCAGCAGGAGGACATCTCCCCCCCCCGTCTCTCGGCTCGCTGGCTCGGATTCTCCTGTCCCATATGGTCTCAGTGGTGGGGGGCTGCAGGCTTCCACACAAGAGGGGTCACAGTTCCCCACCCCATCTCCTCTTCCAGGTATGAGAATCTGAGCAAAGGCGTGGGCGACACCTGCAGCGACGTGGTCAAGACCAAGGCGGACAAGGATCAGCAGAAGAAGGAGAAGACTGCGGAGGTCCAGGCCCTGGAGGGACAGTGCAGCAAGCTAGAGGCCTCAGTCAAACAGCTACAGGGGGAGAGGAACCAGCTGGAGACGGACATCCAGGACAAGAACAAGGAGCTGCAGGGCCTCATCAACACCATCCAGAAGGCCACCAACGACCCCAAGGACCAGAGTTGAAACCGGTAGGCGGGTGGGTTGCCGGACCATGGGGGGCCACTGGGATGAGGCTTGTCTGCCGGGGTGAGATCGCGGCCTTGGCAACCCCGATTCCCAATGGCAGTTTAGGACAGGCCTGTCCCGGTCCGGTAGCTCGGTGCACGAAAACGTCCTGTTTGTAACCTCCAGGCTCGGCTGGCAGATCGGTAACTGACTGAGAAGCAGATCTCAGCCAGCTGCGTCTTGACCGAATTCTTTGTGTTGGCTTCAGCAACATGGCTGGGCAGGGTGTTCCCCACTCCCCCCACCCTTTGAGTAAAAGAAGTGCCCCCTGTCCAGCTGCGTCTTGACCCAATTCTGGGTGTCTGCTTCAGCAACACGTCTGGGCGGGGTGTTCCCCACTCCCCCCACATTTTGTGTAAAGAAGAGCCTCCTGTCCTGACTGGAGGAGCTCATCCAGCTGTGTCTTGAGAGAAGCCAGGGTATGGGCTTCAACAACACAGCTGGGCAGCTTGTTCCCCACCCCCACCGCCCTCTATGTAAAGAATAGCCTCTTGGTTTTATCTGCACCCCTGCAGAGTTCTTCACTTTTCAAGGGATGGTTTTATCCCCAGGTAGCAACAAATCAATATGAACAACAAAGGCTAATGAAATGTAACTTTCTCTGCAGTAAGCTTAAAGGCCTTCAGCACTAGTCCTGTCCATAGCTAACCAGAGACTTGGAGAAATGCAGTAACGTTTGTAATAATGTGTAATAAACACTGTGATAACATGTTAATGAGTTGCTTATAACAGACCTGAAGTGTCACCAGAGTTAAACAGCTTCATTCTCGAAATCCGCTCTTTTTTTCCATCTAAAAATGACATCTGCCTCTTGATCCAGCCCCTCCAGTAATACCTGTTTTCCTCCTCTGCCTCCCAGGATCCATTGGAGATCCCAAGATGCTAGCGGAGGTCCAGAAGTGCCTGACCAAGATCCAGGAGATCCTGCTGCAGATGAAGAAGTTCTGGGAGACGACCGGCTTGGCGCTGAACAACCTCAAGCAGAGGACCTTCGCCGGAGAGGACATGCTGGACTTCCTGGAGGACTGCGAGATGGACTTCCTGTCCAGCCTGGATAAGGCCGAGCCGGTCAGTGTTGTTTTTTTTCCCAGAGTGATTCTGTAGATCAATCTCAGAGCGGGGGTGGACAGAGCTGTCCTGCCTGGCGGGTTGAGCTTCTCTGATCTGGTACCTGTTGGCCCAGATCTTTGTCCTGCACACCCCAGACACTCTGACTTGTCCAGACATTGTGCTGCAGCACCAACAATCCTACAGGCAGCCCCTGAGCTGCCGATGCAGTGGTTACTGTGGCTTCTGATGGGTGCAGTGCTTGTCCTGTATAGGCGCAGGTGGTGTCGTGGGGAGGCTGTTCTGTCATCACCCTGTCAAGTGGAATAAGAAAAACGAGAGTCAAAAGTGTAGCCTAAGGCGACGGAGACCAAAGGCTACGAGATTGAAGAGCAAGGTGGGAGGTTTCACAGGGGACGCAGGTGATCATGAGCTTTAGCTGTGGGTCAGAGAGTAGTCATGTGCTAAACATCCAAAGGGCCCCCATTGCCTTCTCGGCTAGAATTCGGTCAGATCCTTTCAGTGGTCAGGGATAATCTTGCGGGTGGATTATCCCTGCAAGGGTTTGCGAGACATGTGGACCGCCCCCCAATGCCTTCTGGGATAGAGGTGCGCCCCCCCGAGCGAGCAGATGATTCCTGGCGGGCTGATGGGTGCGTTTTGATTCCGATTGGTCCACGTTATCTCCAGGCCTTGGTGCGGCAGGGATAAATCCTGTTGCTCTCAACTGCGCTTCACTGAACGGACTCAAACCCCCTCTTGCACCCAAGATGGCAACTGGCAACCCACTGAAGCTATGCATGTGTGAGCCTGGTCAGTACCTGGAGGGGAGACTTCTGGGAAAAACTGCTGCTGGAAGAAGTGGTAGTGGGGCCACCAGGGGGCACTCACCCTGCACTGGACTGTAAACAGGTGCCGTCCTTCTGATGAGACATAAAACCGAGTTCCTGACTCTCTGTGCTCATTAACAGTCCCAGGATGTTTCTCGAAAAGAGTAGGGGTGTAACCCCGGTGTCCTGGCCAAATTTCCCATTGGCCCTTACCAATCATGGCCTCCTAATAATCCCCATCTCTGAACTGGCTTCATCACTCTGTTCTCCTCCACACTGAGAGCTGATGTGTGGTGAGCGTTCTGGCGCACTATGGCTGCCGTCGCGTCATCCAGGTGAGGGCTGCACATTGGTGGTGGTAGTGGGATTCCCCATTACCTGTAAAGCTCTTTGAGTGAGGTGTCCAGAAAAGTGTTATATAAGTGTAAGCACTTATTAATTTTTATTATAAGATCTGCTGCTATTTATCCCAACCACGTGGGTCTGATTGGGGAAATGGAGTCACGTGGTTCAGACAACAGCGCACAGCAGAAGGATCGCCAGCAGAAGGAGCGTTTCTTCTCTGCCCCGCGGCAGTGAGATCTCATGTTTCCCCGCACCACTCGGCTCAGCCTCACGTCTGTGCTTCTCCTCCCCTTCACCGCAGATCTGGAAGAGCTTCTGCAACGTCTGCATGCACGTCCGCGGGATGTTCATCCTGCAGTCCAAGGAGGCCTACAGGTTCTTGGAGGTCAGCCCCTCGGCCCTAAGCCAGGAGCAGTGGCAGCATGAGTACGACAGCGTGGTGGTGCAGCTGGACAAGCTGAACCCCCCCACCCTCCGGGAGCTGTCGGACCAAGATGCTGGGAAGGCTGTTGAGGGGCCGAAGTAGGGCGGTGCTTCAAGTCGGGGGGGCTGCTGGGATATCCACCGCTCTGAAGGGGTCGACTTCTCCCTTCGCCCCCACCATGGGGTTCTTGGGGCTCCGGCGATGCTCTTCACACGCAATAAAAAGTCGATCAGCACCTCTTTAGTAGTGGCTTTTTTTGCTGTGATTATCTGTACCAGAGGCTTGACCCCTTATTTCTGGGGGGGCGAGGAATGACGTGCCTTTCGTCGAACCTCTGTATGGTGAAGGCAGATGGGCCTCGAGGGGCCCCTGCTTTAAATCCCCTGCCCATCAGCGGGTCCTCTGCTGTCTCGATCGTGTGGTGCAAGAGGGGACGAAGGTCTGACAAAGATGGCAGCTCGTGTCTGAAACTACATTTCCCAGAATGCATTGGGGTGGGGTGGGGGGGTTGACCTGTGCCATCCTCCGTCACCTGACTGATTTGGAAGCAGACCATTGGTCAGGTGACTGCTTCAAGACAGGAAGCTGAGGACTCTAGGTCTGCTTTCTTCCCGCTGGTTGTACTTCAGATATATAGAACAGCATAGTGCCTTACAGCGCTGCGGCCCCAGTTCTGACTCCCGGAGTGCTCTATCTGTGTAGAATATGTATGATCTTTCTGTGTCCATGTGGGTTTCCTCCCACAGTCCAGAGACATGCTAGTGGGTTCATTGGCATCTAGGAAAATTGGCCCAGGTGTGTCACCTTAGTCTTTTTCTACATTTCTAAATCTCACAGTGTTTTCCTGCTTGCACAATAGTGGTAGAAACCATGAAGTTAATTCTTACGATGGGCTTTAATTCAGACCTCTGTCTGCTAATTAGACACCCCACCATCCCGATGCTCAGGGCATGACCATGACTCTCCCCCCCCCCAGCTGCGTGTAAAACACAGGAGGAGGAAAGAGGCTGGTTCTCTTTCGTCTGGAGTGATTCATGGGGGGTTTGACTGGATTTGGGGATGGGGATCGGGGTCCAGTCTGTTTACGGAAATAAGCAGCCATCACATTAATAATTCAGTAGATCACACATATTAAAAGAACATGGCATGCTGTAACCTTTCACAGAGAACATTTCAGCTCCCATGAGAAGGTCTGATGGTACCGGCTGCTCTGATGAAATCCGCCGACATTGTGAATACATCACGAGTATTCATACATACAGTACTAGTATTGAGAAGTAATTGTGAAGACATCCCCTGAGTTGGCTGTTCGTCTCATGAAATACTAGTATCAGGTGCCCTAGTAGTTTTCCCTATTTTGGGCAACAGCCATATAACTCCCAGCTGGCAGCCCCACTGAAGCTCAGCAGGTGTGAGCCTGGTCGGTACCTGGATGAGAGACCTCCTGGGAAAAACTAAGGTTGCTGCTGGAAGAGGTGTTAGTGGGGCAAGCAGAGGGTGCTCACCCTGCAGTCTATGTGGGTCCTAATGCCCCAGTATAGTGATGGGGGACACTATACTATAAACAAGCGCTGTTCTTCAGATGAGACGTAAAACCAAGGTCCTGACTCTGTGGTCATTAAAAATCCCAGGGCATTTCTGGAAAAGAGTAGGGGTGTTACCCCAGTGTCCTGGACAAGTTTCCCATTGGCTCTTACCAATCATGGCCTCCTAATAATCCCCATCTATGAATTGGCTTTATCACTCTGCTCTCCTCCCCAGTGAGCGTTCTGGAGCACTATGGCTGCAATCGCATCATCCAGGTGGATGCTGCACATTGGTGGTGCTTTGAGTGGAGTGTCCAGAAAAGTGCTATATAAGTGTAAGCAATTATTATTATCCCTACTGAAACGCACAGCCCTGCCGAGACCCTTACAGCCCAGAGTCTTAGCCCCTACTCAACAGAGCCACAAAGTCCAGCCCCAATCTCTTTACTTATCAATGTGCGACTGTCACTAAGGATTAAACTGAAAACCAGCTTGCACTCAGAAGCAGGATGTGATCCCCCCAGCCTCTGACACTGAGCCCACAGTCTTAAACTCCACACTACAGAGGCACACACTCCCAAACTCCCTCTCTTCACACTTATCAGTGTGTTGACATTTTAGGAAGAATTACACTGAAAAACCACAGGTCTCATGGAGGATTTGAGCCCACCACCAGTCAGCCACAAGCCCAAACTCTTAACCTCTGGACCATAAAGCTCAACCCCTAACTGTTGACTTAGCAATGTGTTACTGTTGCTATGAATTATACTGAAAAACAACATGCAATCACAGCCAGGACTTGAGCCCACAACCAGGTGACTGTGAGCCCACAGTTGTAACCGGTGAGGTACAGAAGCACACACTCACAGGACCAGTCTCTTTACTGATCAGTGTGTTGACATTTCAGGAGGAATTAAACTGAAAACAAATCATAAATCTCATGGACTGAGACTGAGCCATGACTCCATACTTCACCTCTACATTAGAGCTTCTGACAAGCAAATCTCTGTACTGATCACCGTGTTACTGTCACTAGGAACTAAATTGAAAGTTAACATGAGGACACAGCCAGGACTTGAACTCCTTACCCTCAGGCTGAGAGTCCTGCTCGACAGAGACAAAAGCCTTGTGACTGAGTCTCTTTACTTATCAATGTGTTACTCTCAGGAAGAATGTGATTGGGGTATTACATTCCCCTCAGTTTGAATCAGCTAGCTGTGTCAGTTTCCTTGTTCCTTGCCTTCCGGTATTAGAAGTCTCTGCACAGTACCTCCGTGCAGTTTCCCTTGTGCTACCTGTGTCGTGTCCAGGGTCCAGTGGGAATCAGGAGCCCCCTCTGTTCTGTCTCAGGTCTTTTTATCCCACTCCTATCCAATCCCTTTCAGGGGGTTTTCTGCTGTCCCTGTCAGAATCGGGTTTGCTTAGTATTTTTCCAGGAGGAAGCTTGTGTTGTTTGAGGGGTGTGGGAGTGCCGAGCTAGGTGTCATGGGACCTTATCAGTTCACCCCTTGGTCTGGCTAAAACTGGCTCATCGACTCCTCACACCTCCAAGCCTTGATACCTAATTGCTTGGGTGTGACCGTTTTTACTGACTGTTCCTGCTAGACGGTATTCATTGGGACAACTGCAGTTGCCCCCCTTGTGTGAGAGGCAACATTGACACCATCCCGGAAATCAACATAATCTAATCAATCACAGCCTGTTTCTGCCTCCGTGGCCCACATCCTGCAACACTAATCAACATAACCCAATCAATCCCGGCCTGTTACTGCCTCAATGGCCCACATCCTGCGACACACACTTCGAATTAGCTTTGACCTAAATACTATCTACTCTAAATGTGATTGGGCTTATTTCAACATCCTGATATATGCAGAGAATACAAGCTTTTGGCACGAGTGAATATAAATGAAAACATAAATAATATTCAATATATCGCAATTTTGTTGTTTTTTTTTAATTACCTGGGGATACTCAAATCAGGAGTGTAGAAAAGAGCACTGTGCAGAACATGTGATAAAAGTATTCTTTAAACAAAAAGTGAAAATAGTGAATTTGTCTTTCACTTAGACGTTCATCGGAACCTCAGTAAACGATAAAGCAGAGGCTCATTTTCTGAATTCTCCTTGCATCTGATTGTCTTGCTTCAACCTTTAAATTGTACACTGTGTAGACGCTTCACTCTTCCTAACACAATTAAAGAACCACAGGCAAAAGTGCCTCTCAGGAGTTTAGTTCAATGGTAGAGCACTTGCATCGCATGTATAAGGCTTTGTTTTCTTTTGCCACTCTGGATTTATTTTTAAATGCTGTAGCGGCAATGCTTGTTAATAAGACAGAATTAAGTGTTGCTGTGCTTTCCCAAATGAGGCCTCATCTCTCCCTACATCACTGTGGTGCCGCCACAGAGAAGCTATTCATGCAGGCTGATTTAAATATGTTTTCTTTTGATAAGGGACAGCTCCCAAAGGGGGATGTACTTAGCTAAGCCTGGCTATCATGATCAATGGTCATCCATTGGCGCCTATCTGTCTAGGGAGTGCCAGATGGACATCTGGACTGCATTCCTAAGTGTCAGGAGTAAGTGACTCATATCTCACCTTGATCAACCAATCAGGGACTGGTAGGGCCGAGTAACCCACGTGGGACTCTAATGCCCATGGAACTTTCAGCCAATGAATGAGCTGAAGTTCCTCCAGGTAAAAACAGGCAACACAGAGCTCCAGGAGAATTCTGTGGACTTTTCTAAAGGGAATTCAAAGGAGAATTCCAGGGCAGGACGGCCCAGGAGCAGAAGGCTCCCAAGGGCAGGACATTCTCGCAGCGTGCCTCTTGACTATCCTGAGACTCAGCCCGGACAACCACGGAACGGCCAGTGTGTCTGAGTGCCAGAACTTTCCTTTGTTCTAAGAGTCTAGAGCGGAGGTTGCCAGAGAGTAATCAGAGGATCCACCCAAGGTTAGCACCAGCAGCAAGCCCCGTGAACAGGTCAGAACTGTGGACAGCTGAATCACTATTCAGAACTAGCTCTTCATCAGGAACGAACCGGTCCTCTTCCTGACTTGCTGGGACCCACAGTCATCTTTTCTCCTGTGCACAAACTTTGCTAGTTGAAGCCAACAGTGAGCATCAGCAGCGCACCGTCGCAAGCTGCACAGCACAGCCTGGCACGAGCCAGAGAGCGCGGATTGGACAGCAACAGAGTGCAACTGTTTCTTTGTGCCCGCAGGAGATCTGAATCCCCAGAGATTGGATGAGTATTCAACTTCACTGCATTACTGCTCGAGAATTCAATTGTTGTCCCAACCAGTTGATATCAATTTAATTCCTAAGGGTTATGTACTTGTTTTGAGTATCTAATGTAGAAGTTATAACCAAGTTCATTTACGACACAGTCTAAATGAATGATATACTGAACGTATGTCCTCTTAATATATGTAACACTTTGTAACTGACTGGATATATACCTTTTGTATTCTGATAACCCTCTCGATAAGATCTGTTAGGTTTATATGCATATTCTATGTATTAATAAATGTATCCTCGTGTATTAGTACCTGTGTGTGTGCGTTGTTTGAGTTATATCACATGGTTGGATTCTAAAGCCATCAAAAGAATCAATTTTGTGATTTACTGCTACAATTAATAATTGTCCCAGTAAATGCCCAAACCCTACAGAACTGGTGCCTTCAGAGAGCACACTACAACGTGATATCTTATCTTAAAGAGATGCTATTTTTTAAACAGACCAAATGAAAGACCTAGTAGCTAAATACAAGTAGAAAACATGTGAATTTAATTTAGAAAATGTGGACCAGAGCGATGTATAGTATTACTAATAGCAGCACAAAGCTCACAGTGGTGTCATTAGAGTATCAGGGTCAGTGGTGCAATGGATAATGCGTTTGATGTTGGATCAGAAGATTGTAAGTTCGACTCCTACCTGACTCGTAAAGTTTTAAACCACACTTCTCAGCCGTTGTAGGGACATTGCCAATCAGCCACAAGAAAAAAAAAAACATAATTTGTGCCTTTATTAAAAAAAAAGGAAAAACAGAGTAGTAGTTTATGTGGTAATTTCAGGTAGAATGTAAGAACTTAAGTTTACTAGTCCCATAAAATACTTGTAACCCAAAAACACAACAACCACAATGCAAGAAGCCTTCCGGGAACCTCGGTAAATCACTGTAGTAGTCTAACGACTACAGAAAATAAAATTAAAAAATACTAACGGAATAACTTCAAAACAAAAATAACATTAAAAACAAATCTGGGAAACAACAAAAAATCAAATGCGAGAGCTTTTTCAAGTCTTCGGTACCCCATTGTGCTCCCTTAGTCCCAGTAGACCTCTCGTCTAAGAAGATATCTCTCATCTATCTGTGTACAGATCAGCAGGGGGTCCACAACTGATGGGAAATTAAGTAGTGACCTGCGTCGGCATGCGTAAGCTGCAAAGGAAAAAGTATAGGTTTATTCCATGCTCAAAAGAGAAGGAAACACGACGTGGACCCTTCTTCGGGTGTGACGTGGAATAAACCTTTACCTGTTCCTTTGATGTTAATTTAGACCGGATCTCCAGCAAATACCTAACAGACTACAATCCCGTTAGATAAGGTGTTAAGGACGACCTATAAGTAGCAGTAGCTAAAGTGGACAGTTGCTAAAGACACGCCACACTGCTCCAGGTGAGGCTCGAACTCACAACCTCGGCATGACTCCGCTGTGCACTGCTGTATAAGTACCGCGAGCTGACCGATTGCGCCACTGGACTATTTGCCCTTCACACACTGACGTTGCACAAACACAGGGTGAAAACGATTTCGGCATGTTTTCCGTCTCTCCGTGGGAGAAAGGGACAGTAAAAGAGCGAGGAAACTACAAGGGAAGACAATGAAAAAATAGTGCTCACTGCAAAAGAGGGAGGAGAGAGATGGTCAGACACGTAAATCAGCCCGGCGGATTTACACTACAAATTTGTCATTTGTAGTGACATTTATGAGTCTTCATGTGTCTGAAACTGTCCAGTTTGTATTTTCGTTTCAAAAATCCAGTAAACTTGAATAAGACAAGAAGGCACACACTGCACATCTGCGGAACATCACGTCCGATGTTTACAGTGACATCAGAGATTGAAAGCGAAGTCGTTTTTTATTAAAAGTTCAAGGAAACCTGAATATGTTTGCTCGACATATTTCAGAATCACAGTAAAATGTAGTACGATTGCTGCACAGATCTGCAGTCTGCAATTAGAATACGGTTTGTGCGTTGTATAAAATATGTCATTCAAAACTTTTCTAAAACTGCAGAGATACATTTCGGATTGCGTCTTCATGTAAAAATAAAATATCTATTTTATTTGACGGGCGCTATAAGCAGAGTCTGAAGCCAGCTCCACAGAAGAACTATATTCAGTGTGCCAAAAAAGTGAGTATTTCACTAAGTGAACAATTACTGTACATCATAATCATATTTGTTTTACTTCTCCTGCCATTGCAATTTGTGCAGATTTTTTTTTATTTATTTTCAAAATGTATTAGCCTTGATGGGAAAGAAAATTAGACTGTGGGCGCGGTGGCCAAGTGGTGAGGCGTCGGTCTCGTCAACCAAAGAGCACGGGTTCAAACCCCGTCCGTGCCTGGTTTGCTTACCACGACATACCTTTATCTAAATAGTCAATTGCCTTGCAATGTAGAAATCTCTGTAATAATAAGAAAAGAAAAGTAGCTAATAATCCTTTGACAAAGTAACGGGCATCCTCCACTGCTTGTCAGGATGGCTGAGTGGTCTTAGGTGCCAGACTCAAGAACTCAATCGTGTGTAGTGACAGTTGTTATTCACAACCCGGATTTCTATGGAAGCCCGTTTCCGCCAGGGAGTAAAAAAAAAACCGCTATGGTATCTCAGAATTCCGACTTAGCAACTCAGAATTGCGACTTAGTAATTCAGAATTCCGGCTTTATATCTCACATTTGCGACTTCGAAATAGCCCATATTCCAATGTCTTTCCTTTTGTTATTGTAACGGATTCGGGTTCTAGGGCTTGTGCCCTCGCAGCTCCCACCCTAGTTCGTGCCTCACTGCATTGGCTCGAATCCAGGTCTTGGCAGCTGAGCTAAAGAAGACCTTTTTTAAGCAAAAAAGCACATACAATGAGATACCATAGCGCGTTTTTTTTACTCCCTGGCGGATACGGGCTTCCATAGATTTCCCTTCATGTTCATTAAGATGTGTAATTTGTATGTTGCTTATATAAGAACAGTTTCTTCAAAAGTTCTGTCAATTAACAGTGGAGAGCTAGCCGATGTACGTTTTCATTAAAACTCTCTTTAAGGCGATTACAAGTATCTTGAGCAAATCTGCGTCATATTAAAAAAAAAAGTTTAGCTCAAGATGCAACAGGAGTATAAATGAATTCTCCCGCCCTACATTCCAAGATATGGAATCTTATTTTTCTTAAAGTTTCTGAAATTGGTCATTATTGGAAATTGCCCGGTGATATCGACTCAGGTAGTCAGTTGTTATGTGCTGTAATTCGATACATGCAAAGCATTTGTATTCCCTCAAATTATTAATAAGGTCAATAATGTATTAAACATTGCATGCCACTTTTTCTCTAGGTGATGTTCACGATGGAACAGTGAGAAAGGCGTGCCTAGATGTGCTTGAACCATCACCTTACTATCATTTTAGTACCGACCTGACCGCAGTGAGCAATGGTACGACAGAGACTCCAACGGGTCGGTTTTCTCCTTTTACAGTTTTTGGGAAAAAAATAATCTGCACTTTTAAGCAAGTATTTTATTTCAAATTTTGCTAAGTGTAAGTTTTTCTTGAAAAACGTTGTTTCAGAAATAAACTGAGTTGACGGGAATAGCCCTGTCAGTAGAATATCGAGCTTTTCATCTCAGCGAGTTCTTCTGTGGAGCAGGCTTCAGAACTCTGTACTGTGCCTTTGATGTCATTTTATTTTTACAGCAGCCGCATCCGGAAAGTTTTTTTTTTTTAGGTTTAGGTTTAGGTTTTTTAGGTTTTCTGATTATATCTCTACTTTACTTAAATACCTTAGTGACAGGCGATTCTTTCCGATATTTGTTCCGGCGCGGTTATTGATCCCATACTAAAGATTATTTTTATAAAGAACATATCACCTGCAAACTGGTATCGGGAAAGTTTTATAATATTACTTTTTATTTTAAAAAAGTAAATTTATGATAATCCATATGATTTCTTACCAGCGTGGAGCTCGAATTCACAACCCCGAGATTAAGTGTTTGGTTATAGTTGCGCCACAGAAAAAAAATGAAATCTCTTATTTATATTAAATACTGCGGCTCCTGACCTTTTCTTCTCGTCAGAGAAGACGTCGGTCTGGTCTCCAGATTATCAACTATAAAATCAGACCGTCCTCCTTTGTAAAGCAGTGTTGGTTCACATTGGTTATATACCGGGGTAAAGTTAGCTTGAAGTTCGAAAACGATTTTGGCACGCCTGTAGCGCATTCACGAAATCTCTTAGAGTTACAAAAACACTTGCTTTGTGTATAAAATACATTGTGAATGCTTTCTCAGCCTTTACTTTTTCGTTTTTATGACATTTTTTTGACCAAGCATAGCAAGGTTTCCTGTCTCCTTTTACAGTTGGACGATAACATACCAGATTCACACTCACCTTTTTTCTATACATACATTGTCATTGATCTCTACAGTACTAAACACATCATACTGAATTAAAGGTTCGGAAATATATGTTTCTTGTCTTCTTACGCAGCTCGACAATAACAAAGCAGATTTACACTCACCTGTTTTTATACAAACGGGATGTTTACAGTGTTAATTACAGTCCAGATTCAGAGCGAATTTTTACAAACCGATATTTTACACAGAAGATTGACACAGCTTTGCGTTGTGAATCTCTTTTTCTATTGGTTTTATTGAATGTGGCACTATTAGACAGGCAATGCACTGGGATAGGGGGAACTGTTCATGAGCCAATAGCATTTAAACACCCACACTGCTGCAACTAAGTGTGTTGGGTAGCGCACACACAAATCTTCATTTACAGAGCTCCTGTAGGCTTTTTTTAGTGTCAGCCAGTACTCAGGGAAGAGACATTTGCAACCCATTCGACAAGGGTTAAACACACACAAGGGCAGTAAAATGTATGACATTACATGGACAGATCTGAATGAAATTTCAGGCTATTGAAAAAAGTAAATTATTAAATAGCCCAGGACAGAAGACAAGACTGACAAGTAGCCCAAGTTTCTGTCCGTGAAGAAACAAACTTGCCACTGCCACCAAACAGAAGTAAAATCTTGGGTTCAGTTTAGTGTTTTGGGCTTTCATATGAAGGTAAACAGAGCTTTCACTGGGCGATTATATCAATTTATTAGGAACTAAACATCTTACAAACTACAACTCCCATAAACACCCTGAGCCACTTTCTGATGGCATCACAGTGCCTATTCCGCCTGGCTGATGATGTCAGCGGGTCCCTCCCAGTTCAGGCAGCTTTACAGTCATCGGCGCGTGCAGGAGAGACTCACATGGGATTTCATTTTTAATTCATTTCAGTTTATTTTCTCAAAATTTGAAAAAAAAAAAACACGAGAGGGTTTCCAGAGATATTTACAAGTCAGGAGTACAGCAGGCTGGTAGCGGGGAATATCTCCCTCTCTCGTAAATGTTATTTTCCTGTTTAAATCTTTTACTGTAATATAACATGTTTAAACATGACACAACATCGACATCATCTTAAATTACTATTAGATTTTTGACATCATCTCACTACCCACCGTTAAACCTGTCTCCCAGTATGAGCAGTGGGACAGAGAGCTGGGAGAGAGTCAGCCTGTGTTCATGAGTCAGTGACGGGTTTAATCTCCACACTGACAGCAGGGAGCAGCTCAAGGTCTTTATTACGATCCACAGTCCTGAAGACAGGATAGATCTTCTCTCCCTGAGTGAAGACCATGTCAGTGAAAGTGTAGAGATGAGCTCTGGACTCCACTGTGTAAAAGGAGACTTTCCTCTCCTCAATATCCACACACACCCCCACCTGCAGACTGCGGGGGAGATGGGTCACAGGGTCAGTAAGAGCAGATAAAACAGAGAGGTAAGAGCTCAGACACCAGTAACCCTGCTGGGGAGAGAAGCTGAACCCCCCTTGCCTCTCTGCAGACTCTCTGGTCACCCCTATTGTCCACCAGTCATTCACCTCCACCTCCCAGTAGTGTCTCCCTGAGGTGAAGGCCTCCCTGCTCATGACACAGGACCAGTGATCAAATCTGTGAGGATTGTCAGAGAGACTCTTCCTCTGTCCCTGTCTCACTCTCTTCCCATCCTCAGACAGGCTGAGAACACAGTGAGCTGTATCAGGGTCCAGAGTCACAGCAGCTGGGGAATAAAACAGCAAACATCACAACAGGCTCCTGCCGATTACATTCCAACTCAACTCCATTATACTGTGAAATGTCTTTATTTAGGAGTGCTGGGTCTTCAAAAGAGAAGTCTAAGATACCTCAATCGTATATATATGGTACTACAAAAAATCGATGGCAACTAAAGAGAAAAGTGAAGCAGCTGGAGGGGACGTGGAAAGAGTACTGGAGAAGCGCCTGTCTGTTAAAACGGTTTATTTCAAATCCCATTTTAGCAGCTCGTTCATCTTCTCTAAGACCATTTTCCTGATGACGCAGAATAAAACAGTGCTGAATTCAAAGACTGTATAATGCCCGTTTTTACACAAAAACAATATAATTACAAAACCACAATCTTGCTAAAATATAAGAAAACCTTCACACTTACTTTAAAAATGTGAAGAAATATCCAAAGTATTCAATTTAAACCAGAAATAACACATCCAGAAACCCAGAGAGAAACAGAGGCGCAGCATTCAAGATGGCATTCAGGTGGGAGGTAAAGTTTAGAGGCTGAGGAGTTTTTTTGAGTTTTTCATGACCTGAATGTTATTTTTTTGCTTTTTTTGACTACAGAAAAATAAGGACATTGTTGCAACAGTGAAGAGTATCTGTAAAAGGACCCTGCCGGACCAGGAGGGCGTGATATCGGCCATCAACACTGTTCACAGGCTCGGGAGAGCGAACATGTCTGGGCAAGTGTGCCCCAGATCGATTAAAATACAGTTCACCAAGAGGACGGCAAAGGATATACTGTGGCGAGCGGCGAGGGGGAATGAGTATTTGAATGAGAACAAACTGAGATTTGCAGAGGACCTGTCTGCCGCAGACAGGAGCACCAGGAACCAGCTGTGGCCCCAGGTTGAAGCTGCCAGAAGAGAGGGGAGGAGAGCCTACTTTGTGGGAGCGAGGTCCTTTGTGGAAGGGAAGGAGAAATGCTCCCAGTGACTGCTCAGTTAATGATTATGTTTGGTTTTATTTGTTATAGCAGTTTATACTAATGTTTATTTAGTGTTAGTTTGGAATGTTGTAGTTATGTATTAAGGACTGTTATAGTTCTGGTTCTTGAAAAACTCAATAATTTAGACAATCTTAGAGTTAGTTATCTGCATTTGTGTATGTGTTTTTCATGAATGCCAGAGGTACTCGAAGTGTTTTAAAAGAAAAGCTTTTTTTTTGTTTTGTAAAAAAGTGAGTGCTGATTTTTATTTTATACAGGAAATGCATGCATGTTGAAACATTATTTAAATTCTATAAATAATTGAGAAATAATAAAAGAAAGGAAAACATGGTATATGTAAAAAATAAAATTTGATCACATAATTTACTTCATTACCTCTGGTGGTTAAATGTTTTTTTCTGTTGTGTTTTTTATCTCTTGTACCTGTTTCTGATCCTCTGGTTGTAGATGTATTTGTAAATTCTATTCGTTTAATAAAAAAAAAGTTTTGCGAAAAAAAAGAAACAGAGGCGCTCATACTGACTTCAGACTGTTTGCGCTCAGCTGTCAGCCTCTCTGATAGGACACACCAGATGTCAATCAGTGAGCTCTGACCACTGAGAGACAGGGGGCGGGGCTTATACATGTTCATTGTGAATGGGGGTTTTGATCAATTCAATTCAAGAAGCTTTATTCGGATGACCAATGAACACTGACTTAATACTCTCCTGATATTTAATACTTAAATACAAACTCTTAATACTTAATACATATAATAAATACTCTCCTTCTATTGTCTGCTGATCAAAGAGATTCTTCTCAGTTCTTATGTTTTTACTCCTGGAGAATAGAAAGGCTGTAAAAAAGAGCCTATCCAGTATAAATAGTAGACATATATTGGGCATGGCCTGGAACAATAGGTATCTACATGTGCTATAATTTGAATAATCATTTTTGAAGAAATGAAATGTGTTTTTTTGGGGTGGCGGATATTTCTTTCTAGAGTGTGTACTGAGTACTGAGTAAGATATATATAAATCTGATGTTTCAGACTTAATGTCCAGATGGTCCCTTAAATTCAGACCCTGAACCAGGCCTGGACTTTCTTTACTGTCCAAGATATTGCAAGATGTTCAGGCTACAAACACTCCAGGTGGAAATGACCTTTGAGGAGCTGGGGGTTAAAGAGGTTCAACATCCTGACTGTATCATCATTTTAAACACAAAAAGCAACAACATGAGCTGTTTAGCAATAACGTTTATCTGCCTGATAATGTTTATTTTTCCCACAGCCTGAACGTACTCTATATAGAAGCCAATCCTGTCTGTACTCTGTTTGTATGAACATCCTAATAACACAGTCAGAGGAAAGAGGGAAACAGACGAAGAAAAGGTGATTTTATAAATATAAACTCTTATATGTTTCTTCTTGCTGACCGATCAGCCTGGTTGACATGTAAAGAGAAGCAGCCATTTCTCAGACAAGAGGGAGGCCTACAGGCCCCAGAGGAGCCCCTGTACCAGAGTCCCACTGCTGCCTCTCACAAGAGGGAAAGAATACTGTCATTATACCATCCTTTTTTCCACAACCTTTAACAGTGTTTCTCCTTAGGATTTGAATAGCTTGTTATTATGAGACTGGCTCTGCTCCTGAATTCTCCTGATATTCCACAGTTTTTCCAGTCACTGGTTCTGCCACATTCAGTCTGTAGACCCTTATTCAGGAGTGAGCAGAGACCAGAACACGTGGCCTTCAGGGAAAATTAGTTTTCTATACTATCAGTCCAGGAGAGACTCATACTGGCCATTAGATTGAAACACAGGACGGAGATAGAAATACCACCATGAAACTTTGATTGATCTTCACAGCCCACATGTAGGATGTTACAGAATTATGAGATTGAAATACATCTCCTTCTGTTTACAGACCATATCACACTAAAGAGACCTTCTGGACTCAAGACCTCAATAACCCCAGACACTAGGGCTTAAAACAACACCTCTTTCTTCAAGAAGAGACAGACCTACCTGCAGCACTGCACAACCACTGCCATTCTGAAACACAGAGATAAAGACACTGTTTATCACAGACACACACTGGAGCACAGAGATACAGACACTGTTAATCACAGTCACAAACTGGCCTCCATATTGAGACAAAGATGTCACTACAGTTTTCATTATGAATCTTATAGTACCAAAATTCAGGGGTCAGAGGTAATGAAATTCACTAGAGACCAGTAATGCTCTCTTGAACTGGTTTCTTTCAAGAGACTAAAAGTTAAAATTACAAGAGAACTTCAGACATACAGTATCAGTATTAAAAATCAGGAGTTCAGCTTCGTTCACACTGAAACCAGTGTGAAACATCCTTTTTATTGATCATGTTCTAAGAACTGAAAGAAAAACATTAGTAATATAGACGTTTTTCAGAATGGACTACTGTGATGTGTTATTTTAATGATACACTGTTAGTGTTGTCCAGGTCTTTCCTGATCCAACAGAATTGCCCTTTTGGGAGCTCCCCAGTTTAAATACCGCTCTGTCCTCCACACACACTCTTCCCCAGCACACTGGCAGGGTGAGAGCTGGAGCCCAGCAGGAGCTGTGATTTTACACACAGTGGACTTACGCAGGACAGGGATGGGGCTGCCTTCACCTGTACAGAAGAAAGGAGAGGGTCAGTACTGAGCTGTAGTGTCCTGGTGGAGAATAGACAAAACTGGGGTTATACCCCAGACAGGTGAACAGGGCAAAGGTCATGTGAAGATATAGTTTATAGTGTTATAGTGCATGGGTTATCAGGCTGTGCTGTTCCCTGGATTTATGTCTAGTATCTCTGATGGAGATCGAGCACCAGTGTGAAAACAGCTCACAACCAGCAGCTCACTGAGACCCAGCAGTGTGAGCCTGGCCAGTACCTGGAGGGGAGACTCCTGGGAATGCTGAGGCTGCTGATGGAAGAGGTGTTAATGGGGCCAGTAGGGGGCACTCACCCTGCATGCCCCAGTACAGTGATTGGGACACATGATATTATTGTTATTATGCAAGATCACGAGGTCAGCAGTGAAATAGTGTTCTTACCATCAGTTGTGTTATTATTGTAAGAAAAGATTTTGTAATCTCTGTTTATTAAAATGCTTCATTGTGTAGGACTCATGATTTGTACCCATGACATGTAGTCTCCTACAGAGTGTGAGCTTTTCGTAGTAAAAAGGTTTTGATTTAGGTTGGGTGATTTTATAGCTTTATCAGTCCAGCACAGACATGACTCCACTGGCTGAAAGACATGATCACTGTGAAAGGAGATGAGGAATATGATGTGAACCTGCAGTGAAACTCAGTTTACACTGATTCGCATTCTCCTTACTCTTTTATTGGTGTATTTCTCACCAGGAATCAATATTCATTAATATTAGCGCTCAATAGCAGTACTGTGTCTGTAACTTCAACAGGAAACAGACCTATCTGCAGCACTGCACAGCCACTGCCATTCTGAAACATAGAAACACAGACAATCACAGTCACAAACTGGACCACAGAGATACAGACACTGTTAATCACAGTCACACACTGGAACACAGAGATCCAGACACTGTTAATCACAGACACACACTGGAACACAGAGACACAGACACTGTTAATCACAGTCACACACTGGAACACAGAGACACAGACACTGTTAATCACAGTCGCTCACTGGTAATAACACGTCAGTAAAGTCATTACTGTCAGTCAGCAGTTTCACACAGTGTACATACGTGATTTAGGGAAAAGAGCTCGCTTCACAGGATCTGCAGAGAGAGAGAGAGAGAGAGAGTAGATCTTTATTGTACTAAAGACTGTTATTGCTTCATACCTTTTATTATACCAGAGTTTATACTACAGTCTGCAGTCAGTTCATTTCAGGATCCCCAGTCTCCACTGCAGTGTGGATCAGAGTCAGTGAGGTGAGCAGCAGTGGCTGTAAGACTGGAGTCTCACTCAATAAAACTGAGCAGCACAAGGCAATAAGACACACAGACACATCACAGGACACCCTGGAGTCCGGAGCTTGAGCCATTGAGAAAGATAAGAAACACAGTCTGTCCACAGCAGTGAGCAGTGATTTCATAAAGAACCAGCAGTGATACTGAGAACTGATCAATGCTCAGTCATATGCTTCTCATTGTTGTGTGATCTCTCACAGCATGAGTGAGTTTTACCAACAGTGACCAGTAACATTGTCTGAGTGACCTGTTCCCACAGAAACCAGTATCACTGACTGAATGACCTGTACCCACAGTGACCAGTATCACTGACTGAGATACAGAGATGTCCTGTTCACTGGACACACTGCCTGATCTCTGGACATCAGCTAGACAGTGAGAGGTGTCAATGATCCTGTCCAAGCTACTAGCCAGCAGACTGAGGACCATCCAGCCCCACATCATCAATAGTGACCAGACATGTGGGGTGGGACAGCGATCCGTCAGCTGGAACCTCCAGCTCACGAAGCATAACGGAGGCATGTAGGATGAAGCTATTTAACTAGGTAGCCTGGTGGGGTTTCTCCACGGTAAAAGTGCACTGGACAGGACAGAGAGCCCTGTAAAGGGGCTGAAGAAAACCCAGAAAACCTGTTCCTTAGTGCTCCTGTTAAGAAATGGACAATCGCAGTTTCAGAGCCAGGACTGCAGCCAGTGGTAACACCCAGGAGGCTTGGAGGGGCTCTTATTGTGTGAACCAGCCTCACTGACCACTTGCAAAATGGAAAGATTGATAATGAACAATCAATCTCTTAGAGACTATTTAAATTCTGTTGAAGTGTTGTTGTTATAATTGTATTTTTTTGTATGAAGTGTGCTGTACACATTGTTGTAATTAAGTGCATTTTCTTAAAAAATGACCCCCACTGGATTTTCTGTCTCTGTCCATCTGTGTGTTTCTTACACAGAGTTTCTCTGATCCACACAGAGTGACTGTCTGCAAGCTTGACTTTCTGAATTCAGACGTGTATCAGCAAGTATCAGAGTGTGAACCAGTGTGTGTGTCAGAGTGTGTATCAGTTTATGTATCACTGTTTCTGCTTTGTGTTTGAGCTCCAGGTATATTTCAAGGGGGAGCTGTTGCGAAAACAGACTCACAGTGTAAAAGCTCTGCTCTGGACCTGGGTTCTGGAGTCAGCAGACTATAGACTTCAGTAACTGGGGAGACACACAGAGAAATGTCTCATCAGGGCTGCTGTAACAGATTAACAGGAATAACAGAGCTATTCTGCTTCACTTGGGCTGTAGCTCCTATTGTAACAGGACTGATCTACTGGACTGAGACTGTAGTCCCTATGGTAACAGGACTGATCTACTGGACTGAGACTGTAGCCCCTATGGTAACAGGACTGTTCTACTATACAGGGACTGTCGCTCCTATTAAAACATTCCTGTTGAACTACATACAGCACAATTTAACAATACAGTTACTCTCATAAAGACTTGTGAGACTAAAACTTTAAAGATATTTCACCTAGAATTTGAATCATTGACTGGTAAGCTGCTCTGATAAATACAATCACTGAACAGAAAATCCATTAACAATATAAGAGAAATTCATAGGCTATCCAGAAAGACATCAGTGTTTTTCACCACTAACCTGTCATGGAAATCTTTATTGATTCCTTCTTGCAGACGTCCTCCAGTCGTTCTTTCAGTCCAGAGACAGGTCTCCTCACTGCCTCAGGAGAGAAATGTGGACGGACAGGGATGCTGGGTGAGTGTCCAGCTCCAGGAGGGACACAGACAGACTGGAAATTCTGCAGCAGGGAAGAGAAAGAGGAGTTTCCAGTCAAACACAACACACATTCCTGGGGAGAAGCCAGGAGCAGCTCTGTGTGAGAGACACCCTTCTGTTCTGCAGAGTCACAGAGCAGTGATGTTACCTGGAGGAAATGGATGTGATCCTCTGTGTGTGAGAACTGGTTCAGCTCAGCATCTCTCCTCTTCAGCTCAGTGATCTCCTTCTCCAGTCGCTCTAGAAGTCCTTCAGCCTGACTCACAGCAGCCCTCTCTTGAGCTCTGATCAGCTCTGTAACCTCAGAGCGTGTTCTCTCAATGGAGCGGATCAGCTCAGTAAAGATCCTGTCAGTGTCCTGTACCGCGGTGTGTGCAGAGCTCTGAGGGAGGAGACACACATTAGATTATTACACAAGAAAACACTCAAAGTACATTACGCTGTATGTTGTGTTTTCTAAGGGTTCTGTCCAGTGTCCAGCTTTGGAAATGTGTGTCAGTGCGTCCACTTCTCTGGTCAATACCCACTCCGAGTGACTCCACAGCCTGTCTCAGCTCCTGCAGCTCCTTCTCTCTCTCCTGAAGCCTCTGCTGGGTTTGTGTCTGTGTCGCGCACGGCTGCTTCTGTGGAAAAAAAAAAGAGACACTCTGGACATTTCTGCTGTAATAGAATCACATCACAGAGACACCCGTTAGAGTCACCCTGGAAAATTCACACTCTGTATTCCTGGTGTCTTATCCACACAAGATGTGTTTCCTGGTCCTGTCTGACACACTCCTGTTCCAAGTCTAATCTACACCCGCAGCATGTGCAACGCAGCAGAGCACGAGTCTCCACCTCCTGCTCAAGTTTTACACCTCACACCTGGGTCTGCACATCAGTATGTGAAGTGAAATATAGAAACATATAAATTATATCTTAAACAGAATGTAGAAAATTCAGTTTTCATTCCAACAGCTCAATATTGTGTCCTAACTGCTCTCTGCACCTCAAAGCAGAAGATTTCAGCAGTGCTGATGAGCCCAGTTGCTACTAGTTTCCTCCTGCAGTCAGTGGAGACCCTGTGGCTGACATGCTAGACCACTGGATGAGGTTCTGGACCAGGCAGACCATGTGTCCGACCACATCTCACATCTTGTCTGCTTCTGGGGAAATTCAGATCATTTCAGAGGAGAAAAGGAAACGTTTGTGTCAGATCTGACTCCAGCAGAACCCAGCTTGAGTCTTGTATTTAATAAAGTATGTGAAGGTAATATACCACAGTTAAGTGGTTTATGTGTTTAAGATCCACCACCTTCCTATTAAATCCCATTTCCAGCACTTTATTTCAATCCTGTTTCACTGCTTTCTGCCCCATAGTCCTCACTATAATAAATTAATCCTTGAGCACTAATGTGGTACCAGTGGCCTTCACAACTGCTGCTGTTACCCCTGTGTGAGAAAAAGAATCATGGCTCTGGACAACCTGAACAACTTTCACCCTGTATCATTTTTTGCAAAAAGTTTAGAATGTGCTGTTAAATTTCTTTTACTTAATCCTCTTTGACTCCAATGTGGTTTCAGACAACTTTACAGCACAGAAACTGGCCTGCTCAAAGTCACTAACGATCTTCTAATATCTCCCGATTCTTTCTGTCCTCATTCTTACTGAACGCAGTGCTGCTTTCGACATCTCATGACATCTCACTTTCTTGTCTTGAGACTGTGTTTGGAGTTTCTGTCACTGCTCTTAAATGGTTCCAGTCTTAAATCACTGATCACTTTCACTTTGTCTCTATTGGGGATTGTAGCTCTTAAATTGGACCTGTTAAGTCTGGTCTTCCTAAGGGGTTGACACTGGGCTCCCTACCCTTCAGCGTGTATGAGTTCTGATGATACTTAAATCTGCAGTACAGTACGTCCATACTAAACTGACACTGACATGTCTCTGCTCTAATTGCTTCTCTGACATAAACACATGGATGACTCACAATTTCCTTCATTTAAACTGCGACAAGACAGAAGTCATGCTTCTTGGCACACCAATGCAGTATCCTTATCTGTGGATGACACTGTACTGGAATCACAGTCAAAATTGAAGAACTTGGGGGTAATATCTGATCCAGGCTTGACATGTGCAACAAATTGTCAAAACATCATTCATCCGCCTCAGAAATACCACCAGGCTGTGTCCTATGTCAAAGCTAACTGTTGCTGAAAAGCTGGTCAACTCTTTCATCTTTACTCATATTGACTACTGTAATGCTCCACTTGCTGGGTATCTAAACCCACATTCAACAAACTACAAGTATGTCCTGAATTTGACAGCCAGAATCCTGACCAGGTCTAGTGCAAGTGGAGTCCTTGCACTGGCTTTCTATCAGGTTTCATGTCGGCTTCAAATTCCTCATGCTCCCCTAAAAGTCTCTGCATGGCTTGACACCACCTCACCTCACAACCTTTACTCTTCTAATTCTGGTCTCCTGTCTGTCCCCCAAGCCAGCACTCTGGGTGACAGGGCTTCTCCTGCTGCAGCCCAGAGCTCTGGAATTCTATCCCTATGGATATCATAGAGTCACCTTCCCTGAGTTCTTTCAAATCCAGACTCACAATCTTCTATTCATTAAGAGTTTTAATTTAACTGGGTCTGTTTCTACCCCTTTGCTTTTCTGCTGTTTTTCCATCTCCCTTCTACCTTCTCCTCTCGCTGTGCATTTTTTGTGCTGTAAATTGCTTTGCCACTTTTAGGCAAAATAAAAATAAAGTTTATTATTAATCATACAGTTCTGGTGAAATTAAATTAGGACTTCATTAATGAGGGTGCAGTCTGTTCTAGAGGTGTTGAGTGTGCTGTGCATTAATGAGGGTGCAGTCTGCTCTAGAGGTGTTGAGTATGCTGTGCATTGATGAGGGTGCAGTCTGTTTTAGAGGTGTTGAGTGTGCTGTGCATTAATGAGGGTGCAGTCTGTTCTAGAGGTGATGAGTGTGCTGTGTAGTTGTACAGGTTCATCGGTGCTAAATGAGGACAGTAAAGAGGGAGACAGTGAAAGTGAGGAGGAGGAGATCGTGAACAACAGACAGAAGAACAGGAGACACTTCAGAGATGCAACCAGTGTAGATCACAGCTGAGTACATGAGCAGGACTCAGCAGTGGAGAGATCCAACATTACAGATACAGTAAATACAGTCTGGAGATCACTTAGAGCCCCAAATATCCCAAATATCCTTTTTTCATCTTACTACACTCAAAGTCTTCACCTGTTTCTCTGTCCTTCCTGCTGCAGCTGAGACAGTATCATGGCCTCTGTGTTCATCCATTACACAAAGATAACAAACACACTTCTGGTCAGTACGGCAATAGACCTTCAGCAATTTGTGATGAGTGCAGCAGATCTTGTGTTGTAGTTATCCTATGGCATCAGCCAGCTCCTGTCTGTGTCCAGGGTGGAGCTCATTGTGTAGATTGTGGTGAGTCTGACAGTAAGAGGCCAGACACATCAGACAGGATTTCACAGCTCCCCTCTCTCTCCCAGTGCAGACATCACACAGTACGTCTCCAGGGTCAGCAGGACTGTGAGCAGGAGGAGGACCACTGCACCCTGTCTCCTTCAGTTTCTCCACCACGTCAGCCAGGATGGTGTTTCTGTGAAGATCAGGTCTTGGGGTGAAGGTCTGTCTGCACTGGGGGCAGCTGTAGATCCCAGTCCGATCTTCCTGATCCCGGCAGTTCTTAATACAGCCCATACAGTAACTGTGTCCACAGAGCAGAGCCACTGGATTCTTCAGCAAATCCAGACACACTGAGCAGCTAAACTGGTCCTGAGAAAATGGGAAAGTGCCTTTTGCCATTTTTCTGACAAGTAAAAACTGCACAGAGAGGAGCAGTAGAGACGGAGCTGTAGTGAGGCTGTTTCAGTAAAACTAAAGTGATCTCTGAGTTTCACTTCCTGGATCTGCACAGAGCAGCAGGTGTGTGAGTATTAGAGGGTGTGGTTGTTAGGGGTTGTGATTAGGTTTATTAGGGGAGTGGTTTAGAGCTGGAGTTATGAAACAGGTTTGGTGGTTGTTGTTTGAAAGAAGGTCTGGTGTTGTGGGGGAGGTGTCTTATGGCGTCATTTTGGACTCAGCCTGACAGATAAAAGGTTTTTAAATAAACTTGAATGTTAGTAGCTGCTCATGTGGAGTCAATCCAGTGGTTTGTGTTCCCAGTAATCAAAACAGTAAAATACTAACTCACTCACACACCATGAGAAGATCAGAGCATGATGGTGACAGACAAGAGGAGGCCAGCTGGCCCATCCAGCTGTTTAATCATTGGGAGTTATTTGGCTCCAGGATCTCCTCCAGCTGTGTTTTGACAGAGGGGTGTCACAGCTCCACATGGTGCAGAGGATTTCACTGTCCGGGTGTGAAAACTTACTGCGAGCAGTCCAGCCTGTTGTGTCTCTCTTTCCAGGCCACTGAGCCCAGCCTTCTGCCTGGCTCTGCCCTGCAGCTTGTGGGCCAGCAGGGTACGTCCAGGGCTTCAAGCTTCACCTGCGCATTGACCCCCTCTGTGAGCCGCACAGACCTGTGGAGCGCTGCAGAGAATCACAAGCCCATCGCTCCCCAATTAAAGAGCTCAGGAGTTTCAGAAATGGAGCAGGTGTTACTTTGAAATGAGCAAACAGAAAAAGCAAATCATGACCAGACATAGTGCAGAGGAAGAATGCAGGACTACCTGTTAAAGCTTAGGTATACAGAAAATCACAGAAAGCTGTGTTATAAAAGAACATGTGAACACTGTTCAGTGTTTACATAGATACTGAAATGAGATAAACATATTTTAGTTGTATTTTAATGGAAACCTATAGAATGTAAAAGTATTTTAAATGTTAGCATTGAACGGTGTGTTGGATGCACAGAAAGAGAAGCAGTAGGCAAACAGCCAGCATCTCAAGATGTTCATATTCAAAGGCAATATGTTTAAACAACAAACTAGCTGTGGATACTGATGTCCCAGAGAGGTGGAAAGGCTGTTTCTTTAAGCCAGCTCTTTAAAATTTATCCTCAGTGAGAAACTTCTGCCATCTCATAGTGAGTTTCTTTTTTATAATCTTTTCACGTGTGATGTCATTAAGTACAATAAGCTCCTGCTTTGTTTAAAGATGGAAAATAAAACTAACTTTTCAGGAAACGCTACTTAAGGATAATCAAAAGACGTGAATTTAAAAGAAATGATTTACTTTGCTTGGTTAATTTAAAAAAAAACTTAGTTATAAAGGGAGACGCGCTCCAGACTGCAGAACATTCATTCTGAACTGCTGAGCTCCACACCTCCTCTTTCTCTCTGTATTGCCTCTTCTCTGACGGACCTCAGTGGGTGGTGCGCTACTGTCTCAGCGACCTGCTGATCTGGAAAAGAGCTCAGACCACAGCTCTGAGTGTCCCTGTCCTGCTCACTGGACTTTTGTCAGTGTGACAGTGGGTGAACAGGAGTTTTGAGTGGCTGTTCTAATGATTGTTCTGAGCTGTGTTTGCAGATCTTGTCAGCACAGGGTCAGGATCTGTCAGAACAGAGTCACACAAGGTCCATTGTGTAGTGACATAAATAGCATCAATTTACAGATTAACTTCATGAGTTCAGGCACATGAAGATTAAACACAACTTTCATATAACTAAAATAATCAACAACTCTCTGGCCAAAATAAATAATAAAAACAATTAAAGAGACAGTAAAAGAAAACAGGTTTCAAACTCTGTTCCCACCTGCTCTGCTGCCCTCGTTCACTGCTCAGACACAGACTCAGCTCAGTGGGAATGTTGCTCTGCAGGCTGGGTGAGTCTGTGCTGAAAGAACAGGTCTGTGCTGAAAGTTTAAAAGAAGGAAGTGAACTGTGTCCCTGTAGCAGTGAACAGCAGTTACTGTGAATAAGATGGAGGATTAAACAGGAGAAAACACTTCACCTTACAGGTGTTAGTTGTACCTTGTACAACTTGTATTGGTTTTTTTACAGAACAGCTCTGAGATGACAAAGTGAGCAATCAGGTAAGAACTAAGTCTGAGAGACACTCCTCATGGAAAGCGGTATGTTTGCTCTGGATACAGATCTCAATGAAAATGTCTGCAAGATCAGGGCTTCTGTTAATGGGAACATGGCACAGTGACAAGTCAAGGTCATTATGTGTTTCAGTAAATTGTACTGCTCATGTCTTTCAGAGACATTTGATCTCTTTATTCATTTCAGAGATAAGAGTGTTTTTATACTTTACAGTGTTTCTTTGTTTCAGAGATGGAGTCTGACCAGTCACAGTGGCTCTTTTTGACTCTGCTTTTTCTCCACCAGTCCTGTGTCTCAGGATCAGGTACAGTGAGACTCTTATTGTTGTTTTAATCAATAACCTGACCAGAGCTCTGATTTCACATTGATTACTGAAAAGTTCAATACAGTTTTGAATTTCTGAAGATGTTAACATAAAGATTGTAACATTTAAAATCTGGTGTTCAATCTCTTAACTATTATTGTGTTGTAAGAATGTGATGCAGTATAGAATTACTATAATAGTGCTCTGGGATGGAAGGCCTGAAGTTGCAGGTGTGTCATGAGGTGGTGGGTTGCTGAATCATTAATATATTTTAGTAAATATCAGCAACATAGCTGGTAGGGAGAATTGTGTTTAGAGATGAGACATAAAATTAATGCAATAACATCAGAGCAATGACATCAGGAATGGTTGTATGACATGTACTGTCTAACCGGATGTATAAGTTGTTAAGACATTAAGCCACTTTGTTGTAATTATCACTCCTGAACTCTTATTACAAACCCCATTGATTTTCAAACATAATACACACAACATTAAGAATATAATATTTCAAATACAAATAACATCACATCTATAATATTTCCTCACCCTGCACAAACCGCAAACATGGCTGGAATGAACAGTCTGTTCTTGTCATCAGCCTTTCTTCTGCTCATGATGTTGTGTGCCAGTCTGGGATCAATGTCCTCCACTGAGTCACTCTGTCGTCAGACCCCTGAGCACCTGTGGGATGAGCTGAGAGACCCACAGTCAATCATGGCCAAGTCACACTGCTGACCTGAGAGCTGCTTCACACTCTCTGCCAGTCTGTGTCTCAGTGTGGGAGTTAATGTTGGCTACATCAGGTACTCATCACTTACAAAGGGAGTCCTGGAGTGACCCAAACCACACAGGACATTACAACATGTCAGAAGTGTGTTTATGAAAGATGGAGTGATGATACAGCCAACACTTGTAGAAGGAACCTGACTGGATCTTACCTGTTGTTCATCTTCATACTAGGTTGTATGTTTAGATGTTGGAGAATCTTATTTTATATTTATATTGTAACCTGAATCAACCATGAGTTGAATCATTCAGGTCCCTGTAGACTACATCCTGCTGAACCTCCTGTGTTTAAGGGTTCAGATTGTGTTGGAAGTATTAATTAATCAGCAGTTTAATCTGGGTTCTGTATGTGAAGAGTTTCAGTTTATAAAGGTGCAGAGAGCAGAGAGAAACACAGATAAAGAACTTGATTCAACCCCCTACTGTCACTGCAGAGTAACAGACCCTCAGTGAACACAGTCACAGCTCTTCTATCAGTGAGTGAAGGTGAGGATCTGAGGGTCCTGGGTGACAGATCCAGACTCCAGTTTGCAGCAGATGGTGAGATGAGACTCATTGATCTTCAGTGCTCCTCATTCACATGTGGGTCTGAATCAGTGATGAGCTGTTTGTAGAAAACACTGTGTGTCACTGAGCTGCTCTGCTTTATTCTGCCAGTGATCTACAGTTTGTCATATGTGTCTGTGTTGAGGCTGAAACTCATGTCAGCTGTGCTCTTTCTCTTTCAGAGAGGTTTCAGGTTCTCAGTCCAGCTGTTCCTGTGTTTGTTTTCCCTGGTGAAGATGCTGTCCTGCCCTGTTATCTCTCACCAGACATCAGTGCTAAGGATCTAGAAATCAGGTGGTTTAGAAAGGATTACAATGAACCCATTTGTTTGTATAAATTAGGCTTCTATAACTTTAATAGACAGAACCCAGCCTACAGGGACAGGGCTGGTCTATTCCTGGAGGAGCTCCACAGAGGCAATGTGTCTTTAACACTGAGAGATGTGAAACGCTCTGACCATGGGCAGTACAAATGCTTTGTGGTGTCTGAACAGATGGATGATGAAGCTATTATTGACCTGGCTGTTAGAGGTGAGTGTCTTTCTCTCAGAATTACATTTATGTGAATCGCTGATCATTTCAATGATGATAGCTGTTAGTATTTCCGTAATTCACTTGCTTTGTAACCGTAAAAATGAGCAATTGCACATGATGAGTTATGATACCATAAATATAATAATGACTTAAGAGAACAGTACTAACATGTTGAGCTCAGTCAAGAGATCTGAGTTTCAGAGTCAAGTCCACATTGACAATTATATGTTAATTATATGTTAAATATAAATATATATTCTGTTTAATTGCTTCTTAATATTCTGTCTATTCCAAATATTTATCCATACATTTTAGGGGACTGACTATGTATGTTTATCTTCCATAGAGGAACTCCCTCATATCAGGATTGGTCTTTAGTAAAAAAAAAGATAAATCTACACAGACTGTGGTAGGTGATTGGCTGGACAAAATGACCGATAGGTGACACTTGGGTGCATTAGTTGTGAGTGAAATGATTGCTTCGTTTAATCTCTTTATCAAGCAGGTTTAAATCTGCTTAATATGGAATATGGAATATTAATATGGATTTTTACAGCTAAAGGGACATTTTGGTAGCTGAGCATAAAAACTTGTGGGAGCATAATGATAATTAACAATATTAATTTAGGAACATACTGTGGTTATTTTGGGAGTTTTGACATGCTCTTCTTGACTATATTAAGTTTATATACTTTATAAAAAGCAACATCAATATTGCATTGCTTTTCCATAATACTTGCGCTCGTTATCGCAGTAAAAAAATTGTACTTTTTAGAATCCACTAAACAAGAAATATACTGTAATATGGAATCGTCAATCTAAATATATAAGGCATCGCTGTGAGGATTTAAATATAATATATTTATTTATATAGCTGTTAGTATTTCCGTAATTCACTTGCTTTGTAACCGTGATTCATTTTTAATTTGACCCATTCACTTACTTTTGAAACACTTTTTAAGCTGTTCATTTTAGCTACAGCATGTTTCTGAGTGGTCTGGTGGTACAGTGGGTTTGTCATGTGACCTGAGTTCAATACCTGCTTAGAGCATACTCCTTTTTAAAAAATAAAATAATACATATTGTGTATTAACAATTATTTTATATATATATTACATTTATATTTGATGTTAAGTGATATTAACGTAAGCTGAGGTCCTGTTAGTGTTTAGTTCAGTTGAGAGGTTTGAAGTGTTTTTGAGTAGGAGTTCTGTGGTCTAATTGGTGGCAGGAGGGAGAACGTGATGAGGAAAGGGGGAGAGCAGGAAGTAGAGAGAGAGAGAGAACGCATCTGGTGGGGATGCAGAGTTGTAAGCTGTTCTCTAATAAACTGCCAAGAAAATGAATATCCATCTCCATCCCGTTCCATTCTGGACCGACAGAGTGTTGACCACTGTCATACGAATCCTACAGTTAATGGAGTTTTTAATGAAAGTTCGGGTGGAATGAAGGCAGCCGCGCTCATTCGACACAGCTGCTGCAATTCTCACTAATCCTGACGTAAGCAACCGGTCTCAATAAATATCAAACATCACCCTCTCCTCTTCCTCGTTCGTTTTCTGCATGGTTTGTTTTCGCCTAGCTCGAATCCGTGCTCCCTTCTCATGGATCTACAAATCCGCCGCTCCGATGAAGACCTTTTCTGCAGCGCAGGAGACTCTCCTACCCTTCTCGTCCAGTCCACCCCCCACAGCACCCCTCACCTCCGTCTCATCGCCTCCCTCAGCCGCCATGCCACATCAGCGCCGCTCATCTCCCAGCCAGTCCTCACAAGATCCAACTCCTCGCCGAAGACTGCGTTCCGCCGTCGTAGTCCCTCTCTCATTACAAACCCAGCCTTCCCATTCCTCCACGGCAAAATCTCCAAATAACCCCCGCTTCTCTCGAGGATGTCCCTGCCGCCGCGCTTCACGCACATCGGCTCCCCCTTCTCCTGGATCATCTCTCGCGACTTCCAACCGTGGCAAACCTCCAGAGGATACTTCGAAAACATGCCGTCCATTTTAAAAGAAACGCTTCCAAAAAAAAAAAAAAAAGCTCTGTTTTCCCTGTACTTAACCGCAGTCTACACAAGGAAACATCAACTCCCCAGCTTCCCCCGGCGCCCTCTGATGACATCACCCGCGCCGCCGCCACTCATCCCAACGTGAGGACCCCAAGGCCGCCCGCGCCTCTGCCTGTCGCATCTTCTGTCTTGTCCTGATATATCCGTGTCTGTCTCTTCTCCCAAGCAATCCATTCCTCTGCTGAATAACTGCACCTAGCCTCTTCCACCCAGCCTCCTGCCCTAATCTCCTCGCTGCGGCTCGCTTTCCGTTACTCTCAAATCTTCTGACCCTCACTCCGCTTCAGTCCTTCGAATTTTCGACTTCTGTTTGGCTTTCAGCATTTTCCGCGACATCACGTGCTCCGCCTTTCCCCAACGTCGTCAGGAACTCGACGATTACACGCACAGCATCCCCGATCTATCTGTCCTTTTCGAGGGCTCCCTGTTCTACGATTACCATAAGCAGTTCTTGGCCGAGGCCGCTGCCCGCCTACTCCAATGGAACCAGCGCACCTACTGGGGAGCCCTTGACATTGAGCTTTATTGCCGCACTTTCACCGGTGTCCAAGCTCTTTCCTGCGACTTCCGTTCCTCTTGGACAAATTCATCAAATCTTTGCCCAGATACCGTCCGCAAGCCCAACCCTGACTTTGCCCCTTCTCCCCCACAGCATCTATTCTCCCGTCAGGTCTTCTTCAAACCTTCCCGGTCCAAAGACGTTCGCGGTTGCCCCATCGTGATGATCAGGGGCCAACAATTTCCAACATCTTCAATTCCTCTACATATACCTCTCTCCTTCGTCGCTTCTGCGGCGAAGCTCATGCTCGCTCGCTCTGCCTGCCCCCGCCGGCCCTTCCATGCTTGCTCCACCTTCAGCATTCCCAAAAGACTACTGGCTTTTCCGTCTACCCCAATCGACATCCCCACTCTTGCTTTCAGCCTGCTCCGTCACCCTGACCCCTCTTCCACCCACATCTTACTCGACGGCCTTTCCTTCGGATTCTCACCAGGCCCGTGCACACTTCCTTCCTTCGTCTTTTGCAAAAATTTGCAATCTGCCACCGCCGATCCCCAGTCCGTTGATTCCTTGATTCCTTGTTTCATGATCGGCCCACTTGACTCTTCCCCATTCCCTGCATACCACATCAATCCCATTGGTATAGCGGTCCATCTGGGCACCTAGCTCGCTAAGGCCAACATCTCCAGTGCTGTTTAAGTTATGCCTCCTGACCCAGACCTCTGGCACCTCTTCGGAGTTCATTGGCGGAACAAGTTCTTTGCAGTCCGCCTTACCTTCGGACGTAGGAGTAGCCCAAAACATTTTTGGTACCTTAGCCGAAGCTCTCGGCTGGATACCGTCGAATAACTATAAGTTTCCTTTTCTCGTCCACCTTCTCGACGATTTCCTTACCATAGACTTCCCTCACACCCCAGCTGCAAGAGCCTCCTCCACACTTATTTCCATTTTAGGAAACTAGGGGTACCCCTTGCCATGGACAAAACAACTGGCCCCTCTCATATAATCCAATTCCTCGGGATCACCCTCAATTCCATCAATTTCTCCGCTTCCCTGCCTCGCGACAAAATCGACAGGATCCAGATGTATATCTCTATCTATTCTTCCGCCAAATTTCGCACAAAGAGGGAACTTCTCTCTCCGCCCGGCCACCTCAATTACGCCATGCATATCATTCCTCAAGGACGGTCTACCTTCTCGACCTCGCCTCTTCCGTGCCCTCTCTTTACCACCACGTAAGCCCTTAGCCAACCGTAAATCCGAGCTCAGGCTTCGGAGCTTCTCTTGGCCAACTGGAATGGCATATCTCTCTTCTACGATGACCTCCTCTCTGACACTGAGGATATCCAGACGCAGCCCCCTCAGTCGGTTTCAGAGGCTATTACAAAGGCCAATGGTTTGCGGCCCCTTGGTCTCCTGATTTCTCTCCAATCCCTCTCGCCAACCAGTCATCAGCCTTGTTAGAAATATTTCCAATTGTCGTTGCTGCTTCTCTTTGGGGCCACAATTGGAAACAAAAACCGTCCTCATCCATTTGGCCATCCATGCAGTAGTTCATATAATCAACAAAGGAAGGTCTTCATCCCAATCCATCATGAAATTCCTCTGCCGCCTTAAATGGATTTCTCTCACATCAATTCATCCGCGCAGCTGCTCACATTACAGGCCACCTTAATGAGATAGCTGACTCTCTCTCTCGCTTTCAGTTCAGGAACTCGGCACAAGATGCAAGACCGAACCTCTGCACAGTACCTCCCTATTCGGAGCTCACGTTCCTCTGAATCATCCTTTCCATCGCTATCTCCAGCTGGCCCAGCAAACTATCCTCTTAGGGATCGCCCCTCGAACTCTCAATTCTTACTGCACTGCCTGGAAGGGCTTCCAATCCTTCCACCTCTCCGCGAACAAAAATTCAGTTCTTTCGATATTCTCACCGTATCATCCTTCGTTCGCTATCGTAGAAACTCACTCAAGGCACAAGCATCCACCACCAAAGTATACCTGTGCGGCATCCACTCCTTTTCGGCACGATCTGTCCATCCCTTATCTACCCTCAAATTACTCTCCTTAAAGGCTTTCGGTGGCTTGAAAAAACACTTCCAAACCTACGCGTACCACTTGCCTCAGACATCCTTGAATCCTGCATCTACGTTGTCAGGTCAGGTTACCACTCACCCTGGGTCGACCGCCCTCTTGAATCTTTATTCTTGTTAGCCTTCTTTATCTCCCTAAGGTGCTCCTAAATTACCGCTAATTCCACATCCTTCGATCCTTCTTCTCAACCCTGCTTGTCCAACATCTCCATCTTATCTTCCAAGACACTGACCTTCTATCTCAAGAAAAGCAAAACCAACCAACTCGCATCCGTCACTCTCATCTATTATTTCAAACTCTGTTCCTACATAAGCCCTTACGAGCCTCTATCCCATTACGCACATCTTCGCACCTCTGCCGGAGCTTCTCCTACTGTCCCTCTGTTCGCAAATGAGAAGGGCCGTATCATGATACCCTCCTAAACAATTCTCTGGGCACTCCTTTAGATCAGGGGCCGCATCCTCCGGCTGCGCTCGCAAAGGCATACCAGTATCTCATCAAGCAACTCGGCCGTCGATCCTCCAAGGCTTACCATGCATACATTAAAACTAACCCCGGTATCCTCAAGCAGGTACTTTCTCTCCTCAGCTGAATTGGCCCAATAATCTTTTGTTTTTGTTTTTCTGCACTGGTGACTGGGGGTCCCGCTTGGTTCTTTTGGGGGGTCCTATCCTCCCCGTCCAACGGCCGGGAGGTTGGCCCTCAGCCAAGCGGGTTACGCCAAATCTCCACATCACAATAAACAATTCTAATTTCTCCCAAGCTTTCGGCTGCTGTCATTCCTCGTAAACACAATAGTGAAATAAAAACAGGAATGAGCAAACTCAGTTGAATACTGTCAACATTGGAAGTAAAACCAGTTCAACCAGTTTAATTCAATTCAAAACACTTTACTCAGTGGGGCAATTTAACATAAACCTTTACAACAAGCCATAAAACAAAATTGTACATATTATAATTATAACTGAGAAGACCAAAGAGGCATTAAAAAGACCACTGAAACTATAATAATGAATCTGATCATTATTGACAATTTAATAATAATAATTATTCTTAAAATGCATAATTAGAGAAACGAAGTTTCAGATGTACTGTAAATAACTTTGCAAAAAAATAAAGAGCCTTTAAACAACAGGCAAGATTGCAGTTTGTGAACATTTTCACAACTTTAACTTAAACAATATCTGGCACATGGTTTTAGAAACTTTAATTTGAATAAAGCGGATCCCAGGTGTAAGTTATTTAGCATTATTTAACATGCATCAGTCAAAGCGTTCTGAAGTCTCTCAAAAATATAGAAATGTAACAAAATGGGCAACCGATTCTTTTAATGAAAGTAAAAAAATAAGCACCAATAGCATGTCCACAACTAACTTAGACGTTGCATGACTTTAAACACATGACAAAACGGGCTTTGATAATTATTTATGGGTTTAGATAGTTCTTAACACTTTTTATCCACAAAAAATGGGTGATTTTGGGTGAAACCCTGTGTAAGATGTACGTTTTTCTTTTACTTGATAATTAAACATTTTAAACACACTACCAGCACTCATATTACCCTGCAACTCACAAATGGTAGCATACTGAAGCTAAGCAGGTAGGAGCCTGGATAGTACCTGGATGGGAGACCTCCTGGGAAACACTAAGGTTGCTGCTGGAAGAGGTGTGAGTGGGGCCAGCAGGGGGTGCTCACCCTGCGGTCCATGTGGATCCTAATGCCCCAGTATAGTGACGGGGACGCTGTACTGTAAACAGGTGCCGTCCTTTGGATGAGATGTAAAACCGAGGTCCTGACTCTCTGTCGTCATTAAAAATCCCAGGGTGTTTCTTGAAAATAGTAGGGGTGTCACCCTGGTTTCCTAGCCAAAATTCTCCATTGGCCCTTATCAATCATGGCCTCCTAATAATTCCCATCTATGAATTGGCTTCATTACTCTGCTCTCCTCCCTACTGATAGCTGGTGAGTGTTCTGGTGCACTATGGCTGCTGTTTCATCATCCAGGTGGATGCTGCACATTGGTGTTAGTGGAGGGGAGTCTCCATTACCTGTAAAGTGCTTTGAGTGGAGTGTCCAGAAAAGTGCTATATAAGTGTAAGTAATTATTATTATTACTTTGATTTTGTAAACCAACACATACATTGTACAGATAAAAATGACATTTATTCTGCACTCTTCCTGTGGTGTGAAGCAATCAGCAGGTCATTGAGGAAACAGAGCACTAACACACTCTAATGATTAAAATGACAAAACATGGTGTCTGAAAACACAGACATAGACATAACACCATACGTCAGTGTAGACATTACAGGGCATACAGTCAGTGAGACGGTGTTGATAGTACAGCAGTGGGGGGTGGTCAGCAGGTGGCGATCAGTCCGTGTGCTGTCTGGAATTCAGTAATCTAATAGTCTGTGGGAAAAAAGTATTCCTGAGCCTGGTGGTGCTGGCTCGCAGGCTGCGATTCCGTCTTCCAGAAAGCAGGGGTGTAAAAAGATTGTGAAAAGGGCGAGAGCGGTTTTTGATGCTGGTGTGTGCTCTCCTGACACACTGTTGTAGATGTTCTGGATTGTGGGCAGAGAAGTCTTGGTGATGGACTGGGCTGTCTTCTCCACATGCTGCAGAGCTCCCTGGTCAGAGACAGTGCAGGTCCCATACCAGATAGTCATGCACCATGTCAGGATGCTCTCGATGGCGCACCTATAGAAACTGGTGAGGATGGAGGGTGACATTCCGGCTCTTTTCAGTCTCCTCAAGAAGTGGAGACACTGTTGTGCCTTTTTGAATAAATGTGATGTACTGTGGGTCGAAGAGAGGTCTTTGTATATGTACACTCCCAGAAACGTGAAGCTGTGCACTAACTTCACCGCTGAACCATCCACACACAGTGGAGTGTGGACAGCCTGAGTCCTTCTGAGGTCAACAGTCATATCCTTGGTCTTGTCGACACTGCAAGCTGCTCCACTTCATCCCTGTAGGCTGATTCATAGCTGTTAGTGATGAGACCCACAACTGTGGTGTCATCAGCATACTTGATGATATGATTACTGCTGTATTTGCCAACAGAGTTGTGGGTTAGCAGAGTATGCAGCAGTGGGCTGAGCATGAAGCCTTGCAGTGCACCGGTGTTCAGAACGATGGTGCTGGAAGTGGATCCTTACAGCCTGGGGCCTGTCGGTGAGGAAGTCCAAGATCCAGTTGCACAGTGGAGTCTTCAGTCCCAGAGAGGATAGTTTGTGTACCAATTGTTGGGGGATGATTGTATTGAATGCTGAACTGGAGTCTATGAACAGCATTCTTACATAACAGTCTTTACCCTCCAGATTGATTAGGGCCAGATGTACTGCAATGTCGATGGCATCTTCGGTGGATCTGTTGTGGCATTAGGCATACTGGTGTTGGTCTAAAATGGTTGGGATAGAGGCCTTGATGTGTGACATTTCCCTCACGACTTTTCATCATGGTTGCAAATCTCGTTTTGGGCAGTGAAGGTACAGTGAGGTCGCCTCATTTTGGAAGCCAATCAAAGTGGAGCTCACCGGAATAAGAGGAGGAGCGCCGCACGAAAGTAAACAAACAAACCACAAGCAGGAAACATCGAACAAAGATCTGTGATAGCTCCAAAATTCGAAGAGCCTCTCCTTCATTTGCAAAGTCCAAAACACTCGGTTTCCTTCCTTCTTTGCAGCCTTAATTGCTCTTCAATGTTTGTGGGCATTGTATGCAGTGTACTTCCGGTTGAGCGCTCATTGGGGATTGACTGTGGCACACACAAGAGCCCACCCCTACAACTCGCGACTCGCTACGAGAAAATTAAACCCATTTGCTGCAGGCAGTCATAGGGGCTGTGAACTGAGCCGCTGGGGGGTGTCACTTTACATGACTGACAGTAACGGGCACGCACTGCAACTGCCTACAACTCACTGTGATTTCTTTAGGATTATGTAAATGGAGGCTACAACTTAAAATCGTAGGAAAAGTAGTGTAGTGTGACGTCGGCTTTAATAGCTCTGATGAGTCATTGCTTTGTGCTCGGTTTTTTTGTTTTTTTAAAAATAGTCTTTTAGTGAAAGCTGTACCATCTCTGTTGGATTTATGTCAGGGGATTCAGTTGAAGTTTTACCCAGTTTCCTCTCTCTGCTTTAAGCCTCGCTATTGCTGCTGTGTTTCAGATCGTTGTCCTGAAAGATGTGTTGCTCCTTGATGTTTAACCACCACTTCCTCGAAGAATTCACGATCCATGTGATGTAGGGCATTGTGAATGAGTTAGACTTTGATACAGTACAAATAAATGTACTGTATCAAATTCAATGTGCTGTAGTGGCTTTAAAAACTATACAGCATCGAGCTGTTTGCATGTGGAACTTCTTTGTTAAAGTATACAAACTACAGTATGGAAAAACTTGTTTTGAAAAAACAGGACATTTGATTGATGATTGCCTTATGTTAAAGAGTGAGAAACAATGAGATCGGAGGGCATGCTATTGAAATTTCATCGCCACCCCTCAAGCAACACTGTCTATTCTACATAACCAACACAGGGCTGTGTAACACTCCTAACCTTTGTGATAACTGAAGAAGTATGGAGCTTCAAAGTGAAGTGTAAAGTGGCTGGAATACAGTAAGAGTTCAGTCCAAGCTGAAGAGAAAAGACTTGGTGCATCTCCTCTATCACATTTTAGCTTAGAGGTAATTGATTATTAAAGTTATTAATAATATCTTCCGTATAGCATTAAAAAAGAGGTGATACACAATGAAGAATTCCCCCAGAGCCACACAACATTGTCCATGCCCTTCTTATGTCTAATAACCCTGTTACACAAGGAAACAGCACATAAGTCTTTGTTTAAAGTTAATCGGCACATACGATCTCTGATGGAGTATCAGAGGTCACTTCATGGACTTCCTTCTTTGAAATAAAAAGTGCTGTAATAATGTACATTTTATCACAGTCTTCAATGCTTCTAGTTCAGCAGGATTTTCACAACAAGCACATTGTTTAATGAGGGTGACATTACCCACTATAGGACACAAGTTTGAGTTGGAGTGTGTGTTAATAAAACAGAGTGTGTTTTATTAAAGGTGTAACCCGTCTGTCTTCACTGTTATGGTACAGTTTCAACATATTGATAAGCTTTTCACCTATTTCTGTCAATTGCAAAAATAACCCTTCTTCCTTATACAATATATACAGTTTGGTTTAAAGTTTTAAAATCAAGTTAAACTGTTGGCTGATTACTGGCTGCTGAAATTATGGATTAAGCCAAAATATAGATTTTCTCAATTCAGATGTAAACCTGAAGGAGGTACATTGTTTTTACAATAAGCTATAATAGTGGACTATTTTTATGTATTCAGCATATAAGAAACAAACCAAACATAAAGCTCTGATCGTGCTTTGAACCACCTGGCTACAGTGCACTACATTACAGTGCTTTGCCCATTATCACAAGGAGAATAAGATTTAAAAAAAAAAGAAACAAATGTCAAAATGTGATATTTTAGCTGTTCAGTTACACGATTCCATATAAATATAACTATCACGTCGTATTAAATCAGTACAACTTTTTTTACAATAACAGCAAGTGGTGTTCTTGCTACGTATTCTTTAAAAAGTATAAAACGTTATAACGTTTAATGAAGTACAATACGTTTTATAATGTTAGAACAAGCACGTTAAAACCAGAACCCACTGAAAATTACCAAGTTAAAGACTTTGATGCATAACATATTTATGAAGAGGGTAGAATAATATTGTGTACTTTTGTCCAACTGAGAAATCTTGCTTTTATACAATATACCTAATTTTTAATTAGTTTAATGTTTAATATGTTGTAATAGAGAGCTTTAAATGATTAAAAGTCTAAACACTATACAACTTAAGTTCTGTAATTAGAAAAAGATTGTCCCTCAGCAGTGACCAGGATTTGAAATATGGCATTTTCTGGCATCAGCCTAAATGCTGCCTATTACTTTAAACTTCCCCAGCTCCACCTGGCAGTGTTACAAGGTGTAACACCTTTATTTGACCTTTATTTCTCTAGACCTTGAGGAACACGCATTGTGATTTGTATTTTGAATGGCTGGATCTCTACAAAATAATACAGTTTTTATTTTTACACAGTAGTCCAGCTACACAATAATTCACTGGATAAGACTGAATTGAACAACTTTCTAAGTTCCTTAATTCTGATCAAATCACAGTGAGAAACATTGGAATGTATTGAAATTACAGTGGCAAATTACAGAGTCCTTAATAATCACTGACTTCAATCAGCTGATTTTTCAGTCCCAGTGTGTATCCATACGGGACTTTTCTAAAAGCCATCATGTTTCACAGTTATCACAGTAAATAAAAGAACTCAGAGTGTAGTGAAGAACCACACTACACTACACAAACCCCTGGTCTGCACAGGCAGGTGTCACGGACGTCCGAAGGGACAAACCGTGGGGAGCAGGAGAGCGGAAAAAGACCCATATGCGTAGCGGCGAGACGGGAAAAAGGCCCGGGCTCATTCATGCAAAGAGTTCAGGAATGCCGTATAGAAACCTATGCCCTCAGGGAGCGGATGTGGGGCGCCCTGGTGCTAGGCGGGTCTCAGGACATCCGAACATCAATGCTGAGCGAGGACAGAGTGCAAGACCCCGGAAATATATAGCCCAAGGGAAAGAGAGGGACAGGAAGGACAGCAGACTGGAAACTAGGGACAGGACAGAGAAGGAGCGCCCTCTGGCTGCAGAGGGCGTGACAGCAGGGACATGAGAGAGCACTGAGGTTCCTGTGTTGTGATGTCAGCTTAGTCCTTACATTAAGACACTCAGTGTGAATACAGAAAAACACAACACAGTACAACACTGCACTACACACACTCCAGTCTGCACAGGCAGGGACATGAGAGAGCACTGAGGTTCCTATAATGTGATGTCAGCTAAGTCCTCACATTAAACAGCTTACATTCGAAGCCAAAAAGATCAGTTTTGGTCTCATGATACCATGAATGTGTTTTTTGTCACTCTCCCATGAAGCCCACATTTGTGAAGCAATTATCGATTGTCATGTGCACAGTGTCTCCAATCTCAGCCGTGGTAGACTGATTCCTTCAGAGCTGTCACAGGCCTCTTGGTGGCCTTCTTGATAAGCGCTCTTCTATCCTAGATACTCAGTTTTTGAGGACACCAGGTTCTTCACAGTTTCAGAATTGTTCCATCTTTTCTACATTTCTTTGTAATGGACTCTGCTTTGTGGGATATGTGATCTCTCAGAAATTCTTATACCTTTCCCCTGGTTGGTGCTTTTCCACAACCCACACACACTTTGAAAGTCCCATTGTCTTCAGGTAGATTTGTTTGGAGCTGTACTTATCAGTTGTGGGAGCTGTATTTACATTTGTCCTGAACTCATGTGAAACACTGAAATTGCACACAGGTGAATTCTATTCAACAAATTATGTGACTTCAATAGACATCTAGTTGCACTACAGCCTATTTAGGTGAGTCATAGCAAAAGGGGTTGAATATTTAATATTCTTTTTCAATCACTTGATTTATGTTTTATTTTCAAATTTATGAGGATCTGTTGAATACACAAAACATTCCGACATTATGGAGTGTTTTGTGTCGATCAATGACAAACAATCACAAATAAATACATTGTGATTCTATATTATAATGGTTAAATGTGAAAAAGTCCAGAGTCAGCATGAATACTTTTGACAGCCATTTTAAATTGCAATGTACTTTGTGTTGAGTTGTATTGTACCACACTGAGCTCTTATTTGCTATGTAGAGCTGAGCTGTGTTTTATTGTGTTGTGTTGATAAGACACAGCAGTGAAATAATGTTGCTGCTTTTCTGGGAGCAAAGACAGGAGCTGAGACACTGAGTGTATAAATGTGAGGATTGAGCTGACATCACAACACAGGAACCTCAATGCTCTCTCATGTCCCTGCCTGTGCAGACCGGGGGTGTGTGTAATGTAGTGTAGTTGTGTGTTGTGTTGTTCTGTATTCACACTGAGTGTGTTAATGCAAGCAATAAAGTGTACATAATCCCGAGAACACTGCCCCTACTGTGAAGCATGGTGGTTGCAGTATCATGCTATATGCTTCACTGCATCATGGCCTGTGATCGCAGAAGGAAAACTGGATGCAGCAGAGTCCAGAAGAATCCTGGAATAAAACCTGCTGCAGTCTGAGACTTCAGAGGAGATTCATCTTTCAGTACGACAGTGACAAAAAACGTACAGCCAAAGACACACTGCAGTGGTTTAAAAAGAAAACAGGTCAATGTTCTGGAGTGGCCCAGTCAAATCCTGGACCTCAATCCAATCAAGAACCTGGAGTTGGCAGGAGTTGGAAACTGCTGTTGACCAACTTTTCCCATCCAACCTGGGAGAGTCTGAGCAGTTTTGCAAAGATGAATGGACAAAAATTGCAGTGTCCAAATGTGCAAAGCTGGTAGTAACTTTTCCAAGAAAACTCATGACTGTAATTTCTGCCAAATGTGCCACTATCAAATACTAACTCAAAGGTGATGAATACTTAGGCAATCATTTTCCATTTTAGGAACAAAAAATGGATTTATTCCATACAGGTTTAAGAGCCGAAACGTTGTTTCCTTTCTTCTCTCTTCAGCAGGGAATTAACCTTTACTTGTTCCTTTGCAGCCGACGCATGCTGACGCAGCTCTCTACTTGAACATGTTCCATTTTCTATTTATAATTAATTTAGGAGAATCTGAAGTATTTTGTTTTCACTTTGCCACTTTATAGTATATTTTCTGTCAATGACAATAATATCCAGGTAAGTACATTATGATTCCATACTGAACCACAATAAAATGTAAAGAAACGTCCAAGGGGGTGAGACAAGTACTTTTGATACTCACTGTACATGAATTACACACTTTATACCTGAATGTTAATGTGGTGTTGACTTTTTAACCTTTCTGTGTTTGTTATAAAAAAGTAGGCAGCTAAATTTACTCCAGTGTGCTTTTATCAGCTGTTAAATTTATCCTGTTGTGTTGAATCTACAGCCCTGGGCTCCCAGCCCTCAGTGTCTCTCCTCTCCCCTGGAGGAGATCAGGCCCAGCTGCTGTGCAGATCAGAGGGCTGGTTCCCTCAACCTGCAGTGATCTGGACAGACAGGGATGGAAACGAGGTGACATCACAGCTGCACACAGTGGACATGGACAGTCAGGGGCTCCTCAGTGTCAGCAGCTACATCCCAGTCAAACAGGAGTCCAACATCTTCTCCTGCCTGGTGAGAAGTGCTCTTCCTATGCCAGACTGGGGATCTCAGCTCCACATAGCCAGTGAGTATTAAACATGAAAACTGGAGCTCACCTGTAACACAGCTGAGGTATAACACACACCCAGGGCATAACACACCTGGGCCACCGAGCACATCTTGCACTAGGAGCTTATTATGAAAGAACTCCACTCTAAACCCATTATAAAATTCAGCACCATTAAACAATCTGTGAAACACAGTTAAATTAGGAAACAGAAAACTTTCTGTAAATGTTTTGTCTGATAATCAAGTAAAAATGAAAAATCTTGAAAAATACAAAACTAAATCAACTCTACAGCTGTGAGTGTTCCAGCACTGATCTGAAAGCATAAAAGTACATTGTGAACTAATTACTTACTATAATGGTGGTAAAAAAGAAGCGCAACTCTCTTTGTTGGACTGAAATTTCAACGTTCATTACTGAAATAACAATAAACAAATGAGAATAATAGGAAAACCAAACAGTACAACAACAAAAACAACAGGAGAACAATAGCAAGTGTGAACATTAACAACAGTTGTCTTGCAGCCCTTCAGTATCTTGTGTGACCGTCTCTTACAGCCCCACTGCTTGACACTGCTGGCACATAGAGCCAATGAGCCTCTGAACCTGCAGTTGCGGGATGGTATCCTATTCCTGCAGAAGGGCCTGACGAAGCTGCTGGCCACTGGCAGGCAGAGGGTCACGTCTCTGGATGGTGCGATCCAGGGCATCCCAAAGGTGCTCTATGGGGTTCTTGGACATTCAATGTCCTGTTGGTCTGCTGAAACCTTCTCTGCAGTCGGGACACAGTGGAGCGACTTACTCCATAGTGTCTGGCAACTCTGGCACTTGACATGCCTGCCTGCAGCAGTGTGGCCTTTTTCTTGCAGTGATCTGAAATTTGAATTAAGGCCTTTTTAAAGGCGACCTGAACAGGTATTGTTCCACCTGGACCTCGTTGGGTAAATGTGCACCTAACGAGCATTTGTGTGATTGACAAGTTGCAGTGCCTCACTGCACAAACTGTATTGCTGGTCAGAGGGCTTAAATCAAATTGACACATTTTTGTGAAAGTACACAAGCTATAACTATAGTATTCTTATTCCAGAAAATGTTGCGTTTCTTTTTTCCATCAATATATATGTGATGAAGGAGGAGCTCAGCACCAGTCTGTTCAGATGAAGTGAACCTGTGTGCAGGAGGGGAGCAGGCTGGAGAGGGAACAGGCGGCGTGGTGTGTGCAGTAAACACACAGGAGTGAGGACAGGCAGGCACAGTCCAGGGTCTTGGTCCAGTGAAACAAGGGTCAGATCCTGGAAACATACGAGTGAAGCAGGAGAATCCAAAGTCAAGGAGGCAAACCGCTAAGAGTAAAGTACAGGGGAAAATCCAGAAGATTAGATCAGGATGGAGCAGGGTTGAAGCTAAGTAAACACAGAGGAGTATAACAGGCACAGGCGTGATCTGGGAATGAGGTGTAGTCAAGCCAGATCAGGAATCCAGAGGGAAACAGGTACTGCAGACTTGAGAGTCCAGAAGACTGTCAGAGCAGACTTAAAATAACCTGACCCACCTGATGCAATCTGTCAGGTAATCCAGGTTTCCTGTCTGATTGCATATATACTGATTGACAGGAGGGGCATGGTCAGCTGCTATCACTCCATGACACTACGTTCATTTAGCTTATTCTGAATATCAATCCACTTATTTATCTGTTTTTCAGGGGACTTTTTCCCTCCACCCTCAGCATTTGGATGGATGCTGACATTCTTCCTAACAGTAGCTGTAACTTTAGGAGCATCAGTACTTCTGCTGATCCAGTGGAGAAGAATGAACAGTATGTGCTCATTAAATATTCTGTATGTGTGTGTCTGAATATCTGTATTAGAATGAGTTTAAAATCCCACTATATGACAAAGTGTGAGCAACACAGGATACCTCCTCTTGGTTAAAGGGTCAGTGTACACTATATCTAGATCTGCAGACCCCAAGAGAGTGTCAGTGCAGAAGTTTGTGTCAGTCTGTGTCAGTGATACTGACTGTGTCTGTTTCTTACAGCAGAGGAGACACTGTGGGAATCTGAAATATATTATATCAATGCAGTAAATGGTGAGTAAATTAATGTGTTCTATGTATGCATTTTGAAGTGTGTCCAGATTAAATAATTTAAGTTTCTTCCTTTGTACCTTACTCACATTATGGAAAATAATTTTCTCAACATTACTTAATTTAATTTAAAAATGCACTGAAAGTAATTAAACAATTTAGTCAAACTGCAATTACAAAATGATAGTGTTAAAAGATTATATCAGTTTAATTATGTTTGTTTCATATTAGTGTGCTTTGATTGTTTAATTCATTCTTTATTATTTACAGGAACTCCTCTTCTTCAAGCAGAAATGGGTAAGAACCTCAGACTGGACTGACTGCAGTTTTCTCTACAGGACTGTGGTGTCAGTGTCTGAAAGGCATTGATCTACACGGTGCTGAAGAGCAAAGTACTGGACTGTCCTGTACTGAAATTAATTCAACTGAACTTGTACTTCCTACAGTATCTCATACAGGTGTCTCTTCCCCTGTAACACAATCAGACTGTTATAGTAAATACAGCTGCTGGAAATGGATCGAAAGTGTGACAGATCCTGTGAATTAAAGTAGTGATGTGATGATTGTAAGGGACTCCAGTGCTGCTCACTCTGTCAGAGAAGTGAGCTCTATTAACACACAGACACAGTACAGCTGAGGGCCAGTGATGTGAACACAGAGAGTCCACCTCACTGAGCTGGTTTCATTTATTTCAACATGTCCCTCGTGTGAGCAATAGGGTGGCACAGTGGTCAGTTTTGGGTTAGGTTCTGGACCTGTTGTGCTATCCCTGTGGAGTTTGTATGTTCTCCCCATGATTGAGTGGGTTTCCTCTCACAGTCCAAAGACATGCTGGGATACTGGTTAACTGGCTTATGGGAAAGCTGGCCCTGTTGTGAGTGTGTCTGTTTCTGTCTGACCTGCGATGGACTGGGGTCATGTCAGGGGTACCCTGTCTTGTGCCCGATACTTGCCTGGTCAGGCTCTTTACTCTCCACTTCCCACACAGTGGATAGAGATGGGCAGATGGACGTTGCTTCCTGTGTCTGTTCTCCATTCTTGTCAATGAGATCATACGCTGCCCCTGAGCTGCTGTGAGGAACAATAGCAACAGGAAACAGACATCAGGAGTCACAACTGTAAAGAAATTGCAGTTCAAAGATCCCTTTTAACACTGGTCACCACAGATTCCCTGACAGTTCATACTGAGATTGTCTAATTACAGTTATATCAGGTGTTCAGACTTACCTGTCAGGTCAGTCTGGTGTACAGTATACATATGCAGTGTCAGCATATCTGCGCCATCAGTTTCCTCACCACAAGGGTGTTTGTGTTTTACTGAGGCTCCTGAGAAGCACAGCTCAAGTACATGTGAAGGCCCAAACCTACTATCACTAATGGTCAGTCTTAAAGCCATTCCTGTCATCCTTATAGAACTGGGAAAGTGATCTTCTGTGTCTGTGTCTGTGTCTGTGATCCACAAATACAAACATTTATTAATTATATTATAATTCTATTTTACAGCAAAGAATTGCACTGATGTTTACTTGGCTCCACTGTATTAGAGCTTCAGTGCCCTGTCTGTATCAGACTGATACTGTCTGTGTGTTAGTCTTCCTGGATCAGGCCTGGTGTGGAGATGTGCTCACCATGGTGTGTGACTGGTCATCTCTCACCGTCCAGCTGATGTCCAGAGATATGGCAGTGTGATCGGTGAGCAGGACATCTCTGTATCATAGGCAGTGATACTTGTCACTGTGGGTACAGGACACTCAGACAGTGATACTGCTCACTGTGGGCATGGGTCAGTCAGACAGTGTGAGAGCAGTCAATACTGTAAATACAGAAAGTCAATGACAGCTCATCACTGTGGATAGCAGACTGTGTTTATGTTTTATTTTCTCTATAGTTCAAGCACCAGAGTCCTAGGTTGTCCTGTGATGTGTTTGTGTGTCTTATTGCCTTGTTCTGCTCAGTCTTATTGAGACTCCAGTCTTACAGCCACTGCTGCTCACACTCACTGACACTCTGATCCACACTGCAGTGGAGACTGGGGATCCTGAAATGGACTGACTGCAGACTGTAGTATAATTTCTGGTATAATAACAGATAAGAAGCAGTAATGTTCTTTAATACAATAAATAATTACTCTGTCTCTCTCTCTCTCTCTTCAGATGCTGTGAAGCGAGCTCCTATTCCTAAATCACGTATGTACACTTTGTGAAACTCTGCTGACTATCAGCACTGACTGTACTGACATCTTATTACCAGTGCGTGACTGTGATTAACAGTGTCTGTATCTCTGTGTTCCAGTGTGTGACTGTGATAAACAGTGTCTGTATCTCTGTGTTTTAGTGTGTGACTGTGATTAACAGTGCCTGTGTCTCTGTGTTCCACTGTGTGACTGTGATTAACAGTGTCTGTATCTCTGTGTTCCAGTATGTGACTGTAATTAAAAGTGTCTGTATCTCTGTGTTCCAGTGTGTTACTGTGATTAACAGCGTCTGTATCTGTGTTCCAGTGTGTGTCTGTGATTAACAGTGTCTGTATCTCTGCGTTCCAGTGTGTGACAGTGATTAAAAGTGTTTGTATCTCTGTGTTTCAGAATGGCAGTGGCTGTGCAGTGCTGCAGGTAGGTCTGTTTCCTGTTGAAGATACAGACACGCTACTGCTATTGAGCACTTATATTAATGAGTATTGAGTCATAGTGAAATATATCTCTGATGAGAGAGGAAAGAGAAGGTTCACAGCAGGTTCAGATCATATTCATATAAAAAGCTTCAATTTCTTTCACAGTGATCATGTTGTCATTCAGCCAGTGGAACATGTCTGTAGTGACTGAGCTATCAAATCACATAACTTCATATATAAAAACCGTTTTACACCAAGAAAAGCTGGCAGTTTTTTGGAGGAACTGCATGTCTTGAGTACAGATTGTGACACAATGGAGAATACAGAACATTATTGAACATTATTGAAATAATCACACAACTAATGGTAACTGATCATCATGTACAGAGTAAGGGCTTGCAAAATCACAGTAACAACACTCTTGCACTGCTGGCCTGGCCTCATGCTCACACACCAACACCACCACATTATACCAGGAAACACATTTCAAATGTGTAGTAAAGCATTTGAACAGTGGTGTAGATATGTATTGTAATCAAACAAAGACAAACAAATATTCCACACTGAGATTCAGTTTTTACATTATAAAATCATAAACTGTATTTATGTGTGGCTTCAGACACAAGTCCAAAGTCACACCCCCTTTTCTGTTCTTTTTTAAGCTAAATAACCCTGAGTCACTCTAGATGAGACTAAATATAACTGAATAACCCTGATCTACTCTGAATTCAGCTGGAGTGCTCCTCAGTTACTCTGAGTACAGTGAATAACAGACTATCAGTGTCAGTGTGTTCGTCATTGTAAAAGAAACAAAGATATTTTGCAGTTAGAGACAGTGTACAATTAATGACACAACAGTGATAATTAATGTACTTCACAAATAAACTAGTACTAACGTGTGTGTGTCACTGTGTGTGTGCGAGAATATGTGTTAGAATCAGTGTCATTGTCAGTGTGACTTACCCATTGATTTATATATATAATTTATAAATCAGCTTTCACAATATTTGTCCTTCTCTCCTGTTCACAACACTACATCACACTACACTACAGGATTGTCTGTGCTGGACACAATGTCCACCAGGACACTACAGCTCAGTACTGACCCTCTCCTTTCTTCTGTACAGGTGAAGGCAGCCCCATCCCTGACCTGCGTAAGTCCACTGTGTGTAAAATCACAGCTCCTGATGGGCTCCAGCTCTCTACCTGTCAGTGTGCTGAGGAAGAGTGTGTATGTAGGAGATAAGGGGTATATGAGGTGTAAATGGTGGATGTTGCACATTGGTGGTGGTGGAGGAGAGTCCCCATTACCTGTAAAGCGCTTTGAGTGGAGTGTCCAGAAAAGCGCTATATAAGTGTAAGCAATTATTATTATTATTATTATTATTATTATTATTATTATTAAATGAGGGATGTGTGACTGTGATTAACAGTGACTGTATCTCTGATCCACTGTGTGTCTGTGATTAACAGTGTCTGTATCTCTGTTCCAGTGTGTGTCTGTGATTAACAGTGCCTGTGTCTCTGTGTTCCACTGTGTTACTGTGATTAACAGTGTCTTTATCTCTGTTGCAGTGTGTGTCTGTGATTAACAGTGTCTGTATCTCTGTGTTTCAGAATGGCAGTGGCTGTGCAGTGCTGCAGGTAGGTCTCCTCTTGATGACACAGACCCTGGTGTCTTTGGTTATTGAGTCAAATTTCAGAAGGTCACTTTTAGGTGATCATTCCTGATCTGTGAACAGAAATAGATGTATTTCTTTCCCATACAGTATCTGTGTAACATTCTACATGGATTCTTAGTGGCATGCTATGAAGATCAATTAAAACTTCAGGTTAGGAATTTCTGTCTCCATCCTGTGTTTCACTCCAGTTTCCTGTACAAGTCTCTCCTGAAGTGGCTGACAGTGTAGAAAACTCATTTTGCCCAAAGGTCATGTGTTCTGCGGTCTCTTTTCACTCTTTCATGAGAGTCTACAAGTTGAATTTGGCAGAGCCAGTGATCCTTGACTACAAACAGTCTGGGAGCCCAGAGGGATTCCTTCTGCCAGAACACTCTGACAGTGTTACAGGACACTCAAATGTGCACATTTTAATGGATGTGTTTACTGAAAGCTGTAATTTACGGTTCATGGAATGGTGTCACCACAGCTCCCAAGGGCTCAGGGACAGATGCCTATAGCCCCTCAGTCAGAGGGTATTTATATATACCCCCTGAATAGGTTTTTTTTTTTTACAGAAGCAGTGTTGGTGTATAGATGGACAGAATAAATAAATGAGAGGAACAACATACCTATACATATTTGGTCAAGTGTTAAGTCACAATATGGCTACGGGTATGAAAGAGAACTTGAATCTGTTGGTTTTGGAGTTGGGGAGTCAGTACCTGCGTTCCGATGGGAGTAATTGGATATTATTAAATAAGAGGTGTGAAGGATCATTACATATGGATCTTGCTTTACACAAAGCATGTGAATGCTAGAGAGGGCTGAAAGATCAGCACCAATGACCTTCTGACACATTTTCACAAGTCTCTCCAGTTTGTTCTTGCTTCTCAGATTTATGCTAAACCAGCAGATCAGGGTAAAAGTTAGAACAGATTCAAGGAGGGACCGACAGATCAAAACCAACAATGAATCATCAACTTTTAAGTTGAATCATCAACTTTTTAACCTTTTAAAGGTTCAGGTCAATATTGACTTTAAAGCTTAACTTGGAGTCCCCAAGGACTAGTACTCATGGACTTGCTCTACTAGATCTTCCCCAGTGTAGGTGAGGGTGGGAGTGTGGGTATATTACCTATTAAGTCATATTAAGTCAAGACAATATCATGTCTTTGGTCTTGGACACATTCAGCGCGAGGAAGTTTTGTTCACACCAGGGGGTAAACTCATTAGCAGTTGGTTTGTGGCTCCGCTCGTTTGCTTACAGCAGGCTAACAATGACAAAGTCATCTGCAAATTTGATTATATGTCTAGAGTGGTGACGGCTCTTGCAATCGCACAAAGAGTAAGAGGGACAATGCACATCTGGGGACCCTGTAGAGGAATGCTTTTTGTTAGATTAAACATTGTTGATTCTCACCCTCCGAGTTCTGTCTGTTAGGAAATCAGTAATGAGACAATGAGGGGCTCTTCTCAGGGCAGGGGGCATATCTGTGTGTCCCAATAAAACTCAGTCAATGCTGCTGCGCACAGGCCATATTATTGCTTATATTGCTTATATAATACCAGACATTAAAATATTAGGAAGTACTGTTCTCTTGCGGGCCGACCACATGCCCCAGGAAGGTAACCTCCTCCTCAGGAGCTCGCATTTCCAAGGGCTGAGCTTCAACCTGACCCGCCGGATGCAAGCCAACACCAACCGGAGGTTCGCCAGAGCCTGCTGGAAATCCCGGGCATGCACAAGAATACATTCACTCCGGAGACCGATGCCAGCACTCGCTCCATCAACCGCTCAAACATCGCCAGAGCATTACACAGACTGAACTGCCAGAGCCCTTGGCCAATGGGGAAGGCTGTCTTCGGGCGAGCCTCGGGGGCGAGCAGAACCTGTCAGTAACCGCAGCGGAGGTTGAGCAAGCTGAACCAGGAAATGTAATCCAAGGCATCATCTATCTGCGGCAGCAGATAGGAGTCCTCTGGGTGACCCCGTTCACCTTTTTGGAATTGCCACAAAACCTTCATGAGCCTTCTTCTGGACCACGACGACCGGAGTGGACCATGGGCCTGTGGAGGGATTGATGACACCCCCACCATGCCCATCTCCCGAACCTTCTGCTGCGCGGCTGCCCACTTGACCTGGGCCATCTGCCAGGTGTCAATTTCATACTGCATGAGAACTGTGCGGGTCCAGTCCTCCTCCCTTGCCGTGAGACCAAGAGACAGAGACCCGCCGCTGCTGGTCTTGCATGAGGCCCTCGCTGCAATTCCTCAACAGCTGCCCTACAGCACACTTTGTCTCCTCCCTGCATTGCCCCCAGTTGCTGCCCTATCAGATGCCCAGGCAGGCAGCTCGGAAGCCAGCCCCAGCATGCTCACCCCAGGACTCACAGCTCTTGCTAACCCTGGCCTCCGCTTCCCGCTCCGGGCAGCCCACGACCCCTGGACCCCTGGACACCCCCTGCCCTGCCCCCGCGAGACGGATTAGGTCCCCCTTCCCCACCAACTTGCTGGCCCACGTCAATGCCACCACCCACCTGCTGTAACCAGTCCAACCCCAGCATACAGCCCTCATGGAAGAAGGGGTGTTTCACCCTTGCAGCTCCAAACTGCACGGTGAGCAGCCACTTGCCGAGGACCTCTGCACACTGTCCTGTCACTGTTCTGAGACGCAGGTTGGTGGCTGCCCATCCAGCCTAGCAGGACAGCGGGCCGGGTCAGGGTGATTTTCAAGCTGACCAGGGACTAGCAGGGTCAGGAGAAACACACTCTGGCTGTGGCCACGGTAGCAGGTGGAGAGGGGTTAGTGTCGTTCAAGGCGGCCTGCCCCCCTTTAGGCTGCCCTGCTCCTGTTTCTTGACGGCTTCCAATGGCCCTGGGGCTCCGGGGCTCTGCACTCCTTCTCTCCGCAGCAGTGACAGGTGGCCCGCTGTCACTGTTCCGCTGGTGTCTCCTCCTCAATTCCTCCGATGTGGCTTCCAGCAATGCAGCTATCTTTCTCTGTAGGTATAGGAGAAAAGGAGAGAGATGTGTAGAATATAATAACTCTGACAAATGCAAAGGAATTATAGAAGGAATTCTGGACAGGTTATTGTTCATCCCCAGGATGGTTTCAAGTTCCATTTCTTTCACCTTTACTGGGTCCGGTTTGATGCCGTCACACACAACACTGTATTCCAGCAGATGAAGGAACTGATCACAAGGGAGCCAGGACCCATTTTTACTTACTACAACCCAGACAAAGAGCTGCTACATGTCAAAGAGCTTCCTGGATGCAGTACTCCTGCAACAGAGTAAGTCAATTGCCTGTGAATCAAATCACTGACAGCCACTGAGCAAAACTATGCTCAAATTGAGACGGAGCTGTTTGCTGTTCTCTTTGGAAGCTAATGCCTCCATCAATATGTGTACAGTAGAAGGGTCATCGTAGAGTCAGACCACAAACCCTAAGAGTCCATACTCAAAAATCCCCTCACAGCAGTCCCACCGTGCCTCCAAAGAATGATCTTACAGCTACAAAGATACGACTTTGTGATTCTGCATTGCCCAGGTAAAGACATTCCAGTAGCTGTCACACTATCCAGAAAGTCCATAGCCTTCAATGATGAATCACTGAATGAAGGCATGGAGGCTCAGGTAAGTGATGGAAAACAAGACCCAAAGTTCATCATGCTCAAACAGCTAGTCCAAACAGGTTGACCAAACAGGTGAAGAAAATGCCCGGTGCTCATCACTGAATACTGGAACCACAGAGAGAGGAGATCTCGCTGATCAATGGGATCCTATTCAAAGGGGAAACAATAATTGTGCCACACACTCTGAGACCCCGAAATGCTTCAGCTCATACAAATAGGTCATATGGACATGGAAAAGAGAAAACAACGAGCCAGAGACCTCCTTTTTTGGCTTGGAATGGGGAAACAGATAGAGGCCATTATGGATGAATGCCCCACCTGCCTACAGCACAGCAAGTCCAACCCAAAATAGCCAATGATTTCACATCAGATTCCTGAAAGGCCATGGCAAGTCATCGCTACAGATCTGTTTACGTGGAACAGAGAAGACAATATAGGAGCTGTCGATTACTACAGCAGATTTTCTGAGCTGGAAAGACTCCACTCCACCACTGCAGCAGCCATGAGCTGTAAACTCAAAGCAATGTTTACAAGACATGGAGTATCTGAGAAAGTAATATCAGACAACAGACCAAAGAACAGCTCACAAGAGTTTTATGACAGCATGGGATTTTGTGCACACTACAACAAGCTCCCACTACGCTCAAAGCAATGTATTTTCTGAAAAAAACAGTACAGACAGCAAGGTCAATACTTGAGGAAGAAGCTGAGAGGAAGGACCATATCTGAGTCTACTGAAGCACAGGAATGAACCAGTTGATGGCTTTAAGTCACCTACACAACTCCTTATGAGCCGAAGACTGCACTCAATCCTTCCTACCACAGGTAAGCACCTACAGACACAACTTGTCCATCCTGAATGAGTACGCACCAAGAGAGAACAAAGCCAAGTGAAGCAAAGGCTTTACTGCAAGCGGAATGCAAGACCCCTACCTGCACTGGAACAAGGCGCTACCATTCGTTTCCAACAGGAAACCGGACAGTGGAACCCTGCCACAGTCATCCAGCCTATGGGAGATGAACTGTCTTACCTCATACACACCAGTGAAGGACAAAGCTATCACCGCAACCGCCGTCACCTCCTGAGAGCAAAAGAGGATCAATCTACATCTGAGCAACAGCACCAGCCAGACGATGAGCCCACCACTGATCAGGAACCACATCGGAGCAGAGACGAGCTGGAAAAGAACCCTGCCAAAGCAGACACCCAAACACTTACTTACCTCCCTACCAGGTCTGGTCACAGAGTCAACCTGAACGTCATTCCTGACCTACTGTATGAAATGTAACAGGTGGAGGTGGATTGCTGCCCTCAATTAACACGTGTACAGTACACATTCATCCATTTTCCAAACCGCACCCAGGGTCACAGGGGAAGCTGGAGCCTCTCTAGGTATGCAATGGGTGCAAGGCATGGGATGGAGGGTCTGGCACCCGACATGAGACATAACCCCGCTGCCCCGAGATGATGAGCCTCATGCTCTACCAGCAGAGCTAGCCACAAACGTACGCGTTTTCTTTAAAAATATTGTGCTCAATGTTAACAGAAATGTACATGCATTCATTAAAATTGTTGTGCTGAATCTAAATAGTGGGACAAATATGCCAGAACATTGTTCTTGCCATGACGTACGATGCTCATAATGTACAAAATGTGTTGACTGTAACATGAGAATGTAAATAAGTGGAACAATTTGAAATACTTATAGAAATATTTAAAATACGAAATAAAGCTTTTGAAATATGAAGCATTTGAAATCTTTTATGTTCTTAATAGATAACATTATTCATATGTTGAAAGAGTACATTACAGGATGCTCACATTCCAGTTAATGTTGATTTAGTAATATTGTTTGCATTTTCTTATTTACAAAAAAAGGGAGAATGTAATATTTGCCATGTATGCCAATCTACATGTGTAGCTACATTACCCATAAGACCCTGAACTGTGTGACATCAGTTGAACTAAGATGGCGGTTAAGTAAAAGCATATCCATTCTCCAGGTCTCTTTATTGAACTATGAAAGTACAAGAACAGTACACAATAGAACATTACATGATGTTTGCTGTTTTATTCCCCAGCTGCTGTGACTCTGGACCCTTATACAGCTCACTGTGAGCTCATCCTGTCTGAGGATAGGAAGAGAGTGAGATGGGGAGAGAGGAAGAGTCTCTCTGACAATCCTCACAGATTTGATGCCAGGCGTTGTGTCGTGAGTAAGGAGGCCTTCACCTCAGGGAGACACTACTGGGAGGTGGAGGTGAATGACTGGTGGAGAATAGGAGTGACCAGAGAGTCTGCAGAGAGGAAAGGAGAGTTCAGATTGTCTCCACAGGACGGTTACTGGTGGCTGAACTCTTACCTCTCTGGCTTCTTTGATGAATTCTCCGCTGTCACTGACCCAGTGACTCATCTACCCCTTAGTCTACAGCCCAGAAAGCTGGGGGTGTGTGTGGATATTGAGGAGAAGAAGGTCACCTTTTACATAGTGGAGTCCAGAGCTCATATCTACACTTTCACTGACATGGTCTTCACTCAAGGGGAGAAGATCTATCCTGTCTTCTGTACTGGGGATCGTAATAAAGACCTTGTGTTGCTGTCTGCTGTTAGTGTGGAGATTAAACTTTTCATTTTGCCTGAAACTTGCCTAGCACCAGGTCGCCTCACGTCCGCTACCTGAGGGCATAGGTTTCTATACAGAATTTCCTGAACAGCCGAGTCCGGGCTAACCCGTCTTGCCGCTACGCACAGGGTCTTTTCACTCTCCTGTCATTCCACAGTTCATCCTTTCCAACATCCATGACAGAATGTTGAGCCATTTTCGACCCCGCGAGCGCCGTCTTTTGTTTTTTCCGCAGCTTTTTTCTTTTCTCTAGGCTTTTTTTTCAGTTCTTCTATTCTAATCGCGGGATGCTACTCCTCACTTCCGTGCCTGTGAGCTGGTCATTCTGTGTTATGCCTTCCGCACATACACTCCTGATTACCTGGCTTTCCTCGGGTTGTCTCCCCTGATTGAATGTTGAGCTGGCTCTCCCATCCTTATTGCTGGATATCACTCCGGTCTTCCGTGTCTGTGAGCAGGTCCTGTACCTGGCTTTCCACAGGTAGATCACTCCGATATCAGTGATAGGATGCTGAGCTTTTTTCCTCTCCCTTTCTAATTGCTGGATATCACTCTGGTCATCCGTGTCTGTGAGCGGATCCTGTGCCTGGCTTTCCTCGGGTTGTCCACTCCGAGATCAGCGGTGGTTTGGTGAGTTTTTGCAGTTCCTCCATTCTTTTTGCTGGATATCTGGCTGGATGTTTGTTGTGGTTTGTGCTTGTGTACTTGTCTTTTTGTTTTTAGTCTCCGGAGCTCTACTCGACCCCCCCTTCCTCTACCCAATAAAGGTTAATACCCTGGAGGAGGGGGCAGCTTTCAGCAGTGGACTCCCGGAGGTTTCCTTTCGGTTAAATTAGGTTTTTCCTCCCCCCAGTGCTGTGCAGCTCATTTATTTGTTTTGGCGTCAGGACCCGCCCATGAAGGGGGGGAGGGGGTACTGTCACACCTTCTGCAGCCAGAGGGTGCTCCTTCTCTGTCCTGTCCCTCATTTCTTGTTCTTTGCTGTCCTTCTGGTGTTTCTCTCTCTCTGGTGCTATATATTTCTGGGTCTTTCATTTTGCCTTTGCTCAGCATTGACGTTCAGATGTCCTGAAACCCGCCTAGCACCAGGTCGCCCCAAGTCCTCTACCTGAGGGCATAGGTTTCTATACGGTGTAGCGGCAATGCTTGTTAATAAGACAGAATTAAGTGTTGCCGTGCTTTCCTAAATGAGGCCCCATCTCTCTCTTCATCTCTGTGGTGCAGCCACAGAGAAACTATTCATGCAGGCTGATTTAAAGATGTTTTCTTTTGATAAGGGACAGCTCCCAAGTGGGGATGCACTTAGCTAAGCCTGGCTATCATGATCAATGGTCATCCATTGGCGCCTATCTGTCTAGGGAGTGCCAGATGGACATCTGGACTGCATTCCTAGGTGTCAGGAGTAAGTGACTCATATCTCACCTTGATCAACCAATCAGGAACTGGTAGGGCTGAGTAACCCACATGGGACTCTGATGCCCATGAAACTTTCAGACAATGAACGAGCTGAAGTTCCTCCAGGTAAAAACAGGCAACACAGAGAGCCTGGAGAAAGACTATTGGAGAGACTATTCTGAAGGGAATTCAGAGGAAAATTCCAGGGGTGCGAGACAATTCCAGGGCAGGACGGCCCAGGAGCAGAAAGGATCCCAAGGGCAGGACATTCTCGCAGCGCACCTCTGTACCATCCTGAGACTCAGCCCGGACAACCACGTAACGGCCAGTGTATCCGAGTGCCAGAACTTTGCTTTGTTCTGAAAGTCGAGAGTGGAGGTTGCCACGAGTAACCAAAGGATCCACCCGAGGTTAGCATCAGCAGCAAGCCTCGTGAACAGGTCGGAACTGTGGACAACTGGATCACTATTCAGAACTAGCGCTTCATCAGGAACGAACCGGTCATCTTCCTGACCTGCTGGGACCCACAGTTATCTTTTCTCCTGTGCACAAACTGTGCTAGTTAAATCCAACACTAACTAGCCGGCCAGTGAGCATCAGCAGCGCACCTTTGCAAGCTGCACAGCACAGCCTGCCACCTAGCCAGAAAGCACGGATTGGACAGCAACAGCCTGCAACTGTTTCTTTGAGTCCTCAGGAGATCTGAATCCCCAGAGATTGGATGAGTATTCAACTTCACTGCATTACAGCTTGAGAATTCAATTGTTATCCCAACCAGTTGATATCAATTTAATTCCTAAGAGTAATGTACTTGTTTTGAGTATCTAGTGTAGAAGTTGTAAGCAAGTTCACTTACGAAACGGTCTAAATGAATGATATACCAAACGTATGTCCTCTTGATATATGTAACTCTTTGTAACTGATTGAATATATATCTTTTGTATTCTGATAACCCTCTCAATAAGATCTGTTAGATTTACATGCATATTCTATGTATTAATAAATGTATCCTCCTGTATTAGTACCTGTGTGTGTGCGTTGTTTGAGTTATATCGCATGGTTGGATTCTAAAGCCATCAAAAGAATCAATTTTGTGATTTACTGCTGCAAATAATAATTGTCCCAGTAAATGCCCAAACTCTACAGAACTGGTGGCTCGTGAGAGCACACTACACTTGTATATTTTTAATTTGTGATTCATAGTTTTTATTGCAGTAAAAGCATCACATGGAACGTGAGACTGGGCTCTTGTGGTGCTGCAGCCCTGGACCACTAGGTGTCGCTGTGCCCAAACCCTGTCTTTTTACAGCCATTCCTCTTCGCACTTTAGTCATAGAAGTTACATTTACAATCATGTTATATTTTTATGTTTTTTGAGAGACTTCAGAAGGCTTCAACTGATGCATAAAAATGTAGCATCGTGTGTTCTCACGTTATGAACTCACTTACACCTGGGATCTGCTTTATTCAAACTAAGGTTTCTAAATATGCAGCCAGGTACTGGATATTGTTTAAATAAAAGCTGCGACACTTTTCACAAATTGCGATCTCTTAAACGCGTGTGATTTGAAGGCTCTTTGTAATTTTCGCAAAGTTATTGACATCTGAAAAATCGTGGTCTCAAAAACAGTCATTTTAATAAGCGAAGGTTATGAAAACCGGAGAAAACAAATGACTCTGAACTACAGTATAGCAGGGTTTCCTGTCTCCTTTTACAGTTGGACGATAACATACCAGATTCACACTCACCTTTTTTCTATACATGCATTGTCATTGATCTCTGCAGTACTAAACACATCATACTGAATTAAAGGTTTGGAAATATATGTTTCTTGTCTTCTTACACAGCTCGACAATAACAAAGCAGATTTACACTCACCTGTTTTTATACAAACGGTATGTGTTAATTACAGTCCAGATTCAAAGCAAATTTTTACAAACCGATATTTAACACAGAAGATTGACACAGCTTTGCGTTGTGAATCTCTTTCTCTATTGGTTTTATTGAATGTGGCACTATTAGACAGACAGTGCACTGGGATAGGGGGATGCTGTTCATGAGCCAATAGCATTTAAACACCCACACTGCTGCAACTAAGTATGTTGGGTAGCGCGCACACAAATCTTCATTTACAGAGCTCCTGTAGCCTTTTTTCAGTGTCAGCCAGTACTCAGGGAAGAGACATTTACAACCCATTCGACAAGGGTTAAACACACACAAGGGCAGTAAAATGTATGACATTACATGGACAGATCTGAATGAAATTTCAGGCTATTGAAAAAAGTAAATTATTAAATAGCCCAGGACAGAAGACAAGACTGACAAGTAGCCCAAGTTTCTGTCCGTGAAGAAAAAAACTTGCCGCTGCCACCAAACAGATGTAAAATCTTGGGTTCAGTTTAGTGTTTTGAGCTTTCATATGAAGGTAAACAGAGCTTTCACTGGGCGATTATATCAATTTATTAGGAACTAAACATCTTAGAAACTACAACTCCCTTAAACACCCTGAGCCACTTTCTGATGGCATCACAGTGCCTATTCCGCCTGGCTGATGATGTCAGCGGGTCCCTCCCAGTTCAGGCAGCTTTACAGTCACCGGCACGTGCAGGAGAGACTCACACGGGATTTCATTTTTAATTCATTTCAAGTTTCATAATTTCAAAAAAAAAACACGAGAGGGTTTCCAGAGATATTTTCAAGTCAGGAGGACAGCAGGCTGGTAGCAAGGAATATCTCCCTCTCTCATATATATTATTTTCCTGTTTAAATCTTTTACTGTAATATAACATGTTTAAACACGACACAACATCGACATCATCTTAAATTACTATTAGATTTTCTCACTACCCGCCGTTAAACCCGTCTCCCAGTATGAGCAGTGGGACAGAGAGCTGGGAGAGAGTCAGCCTGTGTTCATGAGTCAGTGACGGGTTTAATCTCCACACTGACAGCAGGCAGCAGCTCAAGGTCTTTATTACGATCCACAGTCCTGAAGACAGGATAGATCTTCTCTCCCTGAGTGAAAACCATGTCAGTGAAAGTGTAGAGATGAGCTCTGGACTCCACTGTGTAAAAGGAGACCTTCCTCTCCTCAATATCCACACACACCCCCAGCTTTCTGGGCTGCAGACTGCTGGGAAGATGGGTCACAGGGTCAGTGAGAGCAGATAAAACAGAGAGTTAAGAGCTCAGACACCAGTAACCCTGCTGGGGAGAGAAGCTGAACCCCCCTTGCCTCTCTGCAGACTCTCTGGTCACTCCTATTGTCCACCAGTCATTCACCTCCACCTCCCAGTAGTGTCTCCCTGAGATGAAGGCCTCCCTGCTCATGACACAGGACCAGTGATCAAATCTGTGAGGATTGTCAGAGAGGCTCTTCCCCTGTCCCTGTCTCACTCTCTTCCCATCCTCAGTCAGGCTGAGAACACAGTGAGCTGTATCAGGGTCCAGAGTCACAGCAGCTGGGGAATAAAACAGCAAACATCACAACAGGCTCCTGCTGATTACATTCCAACTCAACTCCATTATACTGTGAAATGTCTTTATTTAGGAGTGCTGGGTCTTCAAAGGAGAAGTCTAAGATACCTCAATCGTATATATATGGTACTACAAAAAATCGATGGCAACTAAAGAGAAAAGTGAAGCAGCTGGAGGGGACGTGGAAAGAGTACTGGAGATGCGCCCGTCTGTTAAAACAGTTTATTTCAAATCCCAGTTTAGCAGCTTGTTCATCTTCTCTAAGACCATTTTCCTGATAACGCAGAATAAAACAGTGCTGAATTCAAAGACTGTATAATGCCCATTTTTACACAAAAACAATATAATTACAAAACCAAAATCTTGCTAAAATATAAGAAAACCTTCACACTTACTTTGAAAATGTGAAGAAATATCCAAAGTATTCAATTTAAACCAGAAATAACACATCCAGAAACCCAGAGAGAAACAGAGGCGCAGCATTCAAGATGGCATTCAGGTGGGAGGTAAAGTTTAGAGGCTGAGGAGTTTTTTTGAGTTTTTCATGACCTTAATGTTATTTTTTTGCTTTTTTTGACTACAGAAAAATAAGGACATTGTTGCAACAGTGAAGAGTATCTGTAAAAGGACCCTGCCGGACCAGGAGGGCATGATATCGGCCATCAACACTGTTCACAGGCTCGAGAGAGCGAACATGTCTGGGCAAGTGCGCCCTAGAACGATTATAATACAGTTCACCAAGAGGACGGCCAGGGACACGCTGTGGCGAACGGCAAGAGGGAATGAGTATTTGAATGAGAACAAACTGAGGTTTGCAGAGGACCTGTCCGCCGCAGACAGGAGCACCAGGAACCAGCTGTGGCCCCAGGTTGAAGCTGCCAGAAGAGAGGGGAGGAGAGCCTACTTTGTGGGAGCGAGGGCCTTTGTAGAGGGGAAGGAGATTCGCTCCCATTGACTGCTCAGTTAATGATTATGTTTGGTTTTATTTGTTATAGCAGTATGTAGATTAAGCCGGCCCAGGGACGCCAAATAATGTAGGGAAAACGGGTTCAGGGATGCCAAATATGTAATCATAGTGGCTCTCTGAAGGCACCAGTTTTGTAGGGTTTGGGCATTTACTGAGACAATTATTAATTGTAGCAGTAAATCACAAAGTTGATTCTTTTGATGGCTTTAGAATCCAACCATGCGACATAACTCAAACAACGCGCACACACAGGTACTAATACACGAGGATACATTTATTAATACATAAAATATGCATGTAAATCTAACAGATCTTATCGAGAGGGTTATCAGAATACAAAAGGTATATTCGATCAGTTACAAAGAGTTACACATATCAAGAGGACATACGTTCAGTATATCATTCATTTATACCGTTTCGTAAAGTGAACTTGGTTACAACTTCTACATTAGATACTCAAACAAGTACATAACTCTTAGGAATTAAATTGATATCAACTGGTTTGGATAACAATTGAATTCTCGAGCTGTAATGCATTGAAGTTGAATACTCATCCAATCTCTGGGGATTCAGATCTCCTGCGGGCACAAAGAAACAGTTGCAGGCCGTTGCTGTCCAATCCGCGCTCTCTGGCTCGGTGCCAGGCTGTGCTGTGCGGCTTGTGACGGTGCGCTGCTGATGCTCATTGTTGGCTTTAACTAGCAAAGTTTGTGCACAGGAGAAAAGATGACTGTGGGTCCCAGCAAGTCAGGAAGAGGACCAGTTCGTTTATGATGAAGAGCTAGTTCTGAATAGTGATTCAGCTGTCCACAGTTCCGACCTGTTCACGAGGCCTGCTGCTGGTTACTCTCTGGCAACCTCCACTCTAGACTCTTAGAACAAAGGAAAGTTCTGGCACTCGGACACACTGGCCGTTCCGTGGTTGTCTGGGCTGAGTCTCAGGATGGTCAGGAGGCGCGCTGCGAGAATGTCCTGCCCTTGGGAGCCTTCTGCTCCTGGGCCGTCCTGCCCTGGAATTCTCCTTTGAATTCCCTTTAGAATTGTTGAATCTGAATCTGAATCTGAATCTGAATCTCAATCTCAATCTCCCAGGCTCTCTGTGATGCCTGTTTTTACCTGGAGGAACTTTAGCTCATTGATTGGCTGAAAGTTCCATGGGCATCAGAGTCCCACGTGGGTTACTCGGCCCTACCAGTCCCTGATTGGTTGATCAAGGTGAGATATGAGTCACTTAGTCCTGACACTTAGTAATGCAGTCCAGATGTTCAACTGGCACTCCCTAAACAGATAGGCGCCAATGGATGACCATTGATCATGATAGCCAGGCTTAGCTAAGTGCATCCCCCTGTGGGAGCTGTCCTTATCAAAAGAAAACATCTTGCATGAATGGTTTCTCTGTGGCTGCACCACAGAGATGAACAGAGAAATGGGGCCTCATTTGGGAAGCTCAGAAACACTTAGTTCTGCCTTATTATTAAGCCTCGCCGCTACAAGTATATACTAATGTTTATTTAGTGTTAGTTTGGAATGTTGTAGTTATGTATTAAGGACTGTTATAGTTCTGGTTCTTGAAAAACTCAATAACTTAGACAATCTTAGAGTTAGTTATCTGCTTTTGTGTATGTCTTTTTCATGAATGCCATGAAAAAGGTGAAGTGTTTAAAAAGAAAAGCGTTTTTTTTGTTTTGTAAAAAAGTGAGTGCTGATTTTTATTTTATACAGGAAACGCATCCATGTTGAAACACTATTTAAATTCTAGCAAGGAAAACATGGTATATGTAAAAAATACAATTTGATCACATAATTTACTTAATTACCTCTGGTGGTTAAATGTTTTTTTCTGTTGTGTTTTTTTTCCCTTCTACCTGTTTCTGATCCTCTGGTTGCAGTTGTATTTGTAAATTCTATTCGTTTAATAAAAAAAAAAACTTTTGCGGAAAAAAAGAAACAGAGGCTCTCATACTGACTTCAGACTGTCAGCGCTCAGCTGTCCGCCTCTCTGATAGGAGACACCAGCTGTCAATCAGTGAGCTCTGACCACTGAGAGACGGGGGGCGGGGCTTATACATGTTCATTGTGAATGGGGGTTTTGATCAATTCAATTCAAGAAGTCTTATTCGCATGACCAATGAGCACTGACTTAATACTCTCCTGATATTTAATACTTAAATACAAACTCATAATACTTAATAAATACTCTCCTTCTATTGTCTGCTGGTCAGTCCAGTGAAGATCAAAGAGATTCTTCTCATTTCTTATTTTTTTACTCCTGGAGAATAGAAAGGCTGTAAAAAAGAGCCTATCCAGTATAAATAGTAGACATATATTGGGCATGGCCTGGAACAATAGGTATCTACATGTGCTATAATTTGAATAATCATTTTTGAAGAAATAAAATGTGTTTTTTTGGGGTGGTGAATATTTCTTCCTAGAGTGTGTACTGAGTAAGATATATATGAATCTGATGTTTCAGACTTGATGTCCAGATGGTCCCTTGAATTCAGACCCCGAAGGTCCCTTGAAGGCCTGGACTTGCTATACTGTCCAAGATATTGCAAGATGTTCAGGCCACAAACACTCCAGGTGGAAATTACCTGGGGGTTAAAGAGGTTCAACATCCTGACTGTATCATGATTTTAAACACAAAAAGCAGCAACATGAGCTGTTTAGCAATAACGTTTATCTGCCTGATAATGTTTATTATTCCCTCAGCCTGAACGTACTCTGTATAGAAGCCCATCCTGTCTGTACTGTGTTTGTATGAACATCCTAATAACACAGTCAGAGGAAAGAGGGAAACAGACGAAGAAAAGGTGATTTTATAAATATAAACTCTAATATGTTTCTTCTTGCTGACCCATCAGCTTGTTTGACATGTGAAGAGAAGCAGCCATTTCTCAGACAAGAGAGAGGCCTACAGGCCCCAGAGGAGCCCCTGTACCAGAGTCGCACTGCTGCCTCTCACAAGAGGCTGTGTGTCTGTGAAACTGGAGGGGGTGAATACTGTCATTATACCATCCTTTTTTCCACAACCTTTAACAGTGTTTCTCCTTAGGATTTGAATAGCTTGTTATTATGAGACTGGCTCTGCTCCTGAATTCTCCTGATATTCCACAGTTTTTCCAGTCACTGGTTCTGCCACATTCAGTCTGTAGACCCTCATTCAGGAGTGAACAGAGACCAGAGCACGTGGCCTTCAGGGAAAATGAGTTTTCTATACTGTCAGTCCAGGAGAAACTCATACTGACCATTAGATTGAAACACAGGACGGAGATAGAAATTCCCACCATGAAACTTTGATTGATCTTCCTTCTGGACTCAAGACCTCAATAACCCCAGACACTAGGGCTTAAAACAACACCTCTGCCTGCAGCACTGCACAACCACTCCCATTCTGAAACACAGAGATACAGACACTGTTAATCACAGTCACACACTTTAACACAGAGACACAGACACTGTTAATCACAGTCACACACTGGAACACAGAGACACAGACACTGTTAATCACAGACACACACTGGGACACAGAGATACAGACACTGTTAATCACAGACACACACTGGAACACAGAGATACAGACACTGTTAATCACAGACACACACTGGGACACAGAGATACAGACACTGTTAATCACAGACACACACTGGAACACAGAGATACAGACACTGTTAATCACAATCAGGCACTGGAACACAGAGATACAGACACTGTTAATCACAGTCACAAACTGGCCTCCATATTGAGACAAAGATGTCACTACAGTTTTCATTATGAATCTCAAAGTACCAAAATTCAGGGGTCAGAGGTAATGAAATTCACTAGAGACCAGTAATGCTCTCTTGAACTGGTTTCTTTCAAGAGACTAACAGTTAAAATTACAAGAGAACTTCAGACATACAGTATCAGTATTAAAAATCAGGAGCTCAGCTTCATTCACACTGAATCCAGTGTGAAACATCCTTTTTATTGACCATGTTCTAAGAATTGAAAGAAAAACATTAGTAATATAGAAGTTTTTAAGAATGGACTACTGTGATGTGTTATTTTAATGATACACTGTTAGTGTTGTCCTGGTCTTTCCTGATCCAACAGAATTGCCCTTTTGGGAGCTCCCTGGCCCCAGTTCCCCAGTTTAAATACCCCTCTGTCCTCCACACACACTCTTCCCCAGCACACTGGCAGGGTGAGAGCTGGAGCCCAGTAGGAGCTGTGATTTTACACACAGTGGACTTACGCAGGTCAGGGATGGGGCTGCCTTCACCTGTACAGAAGAAAGGAGAGGGTCAGTACTGAGCTGTAGTGTCCTGGTGGACACTGTGTCCAGCACAGACAATACTGGGGTTATACCCCAGACAGGTGAACAGGGCAAAGGTCATGTAAAGATATAGTTTATAGTGTGACAGTGCATGGGTTATCAGGCTGTGCTGTTCCCTGGATTTATGTCTAGTATCTCTGATGGAGATCGAGCACCAGTGTGAGAACAGCTCACAACCAGCAGCCCACTGAGACCCAGCAGTGTGGGCCTGGCCAGTACCTGGAGCGGAGACTCCTGGGAATGCTGAGGCTGCTGCTGGAAGAGGTGTTCATTGGGCCAGTAGGGGGCGCTCACCCTGCATGCCCCAGTACAGTGATTGGGACACATGATATTAATGTTATTATGCAAGATCACGAGGTCAGCAGTGAAATAGTGTTCTTACCATCAGTTGTGTTATTATTGTAAGAAAAGATTTTGTAATCTCTGTTTATTAAAATGCTTCATTGTGTAGGACTCATGATTTGTACCCATGACATGTAGTCTCCTACAGACTGTGAGGTTTTCATAGTAAAAAGGTTTTGATTTAGTTTGGGTGATTTTATAGCTTTATCAGTCCAGCACAGACATGACTTCACTGGCTGAATGACATGATCACTGTGAAAGGAGATGAGGAATATGATGTGAACCTGAAGTGAAACTCAGTTTACACTGATTCACATTCGCCTTACTCTTTTATTGGTGCATTCCTCACCAGGAATCAATACTCATTAATATTAGCGCTCAATAGCAGTACTGTGTCTGTAACTTCAACAGGAAACAGACCTATCTCCACGCACTGCACAGCCACTGCCATTCTGAAACATAGAAACACAGACACTGTTAATCACAGTCACTAACTGGACCACAGAGATACAGACACTGTTAATCACAGACACACACTGGAACACAGAGATACAGACACTGTTAATCACAGTCACACACTGGTACACAGAGATATAGACACTGTTAATCACAGACACACACTGTAACACAGAGATACAGACACTGTTAATCACAGTCGCTCACTGGTAATAACACGTCAGTAAAGTCATTACTGTCAGTCAGCAGAGTTTCACACAGTGTACATACGTGATTTAGGGATAGGAGCTCTCTTCACAGCATCTGCAGAGAGAGAGACAGAGAGAGAGAGAGAGAGGGGGGGGAGAGAGAGAGAGAGAGAGTAATTATTTATTGTATTAAAGAACATTACTGCTTCTTATCTGTTATTATACCAGAAATTATACTACTGTCTGCAGTCAGTCCATTTCAGGATCCCCAGTCTCCACTGCAGTGTGGATCAGAGTCAGTGAGTGTGAGCATCAGTGGCTGTAAGACTGGAGTCTCACTCAATAAGACTGAGCAGCACAAGGCAATAAGACACACAGACATGTCACAGGACACCCTGGAGTCCGGTGCTTGAGCCATTGAGAAAGATAAGAAACACAGTCTGTCCACAGCAGTGAGCAGTGATTTCATAAAGAACCAGCAGTGATACTGAGAACTGATCAATGGTCAGTCAAATGCTCCTCATTATTGTGTGATCTCTCACAGCATGAGTGACCTGTCCCAACAGGGACCAGTAACATTGTCTGAGTGACCTGTTCCCACAGTAACCAGTATCACTGACTGAGTGACCTGTACCCAGAGTGACCAGTATCACTGACTGAGTGACCTGTACCCACAGTGACCAGTATCACTGACTAAGATACAGAGATGTCCCGCTCACTGGTCACACTGCCTGATCTCTGCACATCAGCTAGACAGTGAGAGGTGTCAATGATCCTGTCCAAGCTACTGGCCAGCAGACTGAGGACCATCCTGCTCCACATCCTCAATAGCGACCAGACGCGTGGGGTGGAACAGCGATCCGTCAGCTGGAACCTCCAGCTCACGAAGCATAACGGAGCCATGTAGGATGAAGCTATTTAACTAGGTAGCCTGGTGGGGATTCTCCACGGTAAAAGTGCACTGGACAGGACAGAGAGCTCTGTAAAGGGGCTGAAGAAAACCCAGAAAACCTGTTCCTTAGTGCTCCTGTTGAGAAATGGACAATCGCAGTTTCAGAGCCAGGACTGCAGCCAGTGGTAACACCCAGGAGGCTTGGAGGGGCTCTTATTGTGTGAACCAGCCTCACTGACCACTTGCAAAATGGAAAGATTGATAATGAACAATCACTCTCTTAGAGACAATTTAAATTCTGTTAAAGTGTTGTTGTTATAATTGTATTTTTTGTAAGAAGTGTGCTGTACACATTGTTGTAATAAAGTGCATTTTCTTAAAAAATGACCCCCACTGGATTTTCTGTCTCTGTCCATCTGTGAGTTTCTTACACAGTGTGACTGTGATGCACACAGAGTGACTGTCTGCAAGCTTGACTTTCTGAATTCAGACGTGTATCAGCAAGTATCAGAGTGTGAAGCAGTGTGTGTCAGAGTGTGTATCAGTTTATGTATCACTGTTTCTGCTTTGTGTTTGAGCTCAAATACAGCCAGGAGATCAGTTATCCTAAATATCCATTTTACATCTTGTACTAGACACTCAATACAGACTGAAATTCCTCACCTGTTTCTCTGTCCTTCCTGCTGCAGCTGAGACGGTATCATGGCTTCTGTGTTCATCCATTACACAAAGATAACAAACACACTTCTGGTCAGTACGGCAATAGAACTCCAGCAGTTTGTGATGAGTGCAGCAGATCTTCTCCTGCGGTTGCCCTGTGGCATCAGCCAGCTTGTGTCTCTTCAATGAAACAGCTTCATAGTGAGGCTGGAGGCGAGTCTGACAGTAAGAGGCCAGACACACCAGACAGAATTTCACAGCTCCCCTCTTTCTCCCAGTGCAGACATCACACAGCACATCTCCAGGGCCAGCAGGACTGTGAGCAGGAGGAGGATCACTGAGTTCTTTCTCCTTCAGTTTCTCTACCACTTCAGCCAGGATGGTGTTTCTGTGAAGATCAGGTCTTGGGGTGAAGGTCTGTCTGCACTGGGGGCAGCTGTAGATCCCAGTCTGATCTTCCTGATCCCAGCAGTTATTAATACAGCCCGTACAGTAACTGTGTCCACAGAGCAGAGTCACTGGATCCTTCAGCAAATCCAGACACACTGAGCAACTGAACTGGTCCTGAGAAACTGAAATATTGCCTTCTGCCATTTTTCTGACAAGTAAAAACTGCACAGAGAGGAGCAGTAGAGACAGAGCTGCAGTGAGGCTGTTTCAAGTGAAACGAAACTAATCTCTGAGTTTCACTTCCTGGATCTGCACAGAGCTGCGGGGCTGTGAGTGCTAGGGGGTGTCGTTGTTAGGGGTGTGATTAAGATTATTAGGGGGAGTGGTTTAGAAACAGCTGTGATTTCTTTGGTGGTTGTTGTTTAAAAGAAGGAGGTGGTGTTGTAGGGGAGGTGACTTTTGGTGTCATTTTGGACTCATGCTGACAGAGAGAAGTTTTTTTTATGATTTTTTAAGATGTCAGTAGCTGCTCATGTACAGAGATTAATGTGAAGTCAATCTAGTGGTTTGTGTTCCCAATAATTAAAACAATAAAATACTAACTCACTCACACAGCATGAGAAGTTCAGACCATGATGGTGACAGACAAGAGGAGGCCAGCTGGCCCATCCAGCTGTTTTAACAAACCCCTGATCTCTGTGTGACATTGACAGCACCCTGTGTGTCTGATTATTATTAGAAACTAATTAATCTAACTATCTCATCTCATGTTACTCTAAAATGTTGTGGAACCTGTTTCGCACTCCCACCACTGTTTGTGTAAAGTAGTAATCCTGTGCTGTGATGGAAACCCACTTTCTTGTCAACACCTCTGAGATACAGTAAGTCTGTATCTGTATCAGTCTGGATACAGTAAGTCCCTCCTGAATCTCCTGCAGCTGAGATTCACTGGTGTTCAGTGTGACATTTTCAGAGGTTGTCTGGTCACAACCAACTGGAATCTCAAGGCTGTACTTCTGGAGAAAAGCCAGGATTTTGTCCTTAAGTCTTTTATATCAAAAGCATCCAAAAACACAGGCAAGCTCCCTCTTTTAAGAAGAAAAATACAATAAAATGGGATTTTTAATACAAACACCAAACTGCAGGACTCACTTTGTCCTTTTTAAGAGTCCAAGACAAGCCATCACAAAAACCAGACTTTCAAATCACAGACAAAAGACCCCTGACTCCAGATGCAGGCACTCAAAACGTGCAGTATTTCTTCCTAATACAGTAAAGGTCGTGTGGTGTGTTGCGGTATGCATTTCGCTGGCCAAAGATGATCAATAAGTGGCACTTGTGCTGCATTAGATGTTAGTGAAACGATTTCATCATTTAATTTGTATCTCTACTGTGCATGTTTAAATCCACTTCATATGGAATATTAATGTGGAATTTACAACTTAAGGGAAATTTTGGTGGATGAACATAAAAAGTATAACATAATATATACCTAATGTAATGCAAATTTCAGCAACAAGTAATCAGGAAACAATTTAACTTTTTTATTTTTATTATAAAAATCAATTTCACATATACAGTACCTTTTTTACTATTGGGTGGTATAGGAAAATCTTTGTTTTCACAGCTCCATTATAAATTATTTGTCAATGTTCTAACACCCGTGTGCGTTTACAAGGCATGTCTCAAAAGGACATATTAAATAAGAACACAATTCTTCCTGTTACCATTCCTCTGGTTGGTGCTGTTGTTTCGCCCTTTATAATTCTCGTACAATATTCACAGGCAGGGCTTTATCACTAGAGTTCTACAGAACAAGTGTGCATCGGCCCATGAAAATCAGCAGTGATGATTTTCTATGTGTGGTTTAAGCGAGAGCGCTTAAAAGATGTAAAAAGCTTTCAAAGAAGACAGAATTGAACGACAGTCTAGTAAGAAGGTAGAGAAACAACACATCCCCATCGGCGAATCAACCCGTCTCCTGTGTGACTGGATATAGAAATAGCTGATTCATTCGTGCCAAGTAACTGGAAACTTTAATGTGATATTTTTTCTTTCCATTTCTCTTCATTCCTATGAATTTACTCTGTAGTAAAGGAAACGCATAAGTGGCAGACTGCAGGCAATTTTCATTTAAGGTGGATTGCTTGTGTGCAGAGAGGTTCAGCGTTTCCTAGGTAATCTCCACAGACACACTGCTGTGTACAAGTAATTTTCTTATTAGTTTAGGTTTTTAAAAACCACACACACCAGGAGCTACTGAAACTGGTAAGGCTCATATAATGTACAACGTTTACATTAGCAATAGCAACGTTTACACAAGCAATAGCAACGTTTAGGGGGGAGAAATATGCCTTGCTATGAATCCTAACACTTTACAGGAGGTATTTTAATCATTATCGGCTCAGATATAGCTGTCAATAAATACATCATGCATTTCAACTCCATCAATATCAGCAGTGCCAAATGTAGATCCTGGTAATACTTCATGAGTTCTTACATCCACATTACAGTATTAAACAAAATGTCGGAAGAATCAATTGCATGCTGCTGATAAAATCTCTCTTCGATGGAAGTTATAGCCTAGAGATGCAAGGAGTCACAGCAGAGTGAGTTGTACTATAGTTTAGACTTGAAATAGTGTATTGCACACTGTAATGCAACTGTATTGTTTGTACTCAGTTCAACTTTAAGCAAAATGATACTGCACGTGAATTCTCTCTAGGTTTCTGACACATACTGTACACGCTTTTATAACTTTCCCTATTAGGTTCTCCTGTAAAATAGTAAAGATTTCATCTAAATGTATTCTTATGTTGTGTTAGACCATTGCAAAAGTCTTATTTCATTGTTTTGGTTCTTCTTTGTCTAGGCTTCTCCTAGTTTGATTAAGGGTTATAACATGACCAGGGGAAGGGTCATTCATAACAGGTAATTTCGGAATGACCTACTTTAAATACTAGATATGGACCTTAGCAAAATGGCTGCCAAAAAGAATCAGCTGACCGGTAAATGGAAAGGGTCTACCCTGAGAAACAATGAGACACAGCTGAGCTGCATCAGGAATCGAAATATAAGTGCCCCGGAGGCAGTGAACAGGGCGGAAGCCGATAAGTGAATGCGGTTTGGAGGAAAAGAGAGGAAAGAGGTGTATGTTAAAGATCTCTGTTTAACTCTGGGAGCCTCACTTTCATGTTGCTCTTTATAAACTCACCTGTCTCTTCACTTTACAATATAAAATTGTTGTCTAATTTTCAGTTGTTGTATAATTTCTATTCCAAATGTCAGAAAAGTTTTATTTTTTCACTATCCCATGTATTGTTTGCATATTATTTTGTTTTTTCAACATAAGTAGTTTTTAACTTTACATAATCATGTTCTCAGAAATATTAAATATATAGTATTCTAATGGTTCATTAACTAATGATTTTCTCGTTTTTCCTTTTGAGTGATACATTTCCTTTTCCTTAATTTTATATTTTAGATATATGTAATATACATTCCCCCAACTACCAATATAGTAGTATTTTCTTAGGGTTATCATAAAGCTGCTCTTATTATCACTCGTAATTATATATTTACACTGATTCCTTCCTCTCAGCGAGAATATGATGATAAAAGTGGTTGGCTTTTATAATTTTTATATATACAGCTACAGCCATTGAAAATGCACAGTACAACCCCGTACTGTGGAAATTTTCTACAGTTCACCGAGTTGTACCGCAGTAAGTGATTGGCTGGCCAAAATGACTGACAGGCAGCACTCATGATGAATTGGTTGTTAGTGAAACGATTGCTTCATTTGATCTCTTTACTGTGTATGTTTAAATCCGCTTAATATTGAATATTAATATGGACACTTTACAACTAAAGGGACATTTTAGTAGCTGAGCATTAAAAGAAGAGGAGTATAACGCGTCTGAAGGTCATAAATGATATTAATTTAGGAACATAAACATATTATGTAAAATGTATATGTCTGGTTTTGGTAATTTAAATAAAAAATACACACCAGTTTTCCACTTTCTTCATAAACATTTTAAGCATCAGTCTTTTATTCGGTTACATACTGTGGTTATTTTGGAAAAGGTTTTACGTACTTCTGACTGTATTAAGTTTATATACAGAACTTCATAAAAAGTATATAAAAGTATATACTAAGTAAAAGTACTAACTTCATTAATATTTATTCATATTTAATTGGGCTCGATATCACAGTAAAAAATGCATACTTTTTATAATTTGATTAATAGGGATTATAATATGGAACTGTGTATCTAAATAAATTAATAATGATATTATTTTATTCATATAGCTCAAAATATTACAGTAGTAGACATTCTTTGTAAACATCTGCATCAATTTGACTCATTCACCTGCGATTACTTGGAAACTTTTGGCCTGCCCTGTTCAGTTATAACTTGAACTGTCAAGCAGTGTCTTGGTACAATGGCTTAGGCATCTGACTTGTATGCTGTAAACTGGGGGATTGAACCCAGCTCTTGCCATGAGTTTTCTTTTAACAGATAAACATTTCTTTGAAAAACTAAAATAGTAAAATATTATTGACAATATATTGAATTTGATGGTATTTCTAAATATCACAACACATTCAAAGTTAACTGAGTTAACTGATTAACCTTTTCTATGAATACTTGTGCTCGTTATCGCAGTAAAAAACCTCATACTTTTTAGAATCCGTTAAATAGGAAATATAAGATGGAATCGCTTATCTAAATAAATTAATAATGATATTAATTTACTGTACTCTACATTCTTTGTAAACATGGTTTATTTTTAATTTGACTCAATCGCGCATGATTACTTTCAAAACATTTTAAAACTGTTCGTCTCAGCTGTGTTTTCGAGCAGCCCTTGACAATCCAAGTTCAATACCTGCTTACGGCACAAGTTTTTCTTCTAACAAATACTTAAAAAAAATAGTAAGTATAATGTACACTATATTAACATGTTTTTATATATGTATTTATCATAACATATTCAATGTTAATTTATATTAATAATGAAATAAAAACGTGAATTATCAAACGGGAATACTGTCAACTGTTCAACCGATTTGATTCAAAACACTTTATTCAGTTGGGCAGTTTAAAAGACGCCTCAAGCCTTAAAACAAAGTTGTATATATTGTAATTAGAATCGAGAATAACAAATTAAAAATACCACTGAAACTATAATAATGTGTCTGGTCATTATTTTCTCAATTTGGGTGTAAACCTGAAAAAGACACATCATGTTCACAATAAGCTATAGTGGACTATAGTAGTAGTAGTAGTAGACTATAATAAAGGAATATCTTTATGCATTCGGCTCTGATCGTGCCTAGGTGCGCCTAGGTACATTACTGTCATGATCGCAAACCCCTCCTCCAGCCCTTCCTTGTTTGCCTTATTCCCCGCACCTGTCCCTTGTTCCAGCCCCTTTTCAGTTCCCCCTTATAAGCGAGACACAGACGCCAATCTGGGCTCTGCATTGGTTCCTGTATCATGCGAGCCCGGGTCCTGGATGTGTCTGGCTCTGTCATGGTTTTAAGTTTCTGTTCCTGTTCCCCTTGCCGGTCCCGACCCGGTTCTGGTTTCTAATCTCCTGTCTTGGATGGATCTCCTGGCCATGGACTTTTGCCTTGTTTTTGGACTTCTCTTTGGACTCGTCCCCAGATTGTTTGCCTTCCTACACCTTCCCTGACCACCAGCACTCCATGGACACGCCCCCCTGTTTTTATTCCCGTATCCTGCATGACTTTTTCCCTGTGTTTCCTCACTCAACCCCGGATTGTGTCGTCCGCATAGGGTCTGGAAAGAAAGCTTTCGTGCCAATTACAGTGCTCATTACCACTACAATGACAATAGAAGTTTTTTTTAAAAGAAACGAAGATCAAAATGTTTCCAAAACACCACTTGTGATATTTTAGCTGCTTAGTTACACGATCCCATATTAATATAACTATCAAGTGATGTTAAATCACTACAACATGTATTTTTTTTACAATAACAGCAAGTGGTGTTTTTACTACGTATTCTTAGAAAAGGATAAAACGTTATAACTTTTTATGAATTACAGAATAGAAGCTTAATAATGTTAGAACAAGCATGTTAAAACCAGAACCCATGTTAGTTACCAAGTTAAAGATTTTGATGCATAAAATATTTATGCATAATTAAAATATTTATGATGAAGGTGGAAGGTTGTGTACTTTTGTCCACAAGAGCAATCTTTCTTTTATAAAATATACCTACTTTTTAATGTTTAATGATTGACATTCTGTAATACACAGTTTCAAATTATTAAAAATCTAGAGTATGCAATTTAAATTCTTAATTGTAAAAAGACTGTCCCTCAGCAGTGACTGGGAGTCAAAACAAGGCGTTTTCTGGTGACAGCTCAAGTGCTGTATATGAGATGTTAAGCTTTATTAGCTCCACCTGGTGATTTTACAAGGTGCTTCCAGATACTATTATCATATTTCAATTCAAATGTGGTATGAGTCGCCATGCCCACCGCGTTTTTCCGCCATGTACTCCACACATTTTGAATGGCTGGATCTCTAGGTGCCATTGCTCCAGGTGAGGCGTAAACACACAACATCGCCATGACTCTGCTGACTGATTGTGCCACTGGGGCTTCGCAAGTCGCAAGTCAGTCCAAAGACTTTGAACAAACAAATGGTGAAGCAGGGTTTCGTCTGTGGATCTGTCTCCACATGGGGGAAGGGGACAGTGAAACAGTAAGGAAAATACAAGAGAAGAAACTGAAAGAATTATAATCACTGCAAAATAGGAAGAGGTGGTTGGACATGTTAAACAGTTTGGCGGTTAATTTGTGACATTTTTGGTGACAATCAGCACACGGATTTCTCTTCATTTTCCTTAAGATGTGCAGTATATATTTTCATTGTAGATTGGTTACTTCAAAAGTCCAGTAAAGTGACAGTGGACAGCTATCCGATACACATCTTAAAGAAGACTCCCTGTAAGTCGATTAAACATTTCATTTTCAAGTCAAATCCTTTACATGAAATAGACACCAACAATAGAAGGGGATGAGAAATCTCTTTTATCAAAATAAACCTACTATTCACAGACCTCGGCCACAACATCTCCCAGGTACTTCTGCAGGATAAGGTCAAGCTCGGCTGCAGCCTGGCGGAAGCACTTGTCCACCTCAGATAAGTCACACCTGACCATTGTATTTTCGAAGTAGTATTTCAGCGCCTCTTTCACCTCCTCATAGTTGTCCTGCTTCATGATTCCTGTGCCCTGGGAGAACAAGAAAGGTAAATATTCATCATCATCCCTCAACGATTCTCCAAATTGCCTGACTGCAGACACCACCATGAGGAGGAGCTTGAGTGACATAACATCATCAGTAGTCAGTGATTCAAGAGAGGGGGAGTCATCCCACTGTTATCCTTATCCATGATCAAGAGTCTCACCCCCTGCTTTACGCTGTCCCTAGTGGTGATCTGTAGACAGTGTGTCTTCCACCTCACCCACCTCCTGAGGCAATAATCTTGAATAAACAGAGGGCTGGAGGCCCAGCCCGGCTCCTGTCTCTCTCCCCTTGGGGACGGGAGATTTTCTCAGAACCATGTTGAGGTGAAATGGGAGTGGGATGACGCAGGTGTCTTGGAGAGGTGAGTCGCCCCAGCCCCCGCATACCTCAGTGTGATTCAAGCAAGGGGGAGGGGTTTAAGGGACTTACCAATCCCACGTATGCACCCTCTGATTCAAAGTCAGGCAGGACTTCATTGTACAGCGCCAGGCAGTCCAGCTGGATAGATGATATCATGTTTTGAGCCCAGGTCCGCACCAGTATCTCCTCCTCCTGGAGCAGCCCCTCCAGCTCGACCTGCAGGCCCTCCCTGAGCCGCCACAGGGCCGCTGGGGTCAGGCCCGGGTGAGCGGGTGTACCAGGGGGTGGGTGAGGGGGTGTTTGAGGGGGCGAGCAATGGGGTATGTGGGCTGCCAAGGAGGAGGTCCATGCCCTGTCCTTCTGCAGATCCCTCTCCGGGCCCTTAAGGTAGTTCCACAGCTGGGTCTCGGTCTCCTGCCTGGTGATTGGCTGGCTGGCCTGAGGGGACAGGGGCACAGAGAGGACATGAGGAGGACAGAGAAAAAACTGAGAGGGTCTCCAGGAAGACCAAGCCCTGCCCCTGGTCTCCCAGCAATCACAGTCACCATCATCAACACCTCCACAATTATAATCTCCACTATCTTCGTCACCATCATCTTCATCACGTTTCTAATAAATGATCTCCACCATCTTCATCCCCATATCCTTCTTCATGTCCACCATCATCATCATCAACACCTTTCCATCAACATCATCATAATAACCACCTTCATTATCTACACTACCATCTGCATCACCATCATCATCCTGAGCAGAACACATGGGTTGTCTTACACTGGACGAATCTTTGCTCAGAGCCTCAGTATCGGTTCCCCCTCTCCGGCCTTTCAGGGTCACGTCCACCTTTGTCTAGATCTGTCAGCATGTTGACTGCTTTAGTCTCACCAGCAGAAGCTAACCAAGTTTGTGTCTCAGTACAGGTTTATTCTTTGTCTAACAGTATTAATACAGTATTCTTTACATAGAGGAGGGTGGGGGTGTGGAACAAGCTATCCAACCATGTTGTTGAAGCCACTACTCACATTCCGGTGGGATCTGCCCCAGGTCTCGGTGTGACACCCTTCTCTCTGCTCGGCCATTCCTCTCTCGACTTGAGCGAGTTTCTCCAGGCGGTGCTGGGGAGGAGAAAACAGAGTTACCAGCCAGTCACACAAACACACATCATCATCATGGGCCAAGATGACCCTACATGACAGTGGCCTGTCGTCCTCGATCCAGAAGCAGTGTCCAGCCCTCAGCTATCCAGCTTCATGATCCCCAACATCCCTGTCGAGACCTGTTGAGGGGCCAGTTCTGCTAGACCAGGGGTCTCAAGCCCAATCACAATCCCTGGAGAGCCAGGTGCATCTTCAGGTTTTCTTTCCAAATGGGGCTAGCCAATTAAACAATTAATCTAATTATTTTCATAAGAAGATATGGAAATAATGTGTTTAATAATATATTTTGATGTCTCTCACTGTTGAAGACTCAAAATATTCAAGGCACAGTTGGCTATTTAAGGTCTGGATAAAGGTACAGTATTAGAAGATTTTTTGTTTAATTAAAAAAATTAGATCAACTTTGTAACCAAGACCTCTGGGCAGGAAACCAGATGATTCACCAGACCCTCTAGGAATGGAGTTTGAGACATGCTCACCCTCTCTCACACACAACCTCACACACATTCACCCTCTCACTACTACTACTACTACTACTACTACTACTACTAATGCAGACTCGCTGTTCTTGGGTCTTGGGTCTGGCTCCACAACCTGTGTTGGCTGAGTATCCTGTTACCTCCTTCCTGATATGAGGAAGTCAGACACAGTTCTGTTACAGACACGGGCTGGACTAGACTCACAAGCACACACACCCACAGACACACACTCCCACACACTAACACACACGCAGATGCACGCACTGTCAGGTAGAGTCTTTCTCCTCCTCAAGATAAGACAACAGAGCCCTGCTACTGCGATGAGCTTTAATTTCAGGAGGAGGAAGAAGAGGAAGAATCACAATATGAAAAAGACCAGCAGTGGACTCACAGCTCTCTGGGTCTGGGGCCTGACTCTCAAACTTTTCTCCAGTCTCTGGTGGGTTTGGACATCTTCTCTGTTCACCTCTGTTGACATCTGTGGACAGGATAGTTCAGTTAGACAAACAAGTTTGACCAGACTTCACTCTCATAGTTAATCAATCAATCAATCAATTTTTTTCTTATATTTTGCCTTTTAATCCAGAACATCAAAGCACTTTACGAAACATGCCTGGAAAATAGAGTATAAATGTGTAATACTGTAGTTCCTGGAGTAAGTGCTTGGATAATCCAACTACCACTGTTGTTACTTCTGCTGCTACTACAATGACCATGGCTACAAATTCTAATACTAATTCTGATATTAATACTACTACTGCTGTCATTACTAGTAATAGTGATAAAAACAGAGCACTCACAGCTCTCTGGACGTTGGTCTGGAATCTAGAAAGTGGTTCCATTCTCAGGCGACTCTGGACCTCAACACCTGTTGATGGGTCACCTTTGTCAGACACAGCAGTGGAGGCCAAGCCCACCTACACACACACTCACACACACTGACAGATATACACCCACACAATCACACACATTATCACACACTGACAGACACCCACCCACACATATTCACACACAGACATTACACACACACACACAGACACTCACACACACTCACAGACACACATTCTTACACTGACAGACACACACACATACACTACACACACTCACAGACACACACACAGACACAACACACACTCACAGACACGACTTACATTTATACACACAATCAGACACTCACACACATACGCGCACACATTCACAGACACACACATAGACTACAAATACTTATAGACACACACCAACACACACACACTCATAACTACAAATACAGTATAACTAACACTAACACAAATGCCACTAACATTAAAACAGTAACACTATCACTATGAATTACACTGTCATTATAACTGACACAAACTACTACTAATACTAATAATAACAGTAATGCTATCACTAAAACTAACATGACTACTAGTGTAAATACTCTAACAGTAACTCTATAATTATAACTAATATTAACATGAATACTGGCATCAAAACTATCAGTAGCGCAATCACCATTACTACTGACATGAACACTAGCATTAATATTAAAGCTACCGATTGAACTCTCACTAATATTAAATATGAATACACTCGCATTAGTATTAGTCCGTGACGTCAAACCACTCTTTGTGACGAAGGCGAGACACCTAGCTGGGCACAGTGATGTGGCACGTGTCGCCGTGGTTACCATACTTATAATTTGTAAACAGTAGAAAAATGCATTTAAACTGTTACCTACACAAATTTATCAACTTGGAATATAATTTTCAAGCTCTAGAATACAATTTCTTAACAATCATTTGAATAATCATTCTTTAATTTGGGATTGAACATTATGAACACTAAACGCATTATGGTATTTGATCAATACAGGCTGTATTGACTGTTTTCTAGATATTTAAAGAATTTAAAGAAAGAAAAGAATCAGTACTCACCAATCGGTGAAGTTAATCGATGATTCTAAGGTTTTTTAGTTGAATTAATTGGTTGTCGACAGATAAGTGATCAATATCTCTCCTCCGTGCTCTCAGCGCTCCTCCCGCGGTCTCGCTCTCTGATCCCGGCGCTCTGGCTGGTGTCTGTGACGTCACAGCGCTCTTTCTGACAGAGCAGAGCGCGCGTCTCCGCTGGAGGAGACTCCTGTCCGGAGCCCGGGGGGCTTTTCTTACAGATATAACATCTCCAAAACAAAAAACACCAGGCTGTGAAGAGAGGCGATTCATAACAGCTGGAGAAGGAGACCGACAAACCGAGAAATAAAATTTATTAACAAAAAAAATAGTTTACTTCGCAGACTAATGCGTTGTAAAACATACTCCCGTAGAGCAGAAGAGAAAAGGCACAAGTCCCCGTAATGAGCGCTTTTAAGCGTTTTACACGAATCTCCACAGAACAGAATCCAGGAGGATCAGACTCCTGATCCTGGTGGTTGAAGAGCATCTCCTGGTTTTATTTCCACTCGAGCTCTCAGTTCCTCAGCCAGTTTGGTGATTTAATTAACTGTATAACTGTTATCAGACTCTGTTTAACTGTATACAGTATTTATAAGACTCCGTGAGAGACGTGTGGGAGACGCTGTATCCCAGGTCTGGTGTGGAATAACACACAGACAGGTCTTCTGTGTGATCTGAGTCTCACTGCTCAGAGCTACAGAATGGTCAACTGGTCACTATTGTAGACAAGACCATCATTCTGCTGCTGCTGATAATCATATTACACTTATAAGAGTGGCAATACTGCTGTTCATTAAATCAGTAAAAATAATAATAAGAGATAAACACATATTGCTCAATTTTCAGTAAAACACTTCTGACAGAGGGTTGGAGGAGTGACTTTAAGTAAAGACAATGAATCAGGGCAGTAATACTGAGGGTCTGGAGGTCCTAGAAAGGGTTAATAGAAGCTTCTTGCTTCTGACCTGGAACAGAGCCCACAGCTGCCAGATCAGTGACCCCTGAGCCCAGTTCACAGAGAGGAGAACCAGGAGCTCCTCTCTGTCTCTAAGTGGCTGTGAGGAAGGAGAAAAAAGGGAGATGTGACCTGAGTCCAGGCTGTTCTGTGTGATATTGTTCATGTAGCAGCACTGATTGTCTGAATGTCCTCTGGTTCTGAATTGTCAGGATAAAGAGAAGGATGGAGATGAGCTTCTGTCTGTTCAGGAGGTAGGAATTTGGGTAAAGAACTGAGGGACCCAGAGCTCTGTGTGTGAGTCTGAGCTGTGAATCTGACTGAGAGGAGAAAATTTTTTTTTGTTTAATTCTTCCTCTGAGAAGACTTTTCCTTTGCCAAGCAATGTTCCATCCCCTTCAGATACTCTGCACAGACTGTCAGAGTAAGCAGAGAGGAGAGAGAGAGATGGACAGATAAGAGCACACACTGCTAGAGAGACAGAAAGGGGGAGAGAGAGGAGAAGGAGCAAGAAGACAGTGCAGGTGTTCAACCACACTGTGAGCTTTTCTCAGCTGCTGAAGAGCTCAGTGCTCATGGCCACTCAGGCTCAGAGGCTCTGGCAGCAGTCAGGTCTGAGAGCTTCTCCTCATACTGACACTGGAGCTCTGAGAATCAGCCTCCATTCTGACAGGAACAGCCCCTCCTGTTCAGCCCTGAGAGACACACTGAGAGAGCTGTGTAGGGAGAGGACCTGTCACCCTGTAGAGCTCTGAACACTGGACTCTCCTGTGTCTCCTTGTGCAGCACTAGAGCTCTGAACATTGGGCTCTCCTGTGTCTCCCTGTGCAGCTCAGCTCTCAGCTGCCTCATCACACTGACACCCACACCCTCACAGTACAGCCTGGCTTCCTGTGCTGGAAGAGCTCGGAGGAGCAAAAACCACAGACTCACTGAGTCTGACCTGCAGCTCCAGTGAAGCTCTGCCTTAAATCACTGTTGTATTAACAAGGACTGAACTTTTTTTTTCATTATTTTGTTGCTTTTTCAAATTTGAAACTGACTCCTGCTCTGTGGCTCCTGCTGCTGCAGCTATTATGGTGAAGCTGTAACACAAGAACTCTGCTATATTGAACAGGAGAGTTTAAATACAGCATAACTGCTAATACTACTACTGCTACCACAACTGCTGCTGCCACTGATACTACTGCTACTACTAATATTTTACTGCTGCTCCTACTGCTGCTCCTACTACCTATAATAATAAGGAAGAGGATGTGAGCTGTGCCCTCACACTGTTCAGCCCAGTGGTGTATCAGTGTATCAGTATCAGTTCAGCTCCACTGTGCTGTTAGAAAGTCTCAGTAATGCAGTCGGCTCCACACAGAGAGACACTGGGGGCACAGCTGGAGGGGTTGGAACATCTGTGTGGACTGGAGCTGCGCAGGGACAGACTCAGGGTCTGAGGGACTCAACTGGAAGAGCTTCTGTCCAACAGGCTCAGTACATAGGGGACAATCACTGCTGAGCTTTTCTTTCTTTTTCATTTAAATTATTGATCACAGTTACAGGACAGCCAGTTCTTATTCAGTCCACCTTGTCTCTGTATTCCTGTGCTGACCTGAATGACCTCACTGCCACCTTGAGCACAGGCTCTCCTCACACTGCCCTTGACCAGGACCAGAAGACATTACTGTCTGGAGACACAACAACTCTGTGAGTCACTGCAGGACACCAGTCATTGGACACTGCCTGACACAGACAGCAAGACAGGACCATATTCAGGACACCAGTCACTGGACACTGCCTTACACAGACAGAAAGACAGGACCACGTTCTAGACACTTCCTGATACAGACAGCAAGAATTACAGGACCATATATGCATAATTAATTATCTTGATACTGATTTAAAAATATAATACTTGTCTACAATTTTTTTAGTTTAATATCTGATCTCTTCCTGCCCCTGCAGCACCTGCAGCCCTGCTGTCTGTATCTGTATCTGTGTTTCCTCCAGTGAGACACAGAGCTGCTCCTGTCTCTCCTCTCCTCCGCGCTGCTGGGAGTGTCTTCAGGGAGAGGAAACAGTGATGTGTCTCTGATATATATGGAGAAGACTGAAAGGTCCCTGTCTTATTGGCCATCCCGCCTGTGTGAGAGGTTCCTGCTGTCAGTCTGAAAAGGCAGTGCTGTGTGTGATTGGCGGGGCGAGGGGCTGTGTTGTTACTGGGGGTCTGGGGTGCGGAGCAGCAGCTCAGTTGCCCTGTGGGCTCAGGGGTGAAGACAGGGGTCTCGGCTGCGCTCTGTCCTGATGACAATGGAGAGCTGCCTGTCCATCTTCTCTCTCGCTGTCCTGGTGCTGCACAGCTCAGCCAGTAAGTGACCAGTCTTCTCCTGTCCAGACAGACAGACAACAACTGGAATTAAATTAAGTAAAGTTTTGATGGAAATGGAGCAATAAGTGGGTTGAACATTTTTTAAATGTTCATTTTACATTCAGCTTTGTGGGTATTCATCAAAAATATTATAACTGTATTTTATCTTGGTCTGTAAATAAGGAAATATAATTAGCTGTGTCTAAATTGAATTAGTTGCTTTTAATTTTTATTAGATTTTTAAAAAATATTCTTAAGATTTCTAAACATTATATAACAATAATGTTATATATGGATAGAGCAGAAGCTGGCCATTATCACCCTCTATTGATAATTTGTGAAAACATGGAGTGTATAAAATCTTTAAAAAGTTATTTAACTTACTTGTTACTGTAATAATAAACTTTATATATAAGTGATAATTTGAGTGATATGCTGTGACATGTGAAAAAGTCTTCCTTTACTCGAAAACAAAAAAAGTGTGAGCAATACAAAATGTTTCTAGAATAATATCGTATTATACAGGATGATTCAGAAATACCCTGGGTTGTTTATTGTTTTATTGTGTTCAATTCTGACTCCTCTGTATTGTCTTATTACAGGCTGGTGCATTAATAGAGATACACGTGTTTTTAAATAGTGAATTATTATTGTGACTGATATTAATTTATTACAGACTGATTTATTAATAGATATACAGTAAATATGTTATTACCACCTAAAATGTTTATGCTAGAGAATTAAGACTGGAGTTTTAATGCTGCCATTATATCTTTGGTGTATTCAGACAGTCCAGGTTTCTATCGTTAGGCTGTGTGATATTCAGTTGCTGTGAAAACAAATAGTTCCTCTAGGTGTTATAAGAATATGTGTTCCAATATGATAGGAAGTTATGAGTGTGAATTCTTCATTTTAAAGACTTACAATTACATTTTGAAAATGTAAAACATTTTCAGTCATAGGACAATTAGCTCTTGTATTTTTATAGTATTAAAATAAAACTGATATATGTATTACCTGGTTCATAAAGACCAGGTTTGCTTGTTTTCACATTGAAAAGGACAGGCTGATAAAAGTTACATTCTTTATTGCTTTATAAGTTATAAAATGAAAAATATTAACACAATTGTGGAAATTCTTAGTATTGTAGGTGTATTATTATTAACTGGGGTCTCATCAGAAACTGAGGTGTAACATTAATAATTTAACAACTACAAGACATTGTGGCATTACAGCAAGAATTAAAAAATGGTAGTTGTGTTTTGTGTTTATATAGGATTTGTCTATTATTTAACAGCTAAATTTTGTGTTTTTAGGTTAGTTATCTAATGACAGTTTTTTTTTGTAAATTGTGAAGTTTTAATAAGAATGCTTTATTGTTTTTGACTACATTCGAAATCTGAAATTATTATCAAATGCAATTATATAAGTAGGAGTTATACAAATTAAATATTTAATTACATGTTATCATACAAATGCAATATTTAAAAATTAATTTGTAATCACAGGACTCAAGTTTAGATTTTTGAGCAAGTTTGCTCAGGACAACATCATAATAAATGTATCTGTGCCTATATGTTAAACCTGTCTGGTATTATTGAAAAATGTTGTTCTTTAATATAATTTAATCTGATGATCATGTGTTAAGTTTAGATGTTGGCAGGTAAAGGCTAGAAAATCATTGTCAACAATTCACATACAGACAATGGGAATATACACCTCACACACATTTCAGTACAACATGTGAAGTACCTGTCAGCCTCTGACCACTGTTGTGACCACAGGTCCTAGTAACACAGAAACACTGGTCCCAGGACTTGGAAACCACAGAGTTAGTACAGCCAATGTCCAGTATAGTGACCACAGTCTCCTGGAACCCAGGACCAGCTATCTGAGGTTCTAAAGTCATTACAGCCACTGCCCGCCGTAGTGACCAGAGCATGCAGAAGTGCTTTTCTGTTTAATTTAAAACTCAGCTTTATGGATATTCCTTAAAATTATAATTGATTTTATTCTGGTGCTATAAATAAGGAAAAATAATAGACATTTTGCAGTATTAACAAGAATTTCACCTCCACAATTAATCATAATATTAATTCAGCTTATATGTTTTTTAAACTATTTTCTATTAATGCTGAATTAATAGTTTTATATTCAGTTATACACTATTACACACAACACGGACTAAGGATAATGTTTTTTAAATACTAACATATAATTATTATAACTATTAATATTGTAGATATTTAGCAACCTTAGCAAAAATGTTGTACAACTTGACAATCCCTTATCTATTACCATAATCATAAAATACAAAATTTTGGCTGTAATTTGGGTCATGTGCTAGGACTTGTGGAAATTTTCCCATTTGCAAACAAAAAGGAATACAAATGTTTTAACAATAATACAACATCTTCAAAATATTTACCAGGAGTTGTTTATTTCATTGTACTCAATTCTGCCCTCTCTAACAGGTATAAAAACAGACTAGTGTATTAACAGAGATCAGTGTGTTTTAAAACACTGTTGTATTGATCGGACTGATATTTTATTTTACACACTGATGAATTAATATGTTTTAACATATTAATTAAGTAATTAACGGATGTGTTATTAAACACTGGAGTATTTTAGACTAATATTTTAACTGAGATAAGTGTGTTATTAAATACTAGAGTATTATTGAGACTCCAGTATTATTACTATTGATACATTTTATATTTACTGTATTATTAAAGTAACATTAATAATAATAACATTATAACATTATGAAAATGTTATAAAAAATAGTATATTTTGAGAGAAGGTGACAATTTTAGTGCAAAGAACTATTACAGACAGGCGATCAGAGATAAAGGTATTTTTAAGGCACGTTTCCGATTAACAAATAATATTAGTAACTATTGCAGGTGAATGTGCTAATACAAATAAGAGTACTGAAGGTAAATGTATTAAAATATTTTTGATCCATGGTTATTTTTGAGAATGATTACAGTAGTTTTAGATACTATGGTAATTATATTGCAGAAGGATCTAACATTGTAACATGATTGAGGACAAGACATATAGTTGTGTTTATTTGTTATAACAGTCACATTCAGGTGGTACTGTAGGTATTTGTATTGCAGTGTGTTGTAGTTTTCTGACCTGAATCCATACTGGGTGCTTTTAGACAACAATGTCCAGTTTCAGAGTCCTGAGGCAAATCTTGTAGTTTTTTCAACTTTAAACAAAAGTTTGGGATCTGTTCAGACTGGAGTTTTATTTGAGAAATGTGTCTATTATGCTGGAAGAAATGTGTATTTGACCCGGAAGTCCTTCATTTTGAAGAGATAAAATTTTAATTCTTGTTCCATGTTTATTCTGCATTTGACTGATACTTCACAGCTAAATGAATTGTTGTTTGTAAGTCTTAGATAACTAATGATAGGGATAATTTTTCTTACATTATGGAATTGTTTTTAAAAAAGAGTAATAAAAACAACCTGTGCACTGTGATCCTAGAATATATTATTAAGTGCAACTATAATTCAATCTCTGAATTATGTACTAAGATCTTGAGAGGTAAAAGCTAAAACACATTGTTCACATATTTATCATGTAAGCATAGCAAAAAAATATATGAATAAAAAGTAGTATTTGAATGAATTGTAGCATACAGTGTGTAATGGAAAAAAATATTTCACACTCCAAACTGAAGGTGATTGAAAATTTAATCAAAAAGAACAAATCTAGTTACTGTAAATGTCCCCTGGACAGTAAGTATACACACTTCACATACAGTCTGGGCTGGGACTGACTCACGTCAACAGCAACATTCCCTCGAGCGCTCACCCTGTCATTCAGACTGGGTCAGGACGTCTTTCAATTAAACCTTCAGTCTTTCATTCAGGATCCCAGTCACACTAATCAACTCTTTATTTGAAACTGGTCAGAACACCGAATCTCCATCATTAGAGCCAAACCTTGTGAACCTAGCGATCGCATTCCTCTCATAGTCAAGTTTATCACTTGGTTATTTTAATTTCTCACTACTCCTGCTCTTCGATCCTGAAATATTTTCTCTGTTTTAATTCTTTCTTTTTCCTTGCTGACTCTCCAGCCTTTTTTTTCTTTATTTCAGCTGGGAGACGGGCTTCCCTCTTTAGTTTTTCTTTCTGCTCACCTTTTTCATTCAGCCCAGCAGCCTGCATTCGATCTGTTACTCCCTGATCATTCAAACTCCGAAAGAGCTCAAAGTCCCGCGCCTGGGTTTCAATTATATCTCCTGCTGCAGATTTTCCATCTTTCTGCAGCATTACACTTCACATATTTCAGCACAAGTTGTGAAGCACTCATCTATTAAGAAAATATTTCTATTGATTCTGTTTTGGATTTTATAACTTATTTTCAAAGTAGAATGTTGAAAAGACTTATTAGTGTTTAAGTCTCTTATTTGATACAGACATGCAGTCAGTGTCCACTGTTAAGTACATGTGGGGCCTGAGACCCAGATACACCAAACCAGGTTTCAGTGATTCAGCCTTCTGACACCACAGCCACTGTCCACTGTATTGACCACAGCTTCTAGAAACACAGGAACATGGTCATTACAGCCAATGTCCACTGTACTGACCACAGCTTCCAGAAACACAGGAACATGGTCATTACAGCCACTGTCCAATGTACTGACCACAGCTCCCAGAAACACAGGAACACAATCATTACAGCCACTGACCACTATACAGACCACATTTTCTAGAAACACAGGAACACCATCATTACAGCCACTGACCACTGTAGTAACCACAGCAGAACAGCCCTCTGCAGTCACACAGTGATATGGACAGAGAGATATATAACAGGATCTGGACACAGGTGTGTGGAGGGAGAGGTGAGATGGCTGCTGGTGGACTTCCTGTCACTCCACTGTCTCTTGTTCACCATTGGAGGGACTAGCAATCCAATCAAACAGGTAAAACAAAATAAAAAAACCAAGTGTGTTTCTAAAATGTCTTAATATAAAAATATTCTGTAGACGTGGTGATAGGTATTGTTTCTCTCTCTCTGCAGGCAGTGCTGATGTGAGGCTGGTGAATGGTGTCAGTCCCTGTGAGGGGACAGTGGAGGTGTATCATGGTGGAGAGTGGGGGACAGTACGTCACTCTGGCTGGGATCTGGATGCTGCTGCAGTGGTGTGCAGACAGCTGGGCTGTGGATCTGCTGTTTCAGCACCAGGAGGAGCTCACTTCGGCCCAGGGTCTGGATCAGTCCTGCTGAGTGGGGTTTCCTGCATGGGGTCAGAGGCTGCGCTGAGGGACTGTGGAAAACGTGGAGTGAAACAGTATGGCTCCTCTCATGCCTATGATGCTGGAGTGAGGTGTTCAGGTAAGAGACAGAGACTCTCTCCAGTCTCCAGCTTGAGGACAATGAAAACTCCTCCACTGATCTAGAGTCCATCTTCATGATCAATTAAATTAAAATTAATGTAATTAAAATCTAGTATTGATAATATGATGATAAAAATAATTCAAAGCAATATACGTTATAAACATAATATATTTAATATGATTGATGTGTCTTGTTTCTGTGTTTCCTCTGTGTTTATGCAGTCTCACTGAGCCTGTAGCTCATCCTCTGTCTCCAGGCACTTCAGTGTTGTTCGGTTTAAACAGGCAGGCTGTGCTCAGTGAGTCTGTATCTACTTCACTGCGCCTTTACTGTTTTAGCACTGGTGAAGTAACAATCTACTGTGGTTCCACTGTGCTGTTGGGTGAAATGCCTTTTCATTTTCAGGTGTTTTAATGGTATTTTGGTGTCAGTATCAGTGGATCTGGTCAGTCTCAGGTGTGTTTAAATGGTATGTTGGTGTCAGTGTCAGTGGATCTGGTCAGTTTCAGATGTGTTTAAATGGTATGTTGGTGTCAGTGTCAGTGGATCTGGTCAGTTTCAGGTGTGTTTTAATGGTATGTTGGTGTCAGAGTCAGTGGATCTGGTCAGTCTCAAGTGTGTTTTAATGGTATGTTGGTGTCAGTGTCAGTGGATCTGGTCAGTCTCAAGTGTGTTTTAATGGTATTTTGGTGTCAGTGTCAGTGGATCTGGTCAGTCTCAGGTGTGTTTAAATGGTATGTTGGTGTCAGTGTCAGTGGATCTGGTCAGTTTCAGATGTGTTTAAATGGTATGTTGGTGTCAGTGTCAGTGGATCTGGTCAGTTTCAGGTGTGTTTTAATGGTATGTTGGTGTCAGAGTCAGTGGATCTGGTCAGTCTCAAGTGTGTTTTAATGGTATGTTGGTGTCAGTGTCAGTGGATCTGGTCAGTCTCAAGTGTGTTTTAATGGTATTTTGGTGTCAGTGTCAGTGGATCTGGTCAGTTTCAGGTGTATTTAAAAGGTATGTTTGTGTCAGTGTCAGTGGATCTGGTCAGTTTCAGGTGTGTTTAAATGGTATGTTGGTGTCAGTGTCAGTGGATCTGGTCAGTTTAAGGTGTTTAAATGGTATGTTGGTGTCAGTGTCAGTGGATTTGGTCAGTTTCAGGTGTGTTTTAATGGTATTTTGGTGTCAGTGTCAGTGGATCTGGTCAGTTTCAGGTGTATTTAAATGGTATGTTTGTGTCAGTGTCAGTGGATCTGGTCAGTTTCAGGTGTACTTAAATGGTATGTTTGTGTCAGTGTCAGTGGATCTGGTCAGTTTCAGGTGTGTTTTAATGGTATTTTGGTGTCAGTGTCAGTGGATCTGGTCAGTTTCAGGTGTGTTTAAATGGTATGTTGGTGTCAGTGTCAGTGGATCTGGTCAGTCTCAAGTGTGTTTTAATGGTATTTTGGTGTCAGTGTCAGTGGATCTGGTCAGTCTCAGGTGTATTTAAATGGTATGTTGGTGTCAGTGTCAGTGGATCTGGTCAGTTTTGGGTGTATTTAAATGATATGTTGGTGTCAGTGTCAGTGGATCTGGTCAGTTTCAGGTGTGTTTAAATGGTATTTTGGTGTCAGTGTCAGTGGATCTGGACAGTTTCAGGTGTGCTTAAATGGTATGTTGGTGTCAGTGTCAGTGGATCTGGTCAGTTTCAGGTGTGTTTAAATGGTATGTTGGTGTCAGTGTCAGTGGATCTGGTCAGTCTCAGGTGTGTTTAAATGGTATGTTGGTGTCAGTGTCAGTGGATCTGGTCAGTCTCAAGTGTGTTTTAATGGTATTTTGGTGTCAGTGTCAGTGGATCTGGTCAGTCTCAGGTGTATTTAAATGGTATGTTGGTGTCAGTGTCAGTGGATCTGGTCAGTTTCAGGTGTATTTAAATGGTATGTTGGTGTCAGTGTCAGTGGATCTGGTCAGTTTCAGGTGTGTTTAAATGGTATGTTGGTGTCAGTGTCAGTGGATCTGGACAGTTTCAGGTGTGTTTAAATGGTATGTTGGTGTCAGTGTCAGTGGATCTGGTCAGTTTCAGGTGTGTTTAAATGGTATGTTGGTGTCAGTGTCAGTGGATCTGGTCAGTCTCAGGTGTGTTTTAATGGTATGTTGGTGTCAGTGTCAGTGGATCTGGTCAGTTTCAGGTGTGTTTTAATAGTATTTTGGTGTCGGTGTCAGTGGATCTGGTCATTTTCAGGTGTGTTTAAATGGTATGTTGGTGTAAGTGTCAGTGGATCTGGTCAGTCTCAGGTGTGTTTTAATGGTATTTTGGTGTCAGTGTCAGTGGATCTGGTCAGTTTCAGGTGTGTTTAAATGGTATGTTGGTGTCAGTGTCAGTGGATCTGGTCAGTTTCAGGTGTGTTTGAATGGTATGTTGGTGTCAGTGTCAGTGGATCTGGTCAGTTTCAGGTGTGTTTAAACGGTATGTTGGTGTCAGTGTCTTTGGATCTGGTCAGTTTCAGGTGTGTTTGAATGGTATGTTGGTGTCAGTGTCAGTGGATCTGGTCATTTTCAGGTGTGTTTAAACGGTATGTTGGTGTCAGTTGATCTGGTCAGTTTCAGGTGTGTTTTAATGGTATTTTGGTGTCAGTGTCAGTGGATCTGGTCAGTTTCAGGTGTGTTTAAATGGTATGTTGATGTCAGTGTCAGTGGATCTGGTCAGTTTCAGGTGTGTTTAAATGGTATGTTGGTGTCAGTGTCAGTGGATCTGGTCAGTTTCAGGTGTGTTTAAATGGTATGTTGATGTCAGTGTCAGTGGATCTGGTCAGTTTCAGGTGTGTTTAAATGGTATGTTGGTGTCAGTGTCTGTGGATCTGGTCAGTTTCAGGTGTGTTTAAATGGTATGTTGGTGTCAGTGTCTGTGGATCTGGTCAGTTTCAGGTGTGTTTGAATGGTATGTTGGTGTCAGTGTCAGTGGATCTGGTCAGTTTCAGGTGTGTTTAAACGGTATGTTGGTGTCAGTGGATCTGGTCAGTTTCAGGTGTGTTTAAATGGTATGTTGGTGTCAGTGTCAGTGGATCTGGTCAGTCTCAAGTGTGTTTTAATGGTATTTTGGTGTCAGTGTCAGTGGATCTGGTCAGTCTCAGGTGTATTTAAATGGTATGTTGGTGTCAGTGTCAGTGGATCTGGTCAGTTTCAGGTGTATTTAAATGGTATGTTGGTGTCAGTGTCAGTGGATCTGGTCAGTTTCAGGTGTGTTTAAATGGTATGTTGGTGTCAGTGTCAGTGGATCTGGACAGTTTCAGGTGTGTTTAAATGGTATGTTGGTGTCAGTGTCAGTGGATCTGGACAGTTTCAGGTGTGTTTAAATGGTATGTTGGTGTCAGTGTCAGTGGATCTGGTCAGTTTCAGGTGTGTTTAAATGGTATGTTGGTGTCAGTGTCAGTGGATCTGGTCAGTCTCAGGTGTGTTTTAATGGTATGTTGGTGTCAGTGTCAGTGGATCTGGTCAGTTTCAGGTGTGTTTAAATGGTATGTTGGTGTCAGTGTCAGTGGATCTGGTCAGTCTCAGGTGTGTTTTAATGGTATGTTGGTGTCAGTGTCAGTGGATCTGGTCAGTTTCAGGTGTGTTTAAATGGTATGTTGGTGTCAGTGTCTGTGGATCTGGTCAGTTTCAGGTGTGTTTGAATGGTATGTTGGTGTCAGTGTCAGTGGATCTGGTCAGTTTCAGGTGTGTTTAAACGGTATGTTGGTGTCAGTGGATCTGGTCAGTTTCAGGTGTGTTTAAATGGTATGTTGGTGTCAGTGTCAGTGGATCTGGTCAGTCTCAAGTGTGTTTTAATGGTATTTTGGTGTCAGTGTCAGTGGATCTGGTCAGTCTCAGGTGTATTTAAATGGTATGTTGGTGTCAGTGTCAGTGGATCTGGTCAGTTTCAGGTGTATTTAAATGGTATGTTGGTGTCAGTGTCAGTGGATCTGGTCAGTTTCAGGTGTGTTTAAATGGTATGTTGGTGTCAGTGTCAGTGGATCTGGACAGTTTCAGGTGTGTTTAAATGGTATGTTGGTGTCAGTGTCAGTGGATCTGGTCAGTTTCAGGTGTGTTTAAATGGTATGTTGGTGTCAGTGTCAGTGGATCTGGTCAGTCTCAGGTGTGTTTTAATGGTATGTTGGTGTCAGTGTCAGTGGATCTGGTCAGTTTCAGGTGTGTTTTAATAGTATTTTGGTGTCGGTGTCAGTGGATCTGGTCATTTTCAGGTGTGTTTAAATGGTATGTTGGTGTAAGTGTCAGTGGATCTGGTCAGTCTCAGGTGTGTTTTAATGGTATTTTGGTGTCAGTGTCAGTGGATCTGGTCAGTTTCAGGTGTGTTAAAATTGTATGTTGGTGTCAGTGTCAGTGGATCTGGTCAGTTTCAGGTGTGTTTGAATGGTATGTTGGTGTCAGTGTCAGTGGATCTGGTCAGTTTCAGGTGTGTTTAAACGGTATGTTGGTGTCAGTGTCTTTGGATCTGGTCAGTTTCAGGTGTGTTTGAATGGTATGTTGGTGTCAGTGTCAGTGGATCTGGTCAGTTTCAGGTGTGTTTAAACGGTATGTTGGTGTCAGTTGATCTGGTCAGTTTCAGGTGTGTTTTAATGGTATTTTGGTGTCAGTGTCAGTGGATCTGGTCAGTTTCAGGTGTGTTTAAATGGTATGTTGATGTCAGTGTCAGTGGATCTGGTCAGTTTCAGGTGTGTTTAAATGGTATGTTGGTGTCAGTGTCAGTGGATCTGGTCAGTTTCAGGTGTGTTTAAATGGTATGTTGATGTCAGTGTCAGTGGATCTGGTCAGTTTCAGGTGTGTTTAAATGGTATGTTGGTGTCAGTGTCTGTGGATCTGGTCAGTTTCAGGTGTGTTTAAATGGTATGTTGATGTCAGTGTCAGTGGATCTGGTCAGTTTCAGGTGTGTTTAAATGGTATGTTGGTGTCAGTGTCTGTGGATCTGGTCAGTTTCAGGTGTGTTTAAACGGTATGTTGGTGTCAGTGGATCTGGTCAGTTTCAGGTGTGTTTTAATGGTATTTTGGTGTCAGTGTCAGTGGATCTGGTCAGTCTCAGGTGTGTTTAAATGGTATGTTGGTGTCAGTGTCAGTGGATCTGGTCAGTTTCAGGTGTGTTTAAACGGTATGTTGGTGTCAGTGGATCTGGTCAGTTTCAGGTGTGTTTTAATGGTATTTTGGTGTCAGTGTCAGTGGATCTGGTCAGTCTCAGGTGTGTTTAAATGGTATGTTGGTGTCAGTGTCAGTGGATCTGGTCAGTTTCAGGTGTGTTTAAACGGTATGTTGGTGTCAGTTGATCTGGTCAGTTTCAGGTGTGTTTTAATGGTATTTTGGTGTCAGTGTCAGTGGATCTGGTCAGTCTCAGGTGTGTTTAAATGGTATGTTGGTGTCAGTGTCAGTGGAACTGGTCAGTTTCAGGTGTGTTTTAATGGTATTTTGGTGTCAGTGTCAGTGGATCTGGTCAGTCTCAGGTGTGTTTAAATGGTATTTTGGTGTCAGTGTCAGTGGATCTGGTCAGTCTCAGGTGTGTTTTAATGGTATGTTTGTGTCAGTGTAAGTGGATCTGGTCAGTTTCAGGTGTGTTTTAATGGTATGTTGGTGTCAGTGTCAGTGGATCTGGACAGTCTCAGGTGTGTTTGAATGGTATGTTGGTGTCAGTGTCAGTGGATCTGGTCAGTCTCAGGTGTGTTTTAATGGTATGTTGGTGTCAGTGTCAGTGGATCTGGACAGTCTCAGGTGTCTTATAATGGTCTTGTGGGGCTCAGTGCTGTAGTGGAGTTCAGCTGCACTACCAGCTGTCCAAGGGGCTGATCCTTGGTGGTGGAGTGACTGTCAGTCTGATTCTGATGAGCCCAGAATTAAAGAATTCAAGAAACCAATGCAGCTTTGGATATAATTAGAGAAGAAACAGTTCTGTTGGCTCATTTATGTAAATTTATAATTTCAGGTTTGATATTTCAGACTAGACCTCTAACATCTAAACTGCTCTGCCATATTTTGTCTTCTTTAAGGCACTGGTGGTCATGTATTTTCTTATGATGCACTGTAGCCTGTAACAATCCCTGCCTCCCGGCAACAGAGGAGGCAGAAGAAGGCGTAGCCTTACTTCATCAGTCTACCTATAAGTTTACTTATTCACCACTACACCCCCGTCTCATCCTGTACTTAAACACCTGTCTGTTCCTACCTCCTGGCTCAGTATTGGTTTTCCTTTCGAGCTTCCTAGTTGCACTACTCCTTCTTCTGCTTTGTGTCTTTCTTGGTTTTCAGATTATGGTTTTTCCCCCTTTGATGACGGTTTTTCGGATCACGGCTTGGCTTCGGTACTCACTCTCTGTTTTGAATCTCTGGCTTCCCCTGGACTCCCGGATTGCTCTATTGTCTACGGTTTCGGATCACGGTTTGGCTTTATCAGCTCCTCCAGTGGGCTCATTCACTGGTTTCTCTTACCGAATCTCTAACATAGCCAGGAGCTGACTGCTAGACCCAGCTGTGTGTACGTGGAGCTGAACTCCATGAGAGTGTGTCATTCTCTGAGATCTGCTTTCATGTGGAGAAGCACAACCCTGGATGTGTCCAGAGCGTCTGTCAGTGCCCAGGTCAGACAGTCCTGCTCCAGCAGTGCCAGGCTGTGACAGTCCTGGTCTTGTCCAGAGTGTCTGTCAGTGCCCAGGTCAGACAGTCCTGCTCCAGCAGTGCCAGGCTGTGACAGTCCTGATCTTGTCCAGAGTGTGTGTCAGTTTCCAGGTCAGACAGTCCTGCCCCAGTAGTGCCAGGTTGTGACAGTCCTGTTCAGAGTTTTTGTCAGGGGGCAGGTCAGGCAGTCCAGCTGCAACAGTAGCTGGACTGGGTGTGATAGGCTTGGTTTTCTATAACCTCTGCACCACTTTTGACGTGACGTCTAAAACAACTTTATTTTTTATGTAAGTGTTCATTTCTGCTTTATATTGAAGGACATTGTTTAGTTCCCAGGTTTTCTCCAGGTTTATCAGGAAGCTTTGGAAAAGAATGTGTTCTTCATCTTGGTTCAGGGTCTCAGATATCTGCAGGTCAATTACTTGTGTTTCATAACCAAATTCCCACTTTGAAGCCCAGAGTTCTAGGATGTCAGCTCCTATGACACAGTGGGGTGTCCAGAGGGTCTGGTCATTTTACTTATTTTTCATTGATCTCTCAGTGTTTCTATGACAGTGACTTGATCTGCAGTGAATGTGTGCTTGATAATTTACAGATTAATTTTTGGCTGAGCAATTTCCCAAAATTCCAAAACAGTGTATAGTTTTAGTATTCTTTAGAATTCCTCACAATTTTGTTAAAATAATGAATACTCACTCTCTATTCCTGCTCTCTCTTCCTATCTTTTCTTATATTCAAGCATATCGAGTGGTCAGGGACAGTGATCTCTGTTATTGTTCTGAAATTCCAGCTCATCGAGGGGTCAGAGTGGTTGGAGGCAGTGATCTCTGCTCTGGGAGACTGGAAGTGCAGCACGGAGAGACCTGGGGCTCAGTGTGTGACTCTGACTTTGACTGGCAGGACGCAGAAGTTGTCTGTCGAGAGCTGGACTGTGGGGTTCCCTCACAGGTGCTGAAGGGGGCTCATTTCGGGAAGGGGGAGGGACAGGTCTGAACAGAGGAGTTTCAGTGCCAGGGAAGTGAATCGCACCTGTCCTTCTGTCCAAAGTCCTCCACAAAGACACAGAGCTGCACCCATGAGAACGATGTGGGACTGGAGTGTTTTGGTAAGAGGGGGATAATTCATTTCATTTTGTTTTTAATGGAGCTCAAAACTGAAGCTTAGAAAAGAAACAAATAAGTGTTGCTATAGCTCTGATTCAATACTGAGGATTGGTGTTTAACCATGAAAACTCAATACGATGATCTTCTGATCAACAGTAACTTAATTAAACCATAAATTACCAGCCTTGCTGATGAAGAAAGTATTTCAGATTGAATTGGATTGAACAGTAACACGTTAGTGAGATACTTATATGACAGTAATTTAAAGCTCAGTATTGTAAGGATACTTGAAGGGTTATTGCTGGTTGTTGTGTTGTGACACTTTGTCTCTGCTCTCTCCCCTGTCCTATCTGCAGGATACACAGGGTTCAGGCTGGTGAATGGCTCTGACTCCTGCTCTGGCCGAGTGGAGTTACAGTGGCTTTTCACGGACTGGGGGACAGTGTGTGACCTGTACTGGGACCTGAGAGATACCAGTGTTCTCTGCCAGCAGCTGGGCTGTGGGGAGGCTGTAGCAGCACCTGGACAGGCCTGGTTTGAGTGCCGGGGCTGATGTGTTTGAGTGCCGGGGCAATGAGAGCCGTCTCTCACACTGTGCTGTCTCTTCACGGGGGAGAGCAGTGTGCCCTCATGGACAGGACGCAGGAGTCATCTGCTCTGGTGAGAATTATGTTTAAAAATCATGTGCTTACACACAGCAGCACACTGTCTTCATGATTTACTGAATACCTGCTCTGTTACACGCTGCCAGTAAAAATATATTCCTTAAAGCATGTGAGCGTATTTGAATCATATCATATATAACTCAAATATTAACTAAAGGGGTAATCATTTAGGTACAACAATTCACTGTGGACAAAAATCTGTTTTACATTTATATTGAGATCACTGTCCTAAAAATGAAAGAAAGTATTGGATCTCAGTATCCCGTAATTAACACCTGAACTGTTTAATTAGTTTAATTAATGGAGCCCTATTTAACAGGAGGCTGAAAAGAAAGTGAGTCTCAGAAAGTCAATATATACAGATGTTATGTACAGTTGAGCCCCACACACAGCTGACCCTGCACTGGTGAAACATCACTCCTGTGGACAGAAATGAGCTCCTTTCTTCTGTTTTACAGACTCAAATATGACCAGAGATTCACCTGGAGCAAGTAAAGAGAGATTGAAGACTGTCTTAATCACATCAGTGCTGTTTTAATTCTAGTTTCATTTCTGGTGCTAAACTGCACCTCTCACACATGGTTCACAGTCTGTTTTCTCTCTCTCTGTTTCACAGGTTTCCCTTCTTCAGCTGTTCCCTTTTCCAAAACACCAGGTATGAATTAGCCCCTGTTCTGTATCTCCAGGGCTCTCAGTGTGTGTTGATGTCTCTGTTGCTCAGTGGAATCCCAGATCAGTCAGTGAGGCAACAGCTGTGTGTGTGCAGTTTTTTCTGTGTGTCACAAACACACTAGGGTCTTTGGAATCTACAGCAAACGCATCTATCTGAATACTGCAATTTGTCACCGGTGAAGCTATTGTCTCTGTGCCCAGCAGTGGGTCAGAAAAGTAACTTATCTGGTATACTGCTTATGAACAATCTGTTACAATAAGTATATATTAAATTAATCAAAAGTCAAGAAACATTGTACTTGAACTGTATCTGCTGTGCCTTGTGGGCCGAGATAATCTTCAACATGTAACAGCAGGTCATGGTGATCTCTTAGTACTGCACTGACCTCTGGACCCCTAACCTCTAATTCTCTGCTCCTAGATCAGCTGTCCCTCAGGCTGGTTGGTGCAGGAGGTGCTGGGAGGCTGGAGGTATATCACAATGGTTCCTGGGGGACAGTCTGCGATGACTCCTGGGACCTGGCAGACTCTCAGGTGGTATGCAGACAGCTCCAGTGTGGGATGGCCCTCAGTGCCCCAGTGCCAGCCTCCTTCAGCCAGGGAACTGGACCCATCTGGCTGGATGAGGTGGGCTGTCTGGGGAACGAGTCGTCTCTGTGGGATTGTCCCTCAGCAGGGTGGGGACGGCATGACTGTGGACACAAGGAGGATGTGAGAATCCTGTGTTCAGGTAGGGGAGATAATTAAAATTACAATGATTCAGATTCTTTAATCCCACATTGTGGATATGGCTTGCATCTAGAGTGCCTAAATATGTTTGACTTGTGAGAATGTGAGAATCTTGTGTTCAGTAAGTTAACTAAATAAAATAATCTACATACTGGAATTCCACATTGTGGATATGGTTTGCATCTGGAGTGCTTAAATGCATCTTGTTGAGGAAAAGACTGAGCTGGATGCAGAATTAATTTTAAAATAAATATTTATATTTATGATACAGTTGTGAATGCACATATTCACATCCCAGCAAAAATAAATAAAGAGAGAAAGAAACTCAAGAGAAATTCCCCTCCACTAGTGAATGGGGATATATTCATCTCAGTCCTCCAGTAAAATCTAGGGTCCAAACTTTAAACTTCTCACATCAATAAGACCTGTTGTCTGTTTGGGTGTATTTGTCTTGGCCATTATCTTTCATGATTTTCTGCCTCAAATGTTTCATTTTGATTTGTTCCAAGAATGGCTTCTGGTCAGATCCTGATGACCCACACAGTGTTAAATGTCACCCTGAGCCACGTTTTCTCCATTCATAACGCTGCACCGCTCATCCTGAGCCAAGAGTTCTACTTTCATGCCTCAGTCTCTTAGTTGTGCTGCTGCTGAATAGCCAAGCTGATCAGAATGATGTTTTGGGTCAGAACCTGATCATGTAATGGGATTTTAAAGTTCTGTGTGATGCACTGTCCAGATTCTGAATGAACAGAACCACACAGTCCTGCCTGTCACCTTCATGTCAACTGTGTTATTGTACAGCTGTCATTGTTTCATTACATGTTCATTTCATTTCATTGCTAGTTGTTTCTTACCAGTTCAGAATGAAACGTTGGGCTGTCTTGTCAGGGTTTGTTTCCTTTAACTTTCCCTGCTGTCTTGACAGATTACACTCTGCTGAGACTGTCTGCAGGCTGTTCAGGACAGGCAGAGGTTTACTACAATGGCACCTGGGGCAGTGTGTGTCAGAACGGCATGACTGACTCCACAGCTGCAGTGATCTGTAAACAGCTGGGCTGTGGAGACAAGGGCACCATCAGAGAGACAAACTCCAGGCTGAGCCCAGATCCCAAATGGCTGGACTTTGTCTGCTGTCGCAAACATGACTCTTCCCTGTGGCAGTGTCCCTCCTCCCCCTGGGGTCAGAATGACTGCACAGACCAAGAAGTGGCTAATATCACCTGCTCAGGTAGAGAGTGAAGAGTAATGCTGCCTTCCTCTTAAACAGCTCTGCAGTGATTGTCTTTATCTCGAGCAGCTCTGTGGATTAGTGTTTTGCCAAGTTCAGAACATAATAAGAGCTTTCAATTGAATTATTATAAATTTATATCCAAACATGTATAAAAATGAAAGCAATGTCATTGTTATTCATTTTATAATAATAATGTTTTTATATGACTATTAATTCTTGAAGGTCTTAGAAAAGAAGCTGACAGAAGCACTCCAGCCCCTCAGGAAGAGCAGCCTCAGCTGTACTGCCCAGGTGAGTTCAGTGTGTAAAACAGTCAGAGACACTGCAGCCCTGAGCTGAGGAACAGTAACCATACAGCTCTCTTCTAGGGTCACTCTATACCTCACTAATCTTTACTACAGTCACTGAGCTGAAGACACTCAGTAACCTCTCCGCTCTCGTCTACAGTCACAGATCTAATGACACTGAATAACCTTTCTGTTGACTTTCAGTCCCCCTGGCTCTGCGCCTGGCTGGAGGCACTAACTGCTCTGGCCGGGTGGAGCAGCGGTACGAGGGCTCCTGGGGGACAGTCTGTGACGACTCCTGGGACCTGCAGGATGCCCAGGTGGTCTGCAGACAGCTGGGCTGTGGGGATGTAATGAGCGCAGAGATAGAGGCCTCATTCGGACCAGGGAGTGACACCATCTGGCTGGACGAGGTGAACTGCACAGGCAGTGAGCTTCACCTGTGGGACTGCTGTCACTCTGGACTGAATCAAGCTGAGGAAAGGTAGGGAGGGAACTCTCCATCCACATAATAACCTCTAGTGGTCAGTTCTGTCACTCACATGGAACTTATATTTACATAATTACCTTGAGGAATAAACCTGCTTTAAAATCACAATTGCCTGAGGTAAAACCTGTCTAATTTAAAGGTGTGCTGGATGTGAGCAATTTTAATAGGGTAGAGAAATCCATTTGAAGTTTAAGAAAGATTATTTGAAAAAGATTAGCAACAATTACAGGTGGAGATATCAGGAAATTTGCAAATCCAGAATCATAACATTTGTGTGCTCAAATGTCCAAAATAGGTTTAGGAGTGACATTTTTTATCTTGTACTCCTCTCCCTGCATGTTAACCCTGAGTGTCTGTTTCCTCACACAGCCCTATCTAAGGGAGCACTCGCCCCCTATCATGATGCCGTCTATGAGGATATAGAATACAAACTGGCCAGAGAGGGAACCTACAGCGCCCCCAGGAGAGGTGAGTGGAGACAGTCTTCAGGTGTGATTAGTCTCCACCCTCTAAGGAAAATCTGAGGACTTACACTTGTAGAAAATCTCACTCAACTGGTTTCTGACAAAAAGGGTATTTTTTAGTTTTAAACCTGTAGGATTTTTTCTCAACTGGTGTCAAACTAAGTGAAGAAAATTAACACAGCACGATTCTGGATCTGCCTTATAAACACAAACTCACACATTGGCTTCTCTTCCAGTAGAGGACAGTGAGGCTGCTGTCTGACTGCAGGTAATACTGATCTGTCCTCCTGTTCACAGGGAGATTCCTCTCTGATGAGCTGCCCTCTGGATATGATGATGTGGAGGACAGTGAGGGAGACCCAGTACCAGGTGAGGGGAGGTTGAGTCAGGGGGCTCAGTGTGGGAGTGAGGAGGTCTTCAGTTCAGTACTCACTCTCACCTCAAACCACGCTGATTAGAGAACTTATGTAGAAAATCCTGAATTATATAAATATAACCACACGTGTTTGATACTTTATAAAGTCTGTTTTTCAGTGTTGCCTCACACTAGCATTATCTCAGCAAATCATAGATGCTGAGCAAAACTAGACCTGGTCAATACTGGGGTGGTAAACAGGGTGCTGCTCTCATTGGTTTTGATAGAAAAGGAGACTGCGGAACAGCATGCTGCCTTTCAGATCAGATAAATCAGCGACCCTAGAGTTTTGGCTTAACTATACTCCATAAAACATTTAAAATCACACTTTCCAATTACTTTGCAGCTCTATGGTCAAAGTAAGTCTGAGTACTGAAGTGTAAATTCTCTGTCTCTCTGTGTGGTTCAGGAGACTCGATAACTCCTCTGAAAGAAGAGATCCCAGAGTACTATGATGATGCTGTAACTGTACCTCAGAGTCCAGATGCCTTGTCAGGTGGGTTATTTCAGTCCAATCACATAGGGAAACTCTGCACCAATCCCACAGAGTCTGAATCTCTCTACTCTTTCTTGGATCTCAGCCTCTGAATACGGAGTCTGTACTACTCTGCACCAGTTACATGAATCTGACTCTCTCCCTGTGATCTCAGCCCTGCACACTCAGTCTGGGTCACTGCTGCCAGTGTCCGGCTCCTCTTCAGTATCTCATAGGGTTCACATCACCACCCTCTCTGTCCAAATACAGCCAAACTTTCTCTGCCTTGTTTTCCTTCAACGTCTTATTTGAAAATCTAGGAATTGTTTTACATTTATTACAGTTGTGAATAGGACTGGAAATCAGGTTCCCCCTGATCTCCTGTACTTAGAGCCTGGAGTTTTAGATCCTGTGTGATGTTCAGTTAATCAGTGTGTTCTGATGAGCTCCAGCAGTCCTGTGCTCTAGATAACTCAGTGTGCTGATGTGTGACAGTGAAGCTGTGCTCTGTGTGCTTTAGGAAAGCTGATGTCCTCTGTGAAAGAAGAGGCCCCTGAGTACTATGATGATGCCATCACTGTGCCCCAGAGTCCAGACACTGTGTCAGGTGAGTTATTATAAATAAGACTAAGGAGTACCCCCTGTACCAGCCCACAGTAGCCTTTGTCATTAGAAATTAGTCTCAACCTAATTTCATATCTGCAAATAAACACTACCTAGAAGAGAAGAGGTCTCTGACAGGCCGATCTGTGTCAGAATGACAGAGCCATTACTGGCCTGCTCTTCTGTTCACAGGGAGACTCCTCTCTGATGAGACACCCTCTGGGTACAGTGATGTGTTCAGCAGTGAGGAAGACCCCACTTCAGGTAAAAGGGGCTACAGCCAGGCGGCTCAGTGTGGGTTAGGTAGTTCAGGGATGGGAAAGATAACCTCCAGTAATCCATCTCTGTTGCACTGTCATCCAAGACAGGGGGGAATCAGTCATTTTGCAGTAGCGGTAGCTTCACTCTATCATGTCCTACCAGGATCAATAACAGCCAATAAAGACTGAGTGACCTGAATTGTACAAAGTTAGATCACAAAGATCAGAGTGTCATTGAAACCCTGACACACCTAGCCAATCAGATAGCCAAATTGATTTAAACTGATCAGCAGCTGATTAATTATGAGGGAATGAGGTCTGGGCAGAACAAAGCTTTAGATTCCCCAAGACCAGGAATTATGTTCTCTGACTGCAGAGAGTATTACTAGGCTCAGAAATTACTAGGTCTTCCTCACTGTGGTTTTAGAGCATTGATACTCCATAAGTATAAGTGAATTCTACACTGAATCATCAGTTCTTCCAAAAAGATACAATTTAATTTTTAAACAATCCTATTAAACACTTTTGACTACAATATTGTAACATCTATTCTGTATACTATAACTGTTAGTCCACTAATAGCCATTGATATCAAAGCAGATTACTTCTCAGATATGTTCTCTTATGCTTATTTTTTGTTATGAAAATTATGATTATATCAATAAATTGTATATTGTTTGGTTAGAATACGTGTGAGACTATAGATTATGATGTTTGATTAGTTCCTAAAAGTCTACAAGTACTCTCAAAATATACTGCTATAATTTCTGATTCCTACAGAAAATTAAAATCCCCATTCACTACACAATTGTGACTATGTAAGTGTTTTAAAAATTCTAGGTACACCTGGCTAATGTAATCAATTCCAATTCCAATTACAGTATATGGTTAGGGGCTGTCAAGCAAGGAGATGTTTGCTGAAATGTTGAGGTGTGAGATTCAGTGATCAAAGCAACAATGAAATGTAGTTAAGTTCTGGGTAAATGATTGTCAATCAACCGCCCAGGAATGATAGAAGGCGAGAGCTACTTCTTGCTTCTACTTGTCCAGATCAACTGGAAAGACCAGATTGGAGTTTTGTCTGACCCTCATAAAGAAAGCTTGCCTTTCTGTTGTTTTTAGAAACTTTTATTTCTTCTTTAGATAATCCCTTAGTTAAAGAGTGCCTCTCTTGGCTAGTGGGAGCATCTTTAGAACAGGGAGATAGGATCCCATTCATTTTGTAACAGTTGGGTTCACAAAGAGAGAGATTTAACTGTAGGTTGTACTGTCTTTGGTTTAGAAGGTTTGATTTATCTCTTTCTTTTATGTAGGTGATCTGTAAAAGTTGAATACTAGGTAGCAGTTTGAGAATTTTCTGGGTGGTTAGGATGTAGGTGTCTAAAACACCTTGTCAGCAAATTTGTAATTGTGTGCTGTATGTTTGTTGTGTGTAATTTCATGTGTGTAGTGTCGTTAATAACAAATATTTAACAAATTGTGTCTCAACTATTACTTTTTTCAATAAAGCTGTTCCAAAGAACAAATCTCTTATGTGCCTCTAACTATACCAAACTTGGGTTTGTTCTTGACAAAATCTTTACAAGTTGGGAGCTTATACAGATGCAGCCATTCAAAGTGCGCGGTACAGACACGTACCGGAGGTAATTGGCTACGGCGTCGTGCATCGTGACGCGCGATGACGCAAAATACCACGGTGCGTGATTGGTTGACCGACAAGGGCACTCGTGGTCCGTTGGTCTGTCGTAGAAAGACTTACTGTATATAGCTGGTCTTGGTACTTTAAAGAAAAAAATACACACCAGTATTCCATTTCTCCCTAAACATTGTAAGCTTCGAAGTCTTTAACTAACGTGATACCGGAGTCAACAAGCATACTTTTAGAATTTGATTAAAAGGGAATATAATATGGAATCGCGTATCTCAAGAATTTAATAACGGTATGATTATATCCGTGTACTGCGACAGGGCTGTGTAGGGCTGTTTCGCCTCCCTGTCCATGCGAGCTGCCTTGTAGCCGACTGGTCTAGGTGCGTGACTACCAACTGGCAGGTTGTGTGTTTGAATCCAGCTGGTGCTGGACTTTTCTTTTAACAAACATTTCTTCGAAAAAATAGGTAAGCGATATTATGGACAATCAATTGACTTTTATATTACAAAATATCGCAACATGATCGATATTTGCGATATTTTGAACATATCTTCCCTTCTGACAGCGGTTCCTGCTTCTATTGTGTGTGTGTGTGCAACAGAGTAAATTTTTATAGAGAAATGGAGGCTGGACAGTATGCGTTACAATATAAACATTTATTTTGATTTAAATCGTGTTCTGATTTAAATCGCAAATGCGTGTTTAATTATATGTGTTTTTTAATCATAATCAGGCTAATGCATTTCTACATTTTCTGTATGAACCAGCTTAGAGGTTCATACAGAAAGACAGCTTGTGTTTAAATTGAGTGTAAGGTAATTTATGCTTCTAAAGTCATGGTCAGCATTTATTATTGTGCTGTGCTGTAAACTTTTTCTGTGCCTAGTCACATTATTTTATAGCGTTTTTATTGCGTTATTAAATCCGGTGGCGCTGTGTGTTAGTTTCCTGACTCCCATTATTTAAACTGCGACACTGATCATTCATCTCTAAATAAACTTTATTTTATATAGCGTTTTAAGCGAATAGGTAAATAGATTGCTCATAAACCCAATCGCTTTTTCTACAGTGCCTTGCGAAAGTATTCGGCCCCCTTGAACTTTTCAACCTTTTGCCACATTTCAGGCTTCAAACATAAAGATATAAATTTTTTATTTTATGTGAAGAATCACCAACAAGTGGGACACATATGTGAAGTGGAACGAAATCTATTGGATTTTTGAAACTTTTTTAACTAATAAAAAAATGAAAAGTGGGGCGTGCAAAATTATTCGGCCCCTTTACTTTCAGTGCAGCAAACTCACTCCAGAAGTTCAGCGAGGATCTCTGAATGATCCAATGTTGTCCTAAATGACTGATGGTGATAAATAGAATCCACCTGTGTGTAATCAAGTCTCTGTATAAATGCACCTGCTCTGTGATAGTCTCAAGGTTCTGTTGAAAGCGCAGAGAGCATCATGAAGACCAAGGAACACACCAGGCAGGTCCGTAATACTGTTGTGGAGAAGTTTAAAGCCGGATTTGGATACAAAAAGATTTCCCAAGCTTCAAACATCCCAAGGAGCACTGTGCAAGCGATCATCTTGAAATGGAAGGAGTATCAGACCACTGCAAATCTACCAAGACCTGGCCGTCCCTCTAAACTTTCAGCTCAGACAAGGAGAAGACTGATCAGAGATGCAGCCAAGAGGCCCATGATCACTCTGGATGAACTGCAGAGAACTACAGCTGAGGTGGGAGAGTCTGTCCATAGGACAACAATCAGTCTTACACTGCACAAATCTGGCCTTTATGGAAGAGTGGCAAGAAGAAAGCCATTTCTCAAAGATATCCATAAAAAGTCTCGTCTAAAGTTTGCCACAAGCCACCTGGGAGACACCCCAAACATGTGGAAGAAGGTGCTCTGGTCAGATGAAACCAAAATCGAACTTTTTGGCCACACCATCCCCACTGTCAAACATGGTGGTGGCAGCATCATGGTTTGGGCCTGCTTTTCTTCAGCAGGGACAGGGAAGATGGTTAAAATTGAGGGGAAGATGGATGCAGCCAAATACAGGACCATTCTGGATGAAAACCTGTTGGAGTCTGCAAAAGACCTGAAACTGGGACGGAGATTTATCTTCCAACAAGACAATGATCCCAAACATACAGCAAAATCTACAAAGGAATGGTTCACAAATAAACGTATCCAGGTGTTTGAATGGCCAAGTCAAAGTCCAGACCTGAATCCAATCGAGAATCTGTGGAAAGAGCTGAAAACTGCTGTTCACAAACGCTCTCCATCCAACCTCACTGAGCTCGAGCTGTTTTGCAAGGAAGATTGGGCAAGAATTTCAGTCTCTCGATGTGCAAAACTGATAGAGACATACCCCAAGCGACTTGCAGCTGTAATCGCAGCAAAAGGTGGCTCTACAAAGTATTAACGCAAGGGGGCCGAATAATTTTGCACGCCCCACTTTTCATTTTTTTCTTAGTTAAAAAAGTTTCAAAAATCCAATAGATTTCGTTCCACTTCACAATTGTGTCCCACTTGTTGGTGATTCTTCACATAAAATAAAAAATTTATATCTTTATGTTTGAAGCCTGAAATGTGGCAAAAGGTTGAAAAGTTCAAGGGGGCCGAATACTTTCGCAAGGCACTGTACATAAACACAGCGTGATTGCTCTCTGAAAATGCCTTTCCTTTATTTCTAAGCTCAGATTTCAACTATAGATCGTATTATTATAAACTTTCTTGGAAAAATGTATTTTATGTAAACCATGTTTGCTATTAATTCATTTAGGGCTAAAATACGTTCATTGTCTTCCAATCGAGTCGAGTTGACATTGGAAGCCTGCCACACCCGGACTGTGCATTAGCATGTCGCCAGTATTGGCTTTAGTATTCCCCCACTTTCCCCTCAATTCAATTCAATTCAAGGTGTTTTATTTGCATGACAGATGGGTACAAGCAGTGTTAGGTATGTATATTGTAACACTTACGGCAGACAGGTACTGTGTAAGAGCCAGAGCACCAGAGCAGCGCACCGAGGGAGCGTCTGCATTTATAACTTAGTTTTTAAAATTAGTCAAGCAATATGAAGCATCTCCTTTTACTTAGTGCCTGAGCATAAAAAGAATAGGAGCATACTGCAACGCGTGTGAAGTCCAAGAAGTTAAAGCCTTCGATGCTTAAAATGTATAGGGAGAAATATAATACTGGTGTGTATGTTGTCTTTAAAGTACCGAGACCAGCCATATACTGTATGTTTAAGTTCCAAAATTAATATCGTTTATAGACTTCACACAGCGCCACCGGATTTAATAACGCAATAAAAACGCTATAAAATAATGTGACTAGGCACAGAAAAAGTTTACAGCACAGTACAATAATAAATGCTGACCATGACTTTAGAAGCATAAATTACCTTACACTCAATTTAAACACAAGCTGTCTTTCTGTATGAACCTCTAAGCTGGTTCATACAGAAAATGTAGAAATGCATTAGCCTGATTATGATTAAAAAACACATATAATTAAACACGCATTTGCGATTTAAATCAGAACACGGTTTAAATCAATATAAATGTTTATATTGTAACGCATACTGTCCAGCCTTCATTTCTCTATAAAAATTTACTCTGTTGCACACACACACACAATAGAAGAAGGAACCGCTGTCAGAAGGGAAGATATGTTCAAAATATCACAAATATCGATCATGTTGCGATATTTTGAAATATAAAAGTCAATTGATTGTCCATAATATCGCTTACCTATTTTTTCGAAGAAATGTTTGTTAAAAGAAAAGTCCAGCACCAGCTGGATTAGAACACACAACCTGCCAGTTGGTAGTCACGCACCTAGACCAGTCGGCTACAAGGCAGCTCGCATGAACAGGGAGGCGAAACAGCCCTACACAGCCCTGTCGCAGTACACGGATATAATCATACCGTTATTAAATTCTTGAGATACGCGATTCCATATTATATTCCCTTTTAATCAAATTCTAAAAGTATGCTTGTTGACTCCGGTATCACGTTAGTTAAAGACTTCGAAGCTTACAATGTTTAGGGAGAAATGGAATACCGGTGTGTATTTTTCCTTTAAAGTGCCGATTCCTGGAATCTGACTGGCTGACACCCCTCTGAAGTGGTTCCATAAAATCTGGTATACGGAAAAGAAAGCGTTGATAAATACAAGTGTCTTTTAATACACTCTTTGCTGTGCTCTTGAGGATCCTTGTGATATTTTAAGCTCTAGTTGAATGATAGGTGTCGCATTTTAAATCATTTTCGTAGTTAGAAATTATGAAACGCCCTGTTAAAAGCAAGGAAGTTTTTATGCCCGTTGAAGTAAAACAAAATGCCTGACAAAGTATGGCTTGGACAGATTCCAAGTGCTTGTACAAATGTGCTAAAGAAATTATACTTTGAGTATACAGCTTGTCCAAAGTCATCCATTATTAATACTATTAGTAATATCTTCAGTAAAGGCTTTGATGCATAAATATTTCTGATAAAGGTAGTTTGTGTACTTTTGTCCAACTGAGCAATCTTGCTTTCATAAAATATACCAACATTTGAATGACTGATGATTAACATGCTGTAATACACAGTTCAAAATTAAAGGCTCAAATGCTGTACATGAGAGGTTAAGCTCCCCCTGGCGGTTTTACAAGGCGACGCCGGATAGTTAGCCACGTGACACACATGAACTGCGTGATACCGCGACATGCCCACCGGGGTATGCCGCGAAATACCTCACCCATTTTGAATGGCTGCATCTTTAATTAATTTAATTATTAATTTATCTACTCAGTCATTTCTGATATTGACCATTTTCATAATACTTATTTGTATCAATATTATGTTAATAACTGAGTTATTTGTAAAAATATGAGTCTGTGTCTCTCTGTCAGGTGTCCTCCAAACTGGCCCTGGAGTGGACAGGGTCCTGCCCACACTGCCCCCTGAAGAAGGAGTCCCAGCCCCTGACAGGGCTGACTACGATGATGTTGGGGAAGAGGATGTCAGGGAGAGGATGGGTGGTGCGGGACTGACAGGGCTGTCTGGGAGAAACTCCTCCTGCAGGTCTAGACACAGAAGAGCTTCACCAACAGAGTCACACAGTCTTACAACAGTTCTGAGCACTGAGACTGTCTGACACTGTCTGTGACCTGAGTCCACTTCACTCCACTGTTTCCACACTGTCACTGTCTGTGACCTGAGTCCACTTCACTCCACTGTTCCCACACTGACACTGTCTGTGACCTGAGTCCACTTCACTCCACTGTTTCCATATTGTCCTCAGTGTCTGTGTCTACAGGACCTGCAGCTTGTGTTTTGCAAAACTGAGGCTTGAACATCCCATTTCTGCTCAGTCTTTCTTTTTCTACCATTTGATGTTCCAGATATAGGAAATAAAATTGTTGATTGATGTACAGTTCTGAATGTACCAGTTTTGATGGGAATATTTTTTAATACATTTTATTAAAGTTTTGCTTTGCAATAATCTTTGGTTTTGTTATGTTATGTATGACATTAAAGGTATCATTAAAAATTAAGGAGCCCTTGGTCACTTGGAATGATAAAATCAAGAGAAAGAAGAAAGTTACTTGTTTCAAATCATAAGTATCAGTAGATCCACACAAAGGACAAAAAACACTGTACACAAAGTCAGACACAACATAATAAAACCTAAATGTTATTTAAATTTCCCTACAAATCAAGAGAAATCAAGGGTCCTGCAAGAAGACACTGTATATATAGCATGACTAATCCTAAACCTACAGAAATTGTATAGCTACAGAGAGTTACAAAAGCATCTGGATTTAAATAACAGGAACACAGGAAAGTTAAAACTATAAACAGGAGTGACAAACTGACATTGTAAAACTCATGATCATAAAGGGTCAGGCCTTTTTAAACTAACTTGCTAAATAATATCAATAACTGTGGCAATAATAATATAATTAATAATTCCTTACACTTATATAGCACTTTTCTGGACACTCCACTCAAAGCGCTTTACAGGTAATGGGGACTCCCCTCCACCACCACCAATGCGCAACCTGGATGATGGGACAGCAGCCATAGTGCACCAGAATACTTACCACACCAGCTATCAGAGGGGAGGAGAGCAGACTAATGAAGCCAATTCATAGATGAGGATTAGATTGAGTGGTGGCTCTGTGGCTAAGGAACTGTGCCTGGAAAGTTGCTGGTTCACATCTTGCAGCTGGCAGAGGAATCCTACTCTGTTGGGCTCCTGAGCAAGGCCCTTAACCCCCAGCTGCTCCAGGGGTGCTGTACAATGGCAGACCCTGCACTCTGACCCCAAGCTTCTCTCTCCCCGCCTGTGTGTCTCATGGAGAGAAAGTTGGGGTATGTGAAAAGATAATTCCTAATGCAAGAAATTGTAAAGGGTTAATAAAGTGATGTTACTGTATTAGGAGGCAATGATTGGTAAGGGCCAATGGGAAATTTGACACATCTATGTAGAACAGAGGGACAGTTAGTCCTCAGTAATACCCATTAGCATGCATGGGTTTTTATTGTTTAGCCTCTAGTCTTTTTGAAAAAAAGCCCTGGGATTTTTAATAACACAGAGAGTCAGAACCTCAGTTTCACATCTTACTTGAAGGATAGAGCCTGTTTACAGTATAGTGCCCCCCTCACTATACTGGGGTATTAGCACCCCCTGCTGATCCCACTAACATCGCTTCAAGCAGCAACCTTAGTTTTTCCTAGGAGGTCTTCCATCCAGGTACTGACCAGGCTTACCTGTGCTCAGCTTTAGTGGGCTGCCACTTGTGAGTTGCAGAGTGATATGGCTGCCGGCGATAAACTAGAGCACCTGGAGGAAACTTATGCGAACATGGGGAGAAACCACTCGGCTCTACTCAAGGACAATTGTTATCTTCCACCTGCGATTTCAACATTTTCCTTGGAGGATGTCAAACCACAGAGCCTCTGCTGCGCTTCAGTGCCGGCTGTAGTGGACATCCTGTTGAACATAAAAAGCATATTGGGCTCCTTGGACTTGAAATTACCAGATAAAAGCCATTTCTCGTCACTTGCTCAGTGAGCAGGCTCAGCGCAAACAGAACGCCGGTGTCTCATAGCAGTGCGTCCAGGTAACTGTAAAAGGGCAGTGCCGCAGCTTAGCTGGTTAAAGTGCCTGTCTAGTAAATTGGTGATCCTGAATTCAAATCCCACCAGTGCCTTTCTTTCTCTCTCGTCGTGTAGAGTTTATCATTATGGGCAGCAGCAGGCGTCTGCCTTAAGTTTAATGTAAGTGTTCATTTCTGGAACAACTTGTTTTTCATAAACTACACACAAATTGCGATAGATAAAATACTAATCTCCCCTGTCAGTGCAGAAGAATTACTACCAGCTGGCAAGAAAATGATAACTATTTTTTTGTCTTTAGTCTTAAACCTATGAATGTAGAACAAAAGATGATATGGAAGATAACCCTTAGACGTTAATCGAAAGCTCAGTAAACGATAAAGCAGAGGCTCGTGTTCTGAATTCTGATCTGATTGTCTTGCTTCGACCTTTAAATTGTACACTGTGTAGACGCGTCAGTCTTCCTAACACAATTAAAGAGCCGCAGGCAAAAGTGCCTGTCAGGAGTTCAGTTCAGCTGCAGAGCACTTGTATCGCGTGTATAAGGCTTTGTTTTCTATCGCCACTCTGGATTTCTTTTTAAACGCGACATCTTATCTGTGATTATCTTTCGTGTGACTTCCCCCGTGTGTGAATATCCAGCGCGACACATAAAACCGTTTGTCTGTTTTAAAGAGATGCTATTTTTAAAACAGACAAAATGAAAGACCTAGTAGCTAAATACAAGTAGAAAACACGTGAATATAATTGAGAAAATTTGGACTGGAGCGATGTACAGAATTACTAATAGCAGCGCAAAGCTCACAGTGGTGTTGTTAGGGTGTCAGGGCCAGAGGCGCAAAAGATAAAGCGTCCGATTTCGGATCGGAAAATTGTAGGTTCGACGCGTACCTAGCTCGTAAAGTTTTTAAACCACATTTCTCAGCGTGAGTCTCCCGTTACGTCTCCAATTCTTTCCACACATTCTGCTTGTTTCACCGCCGATATTGTTGGACCACAGCCACAGAATCGAGAAGAGATACGGTTCTGATAAACTGTCTTAAATAATCACGTTGAAAAAGGTGACAAAGTTTTTTTTTCTTTAACATCACCTTACATTTGCCTGTTCAGTTCAAGTTATTTTCTGTACGCGCAAATTCCACCATTTTTCTGCTGTCTCCTGAGAAATGTGTCAAATCACAATAAGTAATACAATCTATTCAGTTAACACCCAGACGTGACTGAACACATTTAAGACTTACACCCCCTTTAAATATGTATTTCCTTCATTTCAGGTTCCTTCCCTTCATAGGAAACCTGAAAATTCACTATTGCATATTAAAGGCTGTACATGCATTACCTGTAATACAGCTACTAATAAAGATATACATTAATCTTAATAATACATTACACTTTTATTAATAAAGACGTATTGATAAAAATCATTGTGAATATTTGTGGTGTCTAGAAAACAATCTTAGCTAAATATTTCAAGCGATAGGTGCATATGTTCGTTATTGTGACTATATTATTTCCATTACATTCAGAACAGTTCAAATGCGATCACCTGTTCCACTATTGAGTTACTTAAACCCTGTGAAGAGGTGGTTTAAGTTAGTTTAAGTTAGTCTCCTACATCAGTAGGAAACACAGAGCCTTACATAAAAAAAAACAGAGCCGTAGTTTATGTGGTAATTTCAGGTACAATGTAAGAACTTAAGTTAACTAGTCCCACAGTAATGCGTGGGGTCCTATCAACAGAAAAAAAAAATCTTGTAACCCGAAAACACAACAACCACAAAACAAGAATTCTTCCGGAACCTAGGTAAGTCATTGCAGTAGTCTAACTACTACAGAAAATACATTTTAAAAAAATTACTTCATGGAACAACTTAAAAACAAAAAGAACATTAAAAACAAATCTGGGGAACAACAAAAACACAGAATCTAATGCGAGAGCATTTTCTAGTCCTCAGTACCCCATCGTGCTCCCTTAGTCCCAGTAGACCTCTCGTCTAAGAAGATATCTCTCATCTGTGTACAGATCAGCAGGGGGTCCACAACTGATGGGAAATTAAGTAGTGACCTGCGTCGGCATGCGTAAGCTGCAAAGGAAAAAGTATAGGTTTATTCCATGCTCAAAAGAGAAGGAAACACGACGTGGACCCTTCTTCGGGTGTGACGTGGAACAAACCCTTTACCTGTTCCTTTGATGTTAATTAAGACCGGATCTCCAGCAAATACCTTATAGACTGCAATCCCACTGGATAAGGTGTTAAAGATGACTTATAAGTAGCAGCATCTAAAGTGGACAGTTGCTTTCAGTAGCTAAAGACATACTATACCACTCCAGGTGAGGCTCAAACTCACAACCTCGGCATAACTCCGTTGTGCACTGCTGTATAAGTACCACACGCTGACCGATTGCGCCACTGGAGCTGTACGCTTTGCTTTCCCTTCACAGACTGACGTTGCACAAACAGGGTGAAACAGGGTTTCGGTTGTGGATCCACCTCCACATGGGGGAAAGGGACAGTAAAATAGCAAAGAAAATGCAAGAGAAGAAACTGAAAGAATTGTGCTCAATGCAAAGTAGGAAGGAAAGAGGTGGCTAGATACATAAAACAACTAATTTGTAACGACATTCCTTGCTGACAATCAGCAGTTGGATTTCTCTTCATGTTCTGCTGTGCAGTTTGAACGTTTGTTCTCCCAGATCGGATGGTTATATGAGATCAGCTGATATAAATTAGGACTAATCAGAATCAATACAATTGATGTCTGGCAAAGGCAAATAACCTTTGTACATGATCTGGAATGTGACTGGTTAAATTTCAGCACAGTTACAACCCCCTTTATAAAGGGTGTGCACACTTACACAACCAAGGCATTGAAAGTTTTTTTTTTATTATTGTTTCAAAAAATGTTCCATTTGTTTTCTTTCTTAAATGTTGTTGCTTAAAAGATCTTATTAAATGTGAAAAAAATCTGATTGTGAAAAGGTCAAAATGATAGTGAAAAAATGTGTAATGTGAGGAAAGATTAATTGTGGGAGCCCCTTGACTCCTTGTGTCGTTCTGTATTTCTCTCATTCTACAGGGAGTGGTGCTGTCGCTTCTGGATAAAGTCTGTCAGTGGTCATTCCAGACGGGTCAGGTATGACTGCACTTCGGCACAAGAAAAGACATGTGATTTGCGAGGATCCCGGCAGTGGCTTTGTTTTTTCGAGAGCCCAGATAGCTCAGTTGGTAGAGCATCAGACTTTTAATCCGAGGGTCCAGGGTTCAAGTCCCTGTTTGGGCGGTTGTGCTTTTCTTCAATCTATTGTGAATGTCATTCTAAATCGTCTTTTATCTTTCCCTCTTCTAGCTGTACTATGGTTATTTTAAATGTTCATTACTTGTATTTTCTTTAGTGTTTCCTTTCACAAACCGAAAATGTTCAAGACGAACTTGTCACTGCACTCCACGTAGATAATCCAAATGAAATCACAGTAGAGTACAGGACATGCAGTGAGGAGCTCACACAGTGAGTACTCTTGAATATGACAAGAGGAAAGGCACACTGCACATCTGCAGAACATCATGTCCGAGTTTACAGTGACATCAGAGATTGGAAGCAAAGTAGTTTTTTTTAAAGGTTCAAGGAATCCTGAATATGTTTGCTAAAGTATTTCAGAAACACAGTCAAATCGAGTACGATTGCTGCACAGATCTGCATTCTGCAATTAGAATACTGTTTGTGTGCTGTATAAAATACGCCATTCAAAACTTCTAAAACAGAAGAGATACAATTCGGAATTTGTCTTCCGGTAAAAATAAAATACACAGGCGCTATAAGCAGAGTCTGAAGCCTGCTCCACAGAAGAACTATATTCAGAGTGCCAAAGAAGTCATAACAACGCAAACTCAGACTACAAGTGCTGAAAAGCCATTATGAATGGTAACTGGTAATTGGCTGGTTTAAAGCTTCAGTCTCTTCGAAGGTGTGACTTGTAATCCCACTTCTGCCCCATATTTCCTTGTTAAGGTATTTTTGTTGTTGCCTCCATGCAATTTAATTAATTTCAGAATAATTAATTTGAACAACAGTAATAATCATATTTATTTTATTTTTTATGTTTTTTTTATTTAAAAAATGTGATAGCCTTGATGGGAAACAACTGGGTCCTGCAGATGTGGTGGCCAAGTGGTAAAGTGTTGGGCTTGTAAACCGAAGATCTCAAACTATTGAGAAAAGATGTATGGTAAAATGTGAAAGACTGAATTATGAAAGCAGCAGGAGAAAGGTGCAGCACAATGCAATTTGTGAGTATTCTGCATTGTTAAAATGCACTGGGTTTTATGCTGCTTGGATTTCTTTCTAGCCTACAAAGTGACCACTGTTTCATTTTCTATTCACCCACTCCTTTTGAAATACACTTCTCAAACTTCCAAAGGTTTCATGTGTGACAGCATTCCCCTGCAAATGTTGTTTCCACGATGTATTGGGCGAACCCGAATGAAATATTTTAGTGATGGTTCAAATGCGAGGAATTTCAGGAAAACCTGGAAAGGTAACACATGCATTAAATGACATAAATTTAAGCGTGTGGTCAGCATGAACAGAACAACGCAGTGCTCAGAAAAATGATATAAAGCCGCAATTCCTCTTTTATCTCGGGCAGATCATTCCGATACGATGTTTCTGCAGAAGAAATGAGAAATGCCGAACTCCAAAACACGTTGTTGCCATTATTGTTACCCCTGCTCCTGTAGTTTTAAACTCTAATCAATGGGTATGCAATGTTGTCTAGGGGCTGGACTACTTTGCTCTGTCCAAATTCCATTATGTGAATTTACGCTTTTTTAATAACAGCATTAACAATACAATGCGTGCTCAAAAACCATTACTTATTAGCTTATGAAGTGGCAGTGTTTTGACAAAGTGTGGTATTCGAAAAGTAAATGCTGAAGTGTTTAATACTTGCTCGTGTGTAGATCTCCCTCCATTTAGACAAACTCTTGCTTGCCTGATGCTTTCAAAGCAATATCTGAATCAAGACCCAAAGTGGAAAGAAAGCTGAATTACGCCAAAGGTCATAAGGCACTGGGGATTACTCTACGCCATCAGGTCCTGCTAGGAGCATTGGAGGGATGAAATGGACACAGAGGGACCCAATGTGGGGGCTGAACCCACAGTTCTGAGATTAAGAGATTCAAGCTCTATCGACTGCACCTATTTAAAGCTTGTGCTACATCACTAATGTTTCTAGTTGTGGATGAACATGACATAATATAACAGCAGGAACATGTGGCCCACAAGCAGTGACAGTATCGCTATCACATTTGGCTGCAGTATATTGTGTTGGCAGCAACAATAACTTTCCTGCAGAAATGGGAGTGCCTTTAATACAGCTCTTTCAATCGGATAGAGTAACAAGAACCGACCTAAAGTTTCGGCTGTGGATACATCTCCACATGGGGGAAAGAGACAGTAAAATAGCAATGAAGAAACAGAACGAATTGTGCTCGCTGCAAAGTAGGAAAGAGGTGGTCAGACATAAAACAGCTTGGTGATAATTTGCAGCGACAGCTGTGTGTTATTTAGTACACGGATTTCTCTTCATGTTCCTTAAGATGTGTAATTTGAACATTGGCTGTATGAGAACAGTTTCTTCTAAAGTCCTGTCAATTGACAGTGGAGAGCTAGCTGGTGTACGTCTTCAAGAAGACTCTCTTTAAGGCAATTACAAGTTTCTCGATTAAATCTGCGTCATATTTTTAAAATAGTTAGGTAATGAGCAACGAGAGTATAAATGAATTATCCCACCCTCCATTCGAAGATAAAACTTAATGTGTGGTCTAAGTTTCCTTGAACCTATTAATGTTTGTAATTATTGGACATCCCCGGTGATATTGACTAAGGAACTCAATTTTTACTTGTTGTAGTTCAACATGTGCAAAACACTCATATTCCCTGCAAATATCGGCAAGGTCAATGATATTCTCAACAATTCGTGCCATTGCAATTTGTGCAATTCGTGCCATACTTTTTCCCAATGTATTCTGACATGCCAAGATCAGAGGGTCATATTTGAAAAACGGTGCATTAAAATGTCTTGTACTTCAGGATTTTGACAGTCTGTTACATTGTCTCTCACACCTCGGTGTCAGAATTGTAAGATGTTTTCATAATCGGGGGGAGGGCCGTAGCAATAAGCAGAAAGTGCAGTCACCTTTTCCCAGTGTAAGTCTGTGTTGTGGTGAGTTTTTAAAATTGGTTTGCGATTTTCTAAAATATATTCCATACAAAAATATAATTTGGACAGTGGCTATTTATTTTGATATTCCCTTTCACTGAGGATGTCTACAGTATTCCAGCCGGATTAGTACTGATCAAAGAGAGCTATCTACAGGTAAAAGGCGACATAACATCACAGCAGCAGCATTTAAGGTGGAACGAAAAACGCGAATAAGAAGCCAGCTTCAGCCTCGTAGCAGACCCTGGGAGGCTCGCTCAAAATAATCATCTTTCCAAGTACTTCAGAGTCATATTTAGATCGCTTCACTGCAATTCTATGTGATCGATGGAAGATGTTAAGCCATCGAGCCTGTACGGCGCTTCACATTGAACTCTTATCTGGCACATGCAAAGTAACAGATAAAAGCCATTTCTCATGCTTTCTTTTTTTAGATTTTTTTATTAAATGTATAAAGAATTTACAAATACAAATACAACCAGAGGATCAAAACAGGTACAAGAGAACAGGCACAAACAGAAAAAAACATTTAACTGCCAGAGGTAATGAGGTAAATTATGTGAACAGATTGTATTTTTTACATATATCATATGTTTTCCTTGCTTTATTATTTCTCAAATTTTTTATAGAATTTAAATAGTGTTGCAGCTCCACTGTCACGCCCTCTGCAGCCAGAGGGCGCTCCTTCTCTGTCCTGTCCCTAGTTTCCAGTCTGCTGTCCTTCCTGTCCCTCTCTTTCCCTTGGGCTATATATTTCCGGGTCTTGCACTCTGTCCTCGCTCAGCATTGATGTTTGGATGTCCTGAGACCCGCCTAGCACCAGGGCGCCCCATGTCCGCTCCCTGAGGGCTTAGGTTTCTATACGGCATTCCTGAACTCTTTACACTAATGAGCCCGGGCCTTTTTCCCGTCTCGCCGCTACGCATATGGGTCTTTTTCCGCTCTCCTGCTCCCCACGGTTAGTCCCTTTGGACGTCCGTGACATCCACCTCAAAAGTACTAAAAAGGGGAGTATTATTAGACCATTTGGATTCATGGATGTGAAATTTACCAAGAATGATTATTACAGTGCCTTGCGAAAGTATTCGGCCCCCTTGAACTTTTCAACCTTTTGCCACATTGAGGGTGATGAGCTGTGTTGCTTTTACGCCAAACATATCGTTTTGCATTGTGGCCAAAAAGTTCGATTTTGGTTTCATCTGACCAGAGCACCTTCTTCCACATGTTTGGGGTGTCTCCCAGGTGGCTTGTGGCAACCTTAAGACGAGACTTTTTATGGATATCTTTGAGAAATGGCTTTCTTCTTGCCACTCTTCCATAAAGGCCAGATTTGTGCAGTGTAAGACTGATTATTGTCCTATGGACAGACTCTCCCACCTCAGCTGTAGTTCTCTGCAGTTCATCCAGAGTGATCATGGGCCTCTTGGCTGCATCTCTGATCAGTCTTCTCCTTGTCTGAGCTGAAAGTTTAGAGGGACGGCCAGGTCTTGGTAGATTTGCAGTGGTCTGATACTCCTTCCATTTCAAGATGATCGCTTGCACAGTGCTCCTTGGGATGTTTGAAGCTTGGGAAATCTTTTTGTATCCAAATCCGGCTTTAAACTTCTCCACAACAGTATTACGGACCTGCCTGGTGTGTTCCTTGGTCTTCATGATGCTCTCTGCGCTTTCAACAGAACCTTGAGACTATCACAGAGCAGGTGCATTTATACAGAGACTTGATTACACACAGGTGGATTCTATTTATCACCATCAGTCATTTAGGACAACATTGGATCATTCAGAGATCCTCGCTGAACTTTTGGAGTGAGTTTGCTGCACTGAAAGTAAAGGGGCCGAATAATTTTGCACGCCCCACTTTTCATTTTTTTATTAGTTAAAAAAGTTTCAAAAATCCAATAGATTTCGTTCCACTTCACAATTCTGTCCCACTTGTTGGTGATTCTTCACATAAAATAAAAAATGTATATCTTTATGTTTGAAGCCTGAAATGTGGCAAAAGGTTGAAAAGTTCAAGGGGGCCGAATACTTTCGCAAGGCACTGTACATTGACTATAAATAAATGCTCTTTTTCCAAATTTTCTATTAAACAATACAATAAAATATCAAAATCCTTCAATCTAAAAAACACCTTTAACTGCCTGCAAACAAAACTCTGCAAGTCTGTCCAAAACAATTTTACAAACACACACCTAACAAAATAAATGCACCAAAGATTCCTTTTCAGTCCAACAAAAAACACACAGATCGTCCTGCTCATGTTTAAATTTAAAGAGTACTAATTTAACTGAATAAAACTTATGAACAATTTTAAACAATATCTATTTAACTTTATTTGTAATACAAAATCTATCAGGAGTTGTCCAATATTTTCATACATTGCATTCCAAAAAGACTAACAAGAAGGGATAAGATGGGGTTTACAAAGATTCCTAATATGAGTATTGTTACACTTCTTATCCATCCAAGAATAAATCAGTTGTAGGACCCCGAAGAAAGTCAGTCCTATTAGCACTTTGACTTGCTTTTAATAAGCCCACTACACCTTCCGGAAAATTCAGGATAAGTAAACAATCTACCATCTTCATTCAACAGTTGAGCCACTAAATACATTTTGTTGTTAAACCAAGTATGTAAAAAAAAATATTTTTAATCTTAATGTCTTTATTATTCCAAATATAATATGTATGTGATATGTGGTGAAAAATTGTGTTTGTAAATAATACTTGCTTATTAAAATTAGATAACTTAACTGGGTTTTTTATATCAAAGTTACATTTTAACAGAAAGTCAAGATCCCCAACATTCTGAAAAATTATGTTTGGAATAAAATTCCAAATACTATATTTATTATTAATATATTTCCTAATCCAATTACTTTTAAAAGTTATATCTGACATATAAAAGTCTATAACATTCATGTCCCCTTGGTTTTTTGGTTTACCCAAAAGGTGTTTTCTAATATAATGAGGTTTATTCTTCCAAATAAAGTTATATAACTGAAATCTTTTTTTTATTTTTACTTAAAATAGGTGTAAAGTCCAATGCACATCTTTCATCTTGGTCTTTACAGACTATAATACCCAGATAAAAGCCATTTCTCATGCTTTCTCTGAGTCTTGGGGCTGCAATTGCATGTAAAGGAGGTGACTTGAAAATGAAACGTGTAATCACCTTACAGAGGGTCTTCACGACAGGGTGCGTCAGCTAGTTCTGCAAACTGCACAGTTTAAGGCACATGAAGAGAAATCCGTGTGCTGATTGACTCAAAAATGTCGCTACAAATAATTTGCCAGGTTGATTTACTTGTCCGACCACCTCCCTCCGCCTCCCTTTGCTGTTAGCACAATTCTTTCAGTTTCTTTTCTTGTATTTTCCTTGCTATTTTACTGTTCCTTTTCCCCATGTGGAGATCGATCCACAACCAAAACCGTTTTCTCCCTGTGTTTCTGCAGCATCAGTCTGTATGAGGAGCACAACGTGCACAGCTCCAGTGGCGCAATCGGTCAGCGCGCGGTACTTATACAGCAGTACATAGCAGAGTCATGCCGATTACAACAATTTTATTTCTATTGATAGGACCCCACGCATTACAACGGGAGTAGTTAACTTTAGTTCTTACATTGTACCTGAAATTACCACATACACTACTACTCTGTTTCCCTTTTTCTAAAAGGCACAAGTGAAGTTTGTTTTTCCTTGCTGCTGATTGGTAGCTACAATGGGTCAATTGCGATAAACTTATATACAATAAACTCCGCTGAAATTTGTCAGCAGCTCTGTACTAAACCTGTTCTCAATTGCAACAAACCTAAAATAACAGCTGCTGCCCGTTAGATGTTACTGCATTAGGAGTCTAGCTTAAACCACCTCTTCATAGGTTTTAAGCAACTCAGTAGCGGACAAAGCAGAACAATTGATCACATTAGAATTGTCTTGAATGTAATGGAAATAATGTACTCATTAAGTAACAAGCTTATGCACCACTTGCTTGAAAATTATTATTATATTTAACTAAAATTGCTTTCCAGACACCACAAATATTCACAATGAATGTTATCATTACACGTATTTATTAATAAAAGTGTTATTTATTAATAATTAAGTTCCATGTATATCTTTATTAGTAGCTGTATTACAAGTAATGCATATACAGTCTTTATTATAGTTAGTTTTCAGTTATCCTGGGGAGGGAAGAGAATGGAAATTAAGGAAATAAAAATTTAAAGGGCTTTTAAGTCTTCAATGTGTTCTGTCATAGCTGTGTGTTGTCATATCTGGGTGTTAATTTAGTATATTTGTTGTATTATTTTTTGTGATTTGACACTACACTTGTGTTTCTCAGGAGAAAGCAGTAAGATTTTTTTTTATTTGAGGGTACAGAAAATTTTATTGTAAGGCCAAATGTAAGGTTATGTTAAGAAAGCATTATTGTTACCTTTTGCAATGTTATTTATTTAAGACGGTTCTTCGGAATAGTGTCCCTTACGCATCTTTGACTGTAGTCCAACAATAACGGTGCTGAAATAGCCGGAATGTGTGGGAAGAAGATGGAGATGGAACAGGAGGCTTATTCAGTCGATAGAAAGGTTGTATAGGACTGAACACACTACAGTTATGGTATTGGGTTTAAGAGCATTACGATCCTACAGTCTCCTGATCTGTAATCAGATGCGTTATCCAATGCACCACTGACCCTTGTACCGCATTCCTCAAGTGCACCACTGTGAGCTTGCGCCCTTGCGCCGCTACAATAATAAATCGCCCCAGTCCAAATTTTCTCAATTAGGTGCACGTTTTCTATGTGTATTTAGTTAATAAGTCTTTCATTTTGTCTGTTTTAAAAATTGCATCTCTTTAAAACAGACAAACGAGTTTATGTGTCGCGCTGAAATTCACACATGAGGGAATTCAAATGAAAGAAATCACAGAAAAGATATCGCGCTTAAAAATAAATCCAGAGTGGAGACCTGGTGATAGAAAACAGAGCTTCATACGATGCATGAGATGCTTTACCTCTGAACTAAACTCGTCTCTTTAATCATGTTAGGAAGAGTGAATAGTCAACAGTGTACATTTTAAAAATCAAAGCAAGACAATGAGACACGAAGAGAATTCGGAACACGAGCCTCTCCTTCATTGTTTAATGAGCTTTTGATGAACATCTAAGTGAAAGACAAATTCACTATTTTCACTTTGTGATTAAAAAACACTTTTATCACACATTAAGCACTCCTGATGGTGTCGAATAGTTCTCTTTTCTACCCTCATCATTTGAGGATCCCCAGCTAAAATATCTTTTTAAACTACAACCAAATTGCAATATTTTGAATATCTCTGCAACTATCAGGATGCTTAAGGACATCCAAAGAAACCCCATCACATTTAGGGGAGACGGTGTTGAGGTCGGATTAATTTGAAATGAGTCTCTGGGGACTTCTGATTTACCAACGTTATGTTTAACTGAAGGATACGCTGACTGACTGTGCCATAGAAACTAACGCACATTACCTTTTTCTACATTCACAGGTTTTTGGCTAAAGACAAAAAAATCGTTTTTGTTTCCTTGCCAGCTGGCAGTAATTCCTCTGCACTGACAAAACAGATGAGTATTTTATCTTTCGCAATTTGTATGGATTTTTTTAAAAACAAGTTGTTCCAAAAATTAAATGAACACTTCCATTAAATTTAATGTAGAAGCATGTTGCTGTCCATAATGATAAACTGTGCAGCAAGACAGGAAGGAAGGCACCACTGGGATTCAAACCCACAATCCTCCTGTTTACTAGGCAGGCACTTTAACCAACTAAGCCATAGCATTCTCTTATCATAGTGTTAATCCCGCATCAGCAGGGTCAGCTTGTCGGCACGCCCGTCTCCATTTGGTGGTTTGAGCTGACGTTGCCATGACGTTGCCATTCAGTGCGACCGAGAATACTCCAACTGGCGCACCGCTACGCCTGCCGTCGGAGAACTAAGCCATGGCACTGGCATCAAATATCCCTTTTACAGCCACTTGGACACATCTCAATTGCTCTGAGTCACCTGCATTCAGTATGTGCTGCGCCTGCTCGCTGAGCAAGTGACGAGAAATGGCTTATGTCCAAGGAGCTCTGTTACGTCCCAGTGTGTGTTCTGTGTGTGTTTTTTTCTATGTTCCACACTGCTGACCCTTGATTGTTCTCCCTTCCCCATTGGCCCACCATTACTCCACTGTTTCAGTATGATATCATCATTAATTAGCCTCAGCCAATCAGAACACATCTTATTCACTATATAACATGGAGGCTTTCAGAAAGAAGAGGCCTTTCGTTTGATTTTGGTCCCGTTCGGTTTTGGTTATCGTTTCGTTTCGTTTCGTTCCGTTTCGTTTCGTTTCGTTTCGTTTCGTTTCGTTTCGTTTCGTTTCGTTTCGTTTCGTTTCGTTTCGTTTCGTTTCGTTTCGTTTCGTTTCGTTTCGGCTTCGTTTTGCTTTGTGTTTGTGTATTTTCGTATAGCTTCGGCTTTGTTGTTTTGTTGGTTTTACGTTAGTTTCTTTGTACTTTCGTTTGTTTGTGTGTTCATCCTTGATTTGTCATTACCTTGCCCAAGTGTTACATGTTCAACTTATGTGTTCTTTTGTACCCTGTCCTGTTGATTGCTCTTGTTTTTTCCTTATTTGTATTCCTGGTTCACTTGTGTTTTTGTGTGAACTTTTGTATATAAGGTTAGTTTAGGTTGTTGGGTACACTTACACACTTAGTTGATTTTGTATTAGTGCACTAGTTTAGTACGGGTGAGTGCCGTTTGTCTTGTATGGTTTTGGGTAGTCAGTGCAGGTTAGCTAGGGTGTTGAAGATGCCGAAGACCGTGTGTTTCGGGTTTTCTTTTGTAGTCAGATTAGCTTTCCCTCACTGTCCTAGCCAGCTCCATTTTTGTTTGTTATTTTCTTTCCTTTGGCACCACTCTAGTTCCTTACCCTTATCACGCTTCCTAGTCCCTCACCAAAACCCCCCCTGCTTCCAAAAGAATTATCCTAAATGTTACACTCCTTTTCCCCTAGACACTTGGGGTCGTAACAAGCTCAATATGCTTTTTATGTTCAACGGGGTGTCCACTACAGCTAACACTGAAGCGCAGCACAGGCTCTGTGGTTTGACATCTCCCAAGGTAAATGTTGAAATTGTAGGTGGAAGAGGAAAATTACCCTTGAGTATGGGGAAAGAGCCAACTCATGTCCGGAGGGGGCTAAAGCACATACGGAGGTGGCTTAGTGGTTAAGGTAATAACCTCTTAAAACATTATACTCTGCACAAGTAGGTTCGAACCCCATCCTCCTCGAGGAAGGGCTTTGACACATTTTGACCTTTTTAAACTTGGTGTGCTTTTGTTTTGTTTGTTCGCTCCTATACTGTAACAATAATATTTCTAGATGTGCATGAACATGGTAGGCTGACAGCAGGAACATGTGGCCCACAAGCAGTGACAATATCAGAGGTGTCTGCAGTGTGTTGGTTTGTGAGCAACGATAAAATAACTTGACGTGGAAGCAGGTGTGCCTGCATTAATACAGCTCCATCGAGAGGAAAAGGTAACACAAGAACAGACTTAAATTCAACAGCAAGTTTCTGTAGCTGAAAATGGAAACTACTCCACATGATGATTGAACTCACAACCTCAGTATAACTTCACTATAAAAGCACCACAACCTGACCGATTGTGCTACTGGAGCAGCACAGCACAATAGTATATTTTCCTCAGTGCACTCAAACAGTGCTACTTCCCTAGCCTACCAGCTTCAAGACTTTTTTAAATCGATCAAAGATTCATTGGAAAAGGTTTGTCGATGGGTCAGGTGGGAATCACACCCGGATTCACTGCTTGCAAGGCAGCTATGTTCATCATTATACCCAGGACTGGCGCCAGGGGAACGATCTGTAAAAACATAGACACTATGTAACGTGCCGTTCCTGAATGGATAGTCCCCTGCACATCAAACAGTCTGATGTAGTAACTGTGAATTCGGGGTTAGTGTAGTTATCTGACCATTGACAAAGTACAACTACTTTTTACGGCACAAGTTAAGTAAGTGAAAGTGTTCAAAAACTTTTTATCCAAACCTTTTATCCAAAACTGAGGGGGGTGGGACTGTTCAGTTGAGGGGGCAATTTTGGCATGCCAGTAACATTTTCACAAAATGTCCAAGAGTTACGAAAAGATTTACTTTGTGTATAAAGTACATTGTGTTCAGACTGTAAGTTCACAACACGAGAAATACTGCTCAATATGGGATCCTGTCCAGGAATATCAGGGCTGTAGGGGGTCAGATCTATAGATGTAGTAAACACATTAGTGGAGACGGTGTGTCTGCTCTCTGTGTGAGAGCCAGACAGGAAGAATAATCTGTGGTCTGGGAAGAAGAGACCCTCGTTGGAAGAGCGGAACTCCTCACAGGAAAGAATGAAAAAAAAAATCTTTCTCCTCGGGGGAATTAAAAGCACTTAGGGGGAGTGACCTCGTTGTGCAACGGAAGTGATACCCCATCAGAAGGTTGTGTGTTCAAATCATGTCGAGATCGGCTGATGTATTTTCAGGTTCAGCTGGTTCCGAACCCAGAAACTACACCATGTGGTTTGGTTTTATCTGTACACCACATAGATAATCTAAATGAAATAACAGAGCAGTACAGAACACACATTCAGGAAATTACACAGCAAGTCATTTTGAACACAACAAGAGAAAGGGCACACTGCACATCCGTGAAACATCACGTCCGACTTTAGAGACAGTTACATCACAGAATGGAAGTTTCAGGGCCCTTTTTCATTACAGGTTCAAACTAACCTGAAAGTTACAGAGTTTTAGGTCACTTTTGTATTAAAAGTGTCTGAAGCCTGTAAATATAATTTGCCCTTTTTTAAATTGTGGTTGAAATCCAATCCCATGTACCAAGACCTTACAGTATATTCATGTTAATTATAATGACCAACGCTATTGGACATTAGCTGGTGCTTTTTGTAATGATTTGCTATTTCATGCTGGAAAGAAGGAAACCCGACCCAACGTTTACTTTAAGGTGCGGTTCATTCACATAATGGACATCTATTTCTGAGTAGCCTGATTTAAAATCACATGAACCCGGTAGAAGTCGAACCTACAATCTCATGATGCAAAATCAGATGCGTTATCCATTAAACCACTGGCCAATCATGTTACTGAATTGCACCATGGTGGGTTCAGCGCTGCAACTAGTAATACACCATCCCATCTAAAATTTCTAAGTGAGAAACGTGTTTTCTACATTTTTATCAATTTTAAAATATCATCTCTTTAATACAGACAAAGGGTTTGTGTGTCATTTTGAAATTCTGATTGATTTAGAATTCAAAGAAAAAGATGTTTTCTTCAACAACGCAGTGCAATTATGACATCTTCACTCTACTTCTCTCTTGTAGTAAAGCAGACCTTGCAGTGTTAGCATTTGCTCCAGTAAATTAGGTCATGTATCATGTTAAATCACTTATTCAAAACAAAACATTTCCTGGTGTAAGTTTTCTCCATGAAAAAAAATACATTTTTCCCTTACATGATTTCTCGTTTTTTTTTTTTCCATCAGAGTACAGAAAGAAGAAAAAAGGGAAAAGCAGTGTCGCAAAAAAACTCCATCGCCCTTGGGAGATGTCAAGCTCATCGGATATGAAAAGTGCCCAATAAAAGCAATTTCTCTTCATTTATCTTAGCGTTGGGGCTGCTATTGTGTGTAGAGGAGGCAACTTGCTCAGCCAGCAGACTCGGCGCTTACTGAATTAAGGTATGTTTTGAGTGTCATGCTGATCGTCTTATAAATGCAAAAGAAACTTTTAAAGCTGATGAAAGTTTTCCATTGTAATTTGCATATAGCTATAACGTCCCTGGAAGAGAGATTTTATCAGTTGCACTTAATCGGTATTTTTTACTTTTTGTTCAGTACTGGAAATATATATTTTTAAGTTTTCTAAAGAAGATCTCATGAAGTATTTCCAGGACCTACCTTTAGCACTAAATAGCGATATTAATGGAGCAGAAATGTAAGATAAATTGATGATCTGAGCTAAAATAGTCCTTACACGCCTCCTGTAACAGTGTTCGTATTCATAGAAAGTTATATTCTTTTTCAACCCCAAACGTTGCTATTGCATTAAGCTTTGTGCAACCATTAGAGATTTCGGTAGCTTCTGAAGAGCGCACTTTTCCAAACTGAAACCTATAAGAACATTATTCAAGACGCACCATGTCCCAGAATCATTCATCGGGACTAGGATTAATATCAATGGAAAGGACTTCAAAATAAAAGATTTAACTGAAATATTAAAAGAGTAGGAAAGCATTTAAAGTAGAAAAAAATCAGTTCAGATGATATTTAATTTTTTGAGAAATGGGCACATACATCAGCTCAGTGAGCAGTGCGAGGTGCTCTCCTGGAGATGATGTTAAATTAGTTAAAATCATGTGATAGTTAAAAAAGCTTAATACTTAGTGAAACAGCCAGCACAAATGGTTGCGTTTGTGATTATGTCACTTCTCTACTACAGCAGCGCCGGTAAAAGACCCTCTGGAAGCAGTAAAGCTCTGCACAACTGAATTCGTTGCTATTTGGAGAAATCCACAAACTCGTGTTTTTCGTGTGCTTTAAAAGACAGCCATACTCACCGACAAAATAAAGACACTGCTGCTGATTTTTTCCGAAGCACAGTTGACCTTTCTGAGCCAATTGATGAAGTTCACCCAATGAATACTATAGCAGAAGGTGGAGGAAAGTGCAACTTTGTAACTACTGCAACCACAGGAACAACGGCAAGAAGCAGAATCAATTTCCCATCGAGTGGTGGTGTTGTCTGAGGTACGCAATGTGAACGTGTGCAGAGAATCCAACAATCTCAAAACTTGGACAAAGTATTTCTGATGGAGCGCTGTGTGCAAAGATTGAATAAGCTTTGCTACTGCCGATGATTCTGTGTGAAAAAGCACAGCATTCAAGTTTCACAGACAAATGCACCATGCCTACAGAACCAATTTTAAAAACAATTGCGGCACACTACGATTCACACTGACTCAAAAGTGATCACGGCAGATGTTGTTCCCTGCATAATGCTGAAGGGACCAAAGAGCATTGCTGTTGGGAACACAAAATGAGGCTTTTTTATGCCTTGATGTTAAGCTGAGAAAGACTATCTTGAAACACCTAGTTCAGTCTCTCAACAGACTGTCAAGCAAAGCTTTTACCCATTGAACTCGCAATAGAAGGAAGGTCTTAACCCACAAATACTTAGCAGAAGCGAGATTCAAACCTAACCCAGCGAAGAAATTGGAGCACAAAACTAGCACCATAGACCACCCAGCCAACACCTTACTTTTTCAGAGAACGCCGGGTGGGTTCAGCTCTTGTGAGACGCGTGGAAATGACTGCACCTTCGTTTTCCGAGATGTTTTTCCTGTTTTAGAAATGCTTTGGGCGGTGTGTTTTATATAACGCACAAACAGTATAATGATTGTATACTGTAGACCTGTGTAGAAATCATACTGGATGTGACTAGGATTCTGAAATATTTCTTGAAAAGGTATTCAGGGCTGCTTGAATCTATAATAAATAAAAAAGTGACCCGAAACTTCCTACCTTCCAATCAATGATGTCGCTCTCCCTAAACCCGTACGTGATGTTTTGCAGATGTGCAGTGTGCCTTTACTCCTCTATTAAAAATGACCTCTGTTGTTGGGCGGAGTTGAAAGAGAACTAACTGCTCAGAAAAAGTACGTAACAATAAAATGTTTCTACACTTCAGAATGTCCCTTTAAATCCCTGCTCACACACGTCGGTGTGGAGAGCGGGCAGGTAGAGAGCTTTTACAGATGCTCATGATGTTTCTCATGGGGTGTTGCCTGCAGTAGCATCTCTCTCCATGCCTTTGGAAACAAAAGAGTGACTCCAGTGCAAGGTAAGGTCAGAACAGTTGGTCTGATTGTCTTAGAAAACAAGAAATTAAAATCAACAGGGAAATTGAACAATACAGAAATCAGTGCAGTATACAATAGGAAGCAATCAAACAAAATGCTCAGCAAAAATAGTTACGTAGTTGAGTAAATTGGTGTAAAAAAAAATATTTGTAAGCAAATGAGAGCCCACGCTGCGCGTGAAACACATCAATCGTTCAGCATTTCTGAAACGTTTAATTGAATTAACAAAGAAATCCTCTCCTTAAACTTCGAAAAGGATTATCTGTTGAGCCAGCAGGCGTAACACTGCAGTTGCCCGTTTCTAACAGGTGTTTGAAGTTGTGGATAACATTTAGCAGGTTTGGCGCCAAGGCTTAGCTGGTTAAGACGCCTCACTAAAAACCAGGAGAGTACATTGGACTTCTAGGGCTTGATAGACTGAAGTCATTCAAAGGTTGTGGGTTCGAGTCCCACCAGAGTCATGTATCATTTTGATTCAACCTTTCGAAATCCTTTAGGGATTGGTGTTGATCAAGTCAAATACAGGACTTCTTAAGAGTCCACAGTTGAAAATGAACCAGCAGCCACAAGAAAGAAATTAGCACTGGACTGTGATCACATTACTCCTGTCCTGGACTCCTTGCACTGGCTTCCTGTCAACTTCAAAATCCTCATGCTCACCTATAAGGCTCTCCATGGCTTGGCACCTCAGTGCCTGTCTGGGTTATCGCCCTACTCTAACTGTGTATTCTCATCCTGCTTATCTTGTGTATTTTTTTAACTTTATTGTTGTCATTCTGTAAAGTGCTTTGAAAAGCCACCTTTAAAGGCGCTATATAATGTAAAGATTATTATTATTAACATTTAACACTGAGCACATGCGGTCCTTCTTTGCAAAGGATTGCAAAGGTTGGGAATTAGCTTTTCACTCGTGTTGTTGAAGACCGTAACCTGGCTTTGTTGCAGGAAATGTCTGGATGCCATCACCGGATCAAGGAGAGGATCAGGGTTTTGGGAAGTCTTTTTGATACCTGACACTGTGTGTTTCCTGGTTGTAACGGGTGTCATTCTGGACCTAAACTACAGAGAACACCATCGAAATCACTGAACTGCCTAGCGGACACTTTGTCGCCTTCTTCTGACCTGTAATTAATGCGATTCTCTGAAAACGTGGCACGTTATATCTGTGCTACCTTTATGGAGGGGGATCACACTCATAAGGATCATAGATTCAATCACAAGCATCTAAAAACGAGCATGAGAAAATGACATCACGCTATAAGGCTGAATGGCATGACTTCTCCTGTTCCTTCTGCAACAAATGTGAGTTTTTTTGCTTCTTAACACTGAGATAGTTGGAGATATTTGGCAGCTGTGGGATTCCAACTCAACCCTCAAAGAGACTGGAGCTTTAATCCAGCTCTAAACTAAAAACTGGGTGACTTGTAAGGGCTGGTAGGAGAGGAAAAGAATAAATGCTTCTTTTTTGGTCTTTATCTACTAAAAGAAAGGAAAGAAATATTTGATTATTATTTATTCACCAGTTGTTTTGATCAAATCATTGTAACGCAGTGTCATATTAAGGTATAATATATACATGAACATCATGTCTGAGTCAGTGATGGCAGCTGACTATCGCTGGAGAACAGTTCATCATGAGCGGGTAAGCCGGCATAATGAGGGAGTAGAGATTGGCCTCTGTGTCGCGGTGTTTTAGGCAAATGTAAGGTTTCTTTCTTGTAAAATATTTTCGAGTGCATTTTTGATGCTGGAAAATTAATCTTGTGCATCTGAATGAATTCCGATATTGTCACCTAATTCTATACATTGTTTCATCACACTACAACATTTAGAGGCTCTCAACTGCATTAATTAATTGCATAATGATAGTATTTCTTGCCTTTTAAATACTTCAGTCCAAAATGTAGAGAAGGTGCTCCTGTTTTCACCATTATAAGAACTGTGATGCACCAGTAATATTTACTCTCATAAAAGTATTGTCATTGTATTGTTCTGTTCTGTTACAATCTTGAGTGACACAAACCTGTTTTACTGCACTACACTTCTCCAGAGGCCAGTTCAGCACACAAGGATCCTCAGTCAAACAAACACTGCAATCGCTTGATAAAAGCCATTCCTCATCCTTTCTCTTAGTATTGGTGCAACTTTTGTATGCGGTTTGACAATGAAAGGTGTAATCATCTTAAAGAGAGTCAGCAAGCTCTCCACTGGCAATTAACCGGGTTTGTGAAGCAACTAATCAAATTCAACAACCATACAAATTGCACAGCTTAAGGCACATGAAGCAAAATCCGTGAGCTGATTGACACAAAACAATGTCACTTCACATTATCTGCAAAGTTGTTTTGCTCGTCTGACCACGTCTTCCTACTTTACAGTGAGCACATATATTTCAGTTTCTTTCCCCCATGTGGAGATGTATCCACTGCCAAAACTGCTGTCTGATTATTTAAATTATCTGTAAAACTGTCACATGACTTCATCTAATTGTAAATTTATAAGATGGTCTATGAGACATTTGTGAGAGTAGCTGAATCCCAGGGCTGGTATGGAATCACACACAGACAGGTCTTCTGTGTGATCTGAGTCCCACTGCTCAGAGCTACAGACTGGTAAAATGGTCACTATTGTAGACATGACCATCGGACCATCGGCTACAAATAATCAATATACTGATCATAGTGTCACTACTGGTGTTTATTACATAAATACTATATATAAATAATAAGATAATTCCACACTCATGTGTGTTATAAAACATTTATAAATTTTGGGAGGCTGACATACAGTAAAGAAAGTAATACTGAAGGGCTGGAAGTCCTGGAAAGGGTTAATAGAAACTTCTTGCTTCTGACCTGGAACAGAGCCCACAGCTGCCAGATCAGTGACCCCTGAGCCCAGTTCACAGAGAGGAGAACCAGGAGCTCTTCTCTGTCTCTAAGAGGCTGTGAGGAAGGAGAAAAGGGGGAGATGTGACTTGAGTCCAGGCTGTTCTGATATTATACATGAAGCAGCACTGATTGTCTGAATATTTTCTGGTCCTGGATTGTGAGGATAGCGAGCAGTATGGAGCTGAGCTTCAGTCTGAGTGTTAGTCTACACTGTGAATCTGAAGGAGAAGAGAATATTGATTTTTTATTCTGCCTCTGAGAATTTTTCTTCTTTGCCAGGTGGTGTTACAGATGCAGGCATTCAAAATGCGCGGGCGAAACCGCATTATTTTGAGGTACGCTGTACGCAGTCTACCGCAAGCTACCGGTAAATACCGCTAGTTACCGTAAATTCTCCTATAATACGACAAGCAAAATAATAGTATCCGGAATTTCCGCAAGGTGGAGCTAATAACGCTCAACCTCTCATGTTTGAGCTGTGGCCATCAGTCTTTAACGAAGATATTACTAATAGTATTAATAATGAATGACCTTGGACAAGCTGTAAGTGTAAACTCAAAGTATTGCCCTGGTCAACATTCTTTTTTTCATTGACCGTCTTTGTAAAAGTAACACCACAGCATTTCGCAATCACGCATTTGTTTCCAATCATGCAAAGTACAGTAATTTTTGAGAATCGATTCACCATGCCTTTCACATGCTCATAAAAGAGATTGATTTAGGAACATAAACATATTACCGTATGAAAACTGTACTGTATACAGTATGAATATGTATATTTAATGTCTTAACTGTGCCCGTTTAAGTATTGAATATTCATATCTAATTTTACCACTGAAGGGAAATCTTAGTAGCTGAGCATAAAAAGAATAGGAGCATACTGCAACGCGTGTGAAGGCCATAAACGATATTAATTTTGGGACATAAACATACAGTATATGGCTGGTCTCGGTACTGTAGGGAAAACCGGTTCAGGGACGCCAGATATGTAATCATAGTGGCTCTCTGAAGGCACCAGTTCTGTAGGGTTTGGGCATTTACTGAGACAATTATTAATTGTAGCAGTAAATCACAAAGTTGATTCTTTTGATGGCTTTAGAATCCAACCATACGACATAACTCAAACAACGCGCACACACAGGTACTAATACACGAGGATACATTTATTAATACATAGAATATGCATGTAAACCTAACAGATCTTATCGAGAGGGTTATCAGAATACAAAAGGTATATTCGGTCAGTTACAAAGTGTTACACATATCAAGAGGACATACGTTCAGTATATCATTCATTTAGACCGTTTCGTAAATGAACTTGGTTATAACTTCTACATTAGATACTCAAACAAGTACATAACTCTTAGGAATTAAATTGATATCAACTGGTTTGGATAACAATTGAATTATCGAGCTGTAATGCATTGAAGTTGAATACTCATCCAATTTTTGGGGATTCAGATCTCCTGCGGGCACAAAGAAACAGTTGCAGGCTGTTGCTGTCCAATCCGCGCTCTCTGGCTACGTGCCAGGCTGTGCTGTGCGGCTTGCGACGGTGCGCTGCTGATGTTCACTGACCGGCTAGTTAGCGTTGGCTTTAACTAGCAAAGTTTGTGCACAGGAGAAAAGATGACTGTGGGGCCCAGCAAGTCAGGAAGAGGACCGGTTCATTCCTGATGAAGAGCTAGTTCTGAATAGTGATTCAGCTGTCCACAGTTCCGACCTGTTCACAAGGCCTGCTGCTGGTTACTCTCTGGCAACCTCCACTCTAGACTCTTAGAACAAAGGAAAGTTCTGGCACTCAGACACACTGGCCGTTCCGTGGTTGTCCGGGCTGAGTCTCAGGATGGTCAGGAGGCGCGCTGCGAGAATGTCCTGCCCTTGGGAGCCTTCTGCTCCTGGGCCGTCCTGCCCTGGAATTCTCCTTTGAATTCCCTTTAGAACAGTCCACAGAATCCTCTCCAGAATCCCTTCTGAATCTTGTTGAATCTCGTTGAATCTTCCCTTCTGAATCTATCAGGCTCTCTGTGTTGCCTGTTTTTACCTGGAGGAACTTCAGCTCATTGATTGGCTGAAAGTTCCATGGGCATCAGAGTCCCACGTGGGTTACTCGGCCCTACCAGTCCCTGATTGGTTGATCAAGGTGAGATATGAGTCACTTACTCCTGACACTTAGGAATGCAGTCCAGATGTCCAACTGGCACTCCCTAGACAAATAGGCGCCAATGGATGACTATTGATCATGATAGCCAGGCTTAGCTAAGTGCATCCCCCTTTGGGAGCTGTCCTTATCAAAAGAAAACATCTTGCATGAATGGTTTCTCTGTGGCTGCACCACAGAGATGAACAGAGAAATGGGGCCTCATTTGGGAAGCTCAGAAACACTTAATTCTGCATTATTAATAAGCCTCACCGCTACAGTACTTAAAAGAAAACATACACGAAACATGGTTTCATTATGACCAGAATCGGTCTTGAGATATTTTTAACTTGATTTACAGTATTTGAGAGGTATGTCTTAACACCGATACTACAGTGCTTAAGTACTGCTCACGTATATGTTTCTAGGTTTATATTATGCATTTCATACGGTCAAATTACTTTTGAGTAACTAATAAGAAGCGCGAAACGGTATGCGTTTTAGTTTCATTTTGTGCTGGGACTCGTGGATTGATTAGAGATATCAAGTACATACAAGTCATTTTTTAAATGTTGTAGTTCGTCTTGAAAAAATGTTACGAGTATATCATCTATCAACAATTACACAGGTTATGTTTCCATATTGCGGATTTTGGTTAAGTAATATTATTTTCTAGATTTCACGTTGTGAATATATGATTTGGGCAAACAGAGCCGCAAAGAAGTACATTATGGGTTGTTGTTTTTTTTTGCAGTTTTATCTAGAACAAGTGATGCTTAAACCTTTGTCTGATTCTTGTGAAACTATCCACAAGACAGTTACAGTACCTAGGAGTTGACTTCAGTGATGTCACTGATGGGATGTTTCTAAAAATCCATCCTCTGTAAAACGTCTTCTCTAGTTGTCCTGCATATGTATTCGCTAATGAAGCTGTGTGTTCTGAGCCTGGATCTCTACATTTCTGTATGAACCAGCTTAGAGGGCTAAAGACAGCTTGTGTTTAAATTGAGTGTAAGGCAATTTATGCTTCTAAAGTCATGGTCAGCATTTATTATTGTACTGTGCTGTAAACTTCTTCTGTGCCTAGTCACATTATTTTATAATGTTTTTATAGTGTTATCAAATCCGGTGGCACTGTGTGTTAGTTTCCTGACTCCCAAGTCACATGGTCTGTGATTGAAACCTGTGAAACCGGTTTAATTCGTCACAGCCAGCACTCCAGCAGAGAGTGGGTTGTACTTGTAAAGTAGAAGCAGGCGAGATTTCCAGCGAAAGACACCTCCCCCTTCTTCAGGTGTGAGGGTCTTCTGCTCAGAATGAAACGCTAAAATGTAATGTAGGCTCTGAATGGGTTCAATTATGATTTGGGCTTGATTAAGGTCGCTGCCTTTCATCTAAAACCCTACTTGAATCCTTCTAAACTAAAAATCAGTGTTAGTGAGTTCTAAATAAAGAGGTATCCAGGTAACAGTGAAACGGGCGGACAGTCTGGGGAGATCGCCCGTTTTCTATGTAAATAGTTCCCTGGTTCCGCACCCCTTGGTGTTTCTCTCGCTCTCTCTCGGGTCACCTGATCATAAGCTCAAAAGATTTGAGTGCTTTGTGTATATTCTTATGGTAGTGGGGGCAGGGTGTGTGGGAACAGGTTTGGTTGAAATTGCATTGGATATCTATGTTCTTCACACTATTAATTTTAAGTGCTTAATGTAAAATCTTGTAAAAATATATTTTCATTGTTCAAATATACATTAAGTCTGACTATCATATAATGAGTTAAATACAAAACTAAAGAAAAAATAGGGTTAAATATAATTCAAAATATTTTGCTAACAATGTTAACTGTTTATGAAAAATAAAATGTATTAACTAAGGAGTAGGATGGCACAGTTGTTAGTATGTTTTTTGTTTTGTTTCTTTTTCATAAATACAACAGTAGTACCTGATGTCTCAGTGGCTTTCAAAATTAAATTATGCATGCAAACCTGTGAACTAGAAAGATAACTAAGATATCCATCTATTTATAATGGTGGCGAAGTGGTTAGCATTGCTATCTTGCAGCACTGGGGTCCTAGGTTCAATTCCTGCCATCCTGTGTGTGAGGGTTTACATGTTCTCTCTGGGTTACATGGTTTTTCTCCATATGTGTGATATGACTCCCTCTCGCACTCCAAAACATACTGGTCAGTTAATTGGTTTATGGGAAAACTGGCCCTGGTGTGTGTTTGTTTGTGTCTGTCTGTCCTGTGATGGACTGGCGCTATGTCCAGGGTGTATTCTGCCTTGTGTCCGTCGCTTACTGGGATAGGCTCCAATCTTCTGTACTGGATAAAGAGATTAGAAATGGATGGAAGTAAAGGCACTGTGTGGATGGAACTATACACAGTGTTAGAAACCCACTATGAAATGGCAGCATCTCACTGAGAATAAAACATTTTATAGTGCTGGCTTAAGGAAACAGCCTTTCCACCTCTCTTGCACATCAGTATCCATACCTAGTTATTTAAACAAATTGCCTCCAATTATAAACATCTTAATATGCTGGCGCTGTGGATCCGCATCAGCTATGTTTGCCCATTCCTTCAATTCATGTGCATCCAACACACAGTTCAACGCTAGCAACTACACAAAATCTAAAATATGAGCTCTACTTGCCACTTACAATACCAACAGTACCAGCTAACTTTAGTAGTGACATTTTCATAGATCTTTTCAACAGTAAAATTTACAACATCAGACTTCAGACACAATTAAACAGGCCTCAAAAAAGTCTGGTACAAACATTTTCAGCATGGAATAAGCCTTTACTTTAATGGTATAAACCTTAAATGGATTCATATTCTCAATAAGATTTGGTGCTCAGTAACATGATTTAGAAAATGACAGAAGACATACGTATCATGCTTATCCTTCTATTTTTCATAATCGTAAACTCCTTAAGGCAGTTACATTTTCTCTGTTCTGACCTGGAGTTACAGAGAAATTTAAATTCTAATAAAAGATTTGTAATGAGGAAAGTCATACCAATCACTCATACCAGGATTTGCAATTACAATACAAATACTTTCTTTCTGTATGTGTTTATTTTGCAGTTTGAGTTTATGGCATTCCTTTGGGGGTCTATACTCCAAGGCATGTCTTTTTTATGGGAACATGACATTTTTTTAAAGTCTTTTAATGCAAGCTTCATATAAACCCTTAGCAGTGGTTACTGTCTGGAGCAGGTACTTGAATGGCACAGATTCATTGAAATGATTCAATTTCTTTTGAAAATATTTGGGATAATACATATTCCAGAAATCACAGCCGTTGAATTATCCAGAAATTAATTTCTCTCAGGGTGTATTTAACCCCTCATGGATGGCATTGTATGAAATGAGTTTGTAGTTCTCCATTTGCCTCTATTATGAGATGCTGTGGACACTATTTTATACATTTTAGGAGTGTCCATAGGAAGGTATGTTCTAGAAAGAGTGAACTTCTGTTTTGCCATTATTTTTAATAGGGGCGTTACATGTTTACACTTGGTGCTCCTACTAGAGGAGAGGATATGTTTCTAGGCTTATCACAGAAACTGAAACACATCTGGTTGGTGAGTCTACTGTGGGTAAAATGTTACTGGTACCGCATGTTGTAAATCTCTGTATTTTCTCTCTTGGCCTGACTTTTTTTAATGTCTGAGTGTTAGAATCCATGTTGTTGCTGGTAAGGGAACGGTAGGTGCTGTGATTGACACAGTCAAAGCCTTGTAGAGAGATACCATTGTAGCTGTTTGACAGTATTTTAGATGCCCTTAGTTAAAAGCATGGGAGGAAGTACTGCCAAGGGGAGGGGGGGGAGCAAGGATTTTTTCTTTGAGTTTGTGAGGTTATTTTTTGTTATATTGTGTTTCAGAAAGCAAGAAAATAAAATTTACTGTATGATAAAAAGAGAAAGAGCTGGAGTAGATCCTCAGATCAGTTTGCTACCAGCAATCAAACAAAAAAAAATGGAAAGAATTGTCTCCTCCTGATTGGAACCTTTCTTACTGTCTTATAATTTATCAGGCTACCATTTAATTTCCACTGAGAGAAGGAAGTCACTTGTCATGCAGCTATTTTATTCTTCATTGCACAATATGCTCTAAGTTAGCAAATGAAACATGAACACTTATTGAAATAAATCAAGAATACGATTAACATGAATGTATAAACATCCAAACTATACTTTATCACATTTAATTATTGGGTTAGCTTTTTATTGAGCCAAAATGTTATAAATGTGTGAACGTCTGTAAAATGGAAATATTTATATTTTTCTCTTTTCTGTTACCTGCCTGACAGCATTTTGTATCCCATTCTGTATATTACTGGAAAATATTAGACCCAACCTAAGGAATTCATGGGGGTAGTGGGACACAGTACTGCAAAGAGTCTCCTAAAGGGACAGAGCTATTAGTACTTATGTGTTTGAGTCTGGAGAATATAGTAAACTCTAAACATTAAGGGAATGCATGGAATCGGAACATATAAATTGCATTGTACACAAGACTTAACTGGTTTTATTCTAGGAAAGCAGACAAGACTGAGTCATGGGACTCAGAGGATCCAAGGCTAGACTGAGTATAATAGGCTTCGGGCTTCTATTGTGACATCTACTGTAAATTACAGAAATGTTAAAAGTAAACAAAATAAAGTAACTAAAATGTGGTCTGAAATCACCCCTTTAGACACCCCTTTTACTTCACTGGTGTCAGATATGAAAGGCAATAGTCTCCCGTTCTGTCTGCTGTGTGTTGCAGCAGAGGGACTCCCTGCAGCTGTAAGGGGCAGAGTAACTTGCATGCCCTCTAGTACAGTTTACACATGCACGACTTTAAAAGCTAGCAAGACAGGTTTCGATTCACATTAGCTGGCGAGCCTTGTTAAAAAAAACGAATGATAATGTAACATGCCACTGTTCATGAACAAAGTTATACTTAGATTTCCTAAGATACGCGATTAAAAAATAAATAAATAAAAATTTGAATCTCCTGTGGAACACATTCCATAAGAATCAGCGGTTTTACAGTATATATCGCCTTTAAAGGTGGCTTCTCAAAACGCTTTACGGGATAAAAACAACCAAAACAGCAGCAACAACAATATTGTATTTCGTTGCACTTTGAAAGCCAAGTAATAACTTAACTATACAGTACGTGCAAACGTTTCATATGCTGCTGTCGTGAATGCCTGCGTACTCATAAGTATCTTATTTGCCTTGAGTCTGTCTACAGTATCTCTGTCCCACTACCCCCCTCTCTCCCTCAATTCAATTCAATTCAAGGTGTTTTATTTGCATGACAGATGGGTACAATTCTTGTTGGGAATGTATACTTTGATATTTACACCCGGCGCGGCACCGAGGGAGCGTCTGCATTTATAACTTGGTTTTTAAAATTAGTCAAGCAATATGAAGCATCTCCTTTTACTTTTAAGTCCCTTAAATACATTATGCACAGCTTTCTCACCATCCTTACATAAAGCAGAAACTGTCCGTTGACTCACAGTACAAGTGGAAAGATTACAGATTTTAATCGTCTTTAATTTTGTCTTTAATTTTGCCTGTGGAGTGTATCTTATTAAGCTCTAAATTGCATTTTGAGCGCGGTTTTTGACTTTTTTTAATTGCATTTTGGGCGCGGACAGCACATACAAGGGTTAATGAACTGTGCCAAGAAATTTAAAATAGTATTCTTTAGGTGTGAGGGTAGAAGTGGGTCGCAGACCGGGGTAAAGTTAGCTCGAAGTTCGAAAACGATTTTGGCACGCCTGTAGCGCTTTCACGAAACCTCTTAGAGTTGCGAGAATGCTTGTTTTGTGTATAAAATACATTGTGGATGCTTTCTCAGCCTTTACTTTTTCGATTTTATGACATTTTTTTGACCATGCACGAATATTCTTTTGTCCATATCTTCGCAATGGAAGCACAGAACGCCGTCAAACCAAATGCATTTTAAAGACCACGACTTGTGGATATTTCCACAGCCTTTACATCAAACTATCAGTGAGCTAATTATCTTTTTTTAAACCTCCAGTATTTCATAGATGCGTAATTACGCACGAACTGGAACCCGGGGGACCGCTGTGTGCACACGTTCACAACGCGAGAAATACTGTTCAATACGGCTTCATGCGAAAAACCCGTATATGACCATAGGAAGCAGAACAGCGCAGTCTCCCATTACCCAGACTGTAAGCACGGGAATAAAGCTTTGTTTGATTTCTGAAACCCTTCCTTTACGCCCTGTTTTCATTCAACTATAAGTTGTCAACTATATTCACAATACTACTGACAGCAGGAAGATTAAAATATTCTTTTCTCAGCAGCTTATTAAAAACAGCTCCCATGATGTTCAAACCGATTTTTTACACAGAACACTGACACAGCTTTGCATTCTGAATCTCTTTTTCTCATGCTTTTATTTAATATGGCACAATGCACTGGGATAGGGGTATTCTGTTCACAAACCAATAGCATTTAAACCACAGCACCCACAATGCAGCAAGTGTTTTGCACACTAAGCAGGTCCTCTGACTTTTCCCAGCTTTGTTTTGGGTTGTGGAACCTTTCTTTATATTTTTTAGGATTTTCTGAAGATAACACTACAGGTAATACACTGGGACAGGTGGGTCATCTTCATGGCTCAATAGCATTTCAAATACAGCACCCACACTGTTGAAACCAAGTGTTTTACACACCAGACAGGCCCCCTAACTTTATATAACCTTGCTGTGGCTGTGGCCCCTTTCTTTAATTTTTTATGATTTTTTGAAGATAACACTACAGGTAATACACTGGGATAGGTGGGTCGTCTTCATGGCTCAATAGCATTTCAAATACAGCACCCACACTGCTGAAACCAAGTGTTTTACACACCAGACAGGCCCCAGAACCTCGTACAACCTTACTGTAGCTGTGGCTCCTTTCTTTATTTTGTAATGAGTTTCTGAAGATAACACTACAGGTAATACACTGGGACAGGTTGGTCATCTTCATGGCTAAATAGCATTTCAAATACAGCACCCACACTGCTGAAACCAAGTGTTTTACACACCAGACAGGCCCCAGAACCTCGTACAACCTTACTGTGGCTGTGGCTCCTTTCTTTAATTTGTAATGAGTTTCTGAAGATAACACTACAGGTAATACACTGGGATAGGTGGGTCGTCTTCATGGCTCAATAGCATTTCAAATACAGCACCCACACTGCTGAAACCAAGTGTTTTACACACCAGACAGGCCCCAGAACCTCGTACAACCTTACTGTAGCTGTGGCTCCTTTCTTTATTTTGTAATGAGTTTCTGAAGATAACACTACAGGTAATTCACTGGGACAGGTTGGTCATCTTCATGGCTAAATAGCATTTCAAATACAGCACCCACACTGCTGAAACCAAGTGTTTTACACACCAGACAGGCCCCAGAACCTCGTACAACCTTACTGTGGCTGTGGCTCCTTTCTTTAATTTGTAATGAGTTTCTGAAGATAACACTACAGGTAATACACTGGGATAGGTGGGTCATCTTCATGGCTCAATAGCATTTCAAATACAGCACCCACACTGTTGAAACCAAGTGTTTTACACACCAGACAGTCCCCAGAACCTTATACAACCTTTCTGTGGTTGTGGCCCCTTTCTTTATTTTTTTAATAAGAATTTTAGTTTTTCAATATGGCACCATTAGACAGGCGGTACATGGGGATTGGGGGGTGCTATTCATGAGTCAATATCTCTTCAAGCACAACAGCCACAGTGCTGCAACCAGGTGTTTTACACCAGACATTTCCCCTAACCTTATACAACCTCGCTTTGAGTTGTGGAACATTTATTTATTTTTTAATTGTTTTTTTGACTGTAATCAAGTGTTGTGCTCACTAGGCAGGCCTCCTGACCTTTCACAGTCATGCTTTGTTGTGTGCAACTTTAATTATCTTTTTAGGATTTTTTGAACATGGCAACTTCCACCGAGACGGGTGGGGGGTGTGGGGGTGCTCTTCAATAGCTTTTTCATCTATACACACAAACGGATGTAACCAAGACACTCAGAACCTGTCACGCAGGGGCTGACTGCTGAGGATAGGGATCCAATGCGGTGCCCTTGGTAGGGTTGGCGCGAGACGCAGGCGTAGTCGGAGTAAACAGGCAGGGGCCCGAGTCCGGGAAGGCGTAGTACAGGCCTAGGCACAGAATCGACAGGCGAAGGCGTAGTCGAGGGACTGGCAGGGGTCGGAGTCCGGGAAGGCGTAGAAGTTGCGTCGGTAGGCAGAGGCGTAAATGAAGAGACAGGCTGGGGTCAGGATCCGAGAAAGCGTAAAACAGTCGAAGGTACAAAATCGAGTGGCTAAAGCAGTTGTCGGAAAAGCGGGGTCGAGGTCCAGGGGAGAAGTCATAGTAAGGCAAAGGCGTAGTTAGTAGGTAAGCTCCGGGAGAGAATCTCAATCGTGAGCAATGACCGGGGGACAGATGAGGGTTTAAGTAGAGGACTGATTGACGCGTGCACGTTTGGTATGGGGAGAGCTCGAGGGAATGCGGGAGCGCTTGCCTGCGTGAGGGAGATTCATGACAGAACCAACAGAATCAACCTGAACTCATAGAAAAACAAGAATGCCCCCGAGACACCTGAATCCCCCTCCTGGACCACTCTGGTATCAACACCCCCAAACCCATCCATACCAGCTTACAAGATTCAGAATCGGTGCAACCCTCCAACCTGGACCAAGAGCAGGATGGGTCAAGAACCTGCACCACACTACGTACACAGGTTTGTATTTTTGGCTGAAGATGAAAATGTCTAACATAAATTGTTGTGGTTCTAGCAAACAATAAAAATAGTTGTTAAAATCCAAACACACATAATGAGATCACTCTCTGTCAGTATGTGTAACATTCTGGGTCTGGGCTCCTCTGTATTTGGGCTAAAGAGAGTTCAACAACATTTATTAAATGCACTGACATCATAATCTGACAAGATCCATTGTTTAGGGGAGACTTGACCACCCACTGTCCCCCTGGTATCGTGAAGCTCATTGTCCTTTAGCTTTCCAAAACCAGAATCACTTGGGACTCCGGGGGGATCGGTGTATGCAAAATATGAATTCCTTATGCAAGAAATTGTATATGGTCAATATAGCGATCATATCTTATCAGCAGATGGTAATCTCCAAGGAACAAGTAATAGGTTTATTCCACGCTGAAAAATGATCAAATGATTGATGAACCCAAGTGATTTGAAAGAAATGTTAAACAACTCAAAGCGAGGTTGTATAAGGTTAGGGGAGCTGTCTGGTGTGTAAAACACCTGGTTGCAGCACTGTGGCTGTTGTGCTTGAAGAGCTATTGACTCGTGAAGAGCACGATGTACTATCCCCATGTACCGCCTGTCTAATGGTGCCATATTGAAAAACTCATAAAAAAATAAAGAAAGGGGCCACAACCACAGCAAGGTTGTATAAGGTTCTGGGGGCTGTCTGGTGTGTTAAACACTTGGTTTCAGCAGTGTGGCTGTTGTATTTGAAATGCTATTGAGCCATGAAGATGACCCACCTGTCCCAGTGTATTACATGTAGTGTTATCTTCAGAAAATCATAAAAAAATAAAGAAAGGGGCCACAGCCACAGCAAGGTTATATAAAGTTAGGGGGCCTGTCTGGTGTGTAAAACACTTGGTTTCAGCAGTGTGGGTGCTGTATTTGAAATGCTATTGAGCCATGAAGACGACCCATCTGTCCCAGTGTATTACCTGTAGTGTAATCTTCAGAAAATCATAAAAAATTAAAGAAAGGGGCCACAGCCACAGCAAGGTTGTACGAGGTCCCGGGGCCTGTCTGGTGTGTAAAACACTTGGTTTCAGCAGAGTGGGTGCTGTATTTGAAATGCTATTGAGCCATGAAGACGACCCACCTGTCCCAGTGTATTACCTGTAGTGTTATCTTCAGAAAATCATTACAAAATAAAGAAAGGGGCCACAGCCACAGTAAGGTTGTATGAGGTTCGGGGGCCTGTCTGTTGTGTAAAACACTTGGTTTCAGCAGTGTGGGTGCTGTATTTGAAATGCTATTGAGCCATGAAGACAACCCACCCATCCCACCTGTAGTGTTATCTTCAGAAAATCATAAAAAAATAAAGGTTCCATAACCCAAAACAAAGCTGGGAATAGTCAGATGACCTGCTTAGTGTGCAAAACACTTACCTGCAGCATTGTGGGTGCTGTGGTTTAAATGCTATTGGTTTGTGAACAGAATACCCCTATCCCAGTGCATTGTGCCACATTAAATACAAGCAAGAGAAAAAGAAATTCAGAACACAAAGCTGTGTCAGTGTTCTGTGTAAAAAATCGGTTTGAACATCATGGGAGCTGTTTTTAATAAGCTGCTGAGTAAAGAATATCTTAATCTTCCTGCTGTCAGTAGTATTTTCAATATAGTTGACCCTTACCTGAATGAAAACAGGACGTAAAGGAAGGGTTTCAGAAATCAAACAAAGCTTTATTCCCGTGCTTACAGTCTGGGTAATTGGAGACCGCGCTGTTCTGCTTCCTATGGTCATATACGGGTTTTTCGCATGAAGCCGTATTGAACAGTATTTCTCGCTTTGTGAACGTGTGCACACAGCGGTCCCCCGGGTTCCAGTTCGTGCGTAATTACGCATCGATGAAAAACCGGAGGTTTAAAAAAAGATAATTAGCTCACCGATAGATTGATGTAAAGGCTGTGGAAATATCCACAAGTCGTGGTCTTTAAAATGCTTTTGGTTTGAAGGCGTTCTGTGCTTCCATTGCGGAGATATGGACAAAAGCATATTCGTGCTTGGTCAAAAAAATGTCATAAAAACGAAAAAGTAAAGGCTGAGAAATCATCCACAATATATTTTATACACAAAGCAAGTGTTTTTGTAACTCTAAGAGATTTCGTGAAAGCGCTACAGGCGTGCCAAAATCGTTTTCGAACTTCAAGCTAACTTTACCCCGGTGACCGACCGCAGCAGGCATAATCAGCAAACCAGGAAAACAAAGAACAGGACAGGTGAGATGTGTATCCAGAAAGCGAGTGATCAGAAAAAGGAAATGGAAAACGCAGAAAAAAGAAACGCTTTATAGGATAAAAACAATAACAACAGTAGTGGCTGGGCAAACGATTTTTTTTATCGAAATACAAATTGAGATACTGTACTGTATAATGATGTGCATGAACAAAGTTATTCTGCAATTTTCCTTAGATACGCGATTAATGCTTCGTAGGAGGAGGCGGTCTTTTCCTCTTGTCTAACAGTCTGTCCACAAACAAAACATTCCTGTTAGACAAGAGGAATTGAAAAAAAAAACAATTTTGTCAGTGAAAACCGGTGTGTGTGTCTCTCCCTGCTGGATGTCCCTCTCACAAACTGCTGAATGAATAAAATAATTTTATTGAAAACGCGTTTGCGATTGTCTGGTATTTAATTTGGTCCCTTTAAACTGTTTTTCGATCTTCTGTATTGCTTTGAGATGCCACTTTTAAAGGCGATATGTAAAATAAAGTTTTTTATTATTGTTATAGAGAAACATGATCAGATTTTCCCTGGTTCAGAAAAAAGATCTAAAGTGCTACACATAACTTTCTTAATTCGATGTATTTAAAGCAGTGAACTACTGTAGGTGCTACATAACATTCAGAAATACAATCACGTATTTGACTAATAAAAACAATTATAATCTTATCCTTCCACGTTTGATCCCAAAATCCCAAGAAATATAAATCTTGACGGGTAGAAAGCTATGCTGAAAGTTTATTAAGATACTTAGAAGACAAAGATACTATATCAATTTATGTTGCATTAGCCTGATTATGATTAAAAAACACATATAATTAAACACGCGTTTGCGATTTAAATCAGAACACGATTTAAATCAATATAAATGTTTATATTGTAACGCATACTGTCCAGCCTCCATTTCTCTATAAAAATTTATTCTGTTGCACACACACACACAATAGAAGCAGGAACCGCTGTCAGAAGGGAAGATATGTTCAAAATATCGCAAATATTGATCATGTTGCGATATCTTGAAATCTAAAAGTCAATTGATTGTCCATAATATCGCTATTCTATTTTTTCGAAGAAATGTTTGTTAAAAGAGAAGTCCAGCACCAGCTGGATTCGAACACACAACCTGGCAGGTGGTAGTCATGCACCTAGACCAATTGGCTACAAGACAGCTTGCATGAACAGGGAGGCGAAACAGCCCTACACAGCCCTGTTGCAGCACACGAATACCGTTATTACATTCTTTAGATACGCGATTCCATATTATATTAGCAGAAAAGCTTAAAACTACCACTTTTTCACACGCTATTTCACATGCTAGTTAAATACTTCGATGCTTAAAATCGTTAGGGAGAAATGGAATACCGGTGTGTATTTTTCCTTTAAAGTGCCGAATCCTGGAATCTGACTGGCTGACACCCCTCTGAAGTGGTTCCATAAAATCTGGTATACGGAAAAAGCATTGATAAATACAAGTGTCTTTTACTACACTCTTTGCTGTGCTCTTGAGGATCCTTGTGATATTTTAAGCTCTAGTTGAATGATAGGTGTCGCATTTTAAATCATTTTCGTAGTTAGAAATTATGAAACGCCCTGTTAAAAGCAAGGAAATTTTTATGCGCGTTGAAGTAAAACAAAATGCCTGACAAAGTATGGCTTGGACAGATTCCAAGTGCTTGTACAAATGTGCTAAAGAAATTATACTTTGAGTATACAGCTTGTCCAAAGTCATCCATTATTAATACTATTAGTAATATCTTCAGTAAAGGCTTTGATGCATAAATATTTCTGATAAAGGTAGGTTGTGTACTTTTGTCCAACTGAGCAATCTTGCTTTCATAAAATATACCAACATTTTAATGACTGATGATTAACATGCTGTAATACACAGTTCAAAATTAAAGGCTCAAATGCTGTACATGAGAGGTTAAGCTCCCCCTGGCGGTTTTACAAGGCGACGCCGGATAGTTAACCACGTGACACACGTTAACTGCGTGATACCGCGTGTACTGCGACACGCCCACCGGGGTATGCCGCGAAATACCTGACCCATTTTGAATGGCTGCATCTGTATCTTTGCTTTCTAAAAGTGTGCCCGAGATGACCGTTAAGTCTAAACGGTAATCGCAGACGTCACTTTGAGCACTTGGTGTTTTATAGTACAAATCATCACATGCTGCTCTACATGGGCGTGTCTTCAATATCGTTGAGAACCAAACCTTTTGCTTTCCGAGGCAAATGAATCAGTGAAACGAAAATCAAACACATGTACACACTCGCGTCCTAGCGTGAAAGAAAAATCTACACCCACTTTTTAACACTGAAAATGATTCAGGAAGTACAGCAAAGTTCTAAAACCAGCGAATGCAACTGCATACATAAAATGTCAATTTTTCAAAAGTAAAATCTTCAGCTTTGAAAGATTGTCATCCATATATTTTCGTTTTTCTCTTTTTTTACATAACACGCTTTCGAGAAACAAACTGTCTTGTAATTAAGGCTGCATTAGAAAATGTGTATCTTGGTTTGCTACGTTAAAATCGGCACATTCCAGTGGGCAAAAGATGTAGAATATACGACTATCAAGCACATACCTTAGATGTGTAAATGTGCTCCGTAACTGGTCTAGAATGAAATTCTAATATACGTATGTTGTGGGAAATCCTTCATCCAAGGAGCAGGACACAGTGTTTGTGGATTCAGTTGTTTTATTGAGCTCAATAATGACATCAACGCACGTTGGGTCTGCCCCGCAGAACAGACAACACTACAAGGGTTTCCCAGCTCTTATATACAGTGTGATCTCAGGAAGATGTTTTGTTTTACTGCTTCATGTGTATTCGTCTTGCCCTTTTGATATGTAGCATGAGTTGACCAGTTGGTCCTGTCCCGAGTCCTGTCCTTTGATATGTAGCATGAGTAGACCAGTTAAGTCCTGTCCTTTGATGTGTAGCTGTCCTTTGATATGTAGCATGAGTTGATCAGTTAAGTCCTGTCCTTTGATATGTAGCATGAGTTGACCAGTTTGTCCTGTCCCAAGTCCTGTCTTTTGATGTGTAGCTGTCTTTGTTGGAGCTGCTTAAGATATGCTAAGACAGCCGACACATTACACAACGTGCTTGATTTAATACCGTAGTGTCGAATACAGATAAATTATATATATATATTTTCCATCAATAATATATATATAAGTGTTTTATGTTCCACTTCACGTATATCATTATCCGTCAATTAGACATCTATGATTATATGTTTATTATACATAAATGGTTGGAGTTCTATTATACGGATGAATTTAGAGGACTATTATACATATATAGTTAAAGGTATATTATACATCAAAGAAAGATTTTTATAGGTGTAGAAACTAGTAAATAAAGACAATGATTTGTTTTAGAAATTTATTCTTAAAATATGCAATTATTCACACCTGAAAAATATGTAGTTCAAATTATACATTATATACAATATTGTAATCAACAAATGTCTCATCATCATAAAAAACACAACTAGTAAACTTCAGTTACAAATTCTAGTAACATGGCAATATATATATATAGTAATGACAAACAAACTAATTATATGAACACGCTAATATTTAACTCAAAACCACATTTCGATTCAAATATAAATTTTAAAATTTACAACTTCTTTATTTCCACAAAAATATTATTAATGTAGCACAAACGCTACTTTCTAATAAAGACAGAAAGAAACTGTTTGTTTTGTGTCTCATGGTGATCCTCCTCTCGATACTAATGAAATGTTTAATATGATCCCTCGAGAAAAAAATAAGTCAATTTCCGTCTGGAATGATTGATGCCCCATCAAACATTTTGTAATATCCCTGGAAGTTTATACAGTAGAATCCTGGTTCGTGGCTTAAATTCAACGTAAACAAGACTAAGGAAACGAGTTGGAAACTTGATGTCGAAGTGAGATTTAAATCATCCAACATTTCACTTTATTGGGCAGTATGTGCCTGAGAGCAATCTCTGACATCTCTTCGGTAGCTAAGTTGGTATAGAGGAGGAGTATAGTGGAATCAGCAAGGAAACCTTAGATCGCTGGCTTAAAGCAAGGTGCTTTTTGTGTACTTTAACCAAAGCGTTAAAATAGCGAATCTGTTTCATTTAGACATTGATCAAAAGCTCAATAAACGAGGAAGCAGAGGCTCCTGTTCCGAATTCACCCCACGTCTGATTGTCTTGTTTTGGCTAAGATCTGATCTTTGAATTAAGGGACTACACTGTCTGCTTTGAAATTCAAAAATACATACAAATATCAAGTTTTTTGTAGATATAAAGGTGTTCTCTGTTTTCAAATGATAGGTACTTAATTGGCATAATGGTTTGGTATTGATTTTGTATCGTTGTATTATAAAGTTTGTGCTTTCTGTGTTTTTATCGTATTGTGAACTTATTTTTTAAACAAATGCTTACAAAGGCAAACACGACACACATCTGTTTATACCAGCGGTGAATTGTACATTTTTATTAAGTACAAGCTACTGTGCACTTCTGGGAGTATAACAGGTTCGATATAAAGTGGCAAAAATATAAAAGGGGAAAATACCCCACACTGCGTGTAAAGCCCTCGTTGTGACTGTTTTAGATAAAAATGGCGTACTGTGCATGAAATGTTGCAGAAACACAATCTGATATTTTGATACAGGTAGGCCAGTGCTTCCAAAGCATGCAGGTGTGGAACAGGACTTAATGCATTTTTATTCAAAAATTTGTATTCTATATTCTGGTCGCTTGCAGATTAGAATGGCATATGTTTAGGAATAATATTATTTATGGTACCTGAAAGTTTCAGATTGTTACACAAAGCTAAGGTATGCGTATACGTGATCTGACAACTGGAATCAATTTGTCGTTAAACTCTGTTTATTTTTAAGTTTAGGCCCAGGATCCAAATCTTCAGTTCTGATTTTTTAAAGTGATATCTTTCCTTCCTGTCGTGGAAGTCACACGATGTGAGCAATTGTTTTTTTTACGTTGCGATCCAAAGAGCCTCAGACGCACAGTCTAACAGTAACCAAACCAGAATGGATTCTGCTGGGAGCCGTGCTGAGCTCATTCTCACTCCCTGTGCTGAAAAAAGAATTATTTCTTCCCCGAACATCGTCTACAGATCACTTGTGCGCTTTTAACCTTCTCGCAGCTACGGGCGAGACTGACGCTCATGATATGAAGGCACCCGCTGGAACACATTCTCTAACTTTCACAATCGCGACAGACTTCGCTTTTTAAAAAAAAGTAGATATAGCCCTGAAAAAAGCATTAGGTTTATCAGTTTTTACATTAATCTATTTTGAATCAAAGTTTGATTTTTTTTATTGCATTTTACATTATAATTATAATAATCATTATTGCTTACACTTATATAGCGCTGTTCTGGATACTCCACTCAATACGCTTTACAGGTAATGGGGACTAACCGTGGGGAGCAGGAGAGCAGAAAAAGACCCATATGCGTAGCGGCGAGACGGGAAAAAGGCCCGGGCTCATTAGTGTAAAGAGTTCAGGAATGCCGTATAGAAACCTATGCCCTCAGGGAGCGGACGTGGGGCACCCTGGTGCTAGGCGGGTCTCAGGACATCCGAACATCAACGCTGAGCGAGGACAGAGTGCAAGACCCGGAAATATATAGCCCAAGGAAGAGAGGGACAGGAAGGACAGCAGACCGGAAACTAGGGACAGGACAGAGAAGGAGCGCCCTCTGGCTGCAGAGGGCGTGACAGTACCCCCCCCCTTCATGGGCGGCTCCCGACGCCCAAACAAATAAATAAGCTGCACAGCACTGGGGGGAGGAAAAACCTCATTTAACTGAAAGGAAACCTCCGGGAATCCACGGCTGAGAGCTACCCCTTCCTCCGGGGTATAAATCTTTATTGGGTGGAGGAAGGGGGGGTAGAGAAAAGCTCCGTAGACTTAAAACAAAAAAAGTACACAAGCACAAACTCAACAGACAAAAAGCTGGGAAAGACCAGGGTGACAAACCACACAAGACAGATAGGAACCAAAAACAGGTAGGCACCAAAGTTCCGAGACACAGAGAGCAGGGGGGACCAAAAAGGAGGGGAAACCAGGAAGAAAAAAATCAAAACAAAAGGCAAAAAACAAGAAAAAAACCACAAAAATCCCGGGGAAAAATACCGCAGACTGGGCAAATGGCACGTTCACATTCTAACGCTGATATCGGAGTGGACAACCTGAGGAAAGCCAGACCGAAGTCCGCTCACAGACACAGATGCCCGGAGTGATATCCAGCGAAAAGAATGGAGGAACGGCAAATGGGCACGTTCACATTCTAACGCTGATATCGGAGTGGACAACCTGAGGAAAGCCAGACTGAAGTCCGCTCACAGACACAGATGCCCGGAGTGATATCCAGCGAAAAGAATGGAGGAACGGCAGAAAGCTTACCATTCTATCACTGATATCGGAGAGAGCAAGACCAGGAAGAGCCAGGCACGAGAACCCGCTCCAGACACAGAAGCTCGGAGTGATATCCAGTAATAAGAATAGGCAAGCCAGCTCAACATTCAATCACTGATATCGGAGTGATCTACCCGAGGAAAGCCAGGTACAGGACCCGCTCACAGGCACGGAAGATCGGAGTGATATCCAGTGATAAGATTAGAGGAACTGAAAAAAAAAACAGCCCAGAGAACAAGAAAAAAAAACTGCGGCAAGACAAAAAAAAAAACGCCGCTCGCGGGGTCAGTAGGTGGCTCAGCATTCTGTCACGGACGTCCAAAGGGACTAACCGTGGGGAGCAGGAGAGCAGAAAAAGACCCATATGCGTAGCGGTGAGACGGGAAAAAGGCCCGGGCTCATTAGTGTAAAGAGTTCAGGAATGCCGTATAGAAACCTATGCCCTCAGGGAGCGGACGTGGGGCGCCCTGGTGCTAGGCGGGTCTCAGGACATCCGAACATCAATGCTGAGCGAGGACAGAGTGCAAGACCCGGAATATATAGCCCAAGGAAGAGAGGGACAGGAAGGACAGCAGACCGGAAACTAGGGACAGGACAGAGAAGGAGCGCCCTCTGGCTGCAGAGGGCGTGACAGGGACTCCCCTCCACCACCACCATTCTCCTGAATGATCACAGAGAGTCAGGACCTCGGTTTTACGTCTCAGCCGAAGGACGGCACCTGTTTACAGTTTAGTGTCCCCGTCATTGTACTGGGGTATTAGGACCCGCATGGACCGCAGGGTGTGCGCCCAGCGACAAAAACCAGACGTGTGTCAGGCTCGGCTGCGAGCAGGACAATGACGTCACGGGGACAAAGTAGAGGAAATCAAAACCTTTCTATAAAAGACCTGTGTCAGCTGTTGGTTTGCACTCTGGACTCTAAATCCTCCGATCTGATTTTAAATCTCTCTAATACCTGAGCTGCGGCTTCTTCCAAGTATTTATTCGTATACTTATTATGTGTAAGTGTATAGATGAAACCATTCATATATTGTTCAGTTTAAATCAAAATGCTTTACTAATACAAGAGAGAAGTATAGTATGAAGGATGTGACAAATGTATGATTTCTTGGAACAAAACGATTTTTATTTGCGTTCGAAATGAAGCGGAATTTTAGCACGACACACAAACCCTTTGTCTTTTTTAGAGTGATTTTTAAACAGACAAAAATGTAGAAAACGTGTTTTTTTAGCCCTTCAATAGCACGGTCAGTGACGTAATGAGTAACACGTCAGGCCTCGCATCAGAAATTTATAGGTTCGACTGCCGTCTGGCTTGTTGAGTTTATACCACTTACATTCTTTTATATAAATGAACTGCACCTGAAAGCTATAGAAAACACTTTGGGTAAGTTGTCTGCAGCCTCATGCGAATTTCGACAACTTACCCAAAACACTGTACTGTCTGGAGATCAGCTCCAGCTCTGAACTCAATTGCAATGAAAAACCATACGTAACAAAACTGGAGAACAGCTGAACTTGTGCTCAGTTCGGTGATGAGGGATCAGAACTGTCCTTGTTGTAATTAGCACGAACTGCACAGGCTCTGAATCAGACCATGTCAATTAGTCTGGTCACGTTAGTGTAGGACACGTTAATGTAAAATTATTAATAGGTTTATTAGTTAGTTAGTTCAGGTTTACCCACCTGACCTAATGTAGAATTATTACTTGGTCTGTCTCTTGTTTGTATATAAATGAATGTCTGACAACTTAATGTTAGTTTTTAATTTAGTTTTACGATGTAGGTCAGGCGTTGACATATGCAAGAGTATACGAAATGTCTCACTCCTGATTCAACTCATGTTCTATAGGAGATTGGCGATTCCTCCTGTTTCTCGTACAACCATATCAGAACAGAAGCCCGTGTCACCCAGCTGTGATTCAAGATCTACTCGCATCTTTATCCCTTTTTTGTTCGTGATCATTATTTTCTTTAGTTATGATCAATATTGTACTTTTTCGAAATGAAATGACAATAATCAAACATGCAGGCAGATTTTTGAAAAGTATTCAGAATTGACAGGGTGCCCCTTTGGAGCAGTCGTCAGAAAATGTGAGAAAATGAAAGTTATGTAAGCTCTCACACAAAACATTGAAGATTGGAATCTGAGTGTAAAAAAGCTACCCGTCTCCCAATGATAGGCAGGGATACACACCATGACTCGAATAGACTCAGCGAACTTTAACACCTATGATATTACGAGTGCTTTGCACGTGTCGAATTTCAAGAAGGAACTACTACAACAGTTGTGGACATAATTCATTACCACCGGCAAAGTCCAATGCCGGCAACTTCTGTGAAAATAATGTTCACTCATGGAATTTGGTCTTTGAATGGCTGGCGGGAAAATTCATTTATACTCCTGTTGCACCCTCAGCTGAAACATGTTAGAATAACAATGCAGATTTGTTGGAGAACCTGACAAGAATTATTGGGTTAGCACTGTATGTATTCTGGTATATTTACTTTAATTTTAATATAAATGTAAACATGCATGCTGTATAATCTATTGTAATTTTAAAATATGTTAGCTGAGGATGCAAGGGGGGCTATTATACCTTCTGAAACACGCAAGGAACTGTAAAAAAGGCTGGTATTTGAAAAAAATTGGTGATCACAAGAAAACCACAATTTATGTGGTATTATCATCAATATCCTTCAAAATCTATGTTCAAATGAAGGATTTAAAGAAACTATGAAAAAAGCAACAGTAATAGCAGAGGATTTTGATTTTTGCTCTTCAAGTCAGTAGATCGACATAGAGTTGCGCCCCTACAAACAGCACAAAGGATGAGACCCACCTCTTTTGTTATTGCTGTTTGTGCCGGTGAAAGTAGCATTTGTGCTATTGAAAGCATCTCGGAAGATGAAGGTGCAGTCACTTCCACGTCATGATATCATTAGATCCGACGACAAGAGCTGAAGCCCTCGGCATTTTCCAAGCCAGCAATGTGAGGAAGATGGATATGGAGGAAGGTAGCGTGGCCGAGCGGTCTAAGGCGTTGGATTTTAGGCTCCAGTCTCTCTGGGGGCGTGGGTTCGAATCCCACCGCTGCCAAATGTTAGTGTTTTAAGACCTGCAATACGATCAGTAAAAGCGCTTTTTGTTAGGCTGCAGGAGGTGTTTAGAGATAGACTTTCTAAAAGACAGGCTTAACATCAAGGCAGAAAAAATATTTTGTTTTCTCAACAGAAATTCTCTTTGGCACGTTCAGCTTTATGTAGGGAACAACATCTGCCGAGATCACTTTTGAGGCAGTGCACATGATAGTGTACTGGCAAGTACATTTAATATTGGCTGTGGTGGTGAGCTGCTTTTGTCTGTGAAACTTTTAATTCTTCACGCCGAATCGTTGGCAGGGGTAATAGCTTATCTTTGAACATAGCGCTCCATCAGAAATACTTTGTTCGTGCTCAAAAGAGATCAGAGGATTAACTTCATGAATTCACATTGCATACCTTACAGGAAAAAATTAAAAGGGGAATTGATTGTGCTTCCTGATGTTGTTCCTGTGGTTTCTTTAGATACAAAGGTGAATGTTCTTTGACGTTCTGCTAGAGTATTCACTGGGTGGGCTTTATCAATCAGCTCATATAGGTCATCAGTGCTCCGTCTCCGGAAAATAGTCAGCACTGTCGTTTTTTCCTGTGCTGTCTTTTAAAACATATAAGATCACGAGTTTACAGATTTCTCCAAATAACAACAATACATTTTAACCCAGCGGTTAGCATTCCTTCAATCCAATAGTTTTACTCCTGGTAAAAAGCAGCGAAATATATAGAGAGATGATATTCAAATATTTCAACATTCTTATTGGATTACCTGTATGGATATATCGCTCAGAATTCCTAATATGATTTTGAGTTCAGTTTTGTTTTACTACTTTCAGAGTCTTTTATTGACCTTGCTGAAGCAGAGAAGTGACATAATCACAAATGCGACCTACCTGTGCTGCTGCTTTTGGTTAATAATGATTAAAAAAAACAGCTCTTGCATTAAGAGCAAGAGCAACAAACACGCTCGCTGGTTGTGTTTGGTATTTTCCGGGGTGCTCTTCCTCAGCTGCAAAGTTATTCTGCGAGCAAAGACCTCTGAGAAGGAGTCTGAATCCATTAACAACACAGGAATTCTAAGATCGCACTGCCGTCTTGTGTACAGAGATCTGCTTTTTCCTTGTAGAGTTTTTTGGTATTTAAGAACACGTATCCTACCTTGAATGCTAGTTTCAAAAGATATGTTACCGGATCACAGATTTTCTTGAAAAGATTTGGGGATGCACTTACCGGGATTCAAACCCGACTCAATTATTTAGAAGGCACCTATACCACCAACGCACTTCTGAGAAACACCGGCACATTTCCGCAATCCTCCCGCTCACCTACAAAGTTATGAAGAGACAGACGTCCAATGAAAACTAATTTGATTCACTCAAGGCTCCGCTCTTTTATTGTGATGTCATTTTAATTAATGTTAGCTGTGATAAGGTGTTGTTTCTGTCTCTTAAAGTTTAAGTCTGCTCCTTTCTTCCTGGTTTAGAAATAACATGTTTCATGATTGTTTACAAACACCACTATCAATTATTTGTCCAGCTCTAACACCTGTGTGCGTTGACAAGGGATCTCCAAAGGACATATTAAATAACATGATCCTTCCTGTTACCATTCCTGTGGTTGGAGCGTTGTTTCTCCCTTTTTCGTTCTTCTACAATATTTGCAGACAGGACTTTATCACTCAAGTTGTACAAAACAAGTCGGTCCATGAAAATCATCTGTACTGCTGTTGTTCTATGCATAGTTTAATCAAGGTAGTCGAGTGAGGAGGTAAAAAAGCACTCCCCATCGATAAATCAATCATCGTCGCCCGTGTGACTGGAAATAAAAATAACGGATTCATTTTAACCAATCTCTGGAAGCTTCGATGCGGTTATTTTTCCTTCCTTATTTCTTCATTCCTATAAATTTACTCTGTAGTAGAGGAAACACAAAAGTGGGAAACTGCAGGCATCCTTCGTTAGTGGTGGATTGTGTTCAGTGAGCATCAGCACATCTCAGTTCCGTTAATAAGTCTGTTGGGGATATACCTCAGTGGTAGAGTGCATGCTTTGCATGTATGAGGTCCCGGCATCTCCAGGTGCTTTATATTTCTGTGCTCACATTGCAATCTTCTGTTGAATGTGAACTCTTTGCTCATGTTAATAGAGAGCCAAGTTCACACAATTAAACTCAGGCACACTCGAAGTGCTACGGTGTTGCTCTGCTGTTTTAAATGTACCTCTAAAGCATTTAGTTCTGTTAACTACCAAATGATTTGAACTAATTTTATGTCATATTCAGGAAATCCAGAGGTCTTCAGACGTGTCGTGGCTGTTGAAGAAGACACCTTTTGAATCTCACCCGGGATTTCTTGAGAGATCATACAGTGAGCGAGTCCTACCCCTGGACTCCACACTGAGCTGAAAACTGCGCGAATTCCATTGTACAACCGAGAAAAAAACTGATGGACCAAACAACGACATTTGATGCTTACAAGAAATTCAAGAAACACAACGGTCCGAACACAGGTTTGAATCCCGAACGCTTAATTTAAAAGACAAAGCGAAGGATACGACCTGTAAACTCTCTTTGTGTCTTACAGTTTATGATATAAAAAATCTTACTTTCAGAATAATTTCTTGCTGCTGATAGACTATTTATTGAATTTTAACAAAATGTTTTTTAATTTTTAACAAAAAAGTGTGCATACTTATAGAACCAAGGCATTGAAAGTTTTTTTAATTGTTGTTCCAAAAAATGTTCCATTTGTTTTCGTTCTTAATGTTGTTGATTAAAAGATCTTATTAAATGCGAAAAAATCTGAATGTGAAAAAAGGTCAAAATGCTATTGAAAAAATCAGTAATGTGAGGAAAGATGAATTGTGGGAGCCCCTTACCTCCCCATGTCATGCTGTATTTCTCACTCATTCTACTGGGAGTGGTGCCGTCGCTTCTGGATAAAGTCTGTCAGTAGACATTCCAGACGGGTCAGGTACTGTACTTGACTGCGCTTTGGCACAAGAAGAGACATGTGACTTCTGAGGATCACGACAGTGTCATTCACTGTCCAGAGCCTGGATAGCTCAGTCGGTAGAGCATCAGACTTTTAATCTGAGGGTCCAGGGTTCAAGTCCCTGTTCGGGCGTTTGTGTTTTCCTTAAGTGTATTGTGAATTTAATTATAAATCGTATTTTATCTTCCACTCTTCTAGCTGTACTGTCGATATTTTAAAAGTTAATCACTTGTATTTTTTTTAGTGTTTCCTTTCACAAACCGAAAATGTGACGGCTTCTATTTCCACTGATGAATGAGACAGATTCATGAGGAGATCCTATGCACAACTAAGCGAACACATCGCATTTCGGTCTGATGTAGAGGCTCCATTTGCGTCAGCAGTACTATAAATGTAAGTCTTATACACTTTCAGGGGCTGCATCTGTAGCGCTTCATCTAAGAAGACTGTTTTACTTTACCACACGGTTACATTCACCCACCCAATTTATTCTCACAATACCCAATGGCTCAATAACCCTGTTTTCCCCTGGGAACCACCAGTGTACAGTCCCATTCCATTCAAAAATATAACAAATATATTAAATTAATATATTCAATGAACAAATATATTCAATGAACTGTGTAACAAAGAGCTGAAACTGTTTTTCGGGATGGCTGAGTGGTTAAGGTGTTGGTCTTAAGCCCAATAAGCAAATGTCTATGTGGCTTCAATCCCTGCTCCTGTAATTTGCTTTTGAAGTGACAGAACACTTTGAAGATTTACACTCTATTAAAATATGGATTTACTAAATTTCAGTTCTCTTCACTCCCTGGGATAACTGAACTCTCACTATCACATACTTAAGGCTTTACATGCATTAGCTGTGATACAGCTCCTAATAAAGACAGAATGAAACTGTATCAATAATAAATGACATGTTTTAAACAAACGTGTATTGATAAACTTCATTATTAATAAAAGTGGTGTGACGGGAAAGCAAATTAAATATTACAATGATATTCCAAGCAACTGATGTGTGCCGGAACCAAATGTCATCCACTGTGGGCTTTGTAAATTGTTTAAAAATTGTAAGTGAAGTTGAGATAATTAATTTGTTGAATCCTGCAGTTACAGGTTAAAATGTGAGAAGATTTCTCTGGGTTTATCTCTGTCCGAGTGCCTGATGTGAATATGCTGAACGTAGTGTCTTTGATTTATGTACTCAAACAACCAAAGAATCCCATTCTTATTCATCCTATGGTTTGTCAAACGTGATTTTTTCAAAGTGGGTGCGATTTCGTTTAGTCGTTCGCTCTTGTCCTAGAGCAGTAATGTTTCTAGACGCGCATGAGCATGGTATAGCAGGCTGACAGCAGGAACACGTGGCCCACAAGCAGTGACAGTATCAGAGGTGTCTGCAGTATGTTGGTTTGTGAGCAGCGATAAAATAAAATGCCGAGGAAGCAGATGTACCTGCATTAATAAAGCTCCATCGAGCGGAAAAAGTAACAGAAGAACCAACCTAAATCCAACAGAAAGTTTCCACAGCTGAAATCACAGGCAAAACTGCCACAGGCTTGAACTCACAACCTCAGCATGACTCCACTATGTACTGCTATATAAGTATGATACACTGACAAACTGTGCCACTGGAGCCGCACAATGGGTTTTTTACATGTCTTAGATGTATTTATTGGAAGGTTGCAGAAATCAAAAATCACTGATTTCATTATCTGCATGTTTAATATCCAGGAGAGAGAACTCCTTCTGGTTCTACAGCTCATAAGTGCACTTTAAGAAGTCTGCTTTTGTGAGATGGATCTCCGAGGTGCAGCTTTTTTCTTATTACTAAAGATACCTCTACATTGTAAACTATTTGAAGACCTAGAAAAAGGAACATGGCGTTAGTTGAAATAAGCACTGAATGGGTTAAAACCCACACTCTTTGAATTGCTAAAGCGATGCATTGAGGAGAATAAATCAACATACTGTATTCACACGATCAGCTACCACCACTATTATTATCATTATTATTACTATTCAACCATTTGGGGAACAATACAGTTGAACAATCCCACTGTTCTTATGGCAAGAAAAATAACATGAGACCACTGTAAGAGGACGAGTGTTGTAATTGTTTGAACAATTAATTTCTATTTTTCCCTCTTATGGGCAACCGTTTGGTATTTCTTTTTCTCTTCGTTGTTGTGCACGGGCTAGTTCTGCAGCGATATTTGCCGCAGAAATTTCTGCGCAGCTCCGTATTAAATCTGTTCTCAACTGCAATGGACAGAAGACGACTCCAGTAGATAGCTGTGTAGTTCTGTAGGACCACACACGACACAGTGATAGTGCGGCTCTTAATGAACTGGTACACAGACAACATGAGAAGCAAGCAAAAAGCTGTTTTAAAATTCCAAAGGCTCACCAAGTCAGAGGAACAGCAACGAACTGAAAAGATCTGTTACAGATTGTTACTATAAATGCCATTTGCTTAATTTATCTGTAGATTAACACTCCCAAGTAACAGCACTTTACAGTATATTAATGTGAATTCCGCTGGTGGACATTAGCTGGTGTTTTTTGTAACAATTTGTTTGCTCTGCTGTAAGGAATAATAATAATAATAACATCACTTTATTAACCCTTTACAATTTATTGCATTAGGAATTATCTTTTTGTATACCCCAGCTTGCTCTCCATGAGACACACAGATAAGGAGAGAGCCTGGGGTCAGAGCACAGGATCTGCCATTGTATGGTGCCCTGGAGCAGTTGGGGTTAAGGGCCTTGCTCAGGAGCCCAGTGAAGTAGGATTCCTCTTCTGGCAGAGGGATTTGAACAAGCAACCTTCCAACCACAGGCACAGATCCTGAGCCACAGAGCCACTGCTCCACCCCGCGTATGTAAAGTAAAGTATAGTAAAGAATATACAGTATATAAAGCACGCAAACTTAAATGTTCAAAGTTTTCAGGCTCTTTAGCATTTTCCTTCACATATGGAAAAAGTTCGATGTGTTCCTGTCACATTTCTCCAAGTAGATAATCTACACAAGAGCGCATGTAACAGTACAGGACATACAGTGAGGAATTCGCACAGCTTTCAGCTCAGTGCAGAGTCCAGAGGGAGGAATCGCTCGCTGAACGATTTCTCAGGAAATCTCGGTTGAGATTCAACAGGTGCTTCTTCAACAGCTACGACAAGTTGGAAGACTCATTGAAGTCTGAAGAGATCAGCCTCTGTGACAGAGTGTCCAGTGACACAAACTAACTGTCCTACTGTTCTCTGCTAACGTAGAGGGTGAATGTTGATTAAGGTGAATGTAAGGTTTCTTTCTTGTAAAATATTTTCGAGTGTATTTTTGCTGCTGAAAATTAATCTTGTGTATTTGAATGAATTCTGATATTGTCACCTAATTCTATACATTGTTTCATCAGACTAGAACATTTAGAGGAGCTCAATTGCATTAATTAATTGCATAGTGATATTATTTCTTGCTGTTTAAATACTTCAGTCAAAACTGTAGAGAAGTTGCTCCTGTTTTCACCATTATAAGGACTGTGATGCACCAGTATTATTTACTCTCATAAAAGTATTGTAATTGTATTGTTCTGTTCCGTTACAGCCTTGAGTGACACAAATCTTCTCCTTTACTGCACTACACTTCTCCAGAGGCCAGTTCAGCACACAAGGATCCTCATCAAACAAACACTGCAATCATTTGATAAATGCCATTTCTCATCCTTTCTCTTAGTGTTGATGCTACTATTGTATGCAAAGGAGGCGACTTGACAATGAAAGGTGTAATCATCTTAAAGAGAGTCTTCATGAAGGTGTGTGTCGGAAAGCTCTCCTCTGGCAATTGACCGGGCTTGTGAAGAAACCAATCTCATTCAACAACCATACAAATTGCACAGCTTAAGGCACATGAAGCACAATTCGTGGGCTAATTGACACAAAACAATGTCACTTCACATTATCCACAAAGCTGTTTTGCTTGTTGACCACCTCTTCCTACATTACAGTGCGCACATACTGTGTATTTCAGTATCTTTTATTTACCTTACTATTTTACTGTCCCTTTCCCCCATGTGGAGATATATCCACAGCCAAAACCCTGTTTCGCCCTACGTTTGTGCCAGTTTTACAATCAGTGTAGGAGCCTGCCTTACGGAGGTCCAGTGGCACAGTTGGTCAGTGTGTGGTATGCATGTAGCTGTGCACAGTGGAGTTATAATGAGGTTGTGTGTTCAAACCTTCCCTGGAGCATTAAGTCTTTTGAACGTTTTCCACCCATAAAACGTTCATTCGCCGTAGTAGTTTCACTGTGACTTTGCAGGTAAAATATTCTTAATGAGAATAATATTCCATATGCGATAAATAACTGAACTAAAAAATATTGGAGAGAAATGGCTAGTCACACTATTTGCAGCAGGCGCTCAGACAGAGAAATGTCCTGTCATTAAAGAAAATTCATGAAGAAGAGGAGTGACATCATTGCAAAGGCAATATTTTCTGATGTCTGTCTTGGTTAATAATCATTTGCGTGGGAATTACTTCTGTCATCATTACTAATACTGATAAAAACAGAGAACTCACAGCTCTCTGGAAGTTGGCCTGGACTCTAGAAAGTGTTTTTATTTGCAAGCGGCTCTGGAACTCAACACCTGTTGATGGGTCACTTCTGTCAGACACATCAGTGGAACCCAAGCCCACCTACACACACATTCACACACACTGACAGATATACTGTACACCTACACTCTCACACACATTTACATTCACAGACACATCACACATTTATACACACAATAAGACACTCACACACTCACATATATACACTCACAGACTCACAGATACACAAATAGACACTATATACGCACATAGACACCTACATACACTCTTAGGTACAGACACACTATAACTAACTGTCACGGACGTCCAAAGGGACTAACCGTGGGGAGCAGGAGAGCAGAACAAGACCCATATGCGTAGCGGCGAGACGGGAAAAAGGCCCGGGCTCATTAGTGCAAAGAGTTCAGGAATGCCGTATAGAAACCTATGCCCTCAGGGAGCGGACGTGGGGCGCCCTGGTGCTAGGCGGGTCTCAGGACATCCGAAGGTCATTGCTGAGCCAGGACAGAGTGCAAGACCCGGAAATATATAGCCCAAGGAAGAGAGGGACAGGAAGGACAGCAGACCGGAAACTAGGGACAGGACAGAGAAGGAGCGCCCTCTGGCTGCAGAGGGCATGACACTAACACTAATGCAGATACTGCTAATATTACAACAGTAACACAATCACCAAAACGTACACTATCATTGTTACTAACACTGACAAAAACTACTACTAGACTAATAATACTTATAATAACAGTAATACTCTCATGAAAACTAACATGATGATGATGAGTGTTAATACTCTGAAACTAACACTATAAGTATCACATATATTACATAAATACTAGCATTAAAACTAAAACTATCAGTAATGCTATCATCATTAATACTCACATAGACATTACACACACAGACAGACATGCCCACACATACACTTACAAATATAAAACTACACACTGACAGACACCACACACTCACGGACACAAACCATACACACACATTCTCAGGCATGCATTCACAGAAACAAATAGACACTATGCATACTCATAGACACACACTTATAGACACCAAACACTCAGAGACCCCACACGCTCACACACTAACAGACACAACAAGCTCACAGACACATACCTACACACTCACACACACACAGCCCACACACACAGACACCACACACTTCCAGAAATGCACCCACACACGCACAGATACCACAAACTCATTTACCTACAGATACACTATAACACAAATATAAATACTACTAATGCTACAACAGTAACACTATAATTATAATTAATATTAACATGAATATGAACATTAAAACTAAAACAATCAGTAGTGCCACTGTCATTAATACTCACATGAATACTAGCATTAAAACTACCAGTTGTAATCTCACTAATATTAACATGAAGACACTGATATTAGTATTAGTTGCTGCTCGTGACGTCACACCGCTCTCTGTGACAAATGCGAGACACTTAGACGCGTGCAGTGACGAGGCGCCTGTCGCTGTGGTTACCATTCTTATGATTTATAAACACTTGAAAAATGCATTTAAACTGTTACTTACATACATTTATGAACTTGAAATATCATTTTCTAGCTCTAGGATACAGTTACCTAAATAATAATATGAATAATCATTGTTTAATTTCGGATTGAACATTATTAACCCTAAACGCACTATGGTTGATACAGTCTTTATTAACTGTTTTCTAGATACTTAAACAGGGTCAAGAAAAGAATCAGTACTCACCAATCGGTGAAGTTAATCGATTTTTCTACGGTTCTTCAGTTTAAATAATTGGTTGTCGATAGATAAGTGATCAATAACTCTTCTCCGTGCGCTCCGTGCTGGTGTCTGTGACATCACAGCGCTTATTCTGACAGAGCAGAGCGCATCTCTGCTGCTTTTGTGTGTCTTTTTCATGAATGCTAGAGGTACTCGAAATGTTGCAAAAAGAAAAGCGTTATTTTTTGTTTTGTAAAAAAGTGAGTGCTGATTTTTATTTTATACAGGAAACGCATGCATGTTGAAACACTATTTAAATTCTATAAATAACAGAGAAATAATAAAGCAAGGAAAACATGATATATGTAAAAATACAATTTGATCACATAATTTACTTCATTACATCTGGTGGTTATATGTTTTTTTTTTCTGTTGTGTTTTTTTCTCTTGTACATGTTTCTTAATCTTCTGGTTGTAGTTAAATTTGTAAATTCTATACGTTTAATAAAAAAAGTTTTAAAAAATAGCGCATCTCTGCTGGAGGAGACTCCTGGTTTTCATACAAATATAACATCTCCAAAAAAACTAAACCGGGCTGTGAAGAGAGGCGATTTATAACAGTTGGAGAAGGAGAGCGACAAACCGAGGAATGAAAATTATTAAACAGAAAAAAAATAGTTTACTTCACAGATTAATGCGTTACAAAGCGTACCCGAGGGGAGCAGTAGAGAACGAGCACAAGTCCCTGAAATAAGCGCTTTTAAGGGTTTTACACGAATCTTCAGAGTAAAAGAGCCAAGAGGATCAGACTCCTGATCCTGGAGGTGTATACTGGTTTTATTTCCACCAAGCTCTCACTTCTATAGGTAATCTGATGATTTCACTTAACTTTATAACTGTAACAAGACTTCATCTAATTGTACATTTATAAGACTGTCTGTGAGACACTTGTGAGAGCAGCTGAATCCCAGGGCTGGTGTGGAATCACACACAGACAGATCTTCTTCTGCGTGATCTGAGTCCCACTGCTCAGAGCTACAGACTGGTCAACTGGTCACTATTTTAGTCACGACCATCGGCCTTTGGCTACTAATAATCAATATACTGATCAGAGTGTCAATACTGGTGTTAATAACATAAATACAAAAATAATTCCACACTCACTTGTGTTATAAAACACTTAAAAATCATGTTTGGAGGCTGATATACAGTAAAGAAAGTAATACTGAAGGGCTGGAAGTTCTGGAAAGAGTTAATAAAAGCTTCTTGCTTCTGCCCTGGAACAGAGCCCACAGCTGCCAGATCAGTGACCCCTGAGCCCAGTTCACAGAGAGGAGAACCAGGAGCTCTTTTATGTCTCTAAGAGGGCTGGGAGAAAGGAGAAATGGGGAAAATGTGACTTGAGTCCAGGCTGTTCTGTCTGATATTGTTCATGTAGCAGCACTGATTGTCTGAATATCTTCTGGTTCTGGATTGTGAGGATAGAGAGCAGTACAGCATTGAGCTTCTGTCTGAGTGTGAATCTGACTGAGAAGAGAATAATGATTTTTTATTCTGCCTCTGAGAATTTTTCTTCTTTGCCAAGTGGTGTTACATCCCCTTCAGATACTCTGCACAGACTGCCAGAGTGAGAGAAGAGGAAAGAGAGATGGACAGATAAGAGCACACACAGCGAGAGAGACATACGTCTTGATTTACTTTGAAGCAAGTGTTAATTTGTTTTCTGGAACAAGTTGTTTCTGAACTTCAAGAAATTCAAACAACTTATGAAAGATAAAATACAAGTCTTGCTGATCAGGACAGAAGAAATACCGCAGGAAAATGCCAGTGATTTTCCTCCTTTTAACGAAAAAAATGGAGAAAAACAACAGAAGTGTATTCAGTTCCTTTTCTGTAGATTACAGCCTGCGAAAGATGAAATGAAGTTCTTGGTTACTCTTGGTCAGTGCAAAAGAAATACTACCAGCTGGCAGGAAAATGACAGTATTTTATTTAACTACAAACACGTGAGTTGCGGCTCCAGCTGGATTCGAACACACAACGTGTGGCGGGGGTGTTAGGAACCTACCCCACAGCGCCCCCAGAAAGGACAAGCAACAGTAACGTGTCCTTGTGTTAAACAAAGGGCTGGTGGGTCAAACGCACTCAGGGATGCACTTCATTAAAGATGATGGTGAACCTGATGGTGTGCTTATCAGTCATGCTTGAAATGCACATAGCAGAGAACAGTTTCAATCCATCGACCTCTGGGTTATGGGCCCAGCACGCTTCCGCTGCGCCACTCTGCTGTCGGCTGTCTTATTGAGGTTCAACACAACTGCTCCATCTTTGCTTTCTAAAAGTGCGCCCGAGATGAAAAGTTTCAACGGTAAACGCAGACGTCACTTTGAGCACTTGGTCTTTTATAGTACGAATCATCACACGCTGCTCTACATGGGCGTGTCTTCAAGATCATTGAGAACCAAAGCTTCTGCTTTCCGAGGCAACTGATTCTTTCGTCGTTAATTCCCAAATCTTCAATGAAAATCAGTGAAACGAAAACCAAACACATGTGCACACTCGCGTCCTAGCGTGAAAAAAATGATGGAAGCATTTGAGAAATAACAAGAGTAGTCTGAACAGCTCCAGTCTATCAACTGCTCTACAAAGTGATCGCTACTTCCACACCCAGTGTATAACACTGACAATGATTCAGGAAGCACAGCAAAGTTCTAAAAGCAGTGGTTGAAAAGCGTCTAGATACATAAAATGACAATTTCTCAAAAGTAAAATCTTCATCTTTTAAATATTGTCATCCATATATTTTCGTTTTTCTCTTTTTCACATTACACGCTTTCGAGAAATAGACTGTCTTGTAATGAAGGCTGCATTAGAACATGTGTATCTACATTAAAATCGGGTTTATGACTTTTGCGTTATTCAGCTTTCTTAGCGCTTGGGTCTCGATTCAGATATTGCAATAAAAGCAACAGGGGAGTAAGTTTTCCTTTTCTAAATCAAAGGTGATCTGCTCACAAGGAAGTATAAAAACTTCAGCGTTTACTTTTTGAAGACCTCAAATTGTCGAAACACTATTGCTTCACGAGCTAATAAGTAACGTTTCTGAGCACGCATTGTATTACTAATGCTATTATTAATAAAAAAAAGCTTAAATTCACAAAATGGAATTTGGACGGCTCAAAGTAGTCTATTCCTTGTACAACTTTACTTGCCCGCTGAGTAGAGTTTAAAGCAACTGCAGCAGAAGTAGCAGTAATAGCAACAACGTGGTTAGAGTGTCACAATACACTCTATGAAAGTATTGCGGCTTCAGATCGTTTTGTTCTGTTAAAGCTGCTACAGGCTCCGAATTGCTGACATTGGCTGTGATCTTCTTTTTTCAGGTTTCATGAAATTCTTCACATATTTGAAATATTTTATTCGGGTTCGCCTAATACACGGTACAAACCGTACCTGCAGCAGAACGATGTGGCACATGAAGCCGTTTTGTTTATCGGTTGTAAGGATTGAGGAGCGTACTACAAATCGAGCAAGCGAAAAGAAAATTAAACAAGAGTCATTTTTTGGATTGCTAATCCATTGTGCTCTGCTCGTCTAGGTTCAAATCCCATCCTTGTCATGGTTAAGGCCTGAGACGTGTGTGTTTTTCCTAAACAGTGTTTGCATTCGTTTCCTCTTTTACTACTGTACTGGAGCAGTAATATGTCTAACATGGTAACACAGGCTGACAGCCGGAACATGTGGCCACAAGCTGCAGTACATTGGTTTGAGGGCAGCAACAACTTTCCCGTGGCTCCTAATACTTTTTAAAAGTCTGCCTGCATGTTTGATTATTGTCGTTTTATTTAGAAAAAGTTCAATATTGATCATAACTAAAGAAAATTAGGATCACGAATAAAAAAAGGGCTGAAGATGCGAGTTGCTCTTGAATCAGAGCTGGGCGACACGGGCTTCTGTTCTGATATGATTGTACGAGAAGCAGGAGGAATCTCTTCTCTCCTATGGAGCATGAGCTGAATCAGGAGTGAGACATTTCGTATGCTCGTGCATATGTTAACGCATGACCTACATCGTAAAACTAAATTAAAAACTAACATTAAGTTGTCAAAGACATTCATTTATATACAAACAAGAGACAGACATAGTAATGATTCTACATTAACTTGTCCTACACTGATCAGACTAATTGAAATGTATGAAAGCTCGTTCCCGCCAGGGAGTTACAAAAAAACGCGCTATGGTATCGCAGAATTTCGACTAAGTTACTCAGAATTGCGACTTAGTAACTCACAACTCCGACTTTATATCTCACATTTGCAACTTCGAAATAGCCCATATTTCATTGTCTGTCCTTTTGTTATTGTAACGGATTCGGGTTCTAGCTAGCAAGACCCCGAATCCGTTACAATAACAAAAGGACAGACAATGAAATATGGGCTATTTCGAAGTCGCAAAAGTGAGAGATAAAGTCAAAATTCGGAGTTTTTAGGTCGCAATTCTATGATTCCAAGTCACAATTCAGAGATACCATAGTGCGTTTTTTTTTACTCCCTGGCGGAAACGGGCTTCCGTAGGTTCTCAGTGCTGCGAAGCAAAAGCAATCTCTGGAAAATCAGACAAATTATTATCAGATCATGTCAAAAGCTGATCAGTATTTCTTTACTGGAAAACAAAGAAATGCTTTTATTACACATTTTAATATGACATGCAATTACACATGAAAAATAGAAAATTATTTTCATTGCGGTACGTGTTGATAGAACAGCCCCCTCGATAAAAGAAAGTGTGGACGGACTTGTCGCATGTTCCGTACTCTGTCTGACAGCGAGTTTAACACACTGTCCTCGTAAATTAGAAACTAATTGAACAATAAATTAATCTGAGCAAATTTTACACCTGTGGGTGATTTAATTCTGTCGAAATTACGTGGAACTCCTCCGCTGAGCTCAGATACACACGGGAAAGTGTGCAGGCGGCTTCACGGAGTCCCGCCTCAGACTGGAAGCAGGTTCTAATTAGACGCTGAGAACAATCCGGGTCTCTGTATGTAATTGATTGTGTTGATTGAGCGGTAGTGTGACCAGGTGTGTGGTAGCAGGTCCTGCCAGTATAAAAACCTAGTCACCGCGTTCATACTTTATTCTCTCTTGCTTCAACACAGTTTGGTGGTTTATTTATTTTACTCCTGTAGCAATTTAGCGGGACGTTAATTTGGCGATGCGCTCGTTTCTCTTTATGCTGTGCTTGTGCACAGGGGCCGGGCTCCCCGCACTGGTCTCCGCCGGGCCGGCTGGCTGGGACTCTCGGGAATCAGCGCTCCAGGCCGATCTCCCGGCTCCTGAAGACGCAGCCCAGTTGGAGGACTTGAACCTGGCAGATGCGTCCTCCGAAGACCTGTGTGCAAGCGAGAACGACTCGCAGTCCTTGGCTCCCGACTTTCGCCGCCTTCCCGTGTCCAGAGACGCGCACTCGCCCTACTTCGACAAGGAGAAGATGAAGCCCGAAGCCGGCAGCCGCCCCTTACCCGCCTACATCAAGAGCGTCCTGTTTCCTCCCCAGCGAGGGCGGCAGCCGGCTCGCCCGGCCATGCACCCGAGGATTGGCTGTGTGGTGTGACCTCAGCAGGATGTACGTGAGGGTCAGTCGGCTCCTGTTCGGCTTCAGCTGTCGGCCATCGGACGTGACCTTGGGCAACTGCAGCGTCAGCCGAACCACACGCAGTTACTTCTACTTCATCTACGGGCTTCACGAGTGCGGCACTGAGCGATTGGTAAGCGGGTCTTCATCTACAGGCAGTGTATCGACGTGAGCTGTAGGGCTAGTGTCGGGGTTGCCTTTCCTGGGAATATCCCTTCCTCTGTGACCCTGCAGGTTGTCCAGGGCCGCCTGGTGTACTCCAACACTCTCCGCTATGCCCTGCCCTCCTCCAGTGTGCCTGTGCATCGCTTCATTCCCTTCTCTGTGCCTGTCAAGTGCTCCTACAACAGGTAGGCAGGGCTCTGCTGCTGAGAAGCTGCTAGGAAAGTGTCCAGATGCCCCTCATCCCCTCTGTCCTGCAGGTTCCACTACTCCTACAAGGTTGGCTATGTCCCCACGTGGACCAGGAGAAGGACTTTCTTCAAGGACCTGAAGAACAAGCACAGCTTTGTCCTGCTCACCACCAACTGTAAGCTCCTTGAGCGAGTGGCTCCTCCTGCCTGCAGGGGGTGCTGTGTGCAGGTATAATGCTGCCTCTCTCTCTCTCTCCAGCCCGCTGGGTCCGGCTCTCTCCTAAGGATGAGTACTTCCTGGGTCAGCCCATGTACTTCCAGGCCACTGCCTACTTTGCCACAGCAGAGCAGAGGCTGTACATCCACTCCGGTTACGTAACTGAGAAACCGGACCAGCACTCCCAGCCCCGTTTCCCTGTGATCGACAACTTGGGGTACGGCCCCTTCTGGAAGGAGAGGTGGGCAGGAGCCCCGAGAGCCTGCAGGGGTTCATCCTTGTCCTTGTCCCCAGGTGCATGGTGGACAGCAAGGCAGATGGCTGCCTGTCCAGGTTTGTCCCCTCCAAGCAGAAGGATGTGCTCCGCTTCACAATTGATGCCTTCCTCTTTCAGAAGAAGCTGTCCAGGAAGGTACTACTCTCAAAGGCTGCTCAGCCTTCTTGCTCTACTGATCCATTGCCTGCTTTTTTCATCCATGATCTAGATGTGAACCAGACTGTGGCAGCTGTAGTGCCTAGAGCTGCCAGCTTGCCTTCACTGATGGCAGAAGGTCCTTCTCTGTCCCTCTATTGGCCTTGATCCCTTAATGCTGTGACCTTGCAGCATGTGACCTCTTGCAGCATGAAGTGACTGAGCTGTACATGCACTGTCATGGCTGTGGCTCCTGCTAAAGCAACACCAGGGACCAAGTCCTGCACCTACAACAGGGAGGCTAAGAGGTACTTCTGCAAGGAGCCTGCTGAGGGTGCTCTGGGACATGCCAGGTGGAGGCCTCACCTGTCCTCCTCTCCTCCAGGTGGGAGGAGCTGTATGGTGACCATGAGGTCTGCGTCTGCTGTGAGTCCAGGTGTGCTGGCAGACAGCATGAAGGTGGGTCTGGTTCTCTATCCCTTGTTGCTGCATCTCTGCCCAACAGAGAACTGATCCCTTCCTGGGCAAAGTGGCTGTTTAGATGAGTAGCATCACTGTGGGTCTCCAGCTGAAGCAGATCCCTCACTGCTGGGTGCTGCTTGTCCACAGGTACCAGGAGCTTGGTGACCAGCAGTCGGGTGGCTGTGGCACCAGTAGAGGGTCCTCTGGGTGTGGAATCTGACTGGACTGAGGATGAGGAGGGAGACCCTCAGAGCTCCAGTGAAGATACTGAGGGGGCTCCAGGGGACAGAGAGGCTGCAGGACAAGATGCTGAGAGCACCAGTGAGGATGTGGAGGGAGCAGAGGACTTTGGAGAATCATCACCCCCTCCCCTCCCCCTTTTCAGCTGGGGGGGCGGCTGGAGTAGTAAGTGGGGTAATGTACCTAGGTTCAGTTTAAGCACTAAGACATGAGGAGACTAAAGTAAGTCTTTTTATCAAAGACTGTAATATTTCTAATGACCGAAAGCACAGAAAGGTGACAACTTGTTCTGCCACTAGCAGTGACTGTTAATTGGGAAGTATGTATGCAGGGAAAAAAGGGAGGGGTGGGTTCATAAGGCCAAAACCATCACACAAAGAATTAACCCACACCCTTCACTCTGTAGTTAATCTGATTTCTGAACAAAAGTCTTTATGCACTTTTTCATCAAACCTAAAATAATGGGAGTTTTGGGGGAACATGACTGACTTGCTGCACTTATTTGGGCTTCAGGAACAATACAACAGCATGTTAAAAACGAAGCTTTTGCTGTTGGTCTCATATTTAAGGTGTTTTTGAGATTAAATGCTTTCTCAAGTGACAGGAGCCACTTCCTTATTCAGAGGGTAGTGGGAGTCTGGAGCCTACCTGGGCATCCTGCAGGTTACAGGAGTAATCACAGACTGTACCCCAAGAGCCATTGTGATAAACCTCAACCCTCCCAAAGCAGGCACCTCCTCCAGCTAACCTGAGGGACCAGTGGTCTAGAGAACAAAATAAAACTGATTAACAGACAGACATTTAATTTTTTTTTTATTAGCCCTATACAATTTCTTGCATTAGGAATTCATCTTTTCACATACCCCAGCTTTTCTCCAAGGAGACACAGACAGGGAGCAAACCTTGGGGTCAGAGCACAGGGTCTGCCATTGTATAGCACCCTTGGAGCAGTTAGGGTTAAGGGCCTTGCTCAGGGGCCCAACAGAGTAGGATTCCTCTGCCAGCTGTGGAATCTGAACTGGCAACCTTCCAGTCACAGGGACAGATCCTTAGTCACAGAGCCACCGCTCTGCTACCACTTTATGCTCCAGTCTATTTTCTTTCTTCCTGGCTTGAAACATCAATGCAGAATACAACTAGGCTACTCTGGTTCAGTGCACTGACGTGATTGGTTATTTTTTTTTTTTAAAGTGTATGTAGCACTTATCTTATGTGGCGCATACCTGTGAAACAATTTAAGAACTGATTTACTTTATCAACTTATGGCCACATTCTGTAAAGTCACTTGAACATGTTTCCTGGCCTGAGGCTGTGGAACAGGATTTGAGACTCCAAGGCACAGATGTCTTCTCTTCAACTAAATGCAGTGGGGAAACTCCTCATTTGGAAGATGAAACAGCACCATCTGTCTGGCTGAGGTGAACTGCAGGGGTAGTGAGCTTCACCTGCGGGACTGCTGGCATGCTCCCCTGGGACAGTGTGACTGTTGGCACAAGGAGGATGCTGTGGTCACCTGTACAGGTGAGTGGGAGCAGCTGGAGGTCTCGGGGTGTTCAGGGCTGCTCTCACTACAGGAATACAGACGTAAATAATAATGAAGAAGCCAACACATATTCTGCCTCTTAGAAAAACAATTAGTGTGAGCCCTGGCTATTAAATGCTCTATATTAATGTAGTGTATTTGTCTTGGCTATGATCTCTTTTGTGCTTTCTGAATCTCAACCATCCCTTTTCCTTTTCTTCAGGTTTGGGATCTCAAAACCATCCAATGATGACGGGTAATGTAGTTGACAGAAGGGAATACGAGACGCTTCCATTCGTCTGAATGCTGCTGCTGATTCTCAGGAGTACTGCTGTCTATAAACCATGGCCTCTCGGTTTCATTTTTGTCAAATACAGAAGAACTGCTGTGAATCTCCTCATCAAAACCATTTTATCTTGTATTACTGCTCTTCCTACTTCAACCAGCACTTCTTCCTTGAAGATGGGTAAAATCCCCAGTTTCTAGTCTCTGTACAGATGAACACAAGATTAAGACAAGTTCATTTTCTGATCTGTCTCCTTCTTGCTCAGGCAGCACCAGGACAACACCCCAGACAGGCCTGTCCATCTCACCCCTGGTCCTCCTGCTGCTGGGGGCTCTGCTCTTTGTAGTGCTTGCCCTGTTAGCGGGGCAGCTGATCCAGAACAGCAAGCTGAAGAAAGGTAGGGAGGGAATTCACGGTCCAAAAACTGTCCTCTAGTGGTCATTACTGTCACACAGAACTGATCTACATTGAACTTCAGGAAAACAATATGCTCTAAATGATCAATTACATTCTGCCTAATTGAATGTGGATGTTGGATGTGAACAATTTTAATAGGGTGGAGAAAACCATCTTAAATTTAGGAAAGAGTATAAATAATTACAGATGAAGATCTGAAGAAATTCGCTGATGTATGTGATTATAAAATTTACTGTATACAGATGCAGCCATTCAAAACGAGCAGGCGATACCTCATTATTTTGCGGTGCGCTTGATGCAGCCTACCACGAGTTACCATAAATTCTCGTATAGTACCTCATAATACTACGTGGTACCTTAAGTAAAATAATAGTATCCGGAATTTCCGCAAGGTGGAGTTAATAAAGCTCAACCTCTCATGTTTGAGTTGTCGCCATCAAAGTCTTTAACGAAGATATTACTAATAGTATTAATAATGAATGACCTTGGACAAGCTGTAAACTCAAAGTATTGCCCTGGTCCACATTCTTTTTTTTGTTGACCGTCTTTGTAAAAGTAACACCACAGCATTTCGCAATCACTCATTTGTTTCCAATCATGCAAAGTACAGTAATCTTTGAGAATCTCCGATTCACCATGCCTTTCGCATCACATGCTCATAAAAGAGATTGATTTAGGAACATAAACATATTACTGTATGCAAACTGTACTGTATACAGTATGTATATTTAATGTCTTAACTGTGCCCGTTTAAGTATTGAATATTTATATGGAATTTTACCACTGAAGGGAAATCTTGGTAGCTGAGCATAAAAAGAATAGGAGCATACTGTAACGCGTGTGAAAGCCATAAACGATATTAATTTTGGAACATAAACATACAGTATATATTTGATTAAAAGGGAATATAATATTGAATAGCGTATTTAAAGAAATTAATAATGATATAATTATATTCATGTACCGCAACACAAGAATAGTACACGCTGTACAATGTCTGCTGATACTGTTTCTCTAGGGCTTTTTCAACACCTCATGTGACCTTGCCAGTGGTGCTGTGGGCTAGGTTATTGACTTATACATCTCATGTAGGGTGTTTGAATCCAGCTACAACCTTGACTTTTTTCTTAAACATTTCTTTGAAAAAATAAAATGGGGTTAGTGTAGGGTTACTGTTTTGATTTAAGGACGATCTGTCAAAGTGCAATGAAATACAATGTTGTTTTTATCCTGTAAAGCATTTTGAGAAGCCACCTTTAAAGGCGATATATAAAAGCGCCAATTCTTATGGAATGTGTTTTTCTTTCTTTTTTTTTCGGCATGGAATAAACCTATTACTTGATTCTTATGGATGCCCGGTTCCGCCGGGGATTCAAATTGTATTTAATTTTTTTTGTAATCGCGTATCTGAGGAAATAGCAGTATAACCTTGTTCATGCACAAACAGGGGGCATATTACATTATTAATTGGGGTGTCTCCTCTTGCCAGAAAGCTCTAAATTGCATTTTGAGTGCGGTTTTTGACTTTTTTTTAAATTGCAACCCATAAATAAAGCTGATACTGTTTAGACTTTTAATTATTTTAAACTGTATTACAGCAGCACAATGCAATGTAAATTGCAAAAATGCACTTGGAATCTGTCCAAGCCCTACTCTGTCAGGCATTTTCTTTTACTGTAAAGGACACAAAAACTCCCTTGCTTTTAACAGAGCGTTTCATAATTTCCAACTACGAAAATTATTTAAACTGCGACACTTATCATCCAACCTGAGCTCGAAACATCACAAGGATCCTCAAGAGCACAGCAAAGACTGTATTAAAAGTATACTAGTGACAAACTAGTATACTTTAGATCTTTTTTTTCTGAACCGGGGAAAATCGGATCATGTTTCTCTATAACAATAATAAAAAACATTATTTTACATATCACCTTTTATGAGATATCACCTTAAGGACAGTACATACAAGGGTTAATTGCACAATGAGCCGCGCCAAGAAATTTAAAATAGTCTTCTTTAGGTGTGAGGGTAGGAGTGGATCGCAGCAGGCATAATCAGCAAATTAGGAAAACAAAGAACAGGACAGGTTAGACGTCTATCCAGAGAGCGAGTGATCAGAAAAAGGAACTGCTGTTACGCCCAGGTTGTCGACGCAATTGTTTTAACTTGCTAATGCATCAGACACATTTCCTGGCGTATTGTTTTAAATAAAATAGGAGTCTTTCCCTGGTATAAGCTCATCGGTATGGTGTAAGTTTTATCTGTACCATACCATACAGTATATAGGTACAGAATTCAAGCTGCACTACTGTATCGCTTCGGTAAGGAGACAGACAATGGCCAAAATCACGAAGACTCTCTCACACCAAATAATGAAGATGAAAAGAAACGGGAAGTCAACACGGGACATTGTACAGCATTTGGCTTCGATGGACATCTTCGTTTGTGAAAGCACAGTGAGACGACATCATAAAGCGGAGAGGAGGCAAAGAGAATCTAAACCGAGGACGATTCAAAGGTAAATAACTTTCTAAAAATACCTTTCTTGCATGTAAATACAACTACGCACATTATTTTTAAAACTAACTGTTGATCTTTTTTTTTTTTCAAGTCCTATTGTGTGAGCTATCGACAAGCTGACTGATGAAAATGATGAGCTACCGGCGATGCAAGTCCAAAGACGGCTATGGGCTGACCTCGGTGCGACCATTAGCCCGACATCGATAAGAAGAGTACGCAGGAGGCTTGGATGGAGATACAGAAAAACCAACATGCCCCATGATAAGGCTAAAAACAAAGAGGAAAGACTCAAGCAAGCGCTCTAATGGATTGAACAGGGGGAGGCATTTCAGGATGTACTTTTCACCGACGAAACAGTGGCTCTGGAACAGTTTTCAACGATGGCATTTTGCAAAAAGGGGAGATATGTGTACAAGCCAAAGCCAAAACATCCACTGAAGGTTCACATCTGGGGGGGTATATCTAGAAGAGGCCCGGGACCACTTCTTATTTTCGAAGGAATTATGGACCGTGTATTCTTCGAGGAAGTCGTGGTCACACAGCATGCTGCCCCATATATCAGGGAGCAGTTTGGATCAAGGCACCGTCTCTTTCAAGACAACGATCCGAAACACACAGCAGCAAGGGTGAGGCTTATAGCAGAAGGAGTGAACTGGGTGAAAACTCCAGCCGAATCCCCAGATCTAAATCCGATAGAGATGGTTTGGCATTCGTTGAAAGACTACGTTCGGAAAACTGCTAAGCCCGTCACAAAGCAGGAACTGATCGATGCGATCTATAAATTCTGGGAGGAAGAACTGACCGAACAAAATTGTAAAAATTTTATTAACAGGCTGTTTTGTGTTCTTCCTAGGATTGTTGACCGGGGCGGGGGACATTCGGGAAAGTCTGAGAAAGACAGTCTCACGTTTGTGGACAGTCTGTCCACAAACAAAACATTCCTGTTAGACAAGAGGAATTGAAAAAAACAAATTTTGTCAAATATTTTTTTTGAATCCCCGGCGGAACACATTCCATAAGAATCAGCGATTTACTTTGCGCTTTACAACCCTTACTTCGTGCGACTGGAAAATAATTCGTGATCGGATCAACGAAATGCTTCGTAGAAGGAGGCGCTCTTTTCCTCTAGTCTAACAGTCTGTCCACAAACAAAACATTCCTGTTAGACAAGAGGAATTGGAAAAAAAAAACAATTTTGTCAATGGAAACCGGTGTGTGTGTCTCTCTCTGCTGGATGTCCCTCTCACTCTCTGCTGAATGAATAAAAGCATTTTATTAAAAACACGTTTGTGTTTGTCTGGTATTTACTTTGGTCCCTTTTAACTGTTTTTCGATCTACTGTATTGCTTTGAGATGCCACTTTTAAAGATGATATGTAAAATAAAGTTTTTTATTATTGTTATAGAGAAACATGATCAGATTTTCCCTGATTCAGAAAAAAAGATCTAAAGTGCTACACATAACTTTCTTAATTCGATGTATTTAAAGCAGTGAACTACTGCAGGTGTAACATAAAATTCAGAAATACAATCGAGAATAGTTTTGTGGTGTTTGTTTAGATGAAACGTTCCTAAAATGTATAACGTAACAAAATTAAAGACGATTAAAATCTGTAATCTTTCCACTTGTACTGTATGTCATCGGAAAGTTTCTGCTTTGTGTAAGGATGGTATCAAAAAGCAATCTTAAGTGGTGAGAAAGCTGTGCTCAATGTATTTAAGGGACTTAAAAGTAAAAGGAGATGCTTCATATTGCTTGAATAATTTTAAAAACTAAGTTATAAATGCAGACGCTCCCTCGGTACTAGTACTTTAGTAAAGTACTAAGTATTTATTTTAGTACTAAAAATAAGATACACTCTACAGACATTCACAACGACGACTGTCAGAAGATAGGACACAGTGGCTCAGGCACCCGCTGAATGGAAAAGGGGCACTTTAATGTTCTGTATGGCTAATACTAAAGCCAATACTAATATTCAATACTTTAATATTCTTTTCTGTATGTTTAACAATAGTGCGTACTGGCCTTATTCATCCCTGCTCCCGTTGTTAGGTGTTAATGTTTTGTTAAGTGTGAATTTGTACCTGTTTCCCTGAGGTCTGGCTTTTTTTCTGGAAAACCATAACTCTGGTCTTGTCCAGATTGACTGTCAGCGCCCAGGTCTGACAGTATTGGTCCAGCAGTGCCAGGTTCTGGCGCAGCCTCTGTTCTGTGGGCGACAGCGGGACCAGGTCGTCTGCAAAGAGCAGGAACTCGATTTCCATAATTAATGGAGATCAGTAAATCAAGGGACAAAACAACTATTGCGCCCGGGTCGTCAATGGGCTTTGACGTGCTAATGCGTTGGTTTAACAGTCCGGATGTGGCAAGCCTCTGTCTCCCGACTTTGGCAAAAGGCACCCGCCTTTCATTGGAAGACAATGAACATTCTAGCCGTACATGTGAATATAGCATAAATACACCAAGGGATTGAGTGAGCTCCCATTACAAAAAAAACTGCGAACCTGCACTACAGCGACCACAGTACAGTATGGAAACCAAGATCTTTTACGGGAAGAGATGGGGTGCTTCTGCCGCCCCGGCTTCCAAAGAGCGAAGGGTAAGCAAATACAGCAGACTTCATCTGAAATACGTGATTACAGCACATATTACAAGGTATTATTGCCGTTTTGAATTTTAAATTCAATTATAATTATTTGTTCAAGTTTCAATATTCCCCCAAAAATCTTTTGAGTAAGAGTAAACTTTCAGACACTGCGAAAAAATAATGAAAATCACTAGAAACCATTTCAGCCGTATCACCCTGCAACTCACAACCGGCAACCTACTGAAGCTAAGCAGGTGTGAGCCTGCTCAGTACCTGGATCCCAGACCTCCTGGGAAAAACTAAGGTTGCTGCTGGAAGAGGTGTTAGTGGGGCCAGCAGGGGGAGCTCACCCTGTGGTCCACGTGGGTTCTAATGCCCCAGTATAGTGATGGGGACACTATACTGTAAACAGGTGCCGTCCTTCAGATGAGACGTAAAACCGAGGTCCTGACTCTCTGTGGTCATTAAAAATCCCAGAGCGTTTCTCGAAAAGAGTAGAGGTGTAACCCCGGCGTCCTGGCCAAATTTCCCATTGGCCCTAACCAATCATGGCCTCCTAATAATCTCTATCTATGAATTGGCTTCATTACTCTCTGCTCTCCTCCCCACTAATAGCTGATGTGTGGTGAGCGTTCTGGCGCACTATGGCTGGCGTCGCATCATCCAGGTGGATGCTGCACATTGGTGGTGGTGGAGGGGAGACCCCAAAAGGGCTTTGAGTGGAGTGTCCAGAAAAGCGCTATATAAGTGTAAGCAATTATTATTATTAATTATTTGTTATCTTTTGCCAGAAACCAAACAAAGTTTGTATGAAAACAGTAAAAAAGTTCATCATAACACAACACAGTCCCTTTTATATATGATCACTACACAGTGTTAACATCAAAGTAGTAGTGCAAAGAATTCTAAATCAACAGTATGTCACCATGACATGATTTATTCCACTTTGCTGTAAGAAAGATCAAAGAAAACTGGCTTCTGTCAAATAGAGGTGTATCTAACATGATTCCTTATTAGGTTAACCAAATAGTACCATCTCTACAGTACCTTTCAGACAGGACACAGTACTAAAAGGATTCTAACCGAAACAATAAAACACAATCACATCATCGAAGTCCGAACCCCACTGACTTTCAATATCATACCGTGTATATCTCCAGGCTTGGAGACTCATCAAAAAAGAACAGCCTAGACACCAAAGTGATCCTTTTCTTCCAGTAAGATTATGGCATTTACAGGATGCTGTCTAGATCAATGAACAGCTTACGTTAATAATAGCGAGCAGGTAGCAGAGCATTTAGACACACAGCCCCTAAATTGTAGAAATATGTCAGACCTTATTAAGGATGCCCCATACCTACAAGCATATTTAACAATGCTGTAGTCTTCTACATCATCTCTGTAGTCTTATTGATCCTGAGTGATCTAATTCTTTAGGAGGTGCAGAAAGAGATATCAAGTGGGTAAGTAGACAACCACATTGCAATTGTTTTTTTCTGTGTCTAACCCATTTTTTTTTCTCCAGACCATGCCTGCCACTCTTCGGTGCCTTTGGTTGATATCGAGCTCTGTCCCCCATGACAAGGGATCCTCCTGGATTTCTGAAGCAAGGAACCCAGCCGATATGAGTCCCTATAAAACTCAAGATCCTGTACTGCTCAACCCAGTGGGTGGGACATACTCAACATTAACATCTAGCCTGACACAATACAGCAAATAGAATTCACCGTGTCAATCTGCATGGTAGTGCATGTAAACTGTTTCTAGTAACTACTTGTCTTACCTGGAGGGGAGGTCAACCATCAGGCCTTGGACCCCCAGAGATTTTTTTTTTCCTCCTTTGGAGTTTTTTGTTTTTCTCTCCTTCCCACCTGATGGTTACACAGTCTCATTATCAAGACTGCATACCACACCTTCATTGTGATTTGCTACAGATACAGCTTATTTAAAATTAGGACAACACTAAAAGAAAACATGTGAAATAAAAAGAATGTCAAATCTAAAATTTTCAGATGTTGTGATGAAGCTTTTGACTCATGAATAGCACCCCCCCCCCCATCCCAGTGTAATGCATGTTTAATGGTGCTGTATTGAAAAAATAATTTAAAAAAAGGTTTCACAACCCCAAGCAAGGTTGTATAAGGTGAGGGGGGCTGTCTGGTGTGTAAAACACTTGGTTGCAGCATTGTGGGTGCTGTAGTTTAAATGCTATTGGTTTGTGAACAGCATACCCCTATCCCAGCGCAGAATGCCACAATAATTAAAAGCATGAGAAAATGAGATTCAGAACGCAAAGCTGTGTTAGTCTTCTGTGTAAAAAAATCGGTTTTAACATCATTGGAGCTGTTTTAAATAACCTGCTGAGTAAAGAATATTTTTAATTTTCCCGGTGTCAGCACTATAGTGTATATATAGTTGACCCTTACCTGAATGAAAACAGGACATAAAGAAAGGGATTCAGAAATCAAACAAAGCTTTATTCCTGTGCATACAGTCTGGGTAATTGGAGACTGCGCTGTCCTGCTTCCTATGGTGATATACTGGTTTTTCACACAAAGCCGTATTTCTTGCATTGTGAACGTGTGTACACAGCAGTCCCCCGGGTTCCAGTTAGTGCCTAGTTACACATCAATGAAAAACCAGAGGTTTAAAAAGATAATTAGCTCACTAATAGTTTGATGTAGAGGGTGTGAAAAATTTCACAGGTCATGGTTTTTAAAATGCATTTGGTTTGAAGGCTTTCTGTGTTTCCACTGCTAAGATATGGACAAAATAATATTTGTGCCTGGTCAAAAAAATGGCTTAAAAATGACATAGTGAAGGCTGTGAAAACAGTCACAATGTAGTATGCACACAAAGCAAGTGTTTTCTTAACCCTAAGAGGTTTCGTGAAAATGCTACAGGTGTGCCAAAATCATTTTTGAACTTCAAGCTAACTTTACCCCGGCCAATGACAGTACCTACAGACTATTGATAGGTTTGCTGGCACTGTGGGTTTGTGGTTCCTGACAATGTGCACGCTGAGAAATGCGCACAGACTGGCTTTCTTCTCGGAATGAAAATGTTACCGCTTGTACCTCATGTCAACACAGTTTTAATCATTAGCACACTCATATATATCCTGAATCAAGAATGAATGTGCCCTGGAATCTGTTGTACCGCTTCAAACTGAAAGTCAGATATTTAGAGTCTTGGTAAAGACTTTTTACAGGAAGAGACATCGTGCTTCAGCTGCTCTGGCCTGCAAAGTGCGAAGGGAATTCATTTGAAATACCCAATTGTATTTCTTGCATTGTATTTGCATTGCATTGTATTTCAAAATCCAAGGTATTTTTGCTGTGCTAGAATGTAGAATGTATTATAAATGTTTTTTTCACAGCCTCTTCTTCAGGAAACCTCGCACACACTAAAAAATCTTCAAAGACTATAGGAACAGTAACAAAGAAAGCGGTAAGATGGATGAAAATAAAAGATTTTGACATCTCTTCCGCAACTGATGAATACTCCTGTGTGACGTTATTTCTTACATAGATTCTGTTATTTTGCCACAGGCTGTGGGTCTCTGTTTTCAGCCACTGGCCAGGGTGCCAGTCTGTAAAAAGAGCAAGAGCACCTGTTTGGAGTGTTTACGACAGCAGCGGGTCTCCAAACAGAACTTCATCTCCTGAAAAGTGCCCCTCCCTGCCACACAGGTTGCTGTGCCTGATGCAATGCATATCTTCACACAGCCCTCCACCCCCAGCAGAGCACACAGCGCCTCAGGACACTCCATCCTGTCCTCTCTGCTCACCACCACCCAGGAATTGGCTGATGCCATCCCCACTGTCTCTCTCCCCTCAGGAAGCACTATCTACACAGCAGAATTCACAGATGCAAATGCCATGTACAGTTCTCCCAGATGTCCACCTTTTGTCCATCAGTCAAGAGAAGGAGGGGGGGATTGAATGTGCAGTGTGTCGGCACAGAGGGCACAGTGACAAATCACCCCGAACAAAATACAATTTTAGAATACAAGCAGTTTGAAATTATTAGTTGTCACTTAACTTTGAACATGTTGTGATATTTAGAAATAGCAACAAATCAATATAATTTACTATTTTAGTTTTTCAAAGAAATGTTTTTGTTAAAGGAAAACTCATGCCAGGAGCTGGGTTCAAACAAAGCTATAGCTGAAAAGGGCAGGCAAAATGTTTAAGTAATCATGGGTGAATGAGACAAATTGATGCAGATGTTTAGAAAGAAAGTGGACTACAGTAATATTTTGAGCTTACAGCCTATTCAATGTTATTCATTACTAATCTTTCATATCACATTAAAATGAATGTTTTTTTTTTTAATGTAAGAGGCAATACACAATTTGTGTCCTCTATAACACTTCAGTGTACTGTTTAATCAGTTTAATGTTTAACAATGTAATACAAAGCTTAAACTTATTAAATTGTATATGCCATTTAGACTGTTAAATTCTGTAATTGACAAAAGATTGTCCCTCAGCATTGACAGGGATTCAAAACCAAGTGTTTTCTAGCAACAGCCCAAATGCTGCACATGAGAGCTTTCATAGCTCCACCTGGTGGTTTTACAAGATATTCCACCCTACTTCGATACATCATGCGGTATCCTGCAGTTCTTTGCAGAACGAGCACTGCGATTTACTGCAGCATACCTTGCACATTTTGAATGGTTGGATCTGTAGTTCTACTCAGTTTGGTGAATTCTTGATAAACCAAACTGGTGCCCTCCCTCTAATTCACCATTCCTCCCTTATGGTAGTGTATGCAGAGAAACCCATGTACAGATGCAGCCATTCAAAGTGCGCAGTACAGACACGTACTGGAGGTAATTGGCTACGGCGTTGCGCATCATGACGCGCGATGACGCAAAATACCGCGGTACGTGATTGGTTGACCGACAGGGGCACTCATGGTCCGTTGGTCGGTCGTAGAAAGATTTACAGTAAATGTCTTTACTGTGCCTGTTTTAGCATTGAATATTTATATGGAATTTTACCACTGAAGGGAAATCTTAGTACCTGAGCATAAAAAGAATAGGAGCATACTGTAACACGTGTGAAGGCCATAAACGATATTAATTTTGGAACATAAACATACAGTATATGGCTGGTCTCTGTACTTTAAATAAAAAATACACACCAGTATTTCATTTCTCCCTAAACATTTTAAGTTCGAAGTCTTTAACTAACGTGATACCGGAGTCAACAAGCATACTTTTAGAATTTGATTAAAAGGGAATATAATATGGAATCGCGTATCTAAAGAATTTAATAACGGTATGATTATATTTGTGTGCTGCGACAGGGCTGTGTAGGGCTGTTTCGCCTGCCTGTTCATGCGAGCTGTCTTGTAGCCTACTGGTCTAGGTGTGTGACTAACAATGCACAGGTTGTGTGTTTGAATCCAGCTGGTGCTGGACTTTTCTTTTAACAAACATTTCTTCGAAAAAATAGAATAGCGATATTATGGACAATCAATTGACTTTTATATTTCAAAATATCGCAACATGATCGATTCTAAGTCATTTTTGATAACAATGAATAGTCACCTTCTTCCCTTCTGGCAGCGGTTCCTGCTTCTATTGTGTGTGTGTGTGCAACAGAGTAAATTTTTATAGAGAAATGGAGGCTGGACAGTATGCGTTACAATATAAACATTTATATTGATTTAAATCGTGTTCTGATTTAAATCGCAAACGCGTGTTTAATTATGTGTTTTTTAATCATAATCAGGCTAATGCATTTCTACATTTTCTGTATGAACCAGCTTAGAGGTTCATACAGAAAGACAGCTTGTGTTTAAATTGAGTGTAAGGTAATTTATGCTTCTAAAGTCATGGTCAACATTTATTATTGTACTGTGCTGTAAACTTTTTCTGTGCATAGTCACATTATTTTATAGCGTTTTTATTGCGTTATTAAATCCAGTGGCGCTGTGTGTTAGTTTCCTGACTCCCATTATTTAAACTGCGACACTGATCATTCATCTCTAAATAAACTTTATTTTATATAGCGTTTTAAGCGAATAGGTAATTAGATTGCTCATAAACCTAATCGCTTTTTCTACATAAACAGCGTGATTGCTCTCTGAAAATGCTTTTCCTTTATTTTTAAAGTAGGCTCAGATTTCAACTATAGATCGTATTATTATAAACTTTCTTGGAAAAATGTATTTTATGTAAACCATGTTTGCTATTAATTCATTTAGGGCTAAAATACGTTCATTGTCTTCCAATCGAGTCGAGTTGACATTGGAAGCCTGCCACACCCGGACTGTTAAACCAACGCATTAGCACGTCAAAGCCCATTGAGCCAGTATTGGCTTTAGTATTCCCCCCTTCTCCCCTCAATTCAATTCAAGGTGTTTTATTTGCATGACAGATGGGTACAAGCAGTGTTGGGTATGTATATTGTAATGCTTACGGCAGACAGGCACTGTGTAAGAGCCGGCGCACCAGAGCAGCGCACCAAGGGAGCGTCTGCATTTATAACTTAGTTTTTAAAATTAGTCAAGCAATATGAAGCATCTCCTTTTACTTAGTGCCTGAGCATAAAAAGAATAGGAGCATACTGTAACGCATGTGAAGGCCATAAACGATATTAATTTTGGAACATAAACATACAGTATATGACTGGTCTCGGTACTTTAAAGAAAACATACACACCAGTATTCCATTTCTCCCTAAACATTTTAAGCATCGAAGTCTTTAACTAACGCGATACCGGAGTCAACAAGCATACTTTTACAATTTGATTAAAAGGGAATATAATATGGAATCGCGTATCTCAAGAAATTAATAATGATATAATTATATTCATGTTGCAAAAGAACTGCAATGGACATAAAAACTCCCTTGCTTTTAACAGAGCGTTCCATAATTTCTAACTACGAAAATGCCAGGTGAAAGGATTTGTAAACATATTTTGTTAAAGCAAGTCAGTTTTTTCCGCAACACATAAAATACATTTTTCCAAGAAAGTTTAGCCTTTGTCACTTATGAAACCACAAAATAAAGACATAAATATAGAAATCTTAAGATTTGTTTTATTTAATGTTGGTAGCAGGATGAACTGTCAGAGTGTATATTTTGTCGCAGAGTTGCTGCAAGATGTTAACAGTGAAAAAGGTATTTAGAAATGAGTTATTTCAAGATGAAAATTTTCAGAATAATTGCAAATCTAGAAGGATAGAGAAAGCACAGAAAACTGGCAGTTAGATTGATCAGATTAGTATGAAAAGTCATTTAGCAAAGGGAATGAGAAGAGTGACAAACTAGTATACTTTAGATCTTTTTTTCTGAACCAGGGAAAATCTGATCATGTTTCCCTATAACAATAATAAAAAACGTTATGTGATATATCACCATTAAAGGTGGCATCTCAAAGCAATACAGTAGATGTAAAAACAGATAAAAGGACCACAGATTACAAAGTAAATGCATATAAGAAAGACAAGCAGTTAGAGGTGCTACCAAAATTAGAAAATGAAGCAGATCCAGACACTAAGTCTTCTGAAAAGAAAGGTTCTGAGGTTAGATTTAAACTGGCCCTGGTGTGTGTGTGTTTGTGTCTGTCTGTCCTGTGATGGACTGGCGCTATGTCCAGGGTGTATTCTGCCTTGTGTCCGTTGCTTACTGGGATAGGCTCCAAATCCTCTGTACTGGATAAAGAGATTAGAAATGGATGGAAGTAAAGGCACTGTGTGGATGGAACTAAACACAGTGTTAGAAACCCACTATGAAATGGCAGCATCTCACTGAGAATAAAACATTTTATAGTGCTGGCTTAAGGAAACAGCCTTTCCACCTCTCTTGCACATCAGTATCCATACCTAGTTATTTAAACAAATTGCCTCTAATTATAAACATCTTAATATGCTGGCTCTGTGGATCTGCATCAGCTATGTTTGCCCATTCCTTCAATTCATGTGCATCCAACACACAACTACTGTTGTATTTATGAAAAAGAAACAAAACAAAAAACATACTAACAACTGTGCCATCCTACTCCTTAGTTAATACATTTTATTATTCACAAACAGTTAACATTGTTAGCAAAATATTTTGAATTATATTTAACCCTATTTTTTCTTTAGTTTTGTATTTAACTTATTATATGATAGTCAGACTTAATGTATATTTGAACAATGAAAATATATTTTTACAAGATTTTACATTAAGCACTTAAAATTAATATGGTTAATAATAGTAAACTGTAACATGCTGTAACAAGATCGGTTAAACTGCAAAGAAAATGCTTTCAGAGAAAATGTTTCAGGTGTGAAGAACATAGATCTCCAATGCGATTTCAACCAAACCTGTTCCCACACACCCTGCCCCCACTACCATTAGAATATACACAAAGCACTCAAATCTTTCGAGCTAATGATCAGGTGACCCGAGAGAGAGCGAGAGAAACACCAAGGGGTGCGGAACCAGGGAACTATTTACATGGAAAACGGGCGATCTCCCCAGACTGTCCGCCCGTTTCACTGTTACCTGGATACCTCTTTATTTAGAACTCACTAACGCTGGTTTTTAGCTTAGAAGGATTCAAGTAGGGTTTTAGATGAAAGGCAGCGACCTTAATCAAGCCCAAATCATAATTGAACCCATTCAGAGCCTACATTACATTTTAGCGTTTCATTCTGAGCAGAAGACCCTCACACCTGAAGAAGGGGGAGGTGTTTTTCGCTGGAAATCTCGCCTGCTTCTACTTTACAACCGGAGTGCTGGCTGTGACGAATTAAACCCGTTTTACAGGTTTCAATCACAGACCATGTGACATGGGAGTCAGGAAACTAACACACAGCGCCACCGGATTTGATAACGCTATAAAAACGCTATAAAATAATGTGACTAGGCACAGAACAAGTTTACAGCACAGTACAATAATAAATGCTGACCATGACTTTAGAAGCATAAATTGCCTTACACTCAATTTAAACACAAGCTGTCTTTAGCCCGCTAAGCTGGTTCATACAGAAATGTAGAGATCCAGGCTCAGAACACACAGCTTCATTAGCAAATACATATGCAGGACAACTAGAGAAGACGTTTTACAGAGGATGGATTTTAGAAACATCCCATCAGTGACATCACTGGAGTCAACTCCTAGGTACTTCAGTGATGGATAGTTTCACAAGAATCAGACAAAGGTTTAAGCATTGCTTGTTCTAGATAAAACTGCAAAAAAAAAAAAAAACAACCCACAAAAAAAAAAAAAAAACTTCTTTGCGGCTCTGTTTGCCCAAATCATATATTCACAACGTGAAATCTAGAAAATAATATTACGTAACCAAAATCCACAATATGGAAACAGAACCTGTATAACTGTTCATAGACATTTTTTCAAGACGAACTACAGCATTTAAAAAATGACTTGTATGTACTTGATATCTTTAATCAATCCACGGGTCCCAGCACAAAACGAAACTAAAACGCATACCGTTTCGCGCTTCTTATTAGTTGCTCAAAAGTAATTTGACCGTATGAAATGTATAATATAAACCTAGAAACGTATACGTGAGCAGTACTTAAGCACTGTAGTATCGGTGTTAAGACATACCTCTCAAATACTGTAAATCAAGTTAAAAATATCTCAAGACCGATTCTGGTCATAATGAAACCATGTTTCGTGTATGTTTTCTTAGTACCGAGTACCGAGACCAGCCATATACTGTATGTTTATGGCCTTCACACGCGTTGCAGTATGCTCCTATTCTTTTTATGCTCAGCTACTAAGATTTCCCTTCAGTGGTAAAATTAGATATGAATATTCAATATTAAACGGGCACAGTTAAGACATTAAATATACATATACATACTGTATACAGTACAGTTTGCATACGGTAATATGTTTATGTTACGCGATTAAAAAATAAATAGATAAAAATGAAAAGCCCAGCACCAGCTGGATTCAAACACACAACCTGCCAGTTGGTAGTCACACACCTAGACCAGTAGGCTACAAGACAGCTCGCATGAACAGGGAGGCGAAACAGCCCTACACAGCCCTGTCGCTGCACACGAATTCTTTAGATACGCGATTCCATATTATATTAGCAGAAAAGCTTAAAACTACCACTTTTTCACACGCTATTTCACATGCTAGTTAAATACTTCGATGCTTAAAATCGTTAGGGAGAAATGGAATACCGGTGTGTATTTTTCCTTTAAAGTGCCGATTCCTGGAATCTGACTGGCTGACACCCCTCTGAAGTGGTTCCATGAAATCTGGTATACAGAAAAGAAAGCGTTGATAAATACAAGTGTCTTTTAATACACTCTTTGCTGTGCTCTTGAGGATCCTTGTGATATTTTAAGCTCTAGTTGAATGATAGGTGTCGCATTTTAAATCATTTTCGTAGTTAGAAATTATGAAACGCCCTGTTAAAAGCAAGGAAGTTTTTATGCCCGTTGAAGTAAAATAAAATGCCTGACAAAGTATGGCTTGGACAGATTCCAAGTGCTTGTACAAATGTGCTAAAGAAATTATACTTTGAGTATACAACTTGTCCAAAGTCATCCATTATTAATACTATTAGTAATATCTTCAGTAAAGGCTTTGATGCATAAATATTTCTGATAAAGGTAGGTTGTGTACTTTTGTCGAACTGAGCAATCTTGCTTTCATAAAATATACCAACATTTTAATGATTGATGATTAACATGCTGTAATACACAGTTCAAAATTAAAGGCTCAAATGCTGTACATGAGAGGTTAAGCTCCCCCTGGTGGTTTTACAAGGCGACGCCGGATAGTTAGCCACGTGACACACGTGAACTGCGTGATACCGCGACACGCCCACCGGGGTATGCCGCGAAATACCTCACCCATTTTGAATGGCTGCATCTGTATATAAACCCATAGGGTCAAATGCAATGGACTTCCTGAGTTAAAACACAGCCACGTACTAAGTTAGTATGGTACATTCTGGAGATCATCTCCCGCTCTGAGTTCAATTGTGGCAAAAAACATGTGGAACAAAGTTGGAGCTCAGCTCAACTTGTGCTTAATCCGGTTCCAAGGGCTCGGCGTTGTTGTACTAATTAGCCCGAACTGCAGGGGACTGTACATCGGAACACTTCTGACTAGTAGAATAATATGTAGGCCACATTAATATACAATTACTTTTCTGTTTCTCGTTTATATTCAAACTAAATTTCCTGACAAATCAGTTAGTTTTTAATTTAAGAATTGCATTTAGATGACAATTCACCTGATGAGGTGACATAGTTATTAATGGGATACCCAATTATATTTAGTCATGAAACAAATGAGAACCACAGCTTTGCATTTGAAATTAAACACTACTGTATTATTGCAACATTAATTTTGTTTAATACTCCAGATGAATAAGCAGACATCATTATAGCTAAATCATTACAAAAGACACCGACTAATAATCAGTAAAGTTAAGTTTTATTTTTAACAGAACTGGAAATTAGACTAATAAAAATACTTGAGCAAAAAACAAAAAACAAACAACAAAACAATTGTTCCTCTGACCTTCTAAGCATTTTTTTAAAGGCAATACATTTCTTTAGCAGGGTGTGCCTTGTGCTTACTTTTCAGAACTTTGATTTTCTCTCTCTCTCCTGTGTCAGTTCAGATTAAGCTCTTTAATCAGTTCCAACATCTTCCTTTTGAAGGGGGGAAGTGCTTGCTGGCGTGTTGTTTTGCTAAGTCTTGCTTATCCTTTATGACGGTATCTAACACCTGCGCACAATCCAACAACATTACAAGACCAGCACTATAACAGGAGTCATAAAAACACAAGAAGCCACATTGAACAAGCTTTCAGAATTGTAAAACAATGCTTTGCTTGTCTGTCATTTGGTTTGCATACCAGTCCATCAAGAGCTAGCACAACCCTGGCTGTTTTAACACAGTCATTGGATCACAGCCACAGGACAGAAAAGGGACTGTTAACCATCATAAATCACTTAAGATGCTGAGTTTTTTCCTTTAACATGCTTGGGTGCCACCTATTTCCTCCTCATCCCTGCTTTCCTCTGATAACCACAAATACGGAGACTCATCACTAAAATATTTAACAAATCTATCCAGTTGACTCCTCGATTTTATAGAACAAATTAAAGCCTCACACTACATTTATATAAATAATAGTTTAAGTTCTGTTCTCTTCACTCCCTAGCACCTTAAACTTCACAGCTACTAGTAATGATTAACATTCAACATAATTAGTAAATGTCACTTTTGTAAATACACACAATCAACTTCATTATGAATAAATGTTACAATGTTTTCAAGCAGATGCATAAATTCAGTACGTGGTAACTATTATTTCCACTATATTCTGGAGCCTTCTAATGCAATTCATCGTTACACCAAGTATGGTATTAAGTTGCTCAAGCCATATTAAGAGGTGGTTTAAAATAATTCACTAGTTTAGTCACTTCTAGAGGGCAACAACTATTACTCTGTGTTCGTTGCAATTGAGAACAGGTTTAGTACAGTGCTGTGGACTAAGCACAGCAGCAACGTTCGTTGCAATTGGACTTAAAGTGGAGCACAACTTCAGACCACAGCTGCGTACTAAACACGGGTTGAACGCCTGTTAGTACTTCACTTTCAGTTTGTTGCAATTAACCCCTAGACTTTGCACTACGAAGGTGTAAATCAAGCTCAAGCAGAGACAACCCATTAATGGCTTTCATAACTTCCATTAGTCTCCACCTCTGTCTTCCCTAACTCATTCTTGATCTTCCTAAACTTGGCGTTTAACTGAAATTCAGCCCAATGATACTGTTTAGTCTGAGAAAAAAAAAATAATAAGCGCTATTCCTGACAGCCTGAAAAGAAACACAGATTCCTATAGCCTCAACTGAGCAAAAGAGTCAGTTTCTGCACCTTCTGAAGTATTATTTAAAAAAAAAACTCCAGCACTGGCTGAAGAGGCTGTGGGTGTCCGGGCTCAGCGGTTATATAGGACAGGACTCAGCGCGCAGCAGGTGTGACTCATTGCTCTGCGCTGCCCATGCGGAATGCGCGTCTCCTCCCTCCACACGCCACCGCCTCGCTAAACCGCCTTCATACTCCCCAGCAGCAATAACATCTCCATTTAATACATTTATTCTTCCCTCTTAACCCAGAAAACTGCTGGGACGTTTCTGTGAACCGGTAAAGCTCTCTCTGTTGGTGGTCACACGTAGAAACAATGCACGAGCTAAAAGCAGGAGGTCAAGCACTCCTCCCTCACTGTATATCTGGGTCCAGACTTCCGAAAACTCCTAAAAGTGAATTTCCAGAACGCCATATTAAAGTCTCCCACCCGTTCGTTTCAAATGCATCAATTAGATGAGTTCGGGTTCTTTTCTGATGTATTTTAATAGTTTGGCACTGTGCCTTGTTAAATATGTTACAAGCAAAGTTTATCAACTTCATGCGAGGTTTTGCGTGGATACAAAAACATTATATGATATCTATAACACACGTGAAGAGTGAATCTGAATTAATCAGAATGCTTTGCTGCACCAGAATTGTTATTTACGTATTTTAAAAATACATCTGGTGCATCTGAAGACAGAATAAAACCCAGAACTGTAAAAGGACGACAGACCATTAAACTGTCTGATGATATTGCTGCATGGGGCGCAAGATCACAATAGAACACGTTATTGTAAAAAATGTTAACATTCGTGAATTAGTATTTTTTTTATTATACCAAATGTCCGTTAAAAAAATGAATTATGTTTTTCAGACCATAAACACTATTATATGGAAAAAAAGCATTTACTATATATCCATTTAACTTGCTTTTTTAAAAAAAACATTACAATACGGTAGATGAAAATTGGTGTTCAACGCTCTTGTATTAAATATACTCTACCAGCCTTTTAAGTCATGTGTCAGAAATAAAGTGTATAAAATTCGCTAAATCAAACAAAACACAAGAGCTACGAAAAAGAAAAAAATGTGTTTATCCTGCAATTTTATCTTGCTGAAACGTTTTTTTTTCCTGTGGCACTAACGGGCTAACGGTTAGGATTCCTGGTTTCCTGATTACAAAGAAATGTGTCTCTCTTGTCTTACGGTGTCCAAATGATCAGTTCAGTGTAGAAAAGAGCAGCGTAAAACACCGGGGTAAAGTTAGCTGGAAGTTCGAAAACGATTTTGCCACGCCTTAAGCGTTTACACGAAACCTCTTAGAATCGCGAGAATAGTTGCTTTGTGCATAAAATACATTGTGAATGCTTTCTCAGCCTTTACTTTTTCGTTTATATTACATTTTTTGGACCAAGCACGAATATTCTTTTGTCCATATCTTCGCAACGGAAGCACAGAACGCCTTCAAACCAAATGCATTTTAAAGACCACGACGCGCTGCGACATCCACTGTGCAGATCCCGCCACACTCAGAGGTGAGTGGGTCTGTTCGATCACAGCGCTAGGCGAATCCCCAAACAGTGTGGGTGACAATATCATCAGACAGTTTAATGGTCATATCAAAGTATCAGTGAGCTAATTATCTTTTTTTAAACCTCCGGTTTTTCATCGATGCGTAATTACGCACTAACTGGAACCCGGGGGACCGCTGTATACACAAGTTCACAACACGAGAAATACTGTTCAATACGGCTTCATGCGAAAAACCCATATATGACCATAGGAAGCATAACAGCGCAGTCTTACTCAGACTGTAAGCACGGGAATAAAGCTTTGTCTGAATTCTGAAACCCTTCCTTTACGTCCTGTTTTCATTCAGGTAAGAGTCAACTATATGCACAATACTACAGACAGCAGGAAGATTAAAATATTCTTTACTCAGCAGCTTATTAAAAACAGCTCCCATGATGTTCAAACCGATTTTTTACACAGAACACTGACACAGCTTTGCATTCTGAATCTATTTTTCTCATGCTTTTATTTAATATGGCACAATGCACTGGGATAGGGGTATTCTGTTCACAAACCAATAGCATTTAAACCACAGGACCCACAATGCTGCAAGTAAGTGTTTTACACCCTAAGCAGAGAGCGATGTCTTCCTCGTTAGTATAGTGGCAAGTATCCCCACCTGTCACGCGGGAGACCAGGGTACATCAGGACGCGCATTGAAGTGAAAGCAGGATGCGCTGCGACATCCACTGTGCAGATCCCGCCACACTCAGAGGTGAGTGGGTCTGTTCAATCGCAGCGCTAGGCGAATCCCCAAACAGTGTGGGTGGCAACAAACGAAACGGGCCTGTTTCCGCCGGGTTTCGATCCGGGGAAATCGGGCCCAGTAGTCGCGGGATCTGTACAGTGCATGTCGCAGCGCTTCAATGTGCTTCCTGATGTCCTACCCCGAGTGCAGAAAAGACAGCATCCACAGCAACAACAGCTCAGGTCTCTGCACAGGAGCTAAGCTGCCCTCATCTCCTCTGCTCTGCGGCTCCTGCGGAGCGGAGTCCTGCCTGGAGCCGTGTTTGCAGGCGGCGGCTCCCCGCGCCCTGTCTGTGCGTCGTGTCCAAGAGCTCCTGGGAGGAAGAGAGAGCCCTCCCACTCGGGGGCTTTTCCACGGTCTGTGTGAGGAGGGGCGGGTGTGTCCAGTAGCTTATCGAGCGGAAGCCTGGGGCGGCTGTTGTGGGAAATCCTTCATCCAAGGAGCAGGACAGTCTTTGTGGATTCAGTTGTTTTATTAAGCTCAATAATGACATCAACGCGCGTTGGGTCTGCCCCGCAGGACAGACAGCACTGCAAGGGTTTCCCAGCTCTTATATACAATATGATCTCAGGAAGATGTTTTGTTTCACTGCTTCATGTGTATTCGTCTTGCCCTTTGATATGTAGCATGAGTTGACCAGTTGGTCCTGTCTCAAGTCCTGTCCTTTGTTATGTAGCTGTCCTTTGATATGTGTAGATCAGCTAAGTCCTGTCCCAAGTCCTGTCCTTTGATGTGTAGCTGTCTTTGTTGGAGCTGCTTAAGATATGTTAAGGCAGCCGATACATTACACAATGTGCTTGAATTAAATTGTTGTGTTGAATACAGATAAATTATATATATATATTTTTCATCAATAATATATATATATTGTAACGCTTACGGCCGACAGGCGCTGTGTAAGAGCCGGCGTACCAGAGCGGGTGACGTCACCGCCCTTCCCTGTGATAGCAGGACCACAGCTACTGGGCTGTGGAGAGATCTCTCTTTGGCTCACGGGGCTAGGTCACTGCAGAGAGACGCGGAAGTCCCGGGTTCGAGCCCCGGAGGGTGCAGGGGCCGACCAGATGCGGCAAGGGCGCCCGCCTGAGCCCCCGTTGCGTTACATTGGTGTCAGAAGTGGGGCGGGATAGCCCTTCGCCGGGGACGGCGATTTAAGCGGGGGACAGTGTAACGCTTACGGCCGACAGGCGCTGTGTAAGAGCCGGCGTACCAGAGCGGGTGACGTCACCGCCCTTCCCTGTGATAGCAGGACCACAGCTACTGGGCTGTAGAGAGATCTCTCTTTAGCTCACGGGGCTAGGTCGCTGCAGAGAGACGCGGAAGTCCCGGGTTCGAGCCTCCAGTCGGGATGGGGCCGACCAGATGCGGCAAGGGCGCCCGCCTGAGCCCCCGTTGCGTTGCATTGGTGTCAGAAGCGGGGCGGGATAGCCCTTCGCCGGGGACGGCGATTTAAGCGGGGGAGAGTGTAACGCTTACGGCCGACAGGCGCTGTGTAAGAGCCGGCGTACCAGAGCGGGTGACGTCACCGCCCTTCCCTGTGATAGCAGGACCACAGCTACTGGGCTGTGGAGAGATCTCTCTTTGGCTCACGGGGCTAGGTCACTGCAGAGAGACGCGGAAGTCCCGGGTTCGAGCCCCGGAGGGTGCAGGGGCCGACCAGATGCGGCAAGGGCGCCCGCCTGAGCCCCCGTTGCGTTACAATATGTATGTTTTATGTTCTACTTCACGGCAGAGAGCTGTGATCGTGCAGACCTTGAGGTGCCACCTCTTTGTCTGCTTTCCCGCCCCCCCTCCGCCCAAGCTCTGCACCAAAGTAGCCCGGCAACCCCTCACACCTGCACGTGTCACAACCTAAGGTGTGGTCATGAGACACCCATGGGGTGTCGTTCTGTTCTTGCTAATTGTTTCCTGCCCGTCACAGGCAGGAGTCCATGCGAGGAAGATGCGCTGGACAGAGCTCAGAGGGCGCAGCTGGGTGGCTTTCCTTCTGAGTGACGTTCCTGCAACACTCTCCCGCTACTCTTGATGCGCTCACGCCACAACACAGGAAGGCTGGAGCAGGTGGCTGTGGGCTTTGCGCACCGCCGAAATAGCTCAGTTGGGAGAGTGTTAGACTGAAGATTTAAAGGTCCCGGGTTTCAGTGTTTTGTTTCATTGAGCCCTCTGTTCCTCTCTGCAGCGCCCCCTTCCTAAAGTGACGCTTCCCTTTCTCAGCCTGATATGCAAGCGAGACACCAGCAGCAATCCCTGCAGGTTTTTGTAGTGTAGCGGCTGTCACGTCAACTTAACACCTGAAAAGTCCCTGGTTCGAGACTGGGTGGAAACAGCCTCTTCTTGCACGCTCCTGTACTTCACAGAGGTCTTGAGCGACCGGTCATTTGTTGCCAATGTATTTCCGGTGCCTTCATGCACTCTTGTACCAAACGCACGTCCCTTCTGTACGCGGAGTCGATCATTTGCAATTGGGCTGTGCCGACAGACCAGGACGAGCTCTGTCGGCTGAAAAGCAGCGCAGGACCTGCAAGAACAACAGAAAGATTAGCATCCAGCGGGGGCCTCTTAGTGAGCCCAAGATCTCATCAAGAATCGGTTCCAGCAACAGGGCTGGGCGCATTGTTCCATTCTCCGACCACTCTCGGTGTAAACAAGTCCCTCCTGGTCTCTGCTTGAAATCCACTTTCCTGCGTTTGCTTTGGTGTAACTGGCTTCCCCTGCATGGGCGAATGTGAAGATCCTTAGTAAGTCATTGAAGAAAACCGAGAAGAGGTCGGAGTGGCCTCTGTCGTTCATCAACGATCCAGTCAGGCAGTACTCCTCTGTAAAGCGCCGTTCGTTCACATCGATTGGCTTTTTTTTGCCTTCATTCGTGCAAGTAGTAAAAGCAGACGCCCCTATTCTGCCGTGACAAGGATTCGAACCGGGGTTGTTGCGGCCACAACGCAAAATACTGACCACTATACGATCACGGCGAGTTACCGATACACACGTGGTAGGGCGGAAAAGGCTGTGCTTCTCTTCGTGTGACATAATTCGGAAAAGTCCTGACGTTGCATTTCAACTGAGCCCCGGTATACATCGACCCTTCGACACTCTGAGTGACAACTCTCTTGCGTGTTTTCTCATATTTATGTAGTTTGCTTGCATGATGCCGGGAACAGCGTGGCTGTTTGCTCCCATGTGGTCTAGTGATTAAGGTTCCTGGTTTTCACCCAGGCGGCCCGGGTTCGACTCCCTGTATGGGAACGTGTCAGTTTTGCCTCCTGCTTTCCAAAAGATCAGCACCGTGTACGAAGGAGCAGCATTAAAACTACTCGAACGTGCAAAACGTGCGAGAAGAGAGCTTGTTTCCAACCGAAACTTCTCGCGTGTGAGACGAGCTGATCATCGCTGCAGGAGGTGGGAGGGTTACTCTGGTAGACAGGACTGACCTTCAGCAATAGGATTTATACTCTCCAAGATGATATTTGCACTTTCTGGAGAGGCGATTTTCTCCACTTCAGTAGCCCGATTTCGTCGATTGCGTGGAGAGGGCTGTAGAATGTGGCACCGCCTTTCCTGCTCCGTGCATGACAGGCGTGCTGGTCTCTGGAGAGAGAGCACGGTCCATCAGCGCACTCCAATAAAGGTACTGGAAGCAGCTGAATCACATTGGCGAAGCTCAGCACTGGGCTGCTGGGCATGTCTTACCACCGTTTCCGTAGTGTAGTGGTTATCACGTTCGCCTCACACGCGAAAGGTCCCCGGTTTGAAACCGGGCGGAAACAGACTTCTTTTGTCGCCAGGCACAAAAGGGGATTGGGGATTCGCCTAGCGCTGTGATCGAACAGACCCACTCACCTCTTAGTGTGGCGGGATCTGCACAGTGCATGTCGCAGCGCATCCTGCTTTCACTTCAATGCGTGTCCTGATGTACCCCGGTCTCCCGCGTGACAGGTGGGGACAGGTGACAGGTCCTATACTAACGAGGAAGACATCGCTCTCTCCGACCCCCGGCATCGTGTCCCGACCCAGCGTGCTGGAAGCCGACGCGTGCTGTGATTCCTTTACGGAGCAGAAATGACAACCGAGGAGCCGAGAGATCATTTCAGCATTTCGCGTCTGAACGGAAAACACAAACGACCAACTCGGAATGACTTGCCTTTGACGCTTCTCAAAGCGTTCTTTGTGCATCGAATAGACCCACTCACCTCTTAGTGTGGCGGGATCTGCACAGTGCATGTCGCAGCGCTTCTTGCTTTCACTTCAATGTGCTTCCTGATGTCGAGTCGTGTGCCGTGCGGAGGCTCTGAAAGCGAGAGCAATGAAAAGATGCACGACGCTGTGAAAGAAAACAGAGAAGTGAAAGGCAGTCATTTCTCTAAGGAGGTGAAAGAAAAGCTACTCCCCGTCGGGGAATCGAACCCCGGTCTCCCGCGTGACAGGCGGGGATACTTGCCACTATACTAACGAGGAAGACATCACACTCTCTGACCCCCGGCATCGTGTCCCGACACACCGTGCTGGGATTCCTTTACGGAGCAGAAATGACAACCGAGGAGCCGAAAGATCATTTCAGCATGTCGCGTCTGAACGGAAAACACAAACGACTAACTCGGAATGACTTGCCTTTGACGCTTATCAAAGCGTTCTTTGTGCACGACGACTGCGCCGCTTAGCAGATACAAATGGGTTGTACAACTTTGAACTAGCAAATGGAAGAGGGCTGAAGTAAGAGACAAGATGTAAAAAGGGTTAACTTAAGTCAGTTCTGCCTGAAAATTAGACTTCTAAGCAACAGGGGTTTATGGCAGGAAAGGGGGTTAACTGATAAGGATTCCAGATGTGAGGGGGCATAATCTTAAACTGACCATTTGGCCAGGGTCTCTTAACTGGCCAAATACCATGACCCCCCTTACCATAACACAGAATGACGTCTGAAGCAGCAAGGAAGGACTATATAACCTAAAAGTTTGTACCGGCACATCGAACAATACTTCGGTTTTGTTGTTTCTTGCTTGAAACAAGACTTCGGCTTTATTGTTCCTTGCATGCAATACACTCATCTGTTTTACTTCATCTCGGGATCCAGAACCTTATTCCTTCTGTTACAACAAATTTGGCGTAGTCGGCGGATGCTCCAGAAGGCGCAGAACTTCCCATCCGCAGGAGAGACAGTCAGCGCTCACATTACTAAGAGGTAAGGACTCCTCTTTTTTTAAAAAAAAAGTCCCGACTCTCTCTGATCGATTGGGAAATCTCTGCTCCCTGCGAGAATTGCCTGAGATGACGGAGTAAACGTGAGTTCCTGAATTCCTCTGGCCCGGGGAAGACACCGGTGTATGTAATGGGTGGTTTGCTGTAAGCCCAAAATTTGGTCTGGCAGGCGGTCTGCGGTATTGTGTACAGGGGTTCGAAGCTGGTGTAGGCGTCCCACACTGACAGATTGAAGAAACTGAGTCTCTTTAGTCTGAAGGGAGTGTCTCACACTGACAGGCCGGAGGAACTGAGTCTCTTTAGTCTGAAGGGAGTGTCTCACACTGACAAATTGAAGAAACTGAGTCTCTTTAGTCTGAAGGGAGTGTCTCACACTGACAGGCCGGAGGAACTGAGTCTCTTTAGTCTGAAGGGAGTGAACCCAGGTGCCCTGTGCTGAGCCAGGATCAGGGTGGAGTGGCGATTGCCATGATCCGGCGAGCACAAAGCTTCATCAGCTGCCCTTTGCCACAGGAGGTAAGAGGATGTCCAGTGATGACGTGCTTCCCTGTCCGTTGTGGCAGTGAACAGGTCCTGGTTACAGGATCTCTAAAAAAGGAAATAAAGACTGAAATCAGATCCGACCCACCATGCTGCCACGGCGACAGTGCACTGCCCAGTGAAAGTGGCAGCCTGTCCCTGGACTGTGGGTGGAAACTGGAGCACCTGGAGGAAACCCCCACAGACCAGGGAGAGAACATGCAAACTCCACACAGACAGCACCCACACCCCAGGTCCAGCACTGTGAAGCATGCTCGACGATGCGGAAGGGCTTTTACAAATGAGTGTGTAACTCACATTGGTGCCCAGGATGGCCTGCTACCGGAACGCAACCTAATTTTCTTAATACAGTTTGTTCGAAGCGGTTCGCAGGAGCTGGAGGTGAGGACTGAGCTGGGGTCAAGGGTGCGAGAGTGACTGCTGACGTCGTGTGTGTGTGTGTGTGTGTCAGGTTTGTGTATTTGTGTATTTGTTTGAACAAGAGGACGTGTCTGTACGGGTCTGACTCTGTGTGAGGGTGCAGCTCTAACTGTGTGCGCACGGGCCTGTCTATCTCTACAATGCATGAGGGGCTAAATCTGCCTCCAAGAACCTATGAAAAGGCACGGCCTGGCCCTCTTCTCTTGCTCCCGACATATAACACACTGGGGGATGAAGCTGGTGTCTTCAGCTGTAACCCTAGCTATTTATGCAAACAGCTCTTTTATGAAAAGCAGCTCTAGGCCTAGACAAGAGGAACAGATAAAACAAATCTGGGATTTATGGCTTATTCAAAGCAGACTGAGCGCTGCTATACTGCATGTAGGAGCCAGAGATGAAGAATGAGCTATTTAAGGAAATCAGGAGTGTGAGAGAGGGAGTGTGTGTTTTTCCTCCCAATAGAGAAGGCTTGTGGTTCTTTATGCTTTTCTGCACAGGCTGCCAACGTGAGTACGTGTTGGGTTCTTGGTTTGAATGCTCGAGTTGTCAGGCTGGCATTTTTTGTTCCTGTTGGAGCCCATAATTGTGAACAAGGCCCTTGAGGACGTCTCTGTGCAGGTGTGCGTTTGTAATGACGTGTGTGTGCCTCTCTGTTTCAGTATAAAAAATGCATTTAAGACATTCAGCCTTTTCATGTTCCTAATATTCTTTCCTTCTTGACAATAAGAACTAAGGTGGCTGCTGGAAGAGGTGTTAGTAGGGCCAGCAGGGGGTGCTCACCCTGCGGTCTGTGTGGGTCCTAATGCCCCAGTCTAGTGATGGGGACACTGGACTGTAAACTGGCGCCGTCCTTCGGATGAGACGTAAAACCGAGGTCCTGACTCTCTGTGGTCATTAAAAATCCCAGGGTGTTTCTCGAAAAGAGTAGGGGTTTTACCCCAGTGTCCTGGCCAAATTTCCCATTGACCCTTACCAATCATGGCCTCCTAATAACCCCCATTTATGAATTGGCTTCATTACTCTGCCCTCCTCCCCACTGATAGCTGGTGTGTGGGGAGCGTTCTGGCGCACTATGGCTGCCGTCGCATCATCCAGGTGGATGCTGCACATTGGTGGTGGTGGAGGGGAGTCCCCATGTCCTGCAAAGCGCTTTGAGTGGAGTGTCTAGAAAAGCATTATATAAGTGTAAGCAATTATTATTCATTATAATGTAATAAGTCCATTATTTCTCACCCCTCCATTGCAAGGTATACACAACACAAACACCAGGAACAATTATCTCAGAAGCCAGTTAACCTCCCAGAAGAAATAAAAGGTGTTAAAAGTAAGTATCTCCTTTAGGTGAGGACAGACTGGATCAAACAAAAACAACATTTGAAGTGAATTGCAAATGTATTGAGTTGTGATGCAACTGTAACTTGAACCTAACATGACTGGGGCGTGCATTTTTGAAATTGCATTTTCACAGCTGAAATACAAAATGAAGCTGATCGCAGTCCAAACTCAAGGTATTGTTGTAAAACTAAATATTCAACATGTTTCTACCTGTCCCTTTTCAGCTCACTCAGAAGTCCATAGCCTGCAGCTTGATGCCTCTCTGTCTCTCTCCCTCCACACTGCTGGTCCAGTGGAGGTGCTGTTTGATCCTGCAGGATCTGTCCAGTCTCGTATAGTCTTACTGAGCAGCGCAGGGCTCCCTGGCCCCAGGTACGAACAGTGAGTTTCAGTGCAGAACAGCTCTCTGACACTCCGCTCCCTCACTCCAGCTGATCAGGGCAACTACACAGTGAGGGACCTTAAAGGAAGCAGTATCAGCACTGTGATCGTCACTGTGGGTGGTAAGCAGGTCTACAGTAGGGTCACTAGAGGGCTCTATATTCTTGACAGAGTGTGTTCTTATATCATCCTCTGTCCTGATTTTCTTTTAGCTCACAGAGACACTGTCACCCTGCAGCCTGAAGCCTCTCTGTCTGTCCCTCTGTTCACTGGAGAGCCAGTGGAGGTGCTGTTTGATCCTGCAGGAGGTGGAAACTGGACCTCAGTGTGTTCTGTCCAGAACAGCACAGCCAGCTGTGTCCCCCAGTACAGTTTTTTTTTTTGATGATTAGCCATATGTTGATTACAATATTGTACATAATGTATAATTTGAACTCGATATTTTTCAGGAGTGAATGATTGTATATTTTCAGAATAAATTTTGAAACCAAATTATTGTCCCTCGATCTCTGTCTCTCTCTCGTCCTGCTGTCTGTCTGTCCCTGCCTCTCTGTCTCTCTCTTTCAGCCCCGTCTGTCAGTCTGTCTGTCCCTCGATCTGTCTCTCTCTCTCCTTCCTCTCTCTCTCTCGGTTTGTTTGTCCCTCAATCTCAATCTTTCTCTTTGCCCGCTGTCTTTCTGTGCCTTCATCTTTGTCTCTCTCTCTCCTTTCTTTCTGTCTGTCACTCTGTCTGTCCTGCGTTGTCCCAGCTGGGCCTGTCTCCCCGGCTCTCTGCCTTCAGCTCTGTTCGCCGATGTCCCACCAGCCTGTCTCTCTCTCAGCCTGTCTCTTGACTTGCAGGAAGAAGAGGAGGTGGAGACAGCTCCTCCGGCAGAAGAGAGGAAGGAGGTCAGTGCTGGTCCCACCCTGCCTCCTGTCCTGTCTGTGGTGGAGTTTCGCCGTCTTGGCTGTTCCTGGGTCTCAGTGTCTCTCTCTCTTTCAGCCCTGTCTGTCAGTGTCTCTCTCCTCCTCCTCTCAGTCCTCAGTGTGTCTCTCTCCTCCTCCTCTCTGTCCTGTGGTGTCCAGTCAGTGTGTCTCTCTCCTCCTCCTCTCTGTCCTGTGGTGTCCAGTCAGTATGTCTCTCTCCTCCTCCTCTCTGTCCTGTGGTGTCCAGGCAGTGTGTCTCTCTCCTCCTCCTCTCTGTCCTGTGGTGTCCAGGCAGTGTGTCTCTCTACTCCTCCTCCTCTCTGTCATGTGGTGTCCAGTGGGTCAGTATTAGTGGGCTACACCCAGGCTCACTCACCGCGAGTGTGATCTCAGCAGAGTCTCTGTGCTCTTGGGACACTTGACTCACCTGTCTCCCTCTTCCTCTCCCTGTGCTGTCCCTCTCCTGCCCCCTCTCTCCCTCCTCGGACTCCAGCTGGAGGAGATCCAATCAGCACCTCCTGTGAGACAGAAGAAAAAGAAGGTGGGTAATGCTCTGATCCTCTCTTTACTCTTGTCCAGTGTCCAGTCAGTGTCCAGTCAGTGTATCTGTATGAACCCCTCTCTCTCAGTGCAGTGTTCATGTACTGGAGTGTCCAGTCAGTGTGTCTGTATGAACCGCTCTCTCTCAGTGCAGTGTTCATGTACTGGAGTGTCCAGTAAGTGTGTCTGTGTGAACCACTCTCTCTCTCTCTCTCTCTCTCAGTGCAGTGTTCATGTACTGGAGTGTCCAGTCAGTGTGTCTGTATGAACCCCTCTCTCTCTCAGTGCAGTGTTCATGTACTGGAGTGTCCAGTTGTGTGTCTGCATGAACCCCTCTCTCTCTCTCAGTGCAGTGTTCATGTCCTGGAGTGTCCAGTCCGACTCTTAACGTGACTCTCCTGTCTCTGCTTCAGAAGCGCTGGTGCGTCTTTTTAAACTCCCTGAGCTGCGTGTCGGTGGAGACAGATGATCAGGACGAGCCGATGGAGGTGGTGGAGACTGTAGGTCAGGAGAGGAAGAGCGAGGGAGAGGAGGAGCAGGCTGCCGGGAAGGACAAGAAGAAGAAGAGGAGGTGCAGGTGAGCAGACAGGGGGGCGCCGCCCGGTCGTGTCTGTGATTCAAGGAGGAGTCTCCTCTTGCTGTTTGATGTCATGGTGACGTCTGTGTCTGTGTCCCTCACACCTGCAATAACAATATTCTTTCCAGGTTCCTTTCCTGGTTCTGTGCCTGCTAAGATCTGGACTGGACTGGACTGGACTGGACCAGAGCTGAGGGACACCAGACGATTGGACTGGAGCCTAGGGACACCAGGCTGGACTGGACCGGAGCTGAGAGACACCAGACCGTGCTGGACCGAAGCTGAGAGACCCCAGACTGCACTGGACCGGAGCTGAGGGACACCAGACTGGACTGGACTGGAGCTGAATGACACCAGTCTGGACTGAAGCTGAGGGACCCCAGACTGTGCTGGACTGAAGCTGAGGGACCCCAGTCTGTGCTGGACCGAAGCTGAGGGACCCCAGACTGTGCTGGGCCGAAGCTGAGGGACCCCATTCTGTGCTGGACTGAAGCTGAGGGACCCCAGACTGTGCTGGACTGAAGCTGAGGGACCCCAGACTGGACTGGACCGGAGCTGAGGGGCCCCCGACTGGAGTGGACCGAAGCTGAGGGACCCCAGTCTGGACTGCACTGGAGCTGAGGGACACCAGACTGGACTGGAGCTGAGGGGCCCCAGACTGGACTGGACTGGAGCTGTGGGACACCAGACTGGACTTGACTGAAGCTGAGGGGCCCCATACTGGACTGAAGCTGAGGGGCCCCAGACTGGACTGAAGCTGAGGGGACCCATTCTGTACTGGACAGAAGCTGAGGGGTCCCAGACTGGACTGGACTGAAGCTGAGGGACCCCATACCCCAGTCTGGACTGAAGCTGAGGGACCCCAGTCTGGACTTAAGCTGAGGGACCCCAGACCCCAGTCTGGACTGAAGCTAAGGGACCCCAGACTGGACTGTGGAAAACTTTCACATTATCTCCACCTGAGTCCTCAGATCGTCTGCATGACCTTGTATTATTAAGTATTATTTTAAGGTCCTGTGATGATCATAAGATGGGGGGGGGGGGGTCACTAAATAAACCCTTGACATTAATCTGTATTGTAATTTTTGTTCTTTTGTTAAGCATCAATAAAAAAATTTAAAAAAATCTGTTTAGCTTTTGTTTTTTTCCCTCCCCCCACCGAAATGAACGAACAGAGTCTGTCCTTCTCTTTCATCCCGGAGAGTTTGTGGTTGACGGATTGAGGCCGAGAGCCCTCGTCGTCGGCGTGCCACCAGTTGGCGGGGATATAGCAGGGGGAGCATCGTGTCCAATACTCCTTGAAACGAGACAGATTTCAAGCCACCTCCGTCTGAAGAGAAGGAAGTCGACCACGAAGTCCAGGGTGTTCTTGGAAGATCTTTAGCCCTCGTTTGCCCAGCAGCCATCTCACCCTGCAGCTCCCAGCTGGCAGCCCCCCCCCCCCCACTGGAGCCCAGCAGGTGGGAGCCTGGTCAGTACTCCTCAGGAGGGGAGACTCCTGAGAAAAACTGAGGTTGCTGCTGGGAGAGGTGTTAGTAGGGCCAGCAGGGGGCGCTCTCACCCTGCGGTCTGTGTGGGTCCTGATGCCCCAGTATAGTGACGGAGACACTGGACTGTAAACAGGCGCTGTCCTTCGGATGAGACGTCAAACCGAGGTCCTGACTCTCTGTGCTCATTTACAATCCCGGGGTGTCTCTGGAGAAGAGAAGGGGTGTTACCCCAGTGTCCTGGCCTGATTCCCCCCCTGGTCTTGACCCATCATGGCCTCCTTATCACCCCCCCTCTCTGAACTGGCTCCATCCGTCTGCTCTCCTCCCCACTGAGAGCTGCTGTGTGCTGAGCGGACTGGAGCATCATCCAGGTGGGGGCTGCACACTGGGGGGGCTGGAGGGGATCCCCCTGACCTGGGAAGAGCTCTGAGTGGAGAGTCCAGACTTATTAATTATTATTATTATTATTCGTGCTGCACTGGGCTCCTGTCCTGGCAGTGAGAGGGGGACTCTGTGATCAGTACAGATACTTATGACTGTATAATCATACATGATAGAAATGGAACACAGGGTAGCGCTGTAGTCCCTTCGAAACGTTTTGAACTGCCAGAAGACGTTTTCACAACCCGGACTCGTGAAGGTACAGGTCTTCTCCCATCGTCCGGAGCAAGGTGTATTGTGTCCTGGTGATTTCTCCCGTTTCGAATGGAGTTTAATGTCGCGTTTCTACTTTATTAGAGAGAGGCACTGAACTTTGGGGAACGTGACATCCACCCAGTATTACTAGTAGGTTGATAAATATAAATGTTTTTTTTCCCCCCGTATTATACCTCGCGAAATATAATATGTGTGTGTGTCCTGTGATGGACTGGTGTCCTGTCCAGGGTGTGTGAGTGTGTGTGTCTGTGTGTCCTGTGATGGACAGATGGTACCCAGTCTGGACACCCATGAGACACTGGCTGTGATGGACTGGTATCCTGTGAAGGACTGGTGTCCTGTCCAGGGTGTGTGTGTGTCCTATGATGGACTGGTGTCCTGTCTAGGGTGTGTGTGTGTCCTGTGATGGACTGGTGGATCACAATATTAATTCTCCTCTTTGATTCCCTCCTTCATCGCCAGAGTGAAAGCGGGACACGGCAGTAAAAGCTCAGCCCTGCAGGTGGTGGTCCTCTCGGCCACACGGGGGCGCTCTGGCTCCATGGGGGGGGGGGGGGGTTATGTTCAAGTCCCGCTGGGAATCGCACCGATGCGGTGGAGTTCGTGAACGTCCCAGACACCAAGAAAACGAGAGAGAGATAAAAGGTCGTTTTCGGGGTTCAAGAAGCAACCCCGAGATTCAGGGAGTTTCCCCGCTGAGCTTACTCTGCCGAAAACACGCAGGTTTTATTTTTTTCCCGTGCCCCCCCTCACACAGGCCGTTTCTGTAGCGTGAAGTTGTGTTTTTTTGCGCGGCGGTCGGTGAGAGGCGAAATTTTATTTATTTTTTTCCTACGGTTTGAAATAGAAACAGCCGGGTGGTGTTGTAGAGAGGTCGACGTGCCTGGTTTTCCTCGTCTGAGAAGCCCGTTTTTTTTTTTTGGGTGGGGGGGGGGTCGTGAGGTCCCACGCAGCGCTCGGAAAAGAAAATGGCGTTTCTTTTCCCCGCAGGACGGGGGGGGGGAACCCGTGTTTTTTGGACATGGCGTGGCCCGAAATTTACACCCTTAGGCGCTAGAGGGGGGTGGATGTTGGTCTTTCTTTGATTTGGGGTTCGGGGGGGGATGCTAATTTCACTGAACCAAACCCCACGGAAACCCGTGTTGGACGTGGGGGTGCTTAATGCGCCCTCGACGTGATTTTGTCTTTAAATTCAAGTGCAGCTTTTGTAACCCTTGGGCCGGAAACACCTGGACCCGTTTCCTCTGCCTGTCCGAGGTGGCGACTACCGGGGTCGTACAGGGACACCCGGCTGGCCGCTGAGAGTTGGAAAAATAAAATGTCCACCCAAAAAAAAAACAACAACCGTGAAAAATGTCGTCCATTTTTGTTTCGCGGCCGAGCTGTGAGCGCGTCGGGGGCGACGTCACGGAGGCGTCACAATGAGCCGCCTGACGTCACAGAGCGGCGGATTCTAGCGGGGGGCGGCGCCGGAGCCCCATGAGCTCAGAGGAGTGAAGAGGGAAGAGGAGGAAAGCGCTATATAGTCCTTTCTAAACACGTGTTTCTTCCACTTCAATCTTTAGTTTCAGCTTCAGAATCGCTCTTCAGTATCCCCGTGAAATCAGTAAGTCAGTCAAAAGTGCCGCTGGCGAGAAATAACAAAATAAGTGGAGAAATAAGTTGTTTTTTTACCGTTACTCAACTCTTATGGGTGTGATCGTGCTGTAAAAAGATATTGAGAGGAGGTGCACCTCTACATAGAGAGTGGCGGGGGTGTGGAACAAGCTGCCCAGCCCTGTGGTTGAAGCTGATACCCTGGCTCCTCTCCAGACACAGCTGGGTGAGCTCCTCCAGTCAGGACAGGAGGCTCTACTGTACACAGAGGGTGGTGGGGGTGGGGAACAAGCCGCCCAGCCCTGTGGTTGAAGCCGATACCCTGGCTTCTCTCCAGCCACAGCTGGGTGAGCTCCTCCAGTCAGGACAGGAGGCTCTACTGTACACAGAGAGTGGCGGAGGTGTGGAACAAAGCTGATACCCTGGCTTCTCTCAGGACACAGCTGGGTGAGGTCCTCCAGTCAGGACAGGAGGCTCTTCTGTACACAGAGGGGGGCGGGGGTGGGGAACAAGCCGGCTAGCTGTGTGGCTCCGCCCCCTCCCCTCCCCTCTGTGACTCTGCTTGTCTCGGCAGGAACGACAGAGATGCCGCACGGCCGTGCGTGGTCGCAGCAGGACCCGGGCCCGGCGAGGCGGCGTAAGTCCACCCCGCCGTCCAGCGTCCAGTGTCCAGCGTCCAGCCCTCCTTCAACTGGCCTCTCCGCCCCCAGCAGCGCTCGCTGTATTATAATAATAATAATAATAAACTTCACCGATAGAGCACCTTTCACACACATAGCAGCGCAAAGCGCTTGACAGACCAGGTCTCACAGTAACACCTCCAGACGATCAGAGACACTTCCAGTGGTGATCTTGACTGAGGACACGCCTCGGCTCAAGAGACAGGGTCGCGGGTCCATTATGGCCTTCTGAGAGCACAGATTGCCTCTGGACGTCCCAGACTCTTACTGGACACACTGTAGAGACTCACCTGTCCAGACTCTCACTGGACACACTGTACACACTCACCTGTCCACACTCTCACTGGACACACTGTACACACTCACCTGTCCAGACTCTCACTGGACACACTGTAGAGACTCACCTGTCCACACTCTCACTGGACACACTGTAGAGACTGCCCAAGGCCCCTAGTCTCGACACGACTGGGCTGGGCTATTTGGTCAGAGCTGTCTCGGAGATGAGCAGTTTGGCGTCTTCACAGGTCACACCGGTCAGGCCGAACCCGGACTGGCAGCGGGAGAGATCCCAGCCCAAGTCCCGGTGCTTTTCCGTAAGTCTGACCCGGTCGCCTTCCGCGAGATTGGAACGGCCACCCTGTGGTGGGCCCGGTGCCCCACATCTACCCTACAGCTCCCCCCACTGACCCCTAAACTCCCGATACCCTACAGCTCCCCCCACTGACCCCTAAACTCCTGATACCCTACAGCTCCCCACACTGACCCCTAAACTCCGGATACCCTACAGCTCCCCACTCTGACCCCTAAACTCCCGATACCCTACAGCTCCCCACACTGACCCCTAAACTCCCGATACCCTACAGCTCCCCACTCTGACCCCCAAAGTCCTGATGGCCGAGAGGTGTCTGCTTGCTGTAGTGATTGAGTGAGCTCTGTGGACCTGACCTCTGTCTTGTGTCCTCATTTCCAGCGTCTCCTAGTGATCCGTCATTTCACCAGAGCTGAAGGTGAGATCTGGGGAGGAGACAGAGCACCCCCTAACACCCCTGAGCTGGGTTACAGGGTAGGACAGCTTCTTACTGTTGGACACACCTGTCCACACTCTTACTGGACACACTGGACACCGTCGCCTGTCCGGACTATTACTGGACACACTGTACACACTCACCTGTCCAGACTCTTACTGGAGACGCTGGACACACTCACCTGTCCACACTCACCTGTCCAGACTCTTACTGGACACACTCTCACTGGACACACTGTCCACACTCACCTGTCCAGACTCTCACTGGACAAACTGTACACACTCACCTGTCCAGACTCTCACTGGACACACTCACCTGTCCACACTCTCACTGGACACACTGGACACACTCACCTGTCCAGACTCTTACTGGACACACTGGACACACTCACCTGTCCACACTCTCACTGGACACACTGGACACACTCACCTGTCCAGACTCTTACTGGACACACTGGACACACTCACCTGTCCACACTCTCACTGGACACACTGTACACACTCACCTGTCCAGGCGTAGTCTCTGCTCCTCATCCCCCCTGCGTTGTGTCTCCCCCTCTCCCTGCTGGACAGAATCCTGTGGTGTCTTCTTGTCTCCCCGGCTCGTTCCGCTCGGTGTCCCCCCCGTCCTCGCCCGTGAGCCCCCTCCGCTCCCCGGCCCCGGGACCCCCTCCGGCCCCCTCAGGCCCCTGACCGCCCCGCCCCGCCGCCCCCCTTTCCTCCCCGCCATGCCCCTCGAGCCCCCCCTGCTGCCCGGGGCGGTGCCCCTGCCCCTGCCCCCGCCCGTCCTGCCCCCCATCGCCTGCCCGGCCCCGCCAAGCCCCGCCTGGGGCTCCCCGGTGCGGAGGGCAAGGAGAGAGGCTGAGATGTCTGACGAGGCAAGTGGGACAGAGTCTGTCCGTCTGTCCGTCTGTCCTTCTGTCCATCTGTCTGTCTGTCCGTCTGTCCGTCTGTCCTTCTGTCCTTTTCTCTGTCCATCTTTCCTTCTGTCCATCTGTCCTTTTCACTGTCCTTCTGTCCTTCTGTCCTTCTGACTTTCTGTTCTTTTCTCTGTCCATCTGTCCTTCTGTCCATCTGTCTTTCTGTCCTTTTCTCTCTTTCTGTTCATCAGTCCATCTGTCCTTTTCTCTGTCTTTTTGTCCGTCTGTACTTCTCTCTTTCTGTCCTTCTGTCTGAGTCTCTCTTTTTCTCTGTGTCTGTCCCTCTCTCCCTGTCTCTCTCCCTGTGTCTTTCCATGTCTCCCTGCTCTCTGTCTGTCCTCCGTTGTCCCAGCTGGGTCTCTCTCCCTGTGTCTCTCCGTGTGTCTACCTGTCTGTCTCTCTGTCTGTCCTGCGTTGTCCCAGCTGGGCCTGTCTCCTCTGCTCTGTGCCTTCAGCTCTGTTCGCCGATGCCCCGCCAGCCCGTCTCTCTCTCAGCCTGTCTCTTGACTTGCAGGAGGAAGAGGAGGTGGAGACAGCTCCTCCGGCAGGAGAGAGGAAGGTCAGTGCTGGTCCCACCCTGCCTCCTGTCCTGTCTGTCCCTGGGTCTCAGTGTCTCTCTCTCTTTCAGCCCTGTCTGTCAGTGTCTCTCTCGGCCTGCTGTCTGTCTGTCCCTGCCTCTCTGTCTCTCTCTCTTTCAGCCCTGTCTGTCAGTCTGTCTGTCCCTCGATCTCAGTGTCTCTCTCTCAGCCTGCTGTCTGCCTGTCCCTGCCTCTCTGTCTCTCTCTCTTTCAGCCCTGTCTGTCAGTCTGTCTGTCCCTTTGATCTCAGTGTCTCTCTCTTGGCCTGCTGTCTGTCTGTCCCTGCCTCTCTGTCTCTCTTTCAGCCCTGTCTGTCAGTCTGTCTGTCCCTTTGATCTCAGTGTCTCTCTCTCGGCCTGCTGTCTGTCTGTCCCTGCCTCTCTGTCTCTCTCTTTCAGCCCTGTCTGTCAGTCTGTCTGTCCCTCGATCTCAGTGTCTCTCTCTCGGCCTGCTGTCTGTCTGTCCCTCGATCTCTGTCTCTCTCTCTCTCTTTCCTCTCTCTCTCTCTCTCTCTCTCGGTTTGTTTGTCCCTCAATCTCAATCTTTCTCTTTGCCTGCTGTCTTTCTGTGCCTTCATCTTTGTCTCTCTCTCTACTTCCTTTCTGTCTCTCTCTGTCCTGTGGTGTCCAGTCAGTGTGTCTCTCTCTTCCTCCTCTCTGCCGTGTGGTGTCCAGTCAGTGTCTCTCTCCTCCTCCTCTCTGTCCTGTGGTGTCCAGTCAGTGTGTCTCTCTCCTCCTCCTCCTCCTCTCTGTCCTGTGGTGTCCAGTGGGTCAGTATTAGTGAGCTACACCCAGGTCACTCACTGCGAGTGTGATCCCAGCAGAGTCTCTGTGCTCTTGGGACACGTTACTCACCTGTCTCTCTCTTTCTCTCCCTGTACTGTCCCTCTCCTGCCCCCTCTCTCCCTCCTCGGACTCCAGCTGGAGGAGGTCCAATCACCACCTCCTGTGAGACAGAAGAAAAAGAAGGTGGGTAATGCTCTGATCCTCTCTTTACTCCTGTCCAGTGTCCAGTCAGTGTGTCTGTATGTACCCCTCTCTCTCAGTGCAGTGTTCATGTACTGGAGTGTCCAGTCAGTGTGTCTGTATGAACCCCCCTCTCTCTCTCTCAGTGCAGTGTTCATGTACTGGAGTGTCCAGTCAGTGTGTCTGTATGAACCCCCCTCTCTCTCTCAGTGCACTGTTCATGTACTGGAGTATCCAGTCAGTGTGTCTGTATGAACCCCCCTCACTCTCTCAGTCCAGTGTTCATGTCCTGGAGTGTCCAGTCCGACTCTTAACGTGACTCTCCTGTCTCTGCTTCAGAAGCGCTGGTCTGTGGTGGAGTTTCGCCGTCTTGTCTGTCCCTGCCTCTCTGTCTCTCTCTCTTTCAGCCCTGTCTGTCAGTCTGTCTGTCCCTCGATCTCAGTGTCTCTCTCTCGGCCTGCTGTCTGCCTGTCCCTGCCTCTCTGTCTCTCTCTCTTTCAGCCCTGTCTGTCAGTGTCTCTCTCCTCCTCCTCTCTGTCCTCAGTGTGTCTCTCTCCTCCTCCTCTCTGTCCTGTGGTGTCCAGGCAGTGTGTCTCTCTCCTCCTCCTCCTCTCTGTCCTGTGGTGTCCAGTGGGTCAGTATTAGTGGGCTACACCCAGGCTCACTCACTGCGAGTGTGATCTCAGCAGAGTCTCTGTGCTCTTGGGACACTTGACTCACCTGTCTCTCTCTTTCTCTCCCTGTGCTGTCCCTCTCCTGCCCCCTCTCTCCCTCCTCGGACTCCAGCTGGAGGAGGTCCAATCAGCATCTCCTGTGAGACAGAAGAAAAAGAAGGTGGGTAATGCTCTGATCCTCTCTTTACTCCTGTCCAGTGTCCAGTCAGTGTCCAGTCAGGGTGTCTGTATGAACCCCTCTCTCTCTCAGTGCAGTGTTCATGTCCTGGAGTGTATAGTCAGTGTGTCTGTATGAACCCCTCTCTCTCTCAGTCCAGTGTTCATGTCCTGGAGTGTCCAGTCCGACTCTTAAAGTGACTCTCCTGTCTCTGCTTCAGAAGCGCTGTTGCGTCTTTTTGAAGTCCCTGAGCTGCGTGTCAGTGGAGACAGAAAATCAGGACGAGCCGATGGAGGCAGCGGAGACCGTAGCTCAGGAGAGGAAGAGCGAGGGAGAGGAGGAGTAGGCTGCCGGGAAGGACAAGAAGAGGAAGAGGAGGTGCAGGTGAGCAGACAGGGGGGCGCCGCCCGGTCATGTCTGTGATTCAAGGAGGAGTCTCCTCTTGCTGTTTGATGTCATGGTGACGTCTGTGTCTGTGTCCCTCACACCTGCAATAACAATATTCTTTCCAGGTTCCTTTCCTGGTTCTGTGCTTGCTAAGATCTGGACTGGACTGGACTGGACTGCACTGGACTGGACCGGAGCTGAGGGACACCAGACGATGGGACTGGAGCCTAGGGACAATAGGCTGGACTTGACCGGAGCTGAGAGACACCAGACTGGACTGGATAGGAGCTGAGGGACCCCAGACTGTGCTGGACCGAAGCTGAGGGACCCCAGTCTGGACTGAAGCTGAGGAACCCCAGTCTGTGCTGGACCGAAGCTGAGGGACTCCAGTCTGTGCTGGACCGAAGCTGAGGGACTCCAGTCTGTGCTGGGCCGAAGCTGAGGGATAACAGACTGTGCTGGACAAAAGCTGAGGGACACCAGACTGTGCTGGACCGAAGCTGAGGGACCCCAGTCTGTGCTGGACCGAAGCTGAGGGACCCCAGACTGTGCGGGACTGAAGCTGAGGGACCCCAGACTGGACTGGACCGAAGCTGAGGGACCCCAGACTGTGCGGGACTGAAGCTGAGGGACCCCAGACTGGACTGGACCGAAGCTGAGGGACACCAGACTGGACTGGACTGGAGCTGAGGTGCCCCAGACTGGACTGGACTGGAGCTGAGGGGCCCCAGTCTGGACTGGACCGAAGCTGAGGGACCCCAGTCTGTGCTGGACCAAACCTGAAGGACCTGAGACTGTGCTGGACCGAAGTTGAGGGACCCCAGTCTGGTCTGCACTGGAGCTGAGGGTCCCCAGACTGGACTGGACTGGAGCTGAGGGACACCAGACTGGATTGGACTGGAGCTGAGGGGCCCCACTGGACTGGACTGGAGCTGAGGGGCCCCAGACTGGACTGGACTGGAGCTGAGGGGCCCCAGACTGGACTGGACTGGAGCTGAGGGACACCAAACTGGATTGGACGGGAGCTGAGGGACACCAGACTGGACTGGACTGGACTTTTGTAAAGCATCAATAAAATTTTTTTTTAAAAAATCTGTTTAGCTTTTGGTTTTTTCCCTCCCCCCCCCCCCCAGGGTTGCTGCTGGGAGAGGTGTGAGTGGGGCCAGCAGGGGGCGCTCTCACCCTGCGGTCTGTGTGGGTCCTGATGCCCCAGTATAGTGAAGGGGGACACTGGACTGTAAACAGGCGCTGTCCTTCGGATGAGACGTCAAACCGAGGTCCTGATTCTCTGTGCTCATTAACAATCCCGGGGTGTCTCTGGAGAAGAGTAGGGGTGTTACCCCAGTGTCCTGGCCTGATTCCCCCCCTGGTCTTGACCCATCATGGCCTTCTTATCACCCCCCCTCTCTGAACTGGCTCCATCCCTCTTCTCTCCTACCCACTGAGAGCTGCTGTGTGCTGAGCGGACTGGAGCATCATCCAGGTGGGGCTGCACACTGGGGGGGCTGGAGGGGATCACCCTGACCTGGGAGGAGCTCTGAGGGGAGGGTCCAGACTTATTAATTATTATTATTATTCATGCTGCACTGGGCTCCTGTCCTGGCAGTGAGAGGGGGACTCTGTGATCAGTACAGATACTTATGACTGTATAATAATACACAATAGACATGGAAAACAGGGTAGCGCTGTAGTCTCTTCGAACGTTTTGAACTGCCAGAAGAAGTTTTCACAACCAGGACTCGTGAAGGTACAGGTCTTCTCCCTTCATCCGGAGTAAGGTGAGAGGCCACCCCCTCGGGGCGCAGTATCCCCGATGCACCCCCCCCACCACCCAAAACGACACACACTTCTGTGACGATTGGGAGACCCCGGTTTGACCAGCCCCTGCGGTGGAGAAAACGACCCGCTGGAGAGAACACGCAGACTCCACACAGAAGGGTCACCTCGGCATTTATTCCAACAGCAAAACAACACCAGAGAGAAACGGTCTCCGAAAGAGAAGCGTACACCGGGAAAAACACGACGGGGTCATTACAAATGGGAATAGGAGTTCTTTTTTTCTTTTCCGGAACGTCAATTGGATCGTGTCCTGGTGATTTCTCCCGTTTCGAACGGAGTTTAATGTCGCGTTTCTACTTTATTAGAGAGAGGCACTGAACTTTGGGGAACATGACATCCACCCAGTATTACTAATAGGTTGATAAATATAAATGTTCTTTCCCCCCCCGTATTATACCTCGCGAAATATAATGATGGCCAACTCCTTAAGTCGAAATTTAAACCCTTCTCACGCTACAAGACAGTCCGTCAACATCGCCGCGGCCGGAAGCGCGACCTTCGGTATGACGTTGGCCGATGGGGGTGGGGTAAGTACGTCACAACCGGGGGAAGCCCCTATCACGTGAGAGGGGTGCGGCGGGCAACGAGCCCCCGGGGGCGAAGAGAAGTTGATTTGCGTGGGGTGTGGAAACACTACACAACCGGGCAAGCGAGCCGTTTTTTTTTTTGTTTTGTTTTTTCCAGAACATCAGAACAACCGCAGAGATGACCATCGATCCACCTCCGGACGTTTCCTTTTTTGTCCTCTTTGGCCTCCAAAATAAAAAAAAAAACTGGGATCCACCGTGGCGTTGCCAAATTAAAACGTCAACCACTTTTCGTGCTTTCGTGCTGTCCATGATGAAACCGTCATGGTTGTGTAAGCATACGTTACGTCACAGAGCGGCGGCGCTCGGACGTGAGGAGTGTCGTTACGTTTTTGAAACGGGCATGTCAGACAAGATCTCTGACAAGATCTCTGAAAAACCCAAACCTGTAAGATTCAATTTCAATTCAGTTTATTTTATATAGCGCCTTTCACAACAAGAATGCCCCAAGGCCCCGAACAAAGGAGTTGTTCCACACCCCCACCACCCTCTGTGTACAGTAGAGCCTCCTGTCCTGACTGTCCTGTCCTGACCGGATCTGGGGCGACAGGCGTTGCAGGACAGAGAGACACCCGAGAGAGAGGGAGACAGAGAATGAGCGCTGTTGCCCCAGTTTGAAAATTGAATCAACGTTTGCCACCACATTTGACTTGCAGTCCAGAGCGGCCCCTCAACACTGGTATTCACCAGCCGTGCCCACTGGTTCACCCCTGATGCAGGTGTGAGAGGGGGAGAGGAGGGGGGTGTGGGGTCACTAACAAGGCCGACAGTCTCCTGGTTCTACACTGGAGTGTGAGATCAAGCGCAGATCTCTCCTCGCTCAGCAGTCAAGCGAGAGGCCTGGTCTGAGAGCAGACGGCTCTGCTGTCGCCACCTGCTGGTCAAACACGTGCAGAACAGGGAGTCGACCTCAGTACCTCTGGAGCAGAGGAAACTCAGATGCTCCTCACAGCTGCGGTTAGTCCAGAGCCCCCTCTGTCTCTGTCCAGGGCTCCACAGGGGATGGAAGCAGGCCGGCCCGGGGCTTCCCCTGAGCCCCAATTCTGATAGACCAGGGGAGCCTCGTTCGCCCAGAACCAGGACCCCGAGACTCGGTTCTGCCTCAGGCCCAGCAAGACCAGAGTGGACTCAGCAGACTGGGCCTCTTCAGCAGTGTAGCTCTGCTCCTGGTGTGACTGGATATACGCCAGGCCAGTGTGGTGAGTCTGACAGTGATCCAGGGCCTCAGCCCAGGACTTCTCCTCTCTCACCAGGACGAGCTCTCTGCTGTCTGGAAGAGAGAAATACAAATTCTGAATCTGTGTCTCTGTAGGGTCCCCAGACCAGACGCCCCTTCCGGACACGAACCCAAGTGGAAAACGGAGCCGTCCTCACCCCAGTGACAGAAGAAGGGTCTGATCTCACTGCAGTCTGTCTCTGTCCATCTGCCTCTCGGGCTGCCCTGCAGGTCCACCTGCGCACATCTCTGTCCACCTGCTGACCCAGGCTGCCCTCCTGCCCAGTTCCTGAAGCTGGACGCCCCCTGGTCTGAACACTTCCAGGGCTCGTTGTACAGGCCGATCCACACCCTGTGACCCCCCACTGACCTCCAAACCTCCTCATTCTCACTCTGGCTCCTCACACTGACCAGCTCTGTGTGCTTCTGTCTGCAGAGACTCTGGGCTTCAGTCCAGGTCTGGTTGAGTTCAATCAGGGTGACGTCTCTGCGCTCTGAGCAGACAAGAAAATGTATCAGTGAGTCAAAATGTCAGTGAGATACTGGTGTGATGGACTGTCCTCTTACCTGTGTTGAGTGACACTGGTGAAGTGTGTCTCTGATTCAGAGCAGAGAGATGTCAGTGAGATACTGGTGTGATGGACTGTCCTCTTACCTGTGTCGAGTGACAGTAATGAAGAGTGTCTCTGATTCAGAGCAGAGAGACGTCAGTGAGACACTGGAGTGATGGACTGTCCTGTGTTGTTGAGACACATGAAGTAGTTTCTCTCCTGACAGTCTCTCTCTTCCCATCCTCCCTCAGAGTCCATCAGCACACTGACGCGCCCCTGGGTTTGAGTGTAGGGGCTCCCTGCAGCTCCCCCAGACCCTGGGTCACTCTGTGTGCTGTTATACAGACCAATCCAGGCTCTGTCTGCTTCACCAGTGTTTGTGAGGCTGAGAAGTTGCCTCTGCTGCTCCTCAGTGAACACAGTGACCAGGTCTGTGTGATTGTACCGGCAGTATTCCTGAGCTCGAACCCATGTCAGTTTATAGCGTATGAAGTGGTACTGCTCAGAGGAGTCTGTAGCTGTAAATAAAATACATATAGAAATAAGATTTCTGTACATTCTGAAATTGTCGTTTACTTGATGTTCTGTCTCCAAATTCATTATTGGCTCCTGATGTAGTTCTATGCTGCTGCTGGGAGACCAAGGTCAGACGAGGGAGATACAGCTCTCTGCTGCTGTTCTCTCAAGCTGGATTCTCCTGAGACAAACTCAGCCCCCTGAGCTACTGCCTGGGGCTCTGGGACAGTCTGTCAGGGCTGGACTCACCAGTGTAGCAGAAGAAGGGGCTGGGATATGTTCCACCTGCATCGTTCCAGCCACCTCTTTTATTATTATTTTTATTTACGTTATCTTTTAAATAGATCTCCATGTACAAGGCTCCTCCTCCATTGTGCTGCCCAGGACTCCAGTTGTGAAACCCAGAGCGCCTCCCGTCAGACCACTCCCAGCCGTCCTGGAGCAGAGCGATCCAGACAGCGTGTCCCTGCGCCGTCGTCCTGATCTGTTCAGACTCTCCCACACTGTCCACCAGGGGCAGGTCGGAGCAGCTCTCTCTGCAGTGTCTCTGGGTTGCAGCGAAGGTCTTGTTTTCCCTGATCAGGCTGTACTGCTGGGCCCCACCTGCGAAGACAAAGATCAGGTGTAACGGTGTGTACAGCTGTGAGACTACAAATCCCATAGTGCTTTGCACACCACCATTTCCTGTTTCCTGTTCATTCCGGTGTATAGTTAAATAGGTAGAAGTTTATTCCTGAAAAGAGAAGACAAGAAACACGCTTCAGCTGTGATGCCTTCAGCTGTGTGTACCAGCAGAATTCCTGAGCTCAAACCCATGACAGTTCATCATGTATAAAGTGATACCAGTCAGATGAATTTGTAGCTTGAATTTTGTTTTTATTTCAAACTACTCTTTTTCGCATGCCTTTGTTTGTTTCAGGACAATAACATTCTCTGTGATTTGGAGAGATCTTTGTGGTGAGTTTATGTTTTCTGATGCTGTATGATGTTTGTGATCACTGCTCTATCACGCCAAGAGGCGTTAGTAGTGACAGCTTACTGCAATAAAGAAAATAAGATTGATAGATACATTCCAATAAAAAGGGGCCTGGATAGGTCTTTTCCCATGACGTGATGATCCCAGGGAAAAGGTAGTGTTGAAGTCTGTGCATTTTGACTTTGGCGTGTATGTGAGTGCATATAATTTAGGACTACGTTTCCCAAGATACAAGGCTCATCGCATAATGAATGCAAAGTGAGATGAGACTACAGATACCAGAATGCCCATGCAACCCAGCTCTTCCTGCTTCCTGTTCTTTTCTGTCTATACCTAAAGACAGATCTCAGATTGAGCCCTGCGTGCAGTGTCGTCTCACCTTGACTCTCACATATGAAGTAGACCTCCTCGCTGCAGTCTCTCTCCTCCCAGAATCCCGCTGCGTTGAGAACAGCACAGGGGAGCTGACTCCTCCAGTGGGTGAAGGTCACGACCTCTCCGCCAGACCACTGCCAGCTCTCTCTGCAGTCTCGGTACAGGCCTATCCAGGCTGTGCCACTGGGCAGGTTAGTGGTGTTGAGGACTGTGTCCATGTCTGCTGTGCTGTTGACGGAGGCCAGGTCAGGGGTGAGTCCACAAAGTAGAACTTCCTGATGAGGCCGGATCCAGGAGGACAGAGCACTGGGAACACAGAATTATGGGTTGTGTAAGTTTCTCAAATCCATCTGTATTGCAGTTCAAAGGGTCTGTACGCTCCAGAGTCAGGTTGTTTAAATCTATTGTGAGACACAGTAGCACCACAGTCCTGCTGTCCTCCACCCGAAACTCACTCGTCACCCCGCCGGTGAGACAGGTGACCCCCCCTATCTGTAACGGACAAGTCTCTGGGTGACGGAGTCCTCTCTGTGGTGATGTGAACCAGCTCTGGCAGTGTGGTCAGCCCATCCATTATCTAATGTGCTTTGGCAACACTGATTCTACCCATCTGTCATGCTAATAAAGCACCTCGAATTGAATTGAATAGAACGTCGCTTTATCAACCCTTTACAATTTCTTGCATTAGGAATTTATCTTTTCATGAATAGTGAGCTGAATTTTCAGTCACTGGGGAAGAGTGCAGGTGAGAGAACACAGCCCTTTGGCAGTAGCAGCAGTAGAAGGAATAATGCTTCCTTACAGTTCTAGAGCTCTTTCCTGGACTCTCCCCTCAGAGCTCTTCCCAGGTCAGGGGGATCCCCTCCAGCCCCCCCCCCCCCCCCCCTAGTGTGCAGCCCCCACCTGGATGATGCTCCAGTCCGCTCAGCACACGGCAGCTCTCAGTGGGGAGGAGAGCAGAGGGATGGAGCTAGTTCAGAGAGGGGGGTGATTAGGAGGCCATGATGGGTAAAGACCAGGGAGGGAATCAGGCCAACACACTGGGGTAACACCCCTACTCTTCTCCAGAAACACCCCGGGATTGTTAATGAGCACAGAGAGTCAGGACCTCGGTTTTACGTCTCATCCGAAGGACGGCGCCTGTTTACAGTCTAGTGTCCCCGTCACTATACTGGGGCTTCAGGACCCACACAGACCTGCTGCAGGTTCTCTGACCTGGGAGCAGAGTCACAGGCCCACCTGTCAGGAAGAGAAGCACCAGCCCCTTCCTCTCCATCCTGGCAGATCCGCTTAGAGGCGAAGGCGCGGCGTGGCTCCTGGCTCCGGGTTCGAATCCTCCTGCGTGACACAGCACAGGCGCGTCTGACACAGCTCCTACAGGTCTCTGGCGGAGCTCGGGTCTCGCTCATGGGCTCAGTGAGATCTGAATTAATTCAGCCCTGCTGGGCTGCTACCGATCCCCCTGGCTGGTGTGGATCGGTCACTAGTGGAGACTGGGGGAGATGCAGGAATCTGGAGAGGGGCAGGACCCCCCTCTCCCACTCAGAAACATGGGATCCGGACTGCTGGGAGAGATTCCCGACTGGATCCATCAGTCTCCTCCTGCTGTCCTGCTCTCCCTGCTGATAGCATCAAGGAAACGCTGCTGCTGTCTGTGGCTCTTCCTCTCCTTCTCCCTTCTCTACATTCTCTCCACTCTCCTTTCTCCTCTCCTTCTCCCATTCACAGTTTCTCTCCTCTCTCTTGTGCCTCCTCTCTCTGCTGATAGCATCAAGGAAACACTCCTGCTGTCTGTGGCTCTTCCTCTCCTTCTCCTCTCTCTACTCTCTCCACTCTCCTTTCTCCTCTCCTTCTCCAATTCACAGTTTCTCTCCTCTCTCTTGTGTCTCCTCTCTATGCTCTCTCCTCTCCACTCTCTCTACCCTCTCCCCTCTCTCTCTCCTCTCTCTGTGATCCACAGTATCTGTCCTGTCTCCTCTCTCCTCTCTCTGCTCTCTCGCCTCTCCACTCTCTCCCCTCTCTCCTTTCTCCTCTCTCTATGATCCACAGTTTCTCTCCTCTCTCTTGTGCCTCCTCTCTCTGCTGATAGCATCACGGAAACACTCCTGTTGTCTGTGGCTGTGTCTGTCTGTGGGAGTGAATGGAGCCATTGATGCAGGAGTGGAGGGGTCAGGCCTGGGTCATGTAGGGGAAAATCAAACAGCCACCGTCTGACGCCATGAGAGACAGAATATTTTTAATTTCCTGTTTGTCTCCCTCTCGCTCAGTATCCCCCTCTCTGTCTCATACCACTGTCTCCCGTCTCTATCTCCCTGTCTCTCCCCTCTCCCGATCCCTCCCCTCTCTCCTCTCTCTGACTCTCCTGCCTTCTCTCTCCTCTCTCTCCCCCATCTCTAACCTGCCTCTCTCTCCTCTCTCTCCCCCATCTCTAACCTGTCTCTCTCCTCTCTCACCCCCATCTCTAACCTGTCTCTCTCTCCTTTCACCCCCATTTCTAACCTGTCTCTCTCTCACCCCCATTTCTAACCTGTCTCTCTCTCCTCTCTCCCTAACTTTCTCTAACTGCAGAGGGATGCACCTTGAACTGAAACCGCAGTGAGGAATAACCAGCTTCCTAAGTAAACAACTTTCCTACGAGACTCAGAATTAGCAGAACTCAGGACAAGGAACACGGATCTTCTTCTGCGTTGCTGGGTAGATAAAAACACGCAGGTTGCTACAGAAATGAGAGCAGCCTGTGGACTTGTTCTCCAGACAGTATCTGTTGATCCTGTTAGAGACACCTGTACTCGTTTAAATCTCTTGCAGGGCAGCAGGCAGCTACTGTCTCAATAACAGGAGGTCCTACACTGAGGGGTCACTGTGCCCTGAGACTTACCTGCTCAGCGCTGTGTCTCGGTGGGTCAGGACGTCTCTCCAGGTGAGCTGTCTGTGCGATGTATCTGTCTGTCTGTGTTCTTTATTCCTGACTCTCTCTCCTCCTCTCCTCTCGGACACAAACACAGACGCAGCCGGGATGCAAATCAGGGGGTTTCAGTGGGAACAGTGCAGGAAGCACAAACCAGGCTGGAGGACGGATGGACACACACACACTCACTCACATACTCTCACACTCTCACACACACTCACACTCACACACAGCACTGTGTTCTTTTCTCAATTTTAAACACCGGAAATCTTGATCAAGGAGCTCCCTTCAGACTAAAGAGACTCAGTTCCTCCCGCCTGTCAGTGTGGGACACTCCCTTCAGACTAAAGAGACTCAGTTCCTCCCGCCTGTCAGTGTGGGACACTCCCTTCAGACTAAAGAGACTCAGTTCCTCCAGCCTGTCAGTGCGGGACGCTCCCTACAGACTAAAGAGGCTCAGTTCCTCCGGCCTGTCAGTGCGAGACCCCCCTTCAGACTGAAGAGACTCAGTTCCTCCAGCCTGTCAGTGCGGGACGCTCCCTTCAGACTGAAGAGACTCAGTTCCTCCAGCCTGTCAGTGCGGGACGCTCCCTTCAGACTGAAGAGACTCAGTTCCTCCAGCCTGTCAGTGCGGGACGCTCCCTTCAGACTGAAGAGACTCAGTTCCTCCAGCCTGTCAGTGTGGGACACCCCCCTTCAGACTAAAGAGACTCAGTTCCTGTCGGTCCTCAAGCCCTCTACACTCTAGGGGAGACGGGGTCTCCTGCTGCTGCTGCGCCCCAGAGCGCTGGAACCCTCTCCCCGTGGAACTCGGAGAGTCGCCCTCCCTGAGCTCGACGCCTGCGTCTTCAGAAACGCTCTCCGTTGGTTGTTTGCTCCCTTCCAACCCTCTACTACACTTCCAGTCCCTTGAATTTAATTGTACTACATCTGGTTTTTCCAATCCTTTGACATTGCTTTCCTCCTGAGGCTCACTTTGAGAAGCCACTTTCAGAGGTGTTCCAGTATTATTATCCAATTCAACTTGATTGTCATTATACTCACACAGGCACGTAGTTGAGTGAAAAGTGTTTCTCCTGAGTCACTCAGGTGCAGTAAGTAAATAGGACAGCAGATAAGACAATAGACAGTAACACAATAGCAATAACAGTAACATGTAATAACATAATAATATCATAATATAATTATATATTATTATTATATATAATAATTATTATTATAATTATTATTATTGGGATGAGACTGGGCAGTGGCTAACAGTGGCTCCACCCTGGCAGAAACACCCCCTGCTTTACAAGTTTACAATCCAACAGAACTTCAGCCGGAGCTCTTCCAGATCCTCTCTCTGGTTCCCTTCTCCTTGTGTCCCTTCGGAAGAGGGCAACAGAGGGGCTACAACTTCCTTTGCCTCGCCTGCAGACGACGGGAACGTGCCGCCACCACACAGCATGAGTGACAGTACGGGCACGGAGGGCCTGTTTCCCCACCCAGAGGGAGCTTCACATCCCCCCTTCTCTGGCTGCAGACGTGGGGGTGCACGGGGGTCTCCCCCAGAGCTCACAGCCGGTGCCCTCTGGCCGCCCTCTGGTGTCTTTCAGGACACACTGCGGTCCGAACCTTTGAGCGCAGCTTGTCTGAAAGGTGTTCACACCCGGTCTGGCTCCCAGGAAAGACTCTGATCTGGGCTTGAGTGACCTTTTGTAGAAAGATCGATACTTTATTGATCCCGTGAGGGGAAATTGCAGTGCGACAGCAGCTTAACACAGACAACACAGCCACAGTGTGCCGAATGATACAATAATAATAATAATACAATACAATACAATCAGTTCAGTGAGGGGTGCACTAAAAGAGTTTCTCACAGTCCAGGACACACAAAGAACAAACTAGAACAGCACAGCACGCAGACAAATCGTATCACACACATGAATATAAATATAGATGTAAATATAGATATAGATATAAATATAAATGTAAATGTATTTTTGTGTTGACAGCACAAAGACTGTCAAAGAATGTTTTGACTGAGAATTTAGGAGATCGTTCCTTTTGTCTATTTGCGTATTTGCTCCACTGTTATCTTCCTGTTTTTTTTAATTATTTGCTATATTTTATCCTGTGATTCCTCCTATCATTACCTTATATTGGGTCATTAAGCTACGGTGTATCTTACCCATTCAGCCCTGTTTGCTGGGTTGTTAGATGGTCTGATTCCCAGTTTCGTCTCCTTTGTGTTTGATCGCAGCTCGTCTGGAAAGGGTCTTGACACCCTGTATTGTTCACACCACGCCGTGTCGCAGACAGTGGCTGCCGTCACCCACTTCATCTGTCTCTGGAGCTGTCATCGAGAGCACACGGAATTTGACCGGAAGCCAGTGCGGGGACTCCAGGATAGGAGTAACGTGAACACTTGCACTAGACCTGGTCAAATGACTTTATGTCATTGTCCAAAAATCATACATTCTGCACAACAAGCTAGGAAAAATGCCACTGGTGGGATGCGGACCCAGGATCTCCTGTTTACTAAACAGGCACTTTAGCCAACTAAGCTATGGCACCGCTCAGAGACATCTGTGCTCAGTGCGTGCTGAACCTGCTCAAAGAGCAAGTTGCCTCCTTTACATGCAATGGCAGCTCCGACACTAAGTGAAACGAAGAGAAATGGCTTTTATCTGGCACTTTTCATGTCCAATGCGCTTGACATCTCCCAAGGGCAACACAGTTCTTTTGTCAATTTTGGACCTACTGCAGCTTTCATGCAACCTTATCCTTCAGGTTGATTCATATAAGTACTCATAGACCGTAAACCTGTGCTGGTCTACTCATGTTAAGACTGTTTGCTCCAAAGGTCAGCAGCGCTAATATTTCCTGCGAAGACTATGAGTGTCTGGGGTTCGACAGGAAGTGATGCTTCTCTTCTGCCGCGCTTTAATCGAGAGCATGATCAGATACGGGATTTCAGTGTGGTTCGGTCATCTAGCAGTTCATTTTACATGGCAAACGACCCGACTCATCCAGACAGCTCTGAAGGTCAAGGGAGTGAGACGGCAGCCCCTCCCTGCTGACAATCTTTGAAAAATCAGCCAGGAAAAATGATATCAGGTCCTTCCCACATCCTCAGCCCTGACTACCAACTTCCTCCTTCTGACCAACGTTTCAGGGCTCCCAAACGTAAGTCAAACAGATACAGACCGTTCCTTTGTTGCACTATGCGTGACGGCTGTCGCTGCAAATGTCCGGGATAAACACACTTTTGCCTCTTACAGCCCACTTGAGTGCGATATGTTTTGTCATGATGTGTCAGAAACGTCCCATGTTGTTATGTGTCCTACTGTACGTGTGCAATAGAGTGATGTGCAATGTTTTTCTGATTTTTTTGCGACAGTAAAATGTGCAACGATGTTCTTTTTTGCATGCTATTGAAGTGTACAGGAGTGCTTGGTGTCCATACAGACATTCCCTCGATGGGGACAGTAAAAGTCTTCTCTCTTTGCTGGACATTTTTTTTTTCCCATCGGTTGAAAAGTTGACATGTGAAAGAGTGTGGAGTGTTAAAGTAGTTTATTTTATTGCTGTTGCTTTGTGTGAATGTACTGTGATCTGTTGGGGGAATTTAAAGATGATCTCATCTGTGCCAGTGTGGGCATGACTCTGTAAATGGCTGGCTTAGCTTGTAACTCATAACTGCACACCAAGATAACGAGAAGCAGCAGACAAATGTCTCTTGTGATCTCTGTGATGGACTTGTCTCCTATCCAGGGTGTGTGAGTGTGTGTGTGTCCTGTGATGGACTGGTGTCCTGTCCAGGGTGTGTGAGTGTGTGTGTGTCCTGTGATGGACTGGTGTCCTGTCCAGGGTGTGTGTGTGTGTGTCCTGTGATGGACTTTATCCTGTCCAGGGTGTGTGAGTGTGTGTCCTGTGATGGACTGTTGTCCTGTCCAGGGTGTGTGTGAGTGTGTCCTGTGATGGACTGGTGTCCTGTCCAGGGTGTGTGTGTGTGTGTCCTGTGCTGGACTTTATCCTGTCCAGGGTGTGTGAGTGTGTGTCCTGTGATGGACTGTTGTCCTGTCCAGGGTGTGTGTGAGTGTGTCCTGTGATGGACTGGTGTCCTGTCCAGGGTGTGTGAGTGTGTGTCCTGTGATGGACTGGTGTCCTGTCCAGGGTGTGTGAGTGTGTGTCCTGTGATGGACTGATGTCCTGTCCAGGGTGTGTGTCCTTTTCTGGTTTTCTGCGTGGAATGAACCCGCGCCGCGCTCTTCCACGGAGCAGGGCTGTGGGTGTGTCGGGGTTCCACTCCCACTCAGAAAAGTTCGGATCTGCGTCAGTGGTGGGTTTTTTTGTTTTAACGACCGATGCGTGACGCAATCAGGATAAAAAGAGACACGCGCGTGGCTCTCTTGCGGGTTCCCCCATCTCGCGTGAAGAGCACGAAAAAATGTCACTCGGTAAGAATTTGGACCTTCACTCCCACAATCCCCAGCAAACGCGGTAGAGGCAGCAGCTATAAGAGAAGATCAATTCACTTTATGATCACTTATGAGGAATTGGTCTTGTCGCAGAGCCCAGCTGGCTCTCCAGGAGACACACAGACAGGGAGAGAGAGAAGCTGGGGGTCAGAGCGCAGGGTCGGCCATTGTACAGCTCCACCTGGAGCAGCTGGGGTTCAGGGCCTCGCTCAGGGGCCCCAACGGAGTAGGATTCCTCTGCGGGCTGCGGGATTCGACCCGGCAAACTCCTTCCAGCCCCAGGCGCTGATCCTGAGCCACAGAGCCACCACTCCTTTGTATATAAGGAATTAATTCAACACACCAGCAACCCCGGAGCTGCCCCTATAATGAAGGATGCTGGAAAAAGTTTCCTCTTACACAAAAGGCAGCTCATAGTATTCAACAACCCCCCGCCCCCCCGTACACCTATATAGCGCCTCTCGGACTCTCCAGCTCTCTCTGGGTCACGGGGATCCCCTCCACCGCAGCCCGGCCTGGATGACGTTTAGGGTATTGTTTTAAAAAAACAACAGCAACAACAACAACAACATTTTGACTCCCCCGTCTCTTTCTTTTCCAGAAGTAGAGAAGATCAGCGACCGAAAATGGTCGGAGAACACGGGTAGGTGTGTCGGGAACCCCGAGGTCGAGGGGGACGCGCACAAGGCGGCTTAAAAGATCAGACGCTGTTAAACGAAGGGAACTTCTCATCCTGTTATATTAGAAGGACGGAAGTCTGAGAAAATCGAGGATATTCTTGAGCAGGAGCAGCGTTAAGTGAGATCTCATTTATAGACTTGAAACTTAATGCCCCCCCCAAACAGCCACGGGTGGGTATATTATCCTCGGGAATCTCTTCCCTCTGTCCAAATCGCTTCAACTGTGGGAACGGTAGACCTGACGGAAGTCTGATAGGACTTTGGGCGCCCTCTGGCGGAAAAGGGCCGCATTACCAGCCGCCCGGCTGTTCAGCCATGAGGCGTCCTCAAACAACTAGTCAAAAAAAAAGTGTGTCCTCGTTACTGCTGAAGTTACGGCTCAAAGACCCGCTTATTAGATGTCAACTACACCGTGTCCTCATCGATGTTCTAGCGAATTCATTTTTATTTCGGGATTTAAGCGAAAACGGCGCTGGGGTTCTCCTCCCGGGAAACCGCGCACTCCCGGCTCTCTCCTCCCTGTTGCCGGGATGAGCTTTTCCTGCAGCGGCCGAAGCAGCTGTATTTGAACACTCTCCCTCTCTCTCTCAATTCAATTCAAGGTGCTTTATTAGCATGACCGATGGGTACAATCAGTGTTGCCAAAGCAAATAAAAATAATAAAATTAACATGGAACAAAACAAAAAATAGAAGTAAAATAAAATCTACAGACATGTTACAGACATTTACAACAAAGACATATTATAAAATATTGACATATACTGTAGGCGGCTGGAGCATTATTGGGAGACAGACTCACTGTTCCTCAGGCTGTGACAGGAGATCACATACTGGGCTGCCAGATCAACTGAGTTCCCTCCTCCCTCTCCCAGTAGGATTGGGACCCGTTGTGATTCTGGCAGGTGTGGGAACTCTGGGATTAGATTTCTGAATTTCGGGAAGAATGTTTCTCTAATCCCAGAGTATCTGTCACAGTGCAGTAGGAAGTGCACCTCTGTCTCTAATTCTCCCTGCTGGCAGTGGGAGCACAGCCTGTCCTCTCTGGGCAGCCAGGTCCGCCTGTGTCGCCCAGTTTCTATGGCCAGGTTGTGGTCACTGAGCCTGTACTTCGTCAGGGTCTGTTTCTGTTTGTTATTTTTTATTTTGGTCAAATAATCAGGTAGTGTGTATTGTCTGTTTAGGGTTCTGTAGCATTCCAGTTGATGTTGTGTTTGTGTGTGTGTGTCCCAGTGTGTGAGATATTGCTGTTTGATCTGTGCTGTGATGTGGTTGAGTCTGGGTTGTGGTGCTCTAGCAGTGCTGTCCTGAGGCTGGTTAGGGTTGGTGTGGCTCGGTGAGCCTCGGTGTAACGAACAGTTCTTTCCGGACCCTATGCGGACGACACAATCCGACGAAGTGGGGGAACACTGGGGAAACGTCATGCAGGAAAACGGGGCTGAAGACAGGGGGGCGTGTCCAAGGTGCGCTGGTGCACGGGGGAGGTGTGGCCGAGGCGAACAATCCCAGAGATTAATCCATAGAGTATCCAAAACACGAAGGTAAGTCCAAAACCAGGAGATCCATCAGAACTCGGAATTAAAACCACGAAGGCCGGGTCGGAACCGGCGGACGGGGAACAGGAACGGGAACGGAGGTTAAAACCTTAACGGGACCAGGCGCTTCCTGGTCCCGGACTCGCACGATATGGAAATCAGATGCAGAGCCCGGAAGAGTGTCAGCGCCTGGCTTTTAAGGTGGGCAGGGAATGGGAAACAGGTGCAGAGAATGAAGTCTTTAGTGAAAGGGCTGGAGCACCCTTAAGGAGGGGGGACTATAGTCGTGACACTCGGGACCAGCTGGCTCAGGGGGCTCTGTTTTGGGTTTAGCTCTTGGCTCAGCAGGGCTTTGTGGTGGTAGGAATTGTGGTCGCTGTTTTTTAGGTGTAGCCAATACTTTAATATTCTTTTCTGTATGTTAATCAATAGTGGGTACTGGCCTAATTCGGCCCTGCACCCGTTGTTAGGTGTTTTTCTCTGCACACGGAGGATGTTTCTACTGATCTCCACGTGCAGAGTTTCTGTGGGGTGTTTGTCCCATGTGAGTGTAATCCTGGTCTGTGAGGGGACCCCACACTTCACTGCCATATAGGGCAAGGGGTTGGATTACACTTTCAAAAATTTGGAGCCAGATTCTTGTTGATGGGTTGATGTTGAAGAGCCTCCTTCTTATTGCGTAGAAAGCCCTGAGTGCCTTCTCCCTCAGTGCCTTCACTGTCAGGTCAAAACTCCCGGAAGAGCTGATGGTGAGACCGAGATATGTGTAGCTGGATGTGTGCTCCAATGTGTTGTTGTTCAGTGTGAATTTGTACCTGTTTCCCTGAGGTCTGGCTTTCTTCTGAAAAACCATAACTCTGGTCTTGTCCAGATTGACTGTCAGCACCCAGGTCTGACAGTCCTGCTCCAGCAGTGCCAGGTTCTGCTGTTCTGGGTCCAGATGGGCTGTCAGTGCCCAAGGCTGACAGTCCTGCTGCAGCAGTGCCAGGTTCTGCTGTTCTGTGTCCAGATGGGCTGTCAGTGCCCAGGTCTGACAGTGCTGCTCCAGCAGTGCCAGGTTCTGCTGTTCTGGGTCCAGATTGACAGTCAGCGCCCAGGTCTGACAGTACTGCTCCAGCAGTGCCAGGTTCTGCTGCTCTGGGTCCAGATTGACAGCCAGATTGACTGCAGCCCCTGTTCTGTGGGCGACAGCAGGACCAGGTCATCTGCGTGGAGCAGGAACTTGATTTCTGTGTGGTGTAGTGTGAGACCAGGAGGTGCAGACTGCTCCAACATTCCTGCTAATTCGTTGATATAGATATTGAACAGTGTTGGGCCTCTCTCTCCCCTCTCCCCTTACTATCTCCTCTCTCTCCCCCTCATTCTCTCTTCTCTCTCTCTCTCCCCTCTCTCTCCTTACTCTCTCCCCTCTCTCCTTTCTCTAACAGGGACTGGAGGAGAGGCAGCAGCAGAGGGAGACAGAGCTGGGGCAGCAGCAAAGGGAGACAGAGCTGAGGCAGGAGCAGGAGGAGAGACAGAGACAGCAGCAGAGGGAGGCAGAGCTGAGGCAGGAGCTGGAGGAGAGGCAGAGGCAGCAGCAGAGGGAGGCAGAGCTGAGGCAGGAGCTGGAGGAGATACAGAGGCAGCAGCAGAGGGTGGCAGAGCTGAGGCAGGAGCTGGAGGAGATACAGAGGCAGCAGCAGAGGGAGTCAGAGCTGAGGCAGGAGCTGGAGGAGATACAGAGGCAGCAGCAGAGGGAGACAGAGCTGAGGCAGGAGCTGGAGGAGAAGCAGCAGCAGAGGGAGGCAGAGCTGAGGCAGGAGCTGGAGGAGAAGCAGCAGCAGAGGGAGGCAGAGCTGAGGCAGGAGTTGGAGGAGAGGCAGCAGCAGAGGGAGAAAAAACTGAGGCAGGAGCTGGAGGAGAGACAGAGGCAGCAGCAGAGGGAGGCAGAGCTGAGGCAGGAGCTGGAGGAGAGACAGCAGCAGAGGGAGGCAGTGCTGAGGCAGGAGCTGGAGGAGATACAGCAGTGGAGGCAGAAGAAATGGGCCCGGCCGAGGCAGAGGAGAGAGGAAGGCGCGCCGGACTCCGCCCAGCTCGGCCCGAAGCTGAGAATCCAGTACAAGCCTCCGCGCCGTGTTTCCCGCCGTAAGTACGCCTCCCGCTGGCACAGCCCTGCCACGACCAGAGCCTCGTGCCCTCAGTGCCTTCCTTACACTTCTGTATAGTGCCTTGCTGGACCCTCCCCTCAGAGCTCTTCCCAGGTCACGGGGAATCCCACTATCACCACCAGTGTGCAGCCCCCACCTGGAGGATGCTCCAGTCCGCTCCGCCCACAGCTGCTCTCTGGGGGGGAGGAGAGCAGAGGGATGCTCGTCACCCGCTGTGCTGCTCCCGTATTCCAGCCCCGTTTTCCCTGTGTTTTCCAGGATCCGGGACCGAAGGGACCGGGCCGGACTCGGGACACGTCCCGCACGGAGCGCAGCAGCCGGACAGCAGAGAAGCATCGCGCTGCAGCCTGCAGTAGCGTCGACAGCCAGCGACACACCCCACACAGAGACCCTCATCCAGGCAACTTAATCCACACAGAGACCCTCATCCAGGCAATTTAATCCACACAGAGACCTCATCCAGGCAACTAAATCCACACAGAGACCTCATCCACGCAACTTAATCCAGACAGAGACCTCAACCAGGCAATTTAATCGAAACAGAGACCCTCATCCAGGCAATTTAATCGAGACAGAGACCTCAACCAGGCAATTTAATCGAGACAGAGACCTTCATCCAGACATTTTAATCGAGACAGCACCCTGATCAAGACAGCAGTTAAATCCAGACAGCAATCTCATCCGTGTTATTTCATCTCTGCCAGTGTGACTCCTGCTCTTAAAAAAGATGTATTCGGATTCTGAAGATTCTGACTTTGTAATGACAATAATAACTGTGATCATAAGAATATGAAAAGCATAATAAAGACTGAAATGTTGGCTGTGCCCTCTTGAAATCTCTCTCCCGGAGCTTGTCAGGTGCGGAAGGAAGAACGGGCGGTAAGGTTTTGGGAGAGCAGATCCCATTTTCCGGTGGAATCTTCCGAGCCAAAACGTAACCTAGCATCTCTTTAAATAAAAAAATCAACAGACAGACACACTTTAATTCTATAAACAACCTTTACTTCCTTTAAATTCAATACAATCATAAGAAACAAATCAGATCATCAAAACCAAATAAGCGTTTGGCGCCTACAGCCCTGAATTGGAAAAAATGCTTCGAAAACAGATGGATGAACTATAAAAGTTACAACTGAACTGTAATTCACACAACAGCATCAAATAGCAAACTGAAGGCATCAGATAGCATGGAAAATAACTCAGTCATCTATTATAAAGCTAGTCTTAAGGCTAAATAATTTTTATACTAAAGTCTTGCTCTGAGTAAACATGCAGCAGTATATAAAATATCATTGGATTATAGAGCCTTGTAACTAAGATATGCTATTAAAGAATTGTTAAGATCTGTTTTGAAAATGGAGAAATAAACTTCATGCAAAATGCGAGTTAATCTCTGATGTTGCTTAAATACCCAATTTCTATGGAATTGGTCCATTTTTCAGTACAATGTACCATCGATGTCCCCTGGCTGTAGTTTGGTGTCCCACTGTTTCCCTCCTGTCTCTGGTGTCCCTTCTGTCTCTGGAGTGAAGCACTGCCGGGTTTATGAGACCCACGTCATGTGATCCAAGTCCACCAATCGCAACGAGACACCGGGCCATGAGGCTTTAAGACAGGTGTGCTTCAGCACAGGAAGTGACATCGACACTGTGTGTTGTGCACCCACCCAATCTGACTGGAGACAGAATAACTGGAAAACAGACAAAATAATCTAACAACCCAGTGAATATGGCTAAATACCTAAGAAACATTCAGAAATAATCTTAGAGAAAATCTGATGAAGCAGTATAAAAAATGGACGAAAATAAACAAAACACAAGGTCACAATTGTCTTAAAATACCCAAGGTTTAAAACGGCAAAATATGGGATTGAAAGTTTGACCATGGGTTCTCCGACAATCTTACACAATAACTGTTATCTCTAGCATGTCACGTTTCTTATACCAATCTTTCACTTTTTTTGTAATTGCATTACAGAATCAATTTTTGACTTCCTCAGGCTTGTGTTGCACCCATGAATACCAGTGTTCACCAAAAGAGGACCAGCTCCGTGAAGCATTACTCTATTTGTTCTTAAACATGAACTTATGCACTGGCCTGATTTGCTGCGTTTTTCGAGGTCTTGTGGATGGACATGCTTCTTTTCACTGTCCAGAGAGCTCCACAATTTCACCGGTGCATCTATCTCCGCGTGGTCATACGTGTTAAATGTCTTCAGTTCTTCTATTGCGGATTTCTTGTCAATAGTTTTCCAGTATTCTGGTATCTCTCCTTTACCTTGAAAGGTCTTGCTATAACGCTTCTCCAGCTTGTCTTTAAAGGCACAGTTATCTGGGGTGATGTGCCATCTATTGAAGGGTGGACCTGCTTCTCTGTATCTCCTCCACGGAGTTTCTCTTGATTCGTCGTTATTGGGCAGGAAAGTCCCATCACTGCAGACGGAGGTGGTACAGATCTCTATGGAGAAGTTCTGAGTGCCGTGGTGAAACCAGCCATTCACAGCCCTGGGGCGATGAAATTGGACACAGTGATCTGTAGAGTGGTCAGGGATACTGTTGGTACAAACAGCGCAACAGAGAGGGCACTGCTCCCAGCACCCACTGAGCTGCTTCGACAGAATGTAATCGGGGCTTTCCCAGAACTTGTTGATGTCTACTCCACCTTTGGTTTCTTCTGATAAAGTGTGATGCATCGCTATGATGGATTCATATACCTTTTCTTTCAGACACTGCAGGTCAATGTCCTCTTTCTCAATAGTCCTAAAGTAATTCCGTGGAATATCCATGTCACTACCCAGTTCTGAACAAAATTCATCCAGCCACATGGAGACATTGCCCTGCTTATCTTCAACAAGCCCTGTTACTTTACAAACTGTGAATATAATGCGGTCTATCAGATATGTGAGATTATCGGTCAAGATCTCAGTAATTCTCTCCCTCCCACTGTGTTTACAGTATTTTTCAACACAGTCTGTTATATACCTGTCAAAACAATCCTTTGGTGCAACAAAGTATTCTTCATACAAATCAAATCTCTCCTTCTCAGCCAGGTATATCAGTAGGTGATTTTCCAGGTTGGATCTATTACTGTTGAAAGCTGGATGGGTCGACCTCATCTCGCCTGCAATTCTGATGCCAATTTTTTCATACACTGCCTGCTGGACAGCGGTTTTCAGTTTTCCATGAAGGAAATCAACAAGAATGTTGAGGGCTGTGCTTTGTTGGCAGAAACTCTTAAAGATTTGTAGATATTCCTCTCTCTTGCTTTTGAAGTACAGCATTGGGTCGTTTGCCTTCTTGAATGCTTCCTGCTTTACCTTGAACTGTTCTGCTGCAAACACACAAAGATGGGCAGATAACTCGATTCTGTAGTTATCTGTTAATGCAAAGTGTTTTGTATGTTCTTCAAAGTCTTTGATCCCTGATTGTATTAGATTTAGTATTGCATTGATGTAGCCCTCATCGAAGTCCAGTATCGCATCCTGCAGATCATCAATGTATTGTTTAATTGTTTTTGATATACTTGCTGAAAGATGGATTACACTTTCTTCATCTGTTGGAGTAAAAGAGTGTGTAAAAATTCCATATTTGGAGTTTTTATGAATGTGTTTTTTCTCATCAAACTGAAAGGTTTGGGGACGCTCAGTAATTACTTATTGGAATTTAGTCTGGAATTTGCTTTTGTTTTAAATGTTTCACAAAAGATTTTTTCCACTGCTGCATCGATGTTGACGTCTTTCTCTGCAGGGGTCTTTGAGGCAACTCTGGTCATCAGTTCCACCCAGAGTTTCTCAAACTCTTTATCCATTGTCTCATCACACTCGCTAATTAGATTAGAAGCCAGACATCTGCTTTTTGCGAGCAGCTCTGCCAGGTACTGGGATTTCTTTTGATCCAGTCCTGATCTAGACTTACGTTGTGCAATCCATTTTTTACATCTCCTCTGGGTGTCCTCGATGAGCTCCTCTTTCACTGTCTGTAATCTGAAATCAATGTTATTTTTCCACTGATTCAATATATGTGGATATTTCTCCTTTTTAAAGTACCCTTCAGTTTCTTCTGAAATGGCTTTTGCCTGCTGCTCAAACGACTTTTTAATGCTTGAGCTGTCTACTGCTTGCACTTGATCACTCATGATTTGGTGCCGCAGTGTCCTTTGCAGGTCAAGACCACATTTTCTCAGCTGCCATGTCCAATTTCCACAATTTACTTCTAACCTCTTATAAACCATGACTTCCAAACTGTTTCGAAAGCTGAAAACAAAGTTTTCCCCTAGCAGTGCATTCCACATGGCCACTATCCGCAATTTCATTTCTGAGATAGAAGTAAATCTACAGTCCGACTTCCATTCTCTTATTCCGAGTATTGTGCTCTTCAGTTCTTGGACGTTTTCGCTGTAGCTTGGGTTGGGAGGTGCTGTTGATGGGTTTCCTTCAAAAAGATTTTTGAAAAAGTAAACGTGCTTTCTTACGTCAAATTGAATGATGTCATTAAAACTTGTAGCATCAAACCCTTCTTCACTGGCTGCAATGCGAGCCATTTCATCCAGTGTCTCCTGTAGGCGCATCCTTCCTGTCATATTGTCTTCACTGGCAAATGGTTCTGCAACATTTTGATGCACAAAAAGGCAGCTTGGAGTGATACTGACTCTCTTCATCCTCATAAAAGCCTGGACACAAATCTGAAGAATATCTTGCATATCCAGTAAGCTCTCTTCCATGATGTTAATTAGGGTTGCATCAGCTATTCCAACGATAAATGTAGCGAGTTCATTGTCATGGGCCAGTGCAGTTGCATTATTAATCTCCAGTGATCGAAGGCCTTCTGTGTCCACTATTAGGACAAAGTCATACTGCAACTCATCTCTGATCTTTTGATCCACTGTCACTAACTGCATGAATGCTCCTCTTGTGCATCTTCCTGCACTCACTGGAAAGTGAAGACCAAACATAGTGTTCAGTAATGTGGACTTGCCAGAGCTTTGAACACCAAGAATGGACAGAACAAATATCTGTTTGTCACCAACTTTATGGATCAGTTTGTCCAGCACTGCTTCGATCCATCCAAGAGGGACGTAGGAAGCATCCCCATCCATCAGTTCAAGAGGATATCCTTCGATCAACATTTCAGCCCCTATCCCTGGAAGAGCAGTAAGATACTGTTTTTCATCTGCCATATCTGGTGACATTTTCAAAGCTTCATAGATCTGACTGACTTCTCGCAACAAATGCTGAAGGCCAAAGTTTGAAGCATCGAGTTCCCGAGATATATTCTCCGCTGTCTTTTGCAATTGACTTTCATCGCCTCCGTTTGAGGTGCGCTGCGATTTCATGTCCACCCATGTTGAGTGGTAGAGCGCTTGAAGTTTAGTGAGTGAATCTGTGGTAAGATCATCCAGGAGTGTTCCTAACCACTGCAGCATGTACAGTTTAGTGTCCGGAGAAAGTGAAGAGGAGCCGAGACACTCCAGGAAGGATCTCATGAGGTTGTTGAGAGGGAAAGCTTTGCCCAGCTGTTCTTTGCGTAAGTCTTCTTTCTTAGCTTGGATTTTACTCTTTTGCTGCTCAATACTGGTAAAGGCACTAGACTGTAGTCGATAAGACTCTTTATCTTTCCTGCACCATTCATACCAGAGATCACCTTGTAATGGTAGAAATGTCCTTTTCACATTGGCCAGGTCTTCTTTCTTTATTAGATCCATAAGTCTCTGGGCAATTTCATGACCTTCTCTGCATTTCTCATTGACTTCATCTGTTACAATGCTATGTCGTCTGGCTACTTCTATGCAGGCTTTTAAAGAGCACTTTTTATCCTTAGTACCTAGAAAATGTTTGATGTGAGAAATGATTTCATCTGTTAACTGGGCTTCATTCTTATTGTGAACTGCAAGTTTCACCTTAGTTGGATTAGGTCTGTGAGCAACCTTTTCTTTTTCTGCAAAGAGACAGATGACCGGTGTGGAGCTCTTGAGGAGAGAAGAGAGGGTCTCTTTTCTGGTGTCATTCAAAGAGGATTCCGAAAGCAGAACCACGATAACAGCACTGACTTCCTGCAGAAACGCGATCTGCTCCTTGTGGTTGCTGGCGTCGCCGTGCAGATTAGTGAACGCCACGCAGCTGTTAAGAACGTCATCTTCCATTCCACCTGGCCAGTACCACGCAATCTCCACCAGCCCATCCGTGAGAAGGCATTCCCTCGTACTGCCTTTGCAGTGCCAGTGGAAGAAAACATTGTGCTTCTGTCTGTTGATTACGCTGTTCAGGATTTTCGATTTAGATGTCGGGCATATTCCAAACCTAATGAAAGACACTATCGGTACAGATGCCTGGAACAAAAGTCCGCTTTTGACACTGTCTTTATTGGCACCTTTACTTTTCCAGCTCTTCTTAACCTGCTGAAATGCCCACATGGGAAATTCGGTCGTATCGTTTCGTGGGTCAGGTACTAGCAGAGGCAGGGCATATTGGCACTTGGTCAGTTTCATACACATCCACTGCCTCAGGAAATCGCTAGCACAAAGGAACACAGCCATCTGAATATCCATGGGATGGATCTGCAATTCTTCCTCTGTGTCATCATCACACACATTTGTATCACCCAGGAAATCATCGACATCACAGCTGACATCTGCACTCTTGTGATGTGGGTGCCCTTTTTCCTTGACGCACAGCACACTCCTGGCTCGGTAGTCCAGCATCATGAGCTTGTACAGGTAATAAAAAGACAGCTCCTCTTCTGCGGTTGGCTGAGTGTTACTCAATGATAACTTGTTTACAGTTAGTACATCTGGCTTTGTCAGTTTTACAGAATAGAACTTCTGGAGTCCGAGTCTTTCCAGTAGTTTCATAAAAATATGTGCTTTCTCCCCTGCTCCTGACGGCTGGGTTCCAATGCTCTCCTCTTTGTTTCTCGTGTCCAAGACGCTCGGCTTGTCCTCTTGTTCCCCCACCTGCAGCTGCCGCTTGCCTTCTTGTGAGGATTCGGAGAAGCGGATCTCTGTACACAGGAATACTTTGTCCAGCTGTTGTATCTCATTTTTCTCCGTCGCCAAGACGATGGAGTGTAGCTCTTTTTCAATTCTCTCCCAGTCTTGACGTGGACTGTCACAGTCCAGTATTGCAGAAAGGTCACTGGGAGGGGTCTCTCTGAAGTGTGCTTTAAAGAACTCCAGTCGTCTCCCCTTCTCTTCATAAGAAACTTTTCCTCCGTCAGAGGATATTGAAAGGGCTAAATGCCACAAGAAAGCCAGGGCTCTATCTGCACTCTTAGCACTCAGCTGGATGTACTGGGTATGTTTACTGAGCAGTGTTTCCTCAATGAAGTCAATTTCCGCCCACCCAAGAAGGTGAGAAAATATACCATCTTTTGCACTATATCCCAAAATGTTGACGATGGAAAGGATTAGCATCTCTTCCCTGTATTGATTGGTCTCCCTTTGTGTTCTCAGCAATGAGTTCAATGAGAGCAAGACTGTAAGTGTTGCTTTGATTTTTGCTTCCTGAACACTTTCCAGGTCACAGTGTGAAAATCTTTCACCTCTGGTCTCTTCTTTAGCTGTCTTGAGAATTTCTATGAAATGTGACAAATCAGCAACAACAACATCTTTGTGGATCTTCTTAGCGGACTGATGAGCCCATTTCAGTATTTGGGCCTTACTTGGGAAGCTTTTCACCTGAAACGAATAAGGCTCAATTAAATCACACATCAGTGCCCTGAGAGTTGTGGTTTCTGCAGGAGCAAGATGCTCGTTTTCTTGAGTCACTTGAAGTAAAAAATCTTGAAAGACTTTGTCAGAAAGACATGATTCTACCCAAATAGCATGGCTTCCCGTTTTTTCATACAACTTAATCTTGAATTCGAGTAATTCTTTCAGGCGCGCTTCACTGTCTGACGTCTGCCTGCCCCTCATGGAACTGAGAAGATTTTTAACGTCTGTGACTGCAGAGAGCACATTCTCACCCCATAGTGTCTCGGGGCTCAAGTTTGTGATCGACATGTACGCTTCCCTGAGAATGTTGCTCAGCATTGTGACGTCTTTAAAATCCTTTCTGTGAGCGGAGAGGATGATTTCCCAAACAGGCATGAGAGTTACTCCTCTGTCGATGACACACCAGGTTCTGTTACTGGATACAAGAGCAGATCTCCACTGTAGGTAGTTATCTGTTTCAGCTGGACCCCCAGTTTTACTCACAGAGAGCTGGATTTTGTTCAGAAGAGCTTCACTGTGCCCAGACAAGTGGACGGATGAGTGGAAAGACGAGTGGACGGACGAGGGGACGAGGGGACAAGTGGACGGACAAGTGGACTAGGGGACAGATGAGTGGATGGACAAGTGGACGGATGAGTGGACAGACGAGTGGAATGATGAGGGGACAGACGAGGGGACAGATAAGTGTACAGTCGAGGGGACAGACGAGGGGACGGAAGAGGGGACGGACGAGAGGATAGACAAGTTGACGAGGGGACAGACAAGTGGATGGATGAGGGGACAGATGAGGGGACAAGTGGACAGGTGAGGGGACAGACGAGGGGACAGGCGAGAGGATAGGCGAGGGGACAGGCGAGGGGATAGGCGAGGGGAAGAGGGGACGAGGGGTCTGTCCCCTTGTCCACTTGTCTGTCCCCTCGTCCGTCCACTCATCCGTCCACTCGTCCCCTCATCCGTCAACTTGTCTGTCCTCTCTTCTTTCCCCTCATCTGTCCCCTAGTCCGTCCATTTGTCCCCTCGTCCAGTTGTCTGTCCCCTCGTCCGTCCAATTGTCCCCTCGTCCATTTGTCTGTCCCCTCGTCTGTCCACTTTTCCACTCATCCCCTTGTCTGTGCTGGACTGAAGCTGAGGGACCCCAGGCTGGACTGCACTGGAGCTGAGTGACACCAGACTGGACTGGACTGGAGCTGAGGGGCCCCAGACTGGACTGGACCGAAGCTGAGGGACCCCAGACTGTGCTTGGCCGAAGCTGAGGGACCCCAGTCTGGACCGAAGCTGAGGGACCCCAGTCTGTGCTGGACCAAAGCTGAGGGACCCAGACTGTGCTGGACCGAAGCTGAGGGACCCCAGACTGTGCTGGACCGAAGCTTAGAGACCCCAGACTGTGCTGGGCCAAAGCTGAGGGACCCCAGTCTGGACCGAAGCTGAGGGACCCCAGTCTGTGCTGGACCGAAGCTGAGGGACCCCAGACTGTGCTGGACCGAAGCTGAGGGACCCCAGTCTGGACTGCACTGGAGCTGAGGGACACCAGACTGGACTGGAGGTGAGGGGGCCCAGACTGGGCTGGACTGGAGCTGAGGGGCCCCAGACTGGACTGGACTGGAGCTGAGGGACACCAGACTGGACTGGACTGAAGCTGAGGGGCCCCAGACTGGTCTGGACTGAAGCTGAGGGACCCCAGACTGGACTGTGGAAAACTTTCACATTATCTCCACCTGAGTCCTCAGATCGTCTGCATGACCTTGTATTATTAAGTATTATTTTAAGGTCCTGTGATGATCGTAAGATGGCGGGGGGAGGGGGGGTCACTAAATAAACCCTTGACATTAATCTGTATTGTAATTTTTGTTCTTTTGTTAAGCATCAATAAAAAATTTAAAAAAAAATCTGTTTAGCTTTTGGTTCCCCCCTCCACTGAAACGAACGGAGTCTGTCCTTCTCTTTCATCCCGGAGAGTTTGTGGTTGACGGATTGAGGCCGAGAGCCCTAGTCGTCGGCGAGCCACCAGTTGACGGGGATATAGCAGGGGGAGCATCGTGTCCAATACTCCTTGAAACGAGACAGATTTCAAGCCACCTCCGTCTGAAGAGAAGGAAGTCGACCACGAAGTCCAGGGTGTCCTAGGAAGCTCTTTAGCCATCGTTTGCCCAGCAGCCATCTCACCCTGCAGCTCCCAGCTGGCTGCCCCCTCCCCACTGGAGCCCAGTAGGTGGGAGCCCAGCCAGTACCTGGAGGGGAGACTCCTGAGAAAAACTAAGGTTGCTGCTGGGAGAGGTGTTAGTGGGGCCAGCAGGGGGCGCTCTCACCCTGCGGTCTGTGTGGGTCCTGATGCCCCAGTATAGTGACGGGGGACACAGGTGCCGTCCTTTGGATGAGACGTCAAACCGAGGTCCTGACTCTCTGTGCTCATTAACAATCCCGGGGTGTCTCAGGAGAAGAGTAGGGGTGTTACCCCAGTATCCTGGCCTGATTCCCCCCCTGGTCTTGACCCATCATGGCCTCCTAATCACCCCCCTCTCTGAACTAGCTCCATCCCTCTGCTCTCCTCCCCACTGAAAGCTGCTGTGTGCTGAGCGGACTGGAGCATCATCCAGGTGGGGCTGCACACTGGGGGGACTGGAGGGGATCCCCCTGACCTGGGAAGAGCTCTGAGGGGAGGGTCCAGACTTATTAATTATTATTATTATTCGTGCTGCACTGGGCTTCAGTCCTGGCAGTGAGAGGGGGACTCTGTGATCAGTACAGATACTTATGACTGTATAATAATACACGATAGGAATGGAAAACAGGGTAGCGCTGTAATCTCTTCGAAACGTTTTGAACTGCCAGAAGAAGTTTTCACAACCCGGACTCGTGAAAGTACAGGTCTTCTTCCATTGTCCGGAACAAGGTTTACCGTGTCCTGGTGATTTCTCCCGTTTCGAACGGAGTTTAATGTCGCGTATCTACTTTATTAGAGAGAGGCACGGAACATCCTGTGATGGACAGGTGTCCTGTCCAGGTTGTGTGAGTGTGTGTGTGTCCTGTGATGGACTGCTGTCCTGTCCAGGGTGTATGAGTCTGTGTGTGTCCTGTGATGGACTGGTGTCCTGTCCAGGGTGTGTGTGTGTCCTGTGATGGACTGGTGGATCACAATATTGATTCTCCTCCTTGATTCCCTCCTTCATCGCCAGAGTGAAAGCGGGACACGGGAGTAAAAGCTCAGCACTGCGGGTGGTGGTCCTCTCGGCCCCACAGGGGGGGTGGGGGGTTATGTTCACGTCCCACTGGGAATCGCACCGACGCGGTGGGGTTTGTGAACGTCCCAGACACCAAGAAAACGAGAGAGAGAGAAAAAAGGTCGTTTTCGGGGTTCAAGAAGCAACCCCGACATTCAGGATAGTTTCCCCGCTGAGCTTACTCTGCCGAAAACACGCAGGTTTTATTTTTTTCCGTGTCTCCCCCCCCCCCCACAGGCCGTGAAGTTGTGTTTTTTTGCGCGGCGGTCGGTGAGGGGCGAAAATTTAATTATTTTTTTTTTTCCCACAGTCTGAAACAGAAACGGCCGGGTGGTGTTGTAGAGAGGTTGACGTGCCTGGTTTTCCACGTCTGCGAAGCCCGTTTTTTTGGGGGGGGGTTGTGAGGTCCCACGCAGCGCTCGGAAAAGAAAATGGCGTTCCCCGCAGGACGGGGGAACCCGTGGTTTTTGGACGTGGCGTGGCCCGAAATTTCTGCCCTTGGCCGCTAGAGGGGGGTGGATGTTGGTCATTCTTTGATTTTGGGGTCTGGGGGGGGTGCTAATTTCACTGAACCAAACCCCACGGAAACCCGTGTTGGACGTGGGGGTGCTGAATTTTGTCTTGAAATTCAAGTGCAGCTTTTGTAACCCTTGGGCCGGAAACAGCTGGACCTGTTTCCCCTGCCTGTCCGAGGTGGCGACTACCGGGGTCGTACAGGGACACCCGGCTGGCCGCTGAGAGTTGGAAAAATAAAATGTCCACCCCCAAAAAAAACAACCGCGAAAAATGTCGGCCATTTTTGCTTCGCGGCCGAGCCGTGAGCGCATCGGGGGCGACGTCACGGGGGCGTCACAATGAGCCGCCTGACGTCACAGAGCGGCGGATTCCAGCGGGGGGGGGGCGCCGGAGCCCCGTGAGCTCAGAGGAGTGAAGAGCGAGGAGGAGGAAAGGACTATATAGCGCTTTCTAAACACGTGTTTCTTCCAAAAAAGATTCGCGGGTTACTTCGACTTACCGGGTTACCGTGAAATCGGTAAGTCGCTCTAAAGCGCCGCTGGCGAGAAATAACAAAATAAGTTGAGAAATAAGTTGTTTTTTTTCCCGTTACTCCACTCTTATGGGTGTGATCGTCCGGTAAAAAGATATTGAGAGGAGGTGCACCTCTACACAGAGGGTGGCGGGGGTGGGGAACAAGCTGCCCAGCCCTGTAGTTGAAGCCGATACCCTGGCTTCTCTCCAGACACAGCTGGGTGAGCTCCTCCAGTCAGGACAGGAGGCTCTACTGTACAAAGAGAGTGGCGGGGGTGTGGAACAAAGCCGATACCCTGGCTTCTCTCCAGACACAGCTGGGTGAGCTCCTCCAGTCAGGACAGGAGGCTCTACTATACACAGAGAGTGGCGGGGATGTGGAACAAAGCCGATACCCTGGCTTCTCTCCAGACACAGCTGGGTGAGCTCCTCCAGTCAGGACAGGAGGCTCTACTGTACAAAAAGAGTGGCGGGGGTGTGGAACAAAGCCGATACCCTGGCTTCTCTCCAGACACAGCTGGGTGAGCTCCTCCAGTCAGGACAGGAGGCTCTACTATACACAGAGAGTGGCGGGGATGTGGAACAAAGCCGATACCCTGGCTTCTCTCCAGACACAGCTGGGTGAGCTCCTCCAGTCAGGACAGGAGGCTCTTCTGTACACAGAGGGGGGCGGGGGTGGGGAACAAGCCGCCCAGCTGTGTGGCTCCGCCCCCTCCCCTCCCCACTGTGACTCTGCTTGTCTCGGCAGGACGATGCACCGACAGATATTGCCGCATGGCCGTGCGCGGTCGCAGCAGGACCCGGGCCTGGCGAGTCGTCGTAAGTCCACCCCTCCCGCCCGCCGTCCAGCGTCCAGCATCCAGCCCTCCTCCGACTGACCTCTCCGCCCCCAGTAGCGCTCGCTGTATTATAATAACAATAATAATAATAAACTTCACTGATAGAGCACCTTTCATACACATAGCAGCGCAAAGCGCTTGACAGACCAGGTCTCACGGTAACACCTCTAGACGAGGAGAGACACTTCCAGTGGTGATCTTGACTGAGGACACGCCCTCGGCTCAAGAGACAGGGTCACGTGTCCAGTATGGCCTTCTGGGAGCACAGATTGCCTCTGGATGACCCAGACTCTTCCTGGACACACTGTACACACTCACCTGTCCAGACTCTCACTGGACACACTGTAGAGACTCACCTGTCCAGACTCTTACTGGACACACTGTACACACTCACCTGTCCAGACTCTTACTGGACACACTGTACACACTCACCTTTCCAGACTCTTACTGGACACACTGTACACACTCACCTGTCCAGACTCTTACTGGACACACTGTACACACTCACCTTTCCAGACTCTTACTGGACACACTGGTCAGACTCACCTGTCCAGACTCTCACTGGACACACTGTACACACTCACCTGTCCACACTCTCACTGGACACACTGTAGAGACTCACCTGTCCACACTCTCACTGGACACACTGTAGAGACTGCCCAAGGCCCCTAGTCTCGACACGACTGGGCTGGGCTATTTGGTCAGAGCTGTCTCGGAGATGGGCTGTTTGGCGTCTTCACAGGTCACACCGGTTAGGCCGAACCCGGACTGGCAGCGGGAGAGGTCCCGGCCCAAGTCCCGGTGCTTTTCCGTAAGTCTGACCCGGTCGCCTTCCGCGAGACTGGACCGGCCGCCCTGTGGTGCCCCACATCTACCCTACAGCTCCCCCACTGACCCCTAAACTCCCGATACCCTACAGCTCCCCCCACTGACCCCTAAACTCCCGATACCCTACAGCTCCCCACACTGACCCCTAAACTCCCGATACCCTACAGCTCCCCTCACTGACCCCTAAACTCCCGATACCCTACAGCTCCCCACTCTGACTCCTAAACTCCCAATACCCTACAGCTCCCCACACTGACCCCTAAACTCCCGATACCCTACAGCTCCCCACTCTGACCCCTAAACTCCCGATACCCTACAGCTCCACACTCTGACCCCTAAACTCCCGATACCCTACAGCTCCCCCCACTGACCCCTAAACTCCCGATACCCTACAGCTCCCCACACTGACCCCTAAACTCCCGATACCCTACAGCTCCCCACTCTGACCCCCACAGTCCTGATGGCCGAGAGGTCTCTGCTTGCTGTAGTGATTGAGTGAGCTCTGTGGACCTAACCTCTGTCTTGTGTCCTCGTTTCCAGCGTCTCCTAGTGGTCCGTCATTTCACCAGAGCTGAAGGTGAGATCTGGGGAGGAGACAGAGCACCCCCTAACACCCCTGAGCTAGGTTACAGGGTAAGACAGCTTCTTACTGTTGGACACACCTGTCCACACTCTTTCTGGACACACTGGACACACTCGCCTGTCCGGACTCTTACTGGACACACTGGACACACTCGCCTGTCTGGACTCTTACTGGACACACTGTACACACCCACCTGTCCAGACTCTTACTGGACACACTGTACACAACCACCTGTCCAGACTCTCACTGGGCACACTGTCCACACTCACCTGTCTGGGCTCTTATTGGACACACTGTACACACCCACCTGTCCAGACTCTCACTGGACACACTGTCCACACTCACCTGTCTGGGCTCTTATTGGACACACTGTCCACACTCACCTGTCCAGACTCTTACTGGACACACTGTACACACTCACCTGTCCAGGCGTAGTCTCTGCTCCTCATCCCCCCTGCTTTGTGTCTCCCTCTCTCCCCGCTGGACAGAATCCTGTGGTGTCTTCTTGTCTCCCCGAGCTCGTCCAGAAGCTGGAGAGCGCGGCCGAGCTGCAGCTGGAGCTCCCGGGGTCGCCCGGCTCGTCCCGCTCGGGCTCGCCCAGCTCGTTCCGTTCGGTGTCCCCCCGCTCCTCGCCTGAGAGCCCCCTCCGCTCCCCGGCCCCGGCCCCCCCCTCCGGCCCCCTCAGGCCCCTGACCGCCCCGCCCCGCTGCCCCCCCTTCCTCCCCGCCATGCCCCTCGAGCCCCCCCTGCTGCCCGGGGCGGTGCCCCTGCCCCTGCCCCCGCCCGTCCTGCCCCCCATCGCCCGCCCGGCCCCGCCAGGCCCCGCCTGGGGCTCCCCAGTGCGGAGGGCAAGGAGAGAGGCTGAGATGTCTGACGAGGCAAGTGGGGCAGAGTCTGTCCGTCTGTCTGTCCATCTGTCCTTCTGTCCGTCTATCCTTCAGTCCATCTGTCCCTCTGTCCATCTGTCCCTCTGTCCTTCTGTTCTTTTCTCTGTCCATCTGTCCATCTGTCTTTCTGTCCTTTTCTCTGCCTTTCTGTCCATCACTCCATCTGTCCTTTTCTCTGTCTCTTTGTCCATCTGTACTTCTCTCTTTCTGTCTTTCTGTCCTTCTTTCTGAGTCTTTCCATGTCTCCCTGCTCTCTGTCTGTCCTGCGTTGTCCCAGCTGGGACTGTCTCCCTGTGTCTCTCCGTGTGTCTCCCTGCTCTCTGTCTGTCCTGCGTTGTCCCAGCTGGGTCTCTCTCCCTGTGTCTCTCCGTGTGTCTCCCTGCCTGTCTCTCTGTCTGTCCTGCGTTGTCTCTGCCTTCAGCTCTGTTCGCCGATGTCCCGCCAGCCCGTCACTCTCTCAGCCTGTCTCTTGACTTGCAGGAGGAAGAGGAGGTGGAGACAGCTCTTCCGGCAGGAGAGAGGAAGGAGGTCAGTGCTGGTCCCACCCTGCCCCCTGTCCTGTCTGTGGTGGAGTTTTGCCGTCTTGTCTGTCCCTGGGTCTCAGTGTCTCTCTCTCTTTCAGCCCTGTCTGTCAGTGTCTCTCTCCTCCTCCTCTCTGTCCTCAGTGTGTCTCTCTCCTCCTCTCTGTCCTGTGGTGTCCAGGCAGTGTGTCTCTCTCCTCCTCCTCCTCTCTGTCATGTGGTGTCCAGTGGGTCAGTATTAGTGGGCTACACCCAGGCTCACTCACTGCGAGTGTGATCTCAGCAGAGTCTCTGTGCTCTTGGGACACTTGACTCACCTGTCTCTCTCTTTCTCTCCCTGTGCTGTCCCTCTCCTGCCCCCTCTCTCCCTCCACGGACTCCAGCTGGAGGAGGTCCAATCACCACCTCCTGTGAGACAGAAGAAAAAGAAGGTGGGTAATGCTCTGATCCTCTCTTTACTCCTGTCCAGTGTCCAGTCAGTGTGTCTGTATGAACCCCTCTCTCTCTCAGTGCAGTGTTCATGTCCTGGAGTGTCTAGTCAGTGTGTCTGTATCAACCCCTCTCTCTCTCAGTGCAGTGTTCATGTACTGGAGTGTCCAGTCCGACTCTTAACGTGACTCTCCTGTCTCTTCTTCAGAAGCGCCGATGCGTCTTTTTGAAGTCCCTGAGCTGCGTGTCAGTGGAGACAGAAGATCAGGACGAGCCGATGGAGGCGGCGGAGACCGTAGCTCAGGAGAGGAAGAGCGAGGGAGAGGAGGAGCAGGCTGCCGGGAAGGACAAGAAGAGGAAGAGGAGGTGCAGGTGAGCAGACAGGGGGGCGCCGCCCGGTCGTGTCTGTGATTCAAGGAGGAGTCTCCTCTTGCTGTTTGATGTCATGGTGATGTCTGTGTCTGTGTCCCTCACACCTGCAATAACAATATTCTTTCCAGGTTCCTTTCCTGGTTCTGTGCCTGCTAAGATCTGGACTGGACTGGACTGGACTGAATTGGACTGGACCGGAGCTGAGGGACACCAGACGGCTGGACTGCAGCCTAGGGACACCAGACTGGACTGGACCGGAGCTGAGAGACACCAGACTGGACCGAAGCTGAGGGACCCCAGACTGTGCTGGACCGAAGCTGAGGGACCCCAGACTGGACTGGACAGGAGCTGAGGGGCACCAGACTGTGCTGGACCGAAGCTGAGGGACCCCAGACTGTTCTGGACCGAAGCTGAGGGACCCCAGTCTGTGCTGGGCCGAAGCTGAGGGACCCCAGACTGGACAGCACTGGAGCTGAGGGACACCAGACTGGACTGGACTGGAGCTGAGGGGCCCCAGACTAGACTAGACTGGAGCTGAGAGGCCCCAGACTGGACTGGACCAAAGCTGAGGGACCTCAGGCTGTGCTGTACCGAAGCTGAGGGACCCCAGACTGTGCTGGACCGAAGCTTAGGGACCCCAGTCTGGACCGAAGCTGAGGGACCCCAGTCTGTGCTGGACTGAAGCTGAGGGACCTCAGACTGGACCGAAGCTGAGGGACCCCAGACTGTGCTGGACCGAAGCTGAGGGACCCCAGACTGTGCTGGACCGATGCTGAGGGACCCCAGTCTGGACTGAAGCTGAGGGACCCCAGACTGCACTGGACTGAAGCTGAGGGGCCCCAGACTGGACTGAAGCTGAGGGGCCCCAGACTGGTCTGGACTGAAGCTGAGAGGCCCCAGACTGGACTGATGACCTTTTGTTAAGCATCAATAAATTTTTTTAGCTTTTGGTTTTTTCCCTCCCCCCCCCCCCCTAAGGTTGCTGCTGGGAGAGGTGTGAGTGGGGCCAGCAGGGGGCGCTCTCACCCTGCAGTCTGTGTGGGTCCTGATGCCCCAGTATAGTGACGGGGGACACTGGACTGTAAACAGGCGCCGTCCTTCGGATGAGACGTAAAACCGAGGTCCTGACTCTCTGTGCTCGTTAACAATCCCGGGGTGTTTCTGGAGAAGAGTAGGGGTGTTACCCCAGTGTCCTGGCCTGATTCCCCCCCTGGTCTTGACCCATCATGGCCTCCTTATCACCCCCCTCTCTGAACTGGCTCCATCCCTCTGCTCTCCTCCCCACTGAGAGCTGCTGTGTGCTGAGCGGACTGGAGCATCATCCAGGTAGGGGCTGCACACTGGGGGGGCTGGAGGGGATCCCCCTGACCTGGGAGGAGCTCTGAGTGGAGAGTCCAGACTTATTAATTATTATTATTATTCGTGCTGCACTGGTCTTCAGTCCTGGCAGTGAGAGGGGGACTCTGTGATCAGTACAGATACTTATGACTGTCTAATAATACACGATACAAATGGAAAACAGGGTAGCGCTGTAGTCCCTTCGAAACGTTTTGAACTGCCAGAAGAAGTTTTCACAACCCGGACTCGTTTCTACTTTATTAGAGAGAGGCACTGAACTTTGGGGAACATGACATCCACCCAGTATTACTAGTAGGTTGATAAATATAAATGTTCTTTTTCCCCCCCGTATGATACCTCGCGAAATATAACGATGGCCAACTCCTTAAGTCGAAATTTAAACCCTTCTCACGCTACAAGACAGTCCGTCAACATCGCCGCGGCCCGAAGCGCGACCTTCGGTATGACGTTGGCGGAAAAGGGGGTGGGGTAAGTACGTCACAGCCGGGGGAAGCCCCTATCACGTGAGAGGGGTGCGGGGGGCGACGATCCCCCAGGGGCGAAGAGACGTTGATTTGCGTGGGGTGTGGAAACACTACACGACCGGGCAAGCGAGCCGTTTTTTTTTTTGTTTGTTTTTTCCAGAACATCAGAACAACCGCAGAGATGACCATCGATCCACCTCCAGACGTTTCCTTTTTTGTCCTCTTTGGCCCCCAAAATAAAAAAAAAAACTGGGATCCATCGTGGCGTTGCCAAATTAAAACGTCAACCACTTTTCGGGCTTTCGTGCTGTCCATGATGAAACCGTCATGGTTGTGTAAGCATACGTTACGCCACAGACCGGCGGCGCTTGGACGTGAGGAGTGTCGTTACGTTTTTGAAATGGCACGACAGACAAGATCTCTGACAAGATCTCCGAAAAACCCAAACCTGTAAGATTCAATTTCAATTCAGTTTTTTTATATAGCGCCTTTCACAACAAGAATGCCCCAAGGCGTCGAACAAAGGAGTTTTTCCACACCCCCACCACCCTCTATGTACAGTAAAGCCCCCTGTACTGACTGGAGGAGCTCACCCAGCTGTGTCTGGAGAGAAGCCGGGGTATCGGCTTCAACCACAGGGCTGGGCGGCTTGTTCCCCACCCCCACCCCCTTCTGTGTACAGAAGAGCCTCCTGTCCTGACTCCAGTAGGAAATGTCACCTGGAGGCAACACACCGGCTTCTTTTAACAGATCACCTCGGGAATCGGGAACAACGGAGCTGTGTGCGGCCGTCTGTACGGAGGGGTTCAGCGCGGGGGGGCTCCGGGCTCGGGTCTGGACCCGGGGGGGGGGGGACTGTCTGTGTGGAGTCTGCATGTTCTCCCTGTGTTCTTCGGGTCCAAAGACAGGCTTTTGGGCTAATTGGCTTCTGGGAAAACTGGCCCTGGTGTGTGTGTGTCCTGTGATGGAGTGCTGCCTGTCCAGGGTGTGTGAGTGAGTGTGTGTTTGTCATGTGATGGACTGGTTCCTGTCCAGGGTGTGTGAGTGTGTGTGTCTGAGTGTCCTGTGAGGGACTGGTGTCCTATCCAGGTTGTGTGTGTGTGTCCTGTGAGGGACTGGTGTCCTGTTCAGGGTGTGTGAGTGTGTGTGTGTGTCCTGTGAGTGACTGGTGTCCTGTCCAGGGTGTGTGAGTGTATGTGTGTCCTGTGATGGACTGGTGTCCTATCTAGGGTGTGTGTATGTCCTGTGATGGACTGGTGTCCTGTCCAGGGTGTGTGAGTGAGTGTGTGTGTGTGTGTCCTGTGATGGACTGGTGTCCTGTCCAGGGTGTGTGAGTGTGTGTGTCTGTGTGTCCTGTGATGGACAGATGGTACCAAGCCTGGACACCCATGAGACACTGGCTTCCTCAGAAGACTCATACGGAGGGCACACTGTCCCTAACCCGGGTCCAGAAGGAACTACAGTGATCTATAATTCCTGCGCCTCGGAAGGGTTTATGACGTCTATGTCCGGCGCCCGCGCCCGTGGACCGGCGGTTTGGCGTCGCGCTCCGCAGCTCGAGCTTCGGTGCGAGGCAGGGCGGGAGGGAGCCGATGTGGCCTCGGCGCCATCTTTGCTGGTGAGTCAATTGTGACCGTTGCGGTACAATAAACCATCAATAAACCTTTTCCCACCCCGTCCAGTATTTCTGTCGCGGCCCACGTCCCTTACAATCGACAAACTATAAAAAAAACAGTAGCCCTTCGCAACATTACACGCCATTTTTTTATTTTAAACGTCCGCTAGATACGCAGGTGGCTCGATACCTGTCTTATCCTCGCCGGCGTCTTTATACCGGCAAGTGAATTTTATTTGGGGTCCCTCAGAATTGTGACAGAAATGTCAGTGAACCACAATAAAAAACGAAACTTTTTTTTTAAAGGTGGTGAATGGATTTTCTGAGTAACCGTGTAGCGACTAACGTAAGGAAAAAAAAGCTGTCTTTCCCTACGAAGACGTTTTGGTACAGGACTTTCTTTAAATATCAGTTGTGCATATCGTTTTACAAAAAGTTGATGATGATCTTGGAGATAATTGCAAAGGAAAATTGAGATAACTACCAAAACATTACGTGTGAAACGACAGGACAGAACTTTGAACCCACAAAGAAACAAAGGTATGAAATATTGCCTCGTCATGGGGGGTTGATAATTGTAGTAAGTGTTCCTAATTTTCGTAAAAAAATGTATATTATGGGAGTCACACGTGAGATTTAGTGTATATACGTTTCATATTGTGCATATATACGGGGTTAAAAAGTGGAATGAGTATGATTATAAACTCGTGTGTCCTATAATCAGATAATTTTTGAACAAGCTTTGATTAGACAGGTGAAAAACAACATCAGATCCTTTATTTTAATATATTCTCACGTCTGAATATCAGCTTCTCCCCTCTGGCCAACATTTCAGGGCTCCCAGGTGTAGATCCCAAATTGAAACAAATATTAATTTGTTACCCAGTTAAACAGTTAATAGAAGTGAGTGACCAGGGTAAATAAAGGTGGGTCAGTGTAAACTGTTTATTCTGGACCAGACTTCGTCATGTGTGATATGTCATGACTTCTTATATTAAGTTTTATCTTTATATTTAGTTCTACATGTGTAATAGATGCGATGTGTGTCCATAAAAAGGTTTCTCCAGGGGAAAATCAAGTTGGTTTTAAAACCGTGTTTCCTTTTTAGGGTACGTTTGCATTCCAAGTGTGGGGTTTTTGCCTTTTTATCATATTTTGGATGTGAATCCGTGGTATTTTTGCTGAGACAAGTTGCCTTTCTTATACGCGGAGGGATCTGCTCGTGAGATGTCCGCTTGGTCCATTTCTGAGCTCAGTATAAGGTGTAGAAAGCATGACTGTCATCATAACCCGCCTCTCACCCAGGTGTGGAATAATGTTGTGACTATTGCTTCAGCAATAACATGCTGATTGCATGTTTCTAGATGGGTATAACAGATCTCAACTACTGAGGGGCCTTATTAATAAAGTCTCCACAGCCGAAGTGCTGTGTCTCTTTTCAGCTGGCGATAAACCTTTCCTCGATCCTTTGCGGACTTGTAAAACTGTTCCTGATCAGAATAAAAAAAGCTCACGCTAATACACAAGCACCCGTGTCTCGCCAAAGCTGACAAATAAACAGACGGACAAGCCGCACTGCACGTTCGAACAGGGGAATGAGCGAGCGAGCGAGGATAGGGCGCCTCCTGCGCTTAAGAGCTTACAGCACCTGGTATTCCCAGGCGGTCTCCCATCCAAGTACTAACAAGGCCCATCCCTGTTTAGCTTCCGAGATCAGACGAGATCTGGCGAGCTCAAGGGGGTGTGGCCGTAAGCGAGCACAAGGCTCGCTGGCACCCTTCTTATTGAGAGGACAGCTCCGTCACCTCTTTTACGATGCTGCTTTTTTTTCCCTTGCGTTTTTCTCTTCTTCCCACGTTCTCTCTCTTCACTGCCTTCTTCCCTGCTCTATTTCACTTCAGCCTTTCACTCTTGCTTCCTTCCAATGAGGACGGAGCTGCGGGAGAAAGGGCGCTATAGAGGATCGCTGTGGAGAGCTGCTGCTGTGCTTTGACATCTGAGCTCTGTGGAAAACGATCTCAATACAATTCTGAAAAACGCGACTCTCCGAACTCCAGCCGAACAAGTCTTTAAGTGGAAATCTAATAAGTAAATTGATTCTTAAAATGTAGAGAGCTTTGCAAAGAAATATATTGGGGCTTTTAGATAATATATTTCAAGGATGTAATTGCTGTGCTACAGTACGTGCAGAATTTTAGAAAACAGTGCGTCAACAAAGTACACTGTTTAGGTTACTTTAGAAGACAATGTACCAAAACAATATATGCTGTCTGGGTCGTTAGAATTAGCTGAAAGTAACTGATAAGCTTTGAATAACATATCTAGTGCTTCTTCTTTCGCTTTTTGATGTAATCTGTTTTCTCTTAGGGAAGGTGGAAGTTTTAGAAGGGACAAAGCGCTGAGCTTTTTTACAGCGCAATGTCTTATGAAAACCCTGTACTGCTTGTAACAAACTGAGTCTCTGGTTGCTCCCAATATTGAAATAAAGACCTTACTCAGGTGAGAACTCTCTCTTGTGGCTTCCTTGATAGTTATATTTCCATGACACCGGTTTTAATGTCTGTAGATTGTATCTTATTTTTATTTTTTGTTTTGTTTCATGTTCATATTATGTGTTTTCACCCAGATGACTCCAGTTAATAACAGTTCACCCAGTTAATAGCCACTTTTTATGCGTGAAAAACGGGTGATCTTTCTATCTCGTGATCAGCTTAGTATCTTTCTGTAAGTTTTTTTCTTCTTAATTAAACGTTTAAAATACATGAATTTCATAAAGACAACACACGTTTCGAACAGAAAAAAATCATATTCTGTTCTCTTCCTGGTATGTATAACAGATCAGCAGGTCTTATTTTCCCAATTGCTTTTTTCCACTGTATTTATCATAATGGCTAGCCAATGTCCTCTCTTAGCTAGGTAATGTTACTTGTGGATGTGCTTCTGCGTTGCATAAAGATGCAGCCATTCAAACTGCGCGGTAAAAACCCACGGTACAGTAACCTACCCACAAGCCACCGCGGGGCACCGGAGGGTACCGCAGGGCAAGTGATTGGCTGGCCAAAATGACCGACAGGGGCACTCGTGGTGCATTGGTTGGTAGTGCAAAGATTTAATCATTTAATGTCTTTACTGTGCACATTTTAATCCGCTTAGTTTTGAATATTTATATGGATTTTACCACTAAAGGGAAATTTTAGTAGCTGAGCATAAAAAGAAGAGGAGCATAACGCATCTGAAGGTCATAAACGATATTAATTTAGGAACATAAACATTACTGTATGTATGTAAACTGTACTGTGTATGGCTGGTCTTGGTAGTTTAAAGAAAAAATACACACCAGTCTTCCATTTCTCCCTAAACATTTTAAGCATGAAAGTTTTATGAAACGGTACCCAAATATGCGATTGCTGTATAGAATGAATTTTAATTTAAAAAAATTATTTAACACGAACATTAAGCTGTTTACATCTTCCGCCTGAGAACAGTCACCCGTTGCTAGCCAACGCAGAATGGTGATTGGCTGACACCATCTGACACCCCTCTGATTGGAGAAAAAAGACGTGCTGGTTTGCTATACATACTGTACCAGGAAGAGGATTTCTTTCTATTCTAAACGTGTATTTTAAAAGTTTAAGAAGTAAAAACCTTACAGCGTACACAGATTTCTAAACTGATCAGGATCGTTATCTTTGTCTTATGCATAATAATGTTCACTGCTCTGTCCAGCAAATTAATAATAAACTTTATTTTATATAGCTTTTTAAACGAATAAGTAATTAGATTGCTCATAAACCTAATCACTTGTTTTTTCTTTTTATTTAGGCTCAGATTTCAACTATAGATCGTATTATTAATAACCATAATAACAACCAACCAACAAAAACAACCATATAAACATAATACCAACCAAAAACATAGATAACAACCACAATACAAAATCAAATAATCAAACCATTTTACTCTCGCAAAGTCCTCCAATTATCATAATCCCGCCCCTTATGCAAAACCAAACCTTCCTCCCATCCCAGTTTATCCTGTTTATCATAAACAAAATCCACCTCAATTTTCAACATAAAGCATTACACAAAATCAATACCTCAACACTCCATACTCAACAACGATAATTCACAAACAGCCAGAACATGTAACTACACATTCCCAAACAGACCTAATTTCCATAGCCCCGCCCCTTATGCAAAACCAACATCCCTCCCCTGTTCTCTCTCTCCCCTGGCGGTTGTAATTGTTTTTATTTTCAAATAAATTTTAGCAAAGTCATGTATTTTAAAAATCTTAAGATTTTTATATTTATGTCTTTATTTAGTGGTTTCATTAGTGACAAAGGCTAAACTTTCTTGGAAAAATGTATTTTATGTAAACCATGTTTGCTATTAATTCATTCAGGGCTAAAATATGTTCATTGTCTTCTAATGAAAGAAGGGTTCCTTTCGCCGTAGTCGGGAGCCTAGCCTTTAACTAGTAAGTACTGTATTTACTGGGTTTTTGAGGGGGGGGGGTGTCTTTCGCTGAAAATCTCGCCTCCTACTTTGAAAATACCCGTGAAACCGGTTCAATTCGTCACAGCCAGCACTCCTCCAGAGAGGGGGGTTGTACTTGCAGTGTATACAGTACACGCGTTATGCTCTTCGTTAATGTCTGTGAAGTTTTATTTAATCTCTGAGCCATACTGATTCTTCTGGAAGCCAGTTTCCGCCAGGGAGTAAAAAAAAAAAAACACACTATGGTATTCTCTCCAATGCAGTGCAGTTAAAAACATACCTCTGCTGATGATGCTGCTCCTAAATGAATATCGTTTATGACCATCAGAAGCTTTATGCTCCTTTTCTTTTTTCCAGTGGATTGAACAGGGAGAGGCATTTCATGATGTACTTTTCACTGATGAAACAACAGTGGCTCTGGAACAGTTTTCAACCAAGTTGTTTTATAAAAAGGGGAGATATGTACACGTTACTGAAGCTAAAAGTTTAGCCTTTGTCACTAATGTAACCACTAAATAAAGACATATAGAAATCCCTACGTTACAGACTGTATATGGCTGGTATTGGTAGTTTAAAGAAAAAATACACACCAGTATTCCACTTTCTCCCTAAACATTTTAAGCATCAGAGTCTTACATGTGGTTATTTCGAAAACGTTTGTACGTGCTCCTTCTGACCATGTTACTGTTTACTGTTACTGACCATATTAAGTTTAAGTGCCTGTGGGCACTTTTCCTGTCCGTGGGGGGTGGACCGTCTTTCATTAGAAGGTTAGTCTGTTCTACTCTGAGAATGTAGAGGGGGTGGAAAGTGCCCGCGGTCATTTAATTAGTATTAAAATCTTAGTTATCTTTCTAGTTCACAGGTTTGCATGCATAATTTAATTTTGAAAGCCACTGAGACATCTGGTACTACTGTTGTATTTATGAAAAAGAAACAAAACAAAAAACATACTAACAACTGTGCCATCCTACTCCTTAGTTAATACATTTTATTATTCATAAACAGTTAACATTGTTAGCAAAATAATTTGAATTATATTTAACCCTATTTTTTCTTTAGTTTTGTATTTAACTTATTATATGATAGTCAGACTTAATGTATATTAATGTATATTTGAACAATGAAAATATATTTTTACAAGATTTTACATTAAGCACTTAAAATTAATATGGTTAATAATAGTAAACTGTAACATGCTGTAACAAGATCGGTTAAACTGCGAAGAAAATCCTTTCAGAGAAAATGTTTCAGGTGTGAAGAACATAGATCTCCAATGCAATTTCAACCAAACCTGTTCCCACACACCCTGCCCCCACTACCATTAGAATATACACAAACATTTTAGCGTTTCATTCTGAGCAGAAGACCCTCACACCTGAAGAGTGCTGGCTGTGACGAATTAAACCGGTTTTACAGGTTTCAATCACAGACCATGTGACATGGGACTCAGTAAAGTAACACACAGCGCCACTGGATTTGATCCACAATATGGAAACAGAACCTGTGTTATTGTTGATAGATGATGTGCTTGTAACATTTTTTCAAGACGAACTACAACATTTAAAAAATGACTTGTATGTACTTGATATCTCTAATCAATCCACAGGTTCCAGCACAAAACGAAACTAAAACGCATACCGTTTCGCGCTTCTTATTAGTTGCTCAAAAGTAATTTGACCGTATGAAATGCATAATATAAACCTAGAAACATATACGTGAGCAGTACTTAAGCACTGTAGTATCGGTGTTAAGACATACCTCTCAAATACTGTAAATCAAGTTAAAAATATCTCAAGACCGATTCTGGTCGTAATGAAACCATGTTCCGTGTATGTTTTCTTTTTCATCTTGAAATAACTCATTTCTAAATACTTTTTTCACTGTTAACATCTTGTAGCAACTTTGCGACAAAATATACACTCTGACAGTTCATCCTGCTACCAACATTAAATAAAACAAATCTTAAGATTTCTATATTTTATTTAGTGGTTTCATTCGAAGCTTACAATGTTTAGGGAGAAATGGAATACTGGTGTGTGTTTTTTTCTTTAAAGTACCGAGACCAGCCATATACTGTATGTTTATGTTAAGATTTCCCTTCAGTGGTAAAATTAGATATGAATATTCAATACTTAAACGGGCACAGTTAAGACATTAAATATACATATACATATTGTATACAGTACAGTTTGCATGCGGTAATATATTTATGTTACGCGATTAAAAAATAAATAAATAAATAAAACTGAAAGGTCCAGCACCAGCTGGATTCGAACACACAACCTGCCAGTTGGTAGTCACGCACTTAGACCAGTAGGCTACAAGACAGCTCGCATAAACAGGCAGGCGAAACAGCCCTACACAGCCCTGCTGCAGTACACGGATATAACCATACCGTTATTAAATTCTTGAGATACGCGATTCCATATTATATTCCCTTTTAATCAAATTCTAAAAGTATGCTTGTTGACTCCGGTATCACGTTAGTTAAAGACTTCGAAGCTTAAAATGTTTAGGGAGAAATGGAATACTGGTGTGTATTTTTTTCTTTTCATGATAGGTGTCGCATTTTAAAATCATTTTCGTAGTTAGAAATTATGAAACGCCCTGTTAAAAGCAAGGAAGTTTTTATGCCCGTTGAAGTAAAACAAAATGCCTGACAAAGTATGGCTTGGACAGATTCCAAGTGCTTGTACAAATGTGCTAAAGAAATTATACTTTGAGTATACAGCTTGTCCAAAGTCATCCATTATTAATACTATTAGTAATATCTTCAGTAAAGGCTTTGATGCATTAATATTTCTGATAAAGGTAGGTTGTGTACTTTTGTCCAACTGAGCAATCTTGCTTTCATAAAATATACCAACATTTTAATGACTGATGATTAACATGCTGTAATACACAGTTCAAAATTAAAGGCTCAAATGCTGTACATGAGAGGTTAAGCTCCCCCTGGCGGTTTTACAAGGCGACGCCGGATAGTTAGTCACGTGACACACGTGAACCGCGTGATACCCCGGTGGGCGTGTCGCGGTATGCCGCGAAATACCTCACCCATTTTGAATGGCTGCATCTGTAGAAGCACATGTATCCATAGAAAGTGTATTATACTACTATTTGAGCTACAGTACATAAAAATAATTATATCGTTATTAATTTCTTTAGGTACGTGATTCCATATTATATTCCCTATTAATCAAATTCTAAAAGTATGCTTTTGTTTACTCCGATAACGAGCACATTCACAGAAAATGTTAATATCTTATGACTTTTTACAAAGTATATAAACTTAAGATGGTCAGAAGGAGCATGTAAAAACGTTTCCAAAACGTGGTAAAATCTTACTACATGTAAGACTTTGATGCTTAAAATGTTTAGGAAGAAAGTGGAATACTGGTGTGTATTTTTTCTTTAAACTACCAATACCAGCGATATACAGTTTACACTATATGTTTATGTTCCTAAATTAATATAGTTTATGGTGGTGTACCGTGGTTGTAGAGGTTTGATGGGTTTACTGAGACAATTATTAATTGTAGCAGTAATCACGAGGTTGTTTGTTGTGGCTTTTAGAAAATCAATCGTCAGAACAACTAACAACGCACACACACGGGTTCAATACACGAGATACATTTATTCATATAAATTGTGCACCAAACATATACTAGTCTGCCTCGTATACTAGATACGAGCGGCAGACCTTACTGTGAGGGTTATCAATATACAAGGTATATAATCTCGAAGAGATGCCAACACAAGGAGATACACAACAGAGAATATATGTCAATATATATCATTCGGTTACCAAATCGCTAATCAGTGTTATTACCCACTGTTACTCTAAACTCGGAAGTAAATACATTACTCATGAATTAAATTGATAACAACTTGTGTTGAGGTACAATTGAATTCTCGAGACACAATGTAGAACATGGGGTTTACTTATCCACTGTGTATGGATTTGGAATCTCCCGGCACGAACACCAAACCAGCTGACAGGCTCTGTTGCAGCCTCTGTTCCAGCGGTTGTCCAATGGGCGTTGTCCCGGCGTCCTCTGGCTACTGGCCAACCAGTTGAGGTACAGCTCGGAGTAGGACGGGCGGAGGAATCTGACTGCGGCGCGCAGGGCAGTCGTTGCTCCGAGGAGATCTACCAGCAGTCCAGCTGGCTAGAAGAAAGTCTCTATGCACAGAGTGTGACCGCGAGTCCTCACAAGTCACTCTTTTGCCTGGGAAGAAGCTAGTTCGTTCCCGGTCCAGCGCTGCTTCTGAATAAGCTATTCAGGTTGTCGACGAGGTTCCAACTGTAGGCTGCCGTTGATCAAGCGGAGCATTCACGTTGGTAGAATTCTGAGTACGTACGGGATCCTCGGCCTTGCGCTTAGAACAAAGTCCAAGTCCCTTTGCAGACAACAGCAGTTGTCACATGATTGTCTCTGAGGATGCGCGAAAATGGCTAAGGAGAGCCCCGATCTGAGCTTGCGCTCCCTTTTTGACCAAGACACAGATGTGTGCTGATTGGTTGAGAGTTTGGCGGGCATTGGAGACCCACGTGGTATTACCACGCCCTGCTAGTCCCTGATTGGTTGATCAAGGTGAGATATGAGTCACTTACTCTTGACACTTAGGAATGCAGTCCAGATGTCCATTTGGCACTCCCTAGACAGATAGACGCCAATGGATGACCATTGATCATGATAGCCAGGCTTAGCTAAGTGCATCCCCATCTGGGAGCTGTCCATTATCAAAGGAACCTTAAATCAGCCTACATGAATACTTTCTCTGTGGCTGCACCACAGAGATGGAAGGTGAGATGGGGCCTCATTTAGGACAGCATACCACCACTTAATTCTGTCTTATTAACAAGCATTGCCGCTACAACGGCATCTCTCCTGTCAAACTTCCTCCTGACGTGTTTGGCAGGATCTGGGCCGTGGTGAACAGAGGGAAAGACGCCCTGTGGAGAGTGAGGAACATGGGGCTGTTCAAAGGCATCGAGGTCCCAGTCAAGGCAGCAGGTAGCCTGGCCCTGTTCATCACCCGAGAGAACTATTACCTCAGAGATCTGTGGAGAGAAGGGAGGGAGGAAGCAGAAAATCTGTGGGAAATAGAGAGCATAGGTCAATATCTCAAGAAACTGTGAAAAACATTATCATGTTTAAGTAAAGAATGTGATTTACACCAGAAAAAAAGAAATTGTTGCTATGTAACTGGTACCGTGTCAAAATGTAATGAGATGTGATCATATATACTGTTTAAGTATGTATATTAATGTAAAGCTTTCTAATTTGTGATGTCCTGTATTTTTTTGTGAAAAGAAAATAAAGTTCTTAAAAAATCGATTCACCCAGGGCGAGGCTCGGCCATTGCACTCCGGCTGTGCTGACCCCTGCGAATTTCCCAAATGTGGGAATCTCGACTGCATAATTTCTGGTAGTGGGGGACTGCGTTCGCGCTCTCCCCTGATGTGCTTGGTCCAATATCAGATACGGAAGATTTACGACACCACGAGCTGCGATAGGATCCCAGTTCGAAAGCCACTGCTGGTTCCCAGTTTCTTTTAGTTAGAGGTCCGGAAAAGCATTTCAAGCTGGTTACACTACTCCTTCCGGACATTCATTCCCTTTTCAAAGTCAGTCGTTTTGCTGTAGTCTGCATTATTAAGGCCAATTTATTTGGTCATGGGGGCCTCGGTACTGTATGCTAATTCTCAAAACAGTTTCACCCGTTTTCTGATTGCTAGGTTCTGTACCAGTGCAAACATGTCAAACAGTGAATGGCTGTACCTCTATTGTATCTGTGCTCAATGAATGAAATCAGTAATAAATGAATATATGTATAGTTATACGAAAATCAAGTGGTTTATCGACTCATCTTCATTTGCAGATTTAGAGGCAGCTTCGATATTCGTTTTACAAACGGGTTTTTTTTTATATGGGTCACACACATGCCATAGCAACAAAACATCTCTAGAGATGAGGCTATAGATCACCTTTCCATCCTCCAGGTTTTCCTCCCAAAGCCTACGGCACCAACGGCGACCCCTGCTGGCCGAGAGAGTAAAAGCTTGCAGCACCTGGTATTCCCAGGTGGTCTCTCATCCAAGCACTAACCAGGCCCAATCCTGCTTAACTTCCGAGATCAGACGAGATTGGGCACATTCAGGGTGATGTGGCCGCAAGCTAAAGCCATGGCGCCTAACTCGCTACTTGAAGCTGTGTGTGGCTGGGGCTCTGTGCCCCCCAAGCGGGACTGAAGGATCGTTCGTGTGCAACTCTTTGGAAAGGAGCCTCTTTCCAAATCGCATTGCGTACCTGGATGTTGGCGAATGTGCTCCCTTGTGTTGGCTTGTCCCGCACTGGAGGAGAACAAACAAACTGCACGGAGGAGCACAAGGCAAGTCTTCACAAGACAAAAACCTCCAGTGCTCAGCACTCTGAAAACATTTCTGGGCTGTCGCGTGTTTATTTCAGCACATAAAGCACACCAGTCCAACACGTCGGCCGGGCGCGCGGCGCCTCCGCCCTCTTGTGGCCTTGCGGCGTCAGAGCAAGAGGCTCCTTCTCGCTGCCTTTCCGCTGTGTTGCAGGGCCCCGAGAGGGAACCTGGAGCGCACACTTTGTGGGGGGCGGGGGACCACGTTCGCGCTCTGCCCCCGGTCTCTTGCGTGAGTACTAAATCTCACGGCGCCAGCCAGCGGCCAGGAGACAAGTACAATATCGCGGGACAGGGGGGCCTCGTCATTGATTGTTACATATGAGACGGGGATTAGGAGGAGACCCCGACTGATTGGTAAAGAGGGACACTAACACCAGAGAGACACCCCCGGAGTCTCTTTTTGAGAGACGCCCTTGGATTTCTTAATGGCCAAGGAGGAACGGGACCTCGGTTTTATGCCTCCCCCGAAGGACGGCGCCTGTTTGTGCAGCAGAGTGTCGCCATCAGGATGCTGGGGCATAAGAAAGCCACACAGACCGCAGGGTGAGCGCTCCCTACTGGTCCCAGTCACACCTCTTGCAGGAGCAGCAGCAACCTGAGCTTTTCTGGGGGGAATCTCCCATCCGGGTGCCGGCTAAGCTCACACCTGCTGGGCTGCCGTGGGTGAGCCCAGTCGAGAGTCGCAGGGTGAAATCTAGTCACCGGGGAGAAACGATACAAGCGAAGGATTACTCGGCTCCCAGCACTTGAAAAGACCGAGAAATGACTCATTCCCGCCGGAGCTGAATGTACCTGCATGTGTCGTGTTGTCTACTTTTTGCTGTGGGTGCGGGCCGCTTGCAGGGGCTTGTACAGCTCATACTTACCTGGCAGGGGTGATACCTTGATCAGCCTGTAGGTGGAGTAGTTGGATTGTTTTCTTGTTTTGTGGAAGCAGTGTTTGTTTTTCAGTTTTCGGAATGGCAACCTTTGGATCCCGCAAGAATGCTGTGCGTTTTGAGCTTTTGGATGACCTCTTCATGGACCGTATGCAGTGAAGCAGAAACGTGTTGCAGAAGGAACTTGGCTTTGAACCTCGGCACTTGGATTTCATCTTCGCTCTCCCAGGTCAGAAAGCATTTGAGGTTGTTTTTGCTACCTATTCTCTGTTTGAACAATGTGTGGATGTGTTTGAGACAAAAAGAGGGAAAGTTCCTGCCCCTGAGAAGATCAACTTGCAGCCTCTGACACAGAGAGAGAGGAAAACGGTGCATGTTATTATGTTCTCAGAACTGGCAAAGACGGAGGACATTCACACCTGGCTTAACCAGTACTGCACCGTCCACCATGGAACTGAGGTTAGAGATGTTGACGGTATAAAAACAGGAGCAAGGAAATTCGAGGTTCGCTTGCTACCTGACAATGTAAATGGAGGCTTAAGGCACCTGCCCTCTACAATCCGGCTGGGCGCCTGCAATGGCTATGTTTTTTATGTGGGACAACCAAAGGTGTGTCGGCGCTGTGGTGCTGTGGGACACCTGGCATCATCCTGCACTGTGAAATGCTGCAAGACCTGTGGCAAACAGAAACATTTAGCCTCTGACTGTTCAATGCTGCCAAAGTGCAATTTATGTGGCTCGGAAGGACACGTTTTTAAGAACTGCCCTCACGCCTATGCCAATAAACTCAAAATGAGAAAGGATGAGGCAGTGCTTGTTTCAGCCAAACCGGCCGAAAAGCCAAAGCAAACAACAAGTCAAACAAAGAACCCTTGTTGGACAAAGACTCTCAGCCTCCAGGATCAGTCCTGCTGTGGCTCCGGGGCCGGTGGAAGAGAAATCCACTACGCCCCCACAACCGCAGACTGCACCAGACAAGCACGAGGGTTTGAAAACCCCCGAGAACAGCGAGGACCCCTCCCCCACTCCTGCTCCTCAGAACGAGGGCCAGTGTGGGACCCCCCGGTGGAGCGGGTCCAGCGAGGATACCCAGGATTTAGCGGAGCTGCTTTTCTCAGACTCTGCAAGGGCTACAGATGTCCTCCTCTCCTCCATCCAGTCCATCACGGAGGATCTGCAGCAGCTGGTGGGTGAGGGGGAAGAGGAGACTGGTGCATCGGCTGCACCTCTTTCCCCTCAGTGCTCCCAGGAGCTGGACTTGAGGAAAAGGAGAAATGACTCTGTTTTCTCCCTGAGCGAGGAGGAAGGAGAGCATGGCGATGGGGACAGCTGGAACCCCTTCACCCCTCCCTCTACCCTCTTCCTTGAAATGGACTCCGTGAACGCTTTTACTGCTGCCACCCTGATGAAGGCTCATTCAGAGGATGGCTGGCAGGAAATTGGTAAGAAGAAAAAGAAAAAGAAGAAGGTAACAGGTGAGACAGAAGAGAAATGTGTTTCGTAAAGACTGGTTCCACTTTCTTATGTAATATGGTTCTAAACATAATTTCTCTTAACACCAGAGGTATCAATGACAGAGTTAAATGCCAGTCTGTCTTTGATTACCTCCAGCAGAGAGAGGGAGATGTGTTGATGTTGCAGGAGTGTGCTTTAGCCTATCAAGAGAGGTATAAAAGCTTTGAAGATAGGTGGGATAAAGGGCCTTCTGTTTGGTCAGGGGACAATAACAACAGAGCCTCTGGCGTGGCCATTCTTTTCAAAGGATGGGCATTCAAATTGAAAAGTATTCAGAGGGTCATAGATGGCAGGTTGCTGTGTGTGGATGTGGAATGGGGGACCGTTAACCTGCGGCTAATCAATGTGTATTGCCCTACTGACGTGGGAGGAAGGGTGGAGCTACTCAAGGCACTCTCCCCCCTATTGTTATGTAGCACAGACGCGATAGTGGGAGGGGATTTTAATTGTATCTTAGAGCACACAGACAGGCAGTCTAGCTCTCCGATAAAATTGGATTCCAGCTCACTGGCCCTGCAAAACTTAGTTCAAGACTAAACTCTCAGACACATATAGATGTATATATCCCACAACAGCAGGATATACATGGTCAGGGAGGAATAGCAGCTACAGAATTGACTATTGCTTTGTCTCAGAGAGAGTGAAAGTTGTTGGGGTCACTCTTCAGCCTGTCTTCTTCTCAGATCATCAGGCTTTAGGGTGTAGAGTGGAACTCCAGGGCAGGACTGTCTTTGGCCCAGGCCTCTGGAAACTCAACACAAAGCTGCAAGAGAACGAGGGGGTAGTATCCCGCTACAAGGAGAAACTATCACAGTGGCTGTCCTTGCAGTGTCTGTACGGGTCAGTAGGAGAGTGGTGGGAGGAGGTGAAGGTGAGGACAAAGGCCTTTTTCGTGGCTGAGGGAAGGAAGGCTGCTGCCAGACGGAGAGGAGTGCTAGCCAGGAAAGAGAGGCAGCTGCAGCGTCTCTACACGATGCTGCACAGTGGCTTCGATGTGCTCGAGGATATCACCCTTTTAAAAAAGGACATCCGGAGCATAGCCGAAGAAAGTAGTCGAGGAGTGCTGTTAAGAAGCAGAGTGCAGTTCTTGGAAGAAAATGAGAAGTGTACTCGCTTCTTTTTCAGGAAAGTGGTAGGCTCCAAGTCTGTCATGGAAAGTGTAGTCGATGAGGAGGGACGAGAGAGAACAGAGCCGAGTGCTATCCTCTCCTGCACCGAGGCCTTCTACTCAAGACTGTACAGCTCTACAGAGGTAAAGGATGAAGAAATTCATTTTTTTACCTCAAAGCTAGAAAATGATATGAGTGAAGAAGATAGGGAAGTACTTGAGGGGGATTTGACAGTAGAAGAGCTGAGAGGCTATGGACAGCTTACAGAAGGGGAAAACTCCGGGTGCTGACAGGCTCCCTAAAGGGGCGTCTGCTTTTACTACTTGCAGGAGGCAAAACCAACACGTTCTCATACCGGGAGTTGAACCTGGGCCGCCTGGGTGAAAACCAGGGATCCTAACCGCTAGACCATATGGCAGCGAGCAACCATGCTGTTCCTGGCATCATGCAAGCAAACTACATAAATACGAGAAAACACACAAGAGAGTTGTCACTCAGAGTGTCGAAGGGTCGATGTATACTGGGGCTCAGTTGAAATGCAACGTCAGGACTTTTCCGAATTATGTCACACGAAGAGAGCACAGCCTTTTCCGCCCTGTCCTGTGTCTATCGGTAACTCGCCATGATTGTATAGTGGTCGGTACTTTGCGTTGTGGCTGCAACAACCCCGGTTCGAATCCGGATCACGGCAGAATAAGGGCGTCTGCTTTTACTACTTGCACAAATGAAGGCAAAAAAAAGCCAATCGATGTGAACGAACGGCGCTTTACAGAGGAGTACTGCCTGACTGGATTGTTGATGAACGACAGAGGCCACTCCGACCTCTTCTCGGGTTTCTTCAATGACTTACTAAGGATCTTCTTCACATTCGCCCATGCAGGGGAAGCCAGTTACACCAAAGCAAACGCAGGAAAGTGCATTTCAAGCAGAGACCAGGAGGGACTTGTTTACACCGAGAGTGGTTGGAGAACGGAACAATGCGCCCAGCCCTGTTGCTGGAGCCGATTCTTGATGAGATCTTGGGCTCACTAAGAGGCCCCCGCTGGATGCTAATCTTTCTGTTGTTCTTGCAGGTCCTGCGCTGCTTTTGAGCTGACAGAGCTCGTCCTGGTCTGTCGGCACAGCCCAATTACAAATGATCAGCTACGCGTACAGAAGGAACGTGCATTTGGTACAAGAGTGCACGAAGGCACCGGAAATACATTGGGAACAAATGACCGGTTGCTCAAGACCTCTGTGAAGTACAGGAGCGTGCAAAACGAGGCTGTTTCCTGAATTCTACAAGAGTGGTTCTACACATTCTACTGGGCCTAATTTCCCCGGTTCAAAACCGGGCGGAAACAGGCCCGTTTCGTTTGTCGCCACGCACACTGTTTGGGGATTCGCCTAGCGCTGTGATCGAGCAGACCCCCTCACCTCTTAGTGTGGCGGTATCAGCACAGTGCATGTCGCAGCGCATCCTGCTTTCACTTCAATGCGCGTCCTGATGTACCCCGGTCTCCTGCGTGATAGGTGGGGATACTCGCCACTATACTAACAAGGAAGACATCGCTTTCTGCTTAGTGTGCAAAACACTTGCAGCATTGTGGGTGCTGTGGTTTAAATGCTATTGGTCTGTGAACAGAATACCCCCATCCCACTGCATTGTGACACATTAAATAAACGCACGAGAAAAAGAGATTCAGAACGCAAAGCTGTGTAAAAAATCGGTTTGAACATCATGGGAGCTGTTTTTAATAAGCTGCTGAGTAAAGAATATTTTAATCTTCCTGCTGTCAGTAGTATTGTGAATATAGTTGACCCTTACCTGAATGAAAACAGAACGTAAAGGAAGGGTTTCAGAATTCAGGCAAAGCTTTATTCCCGTGCTTACAGTCTGAGTAATTGGAGACTGCACTATTCTGTTGCCTATGGTCATATATGGGTTTTTCGCATGAAGCCATATTGAACAGTATTTCTCGCGTTGTGAACTTGTTTATACAGCGGTCCCCCGGGTTCCAGTTAGTGCGTAATTATGCATCGATGAAAAACCGGAGGTTTAAAAAAAGATAATTAACTCACTGATACTTTGATGTAGAGGCTGTGGAAATATCCACATGCCGTGGTCTTTAAAATGCATTTGGTTTGAGGGCGTTCTGTGCTTCCATTGCGAAGATATGGACAAAAGAATATTCGTGCATGGTCAAAAAAATGTCATAAAAACGAAAAAGTAAAGGCTGAAAAAGCATTCACAATGTATTTTATACACAAACAAAGTATTCTCGCAACTCTAAGAGATTTCGTGTAAACGCTACAGGCGTGCCAAAATCGTTTTCGAACTTCAAGCTAACTTTACCCCGGTCTCTGCAGCGCCCCCTGCCTAAAGTGACGGGTCCCTTTCTCAGCCCGAATCACAAGTGAGACACCAGCAGTGGTCCTTTGCAGGTTTCTGTAGTATAGCAGTTATTACGTACCCCTACCACACGAAAGGTCCCCGGTTCGAGACCAGGTAGAAAAACACAGCCTCTTTTTGCACGCTCCTGTACTTCACAGAGGTCTTGAGCCACCGGTCATTTGTTCCCAATGTATTTCTGGTGCCTTCATGCACTTTTGTACCAAATGCACGTTCCTTCTGAACGCGGAGCCGATCATTTGCAATTGGGCTGTGCCAACAGACGAAGACGAGCTCTGTCGGCTCAAAGGCAGCACAGCACCTGCAAGAACAACAGAAAGATTAGCATCCAGCGGGGGCTTCTTAGTGAGCCCCATATCTCATCAAGAATCGGCTCCAGCAACAGGGCTGGGCGCATTGTTCCATACTCCGACCACTCTCAGTGTAAACAGGTCCATCCTCCTCTATAAAGCACCGTTTGTTCACATCGATTGGCTTTTTTTTGCCTTTATTCGTGCAAGTAGTAAAAGCAGACGCCCCTATTCTACCGTGAGCCGGATTCAAACCAGGGTTGTTGCGGCCACAACGCAAAGTACTGACCACTATACGATCACGGCGAGTTACCGATACACACGTGGCAGGGCGGAAAAGGCTGTGCTCTCTTCGTGTGACATAATTCGGAAAAGTCCTGACATTGCATTTCAACTGAGCCCCAGTATACATCGACTCTTAGACACTCTGAGTGACAACTCTCTTGCATGTTTTCTCATATTTATATAGTTTGCTTGCATGACCCCCTGGGACAGTGTGGCTATATAGTCTAGTGGTTAGGATTCCTGGTTTTCACCCATGCGGCCCGGGTTCGACTCCTGGTATGGGAATATGTCAGTTTTACTTCCTGCTTTCTAAAAGATCAGCACCATGTACGAAGGAGCCGCATTAAAACCACTCAAACGTGCAAAACATGCGAGAAGCGGGGGCGCTTGTTTCCAACTGAGGACCTCTCACGTGTGAGACGAACTGATCATCGCTGCACCTGGGAAACCTGCAGGAGGTGGGAGGGTTACTCTGGTAGACAGTGCTGACCTTGGCAATAGGATTTATACTCTCCAAGATGATATTTGCACTTTCCGGAGAGAAGATTTTCTCCACTTCAGTAGCCCGATTTCGTCGTTTGTGTGGAGAGGGCTGTAGAATGTGGTGCCGCCTTTCCTGCTCTGTCCATGACAGGCGTGCTGGTCTCTGGAGAGAGAGCACGGTCCATCAGCACACTCCAATAAAGGCACTGGAAGCAGCTGAATGGACCTGCCTTTAGCACTCAGTAGTGATAACACTGTTGATATAGACAGAGAAGAAATGTAAGATGAATTGATGATCTAAGCTAAAATAGCTCTAACACCCCTCCTGTAACAGTTTTCGTATTCATAGCAAGTAATATTCTTTTTCAACCCCGAACGTAGCTTTTGCATTAAATGTTATGTAACCATTATCAATTTTGGTAGCTTCTGGAGAGCGCACTTTTCCAAACTTAAGCTTATAAGAACTTTATTTAAGACGCACCATGGCCAAGAATCGTTCATCGGGACTAGGATTAACATCAATTGAAAGTACTCCAAAATAAAAGATTTGACCAAAAAATTAAAAGAGTAAACAAGTATTAAAACAACACCATAACTTCTTGACTTCCAATCTCTTTCCTGGTTCAGGCCATGTAAAATGACATAATCAGTGGAGTCATGCCGAGGTTGTGAGTTTAAGCCTCACCTGGAGCAGCCATGTTTTCTGTCTTGACAGGTAAACAGTGTTTTGTGTTATTTGCTAAATGGAGAGAGGATTCTGTGTTAATTGGATCCTCCTGGGAGTGGTCAAGATGAGACGTTCACGAGGCTGGTGGTAAATATCCTGTCCAGGAATATCGGGGCTGTAGGGGGTCAGATCTATAGATGTAGTAAACACATTAGTGGAGACGCTGTGTCTGCTCTCTGTGTGAGAGCCGGGCAGGAAGAAGAATCTGTGGTCTGGGAAGAAGAGACACTCTTCAGAAGAGCGGCGCTTCTCACAGGAGAGAATGAAAACAAAATCTTTTTCAGGGACGCTGATTGTTCTCTTCTGACCTCATGATGCAACAGTAGCGCGTCTGACTCCAGATCAAAAGGTTGCGTGTTCAAATCAAGTTGAGGTCAGCTGATGTGCTTACAGGTTCTGCTGGTGCTGAACCTGGAGATCACACCACATAGGAAATCTGAATGAAATAACAGAGCAGTACAGAACACGCAGTCAGGAGCTTATGCAGCGAATCATTTTGAAAAGGCACACTGCACATCCGCGGAACATGACGTTCGACTTTAGAGGCAGTAACATCAGAGATTGGAAGTTTCAGGCCTCTTTTTTATTACAGGTTCAAGCAAACCTGAAAGTTAGGGAGTGTTTGGTCACATTTGTATGAAAAAGTGTCTGAAGCCTGTAATTATTATTTGCCCTTTTTTAATTGTGTTTGAAAATCACTCCCATGTACCAAGACCCAGTATATTCATGTTTACTTAAATGACTAACGCTATTGTACATTAGCTGGTGTTTTTTGTAACGATTTGCTATTTCCTGCAGGAAAGAAAGGGAACCAGACCCAACGTTTGCTTTCAGGTGCGGTCTATTTACATAACGGACATCTATTTCTGAGGAGCCTGATTTAAATCACACAACCCCGGTAGAAGTCGAATCGACAATCTTATAAACCGAAATCAGACGCGTTATCCATTAAACCACTATCCCGTCACATAAATGAATTGCGCTTTGGTGAGTTCAGTGCCGCTATTTGTACACTACCACATCTACATTTTCTAAGTGAGAAAAGTATTTTCTATACTTTTATCAGTTTTAAAAAATCATCACTTTTAAACAGACAAAGCATTTATGTGTCGCTCTGAATTTCTAATTGATTTAGAATTCAAAGAAAATAGCGTTTTGTTCCACAACTGCGTGAAATTATCACGTCTTTCACTCTACTTCTCTCTTGTATTAAAGCAGACCTTGCTAGGTGAGCATTTGCTCCGTTAAATTAGGTCACTTTTCATGTTAACTCACTTCTTCTAAACACAACATTTCCTGGTGCACGTTTTCTCCATAAAAAAAGACATTTTCACTAACATGATATCTGTTTTTTTTCATCAAATAGTACAGAAAGTACAGAAAGAAGAAAGAAGAAAGAAAGGAAACGTGTCGTAAATGAACTCTGTCACCCGTGGAAGATGTCAAGCGCATTGGACATGAAAAGTGCCCGATAAAATCCATTTCTCGTCGTTTCTCTTACAGTCTGGGATCCTATTGCGTGTAAAGGAGGCAATGTTCTCAGCGCTTACTGAACGCAGGCTCAGAGCGGTGTGTCCAAGCGGCAGTAAAAGAGGAGAATTCTGCCGGCACCGTGGCTTAGTTGGTTAAAGCACTTGTCTAGTTAACGGAAATCCTGGCTCCAAATCCCAGCAGTCCATCGCCTGTGTTGCACTGGACACCCTGTAGATCATCAAAAGCGTACTTAGGTCCTTGGTAATGAAATTGCCAAGCCATTTCACATCCTTTCTCAACTTTCTCAACTTGCTCAGCGAGCAGGCTCACCGCACACTGAAGGAAGATGTGACAGAGTGTCCAAGTGGCTGTAAAAGGACAACACTTTGCTGGCGCTGTGGCTTAGTTGGTTAAAGTGGCTGGGTAGTAAACAGGAGATTCTAAGTTCAAATCCCAGTGGTGCCTTTCTTCCTGTTTTCTCGCACCATTTATTGTTATAGACAACATGGTTCTGCATTATGTTTAAAGGAAGTGTTCATTTCATTTTTGGCACAACTTGTTTTTCAAGAAATCCACACATTGCGAAAGATAAAGTGCTCATCTTTCTTATCAATGCAAAAGAATTACTGCCAGCTGGCAAGAAAATGACAACGATTTGTTTTAACTTAAGCCAAAAATCTGTGAATGTAGAAAAAATACAACATGTGTCAGTTTCTATGCCACACTCAGTCAGGGTGTCCTTCAGTTAAACACAATGTTGGTAGATCAAACGCACCCAGAGACACACTTTGAATTAATCCGATCTAAACATTACCATCTCTAAATGTGATTGAGTTTCTTTCCACGTCCTTAGCCATCTTGATGTTTGCAGAGATTTTCAACTTTTGACACGAGTCAAACTACAAGTAAATAGTTGAGTACCTAAGTCATTATTACCGGGAATGTGAATATAAATGTAAACATCAATATTTCAATATTTCATCAATATAAGTGATTGGTTGACCGACAGGAGCACTCGTTGTCCGTTGGTCTGTCGTAGAAAGACTTACTGTAAACATCTTTACTGTGCCCGTTGTAGATATTGAATTTTACCACTGAAGGGAAATCTTAGTAACTGAGCATAAAAAGAATAGGAGCATAATGTAACGCGTGTGAAGGCCATAAACTATATTAATTTTGGAACATAAACATACAGTATATAGCTGGTCTTGGTACTTTAAAGAAAAAAATACACACCAGTATTCCATTTCTCCCTAAACATTTTAAGCTTCGAAGTCTTTAACTAACGTGATACCGGAGTCAACAAGCATACTTTTAGAATTTGATTAAAAGGGAATATAATATGGAATCGCGTATCTAAAGAATTTAATAACGGTATGATTATATTCGTGTACTGCGACAGGGCTGTGTAAGGCTGTTTCGCCTCCCTGTTCATGTGAGTTGTCTTGTAGCCTACTGGTCTAGGTGCGTGACTAACAACACACAGGTTGTGTGTTCGAATCCAGCTGGTGCTGGACTTTTCTTTTAACAAACATTTCTTCGAAAAAATAGAATAGCGATAATATGGACAATCAATTGACTTTTATATTTCAAAATATCGCAACATGATCGATATTTGCGATTTTTTGAACATATCTTCCCTTCTGACAGCGGTTCCTGCTTCTATTGTGTGTGTGTGCAACAAATTTTTATAGAGAAATGGAGGCTGGATAGTATGCGTTATAATATAAACATTTATATTGATTTAAATCATGTTCTGATTTAAATCGCAAACGTGTGTTTAATTATGTGTCAGGTGGGTCCGTGCAAAGCTGTGCACCGCATCTGCTGCCGCAGGTCCCACTCGTAGTCCGGTCCAGCCAGCGGTGCCGACCCATCTCCGGGCGGTGGGCCAAAGACCAGGTCCACCGGGGTTCGCATTTCCCGGTCCAGCATGAGCGAGGCCAGGGTACACCCGGTAGATTCCTGGACTGCGGTCCGATAAGCCCAGAGCTCGAGGGGGAGGTGGCAGTCCCAGTCGCGTTGGTGCTGGGACACCAGGGAGGCCATCTGGGTGGCGAGCGTCCGATTAAACCGCTCCACAGACCCGTCGCTCTGGGGATGCAGCGGGGTGGTCTGCGTCTTAGTGATCCCCAGGCGCTGGCACACTCTGGCGAAGACCTGGGACTCCAAGTTACACCCCTGGTCACTGTGTAACTCCTCCGGCACCCCCAGTCTAGCAAACATCCCCTCCAGTAGTGCATTGGCCACCGTGGGGGCACTCTGGTCTGGGAGGGCATAGGCCTCAGGCCACTTCGTGAAATAGTCCATTGCTACAAGGACATAGTGGTTTCTGGCCTCGGTGCACGGAAACAGGCCCAAAACGTCCACCCCCACCCACTCCATAGGAGCCCCCACCTGGTGTTGTTTTGGGTTAGGTGAGAGGGCCTTGAGAAAGGCCTGGAGAGCCATCTCCCGCTGCGCCTCCTGGGGGAAAGCTGGGTATCCTCGGCGGGCGAGGAACATGACATCATGCAGGCACCGGTCTTCACAGCGCTCTCCGGACCTGGTGTCGGGGAGGATGCCAGGCCAGAGTAGGGTTACTGATGAACCGGTGTCGAGCAGGGCCAGGCAGGGTCGAGCAGGGCCTCGAGGTACAGGCCCCGGCTACAGCCGACTCACCCCATGGTGGCGTGCAGGGTGCCGGTCTTCACAGCGCTCTCCGGAGCGGGGGTTGAGGTGTTCCAAGGGCGGCCATCCCCGCGCTGAGCCGCCCCGTTCCCGTTTCCCAAAGCCGATCTAGGTGTGCGAGGCTCTGGGGCCCGGGCTCGGTGTCCCCTCTTCCTGCAGCGTTGGCAAAACAGCTTGCGGGGCTGTTCCGCGGGGGTCGCTGTGCAGGCTGGCTCCTCTTCCCCCTCACTGGACTCCTCCGTCGCTGCCTCGGTCTGCTGGCAAAACAAACAAAACCACACAAAAACCAAACACAGGCTATACACATGAGGAGACCGACAGAACACTTACACATGGCTAGGGTGGTAACTCGTTAACTTCGGGCTATACACTTATAGAGCTATACAGGACACTAAAACTACTATCACAATATTTACCCTCAGACTCCCCCCGGCTACAACTCCCAGCCTGCTCCGCAGTACTATGAGCGCCTAGGTGCGCTTCCTCCTCACCACCGGGCGAGGGCATTAAAGTATTATGCTATTGGCTTGTTTGTTTATTACCAAATAGATTCACCGCTGTAAAAACAAACTTTATAGTTGTGTTCAGAGGCTATTGGGAATCTTTTGCATTTGCAACGTTTTTTTAGGAATACGTATTTTGTTTGTGGCAATGTACACTTTGTAGTGTTAAACGAGGACTGCTGCCCCAGTGTCTCCGTCTCAGAAGAAATTATTGAGGGTACTGCAAAATGTGAGAAATTCTGAGACCTTCACGAATTTGTGAACGTTGTGCAAGTCCTGCTTGTCGCCATGTTTGTGGAGATCAGCGCAAGGCTGCTGTCATCACGGGTGAGAGCTCGTGAGAATTGTGATGTAGGGGCTGCCCTTCCTGCTGACTGGTCACTGTGGGGTCAGTTGTAATGAACTGAAAGCAGCGCCCCAAACTGGAGTTCAGCCTTAAGACTAGTAGCAACAAATGTGGCCACTGAAATTAGCTCCCTGTTTAACTTGAATTGCCTTTAGTGTTGACAGCATGAAGTCTGCAGAATAATTTCTTGCTTAGAATGTTTTTTCTTTCCAATTACAATGATTTTTTTTCCATTTGTCTGTTTGCATATCATACATCAGCTCCACTGTTATACTCCTGTTTTTTAAATTATTTCATATATTTTCTCCTGTGATTCCTCATATGGTTACATTAATTACGGGTTTTCTTATCCATTCAGCCCTGTTTGCTGGGTTTTTAGATGGTCTAATTTCCAGTTTCGTCTCCTATATGTTCCGATCATTTGATCGGAGCTCTTCTGAAAAAAGGTCTTTACACCCTGTATCATTCACACCACACTGTCTTGCAGACAGTAGCTGCGGTCACCCACTTTATCTATCTCTGGAGCTGTAATCGAGAGCATTATCAGATATGGTATTTCAGTGTGGTTCGGGCATCTATCAGTTCATTTTAAATGGCAAATGACCAGCCTCATCCAGACAGCTTTCAAGGTCAAGGGAGTGAAACAGCAGCCCTCCCTGCAGGCCATCTTTGAAAAATCCCTAATCAGACAGGCAGGAAAAATGATATCAGATCCTTCCCACATCCTCAACCCTGAATACCAACTTCTTCCTTCTGGCAAACATTTCAGGGCTCCCAAATGTAAGTGAAACGGATACAAACATTCCTTTGTCCATTATGCATTACAGCTGTCAACACAAAAATGTCAAGGATAAACAATTTTGACTCTTACAACCCACTTGGGTGCAATATGTTCTGTGATGTGTTATAAACGTTACATGCCGTTATGTGTTCTACTGTACATGTGCAATAGAATAATGGGCAATGTCTTTCTAATTTATTGTAATAGTGTAACGCTTACGGCCGACAGGCACTGTGTAAAAGCTGGCTTACCAGAGCGTTGACGTCGCCGCCCTTCCCTGTGATAGCAGGACTACAGCTAGTGGGCTGTAAAGCGATCTCTCTTTGGCTCACCGGTCTGGGTCCCTGCTGAGCGATGTGGGAATTCTGGGTTTGAGCCCCTGATGGTGGGGGGGTGACCTAAACCCCTGTTGTGTTACAATAGTGTAATGTGCAATGATTTCCTTTTCTTCTCTCTTTCTTATTTTGCATGCTATTTAAATGTACAGGAGTGCTGGTTGTCTATAAAAAAATTGCCTCAGGGGACAATAAAAGTCTTATCTCTTTGCTGGAATATTTTTTCCCAACTGTTGAGAGAATTGAAGTGTGAAAGAGCGTGAGGTGTTAAAGTAGCTCCTGTCAGGTTTATTATATTGCTGTTGCTTTGTTTGAATATACTGTTATCTGTTGTGGGAATTAAAAAAAAATCATCTGTGTTAGTGTGGGCGTTGCTCTGTAAATGGCTGAATTAGCTTTTAACTCATCATTCTGTATGGTACAAAACAGAGCAGAAGATAGATAAGAATAAGATAAGATTGATCCCGAAGGGAAATTGATGTGTTACAGCAGTCCAAGACAAGCCAAAAAAAACAGACACCAGAATAGATGAAAAATTAAAATGCGTACAACAATACAAAATAAATATAAAAAAATCACTTAAATAGAAATATAAAAGACTCTTTTCACAGGTCCCAGGCTCTTACACAGTCGGGTCTCTCTGGGGGACGGCGTTTATTAGAACATCTCTCCAGGCTCCGTTCTTGCGCCTGTGTCTTCTGTAAGTCTCTCTTTCAGCGAACTCAGAGCAAGAGCTGCTGCCCTCTAGTTTTTACTGAAGTAGGGGGACGAACTGACATCACCTCTTCATGTGGTTTAAGCAGCTGGAGTCACATTAGAACGTCCCCAGATAGGGTGGACATAATATGGTCGCTACTGTCATGAGTCTGTTATGCAGCTGTCGCTGGGAACATTTTAATATTTAACTGAAACTGCTTTCCAGTGAACATTAATACATGCGTGAACTAATACGAATGTCATTTAGTAACGGCGAACTTCACTGTCTGTCTTTGTTCGTAGCTGTATTACAGCTGGTGAATGTAGAGCCATGTGCGATGTAGAGCCATGTGCGATGCGTGGTGTGTGAGAGTGGGTTTTCAAAGATCGTGGGGAGCAGAGTGATCTGAAATGAAGGAAAGGCACGTTTAACTGGGGTGTAAACCTGAAATGTGTTCGGTCACCTCTGAGTGTCAGTTGAATAGATGTGTTGTCTTTTGTTATTTGGATGGGACTCCACCCTCTTGGCTCTCAGGGTAAAGCAGGGATATGGAGAAAAGGTTGTTTAGTCAAATGGAACGGTACGTTTTTGGAGAGAAGCCAGGGTCTCGGCTTCCACCACAGGGCTGGTCGGCTTGTTCCACACCCCTGCCCCCCTCTGTGTACAGAAGACCCTCCTGTCCTGACTGGAGAAGCTCACCAAGCTGTGTCTGGAGAGAAGCGAAGGAATAAGCTTCAACAACACGGCCGGGCAGCTTGTTCCCCAACCCCACCACCATCTGTGTACAGAAGAGCTTCCTGTCCTGACTGGAGGAGCTCACCCAGCTGTATCTGGAGAGAAGCCAGGGTATCGGCTTAAACCACAGGGCTGGGCAGCTTGTATCACAGATGGCAAAGGAATCAGACTGCTCCCATCTAGACCATTTTATTGTGCAGTTCCATTATTTCATGCCATACAGATGGGGATCAGGCACATGAATTACACCGTGTGTGGGGGATCCCAAGTATGACATTGTGGAGCTATGTGACAGTCACCCCCCTCACTTAAGCTGTCCAATTTCCATTAATGAACATAGTCAAAAAGGTGCATTTGAAATGTTCTGCAGTCACACTAGAAACATGGACATAACCAAACCCCCCTGCTGTAGATTAGCAACACCCTAGCCTTGATCCTACTCTGCATGATAACCCCTCACCAGAACCCCAGGAGCAGGGAAAAGCGATTCCCATCCTCCATGACATCATAAATCACCACATGACATCATCAAGAAACTAGACAGATGGCCAAGCAGGGACCCCATTATAATGCAGGAAGCGCAGAGGCCGTGAGAGAGCTCTTCCTGGTCCTTGTCCTCCTGCCTCAGACTCCGATGGCCATGTCCTGGGGGAGGCTCAGCTGCTCCAGTTCTTGCAGGGCCCGGTCGTACTCCCTCTGCAGCTGCTCCGCAGACAGATTGGAGGGGCGCAGGGCCAGGAAGCTGTAGGCGTCTTCGCAGTGAGAGAACTTCTCCCCCACACTGGAGCAGCAGGCACACAGCACCTGGAAGGACTGCAGTGTGCGTGTGCGTGTGCGCAGATCAATTGTGTGTATGTGTTGCATTGATGTACACAGTACAAATGTGTAGTGTGTATACAGTATAGTTGGGTGTAGAGTGTGGTTGTGTGTATTGTGTATACAGATCAGTGGTGTGTAAAGTGTGTATGCATTGATGTATGCAGTACGAATGTGCATGCATGTGTAGTGTGTCGTTGTGTGTATTGTGAATACAGATCAGTTGTGTGTACAGTGTGTGTATGCATTGTGACGATGTGTACAGTATCAATGTGTGTGTGTGTGTGTAGTGTGTATGCGTTGTGTTGATGGATATAGTATGAATGTGCATGCATGTGTAGTGTGTATACAGTATAGTAGGGTGTAGAGTGTGATTGTGTCAGATCAGTTGAGTGTATGCATTATGTTGGTGTGTACGGTGCCATTGTAGTCAGAATGTGTGTAGTGTGCATTTGTGCACAGTGTGTAGATGTGTGGAGAAAAATGGCAGTTATTAACTCTAAAATGAATGACTGTCCTAAAATATCATAGTTTCCTTATTTCCAGCTACTGTAGACAGCTACCCTTCTGACTGACGGAGGCTCCCACTGAAATTCTTGAGAGAAAATCACACCACCGATCTGCCCCCCTGCCCCTCCACCCACCTGCTCCGCCTCATCCAGGCTCTTCAGGTACTCCTCCTTGAAGTCCTGGATGTAATCCAGGAAGCTCTCTCCCGCCTCTGTCTTCTGCCCCAGGCTGGCAATGGCCACCCGGGCCGTGTCGCAGAAGTTGTGCAGCCTCAGCAGGATCTGCTGGACACGGGACAGGCAGCGCTGCACCTCCTGCAGCTGCTTGGGCTTCCCGAGCTTCCCTGAGGGAGAGGGAGAGAGGGAGACGGGTGGGAAGCAAGCAACAGGCACAAGGCAGGGTTCACCCTGGACAGGACAGCAGTCCATCACTCACACACCCTGGACAGGACGGCAGTCCATCACAGCACACACACACAGACACACACATACCCTGGACAGGACACCAGTCCAGGACCAGGCATGGACACCCCCCTCAATCGGCACGCTTACCTATTTCCACCAGCACCTGGGAGTAGACGGCCTGCATGCGGTTGAGCTCAGCCGCGTTGTCCCAGATCTCCCGGGTGAGGCAGTTGTCCTGCCCGTAGAGGTGGCGCAGCTCGCCCTCCAGGGCTCTCAGGCGGGCGTTGTTGCTCTTGTCACTGTAGGCCCAGCAGCCACCCTGGCGCCGCCTCTTCTCCACCAGCTTGTCCTGGATCTGCCGGCCCACCCGGGCCTTTTCCTCGTTCAGGTGGGCCAGCCGGTCCTTCAGGGCGTGGGCATGCGCCCGCAGTGCCTCCGCCTCCTGCGTCTTCTTCTCCCTCTCCTGCTGCTCGCTCTCGCGGACCGCCTTCACATCGCTGCAGGTGCTGGCCACGCTGCTGTTCAGGCTCTCGTACCTGCGGTCGAGAGAGAGAGAGAACAGGCAGGAGGAACTGAGTCTCTTTAGTCTGAAGGGAGTGTAAAACTTTCTGAAAGCGTTTGAAAGTGGAGAACAGAAAACACCTCTTTGCACAAAGTGTGGTGGGGGTGTGGAACAACCTGCCCAGCTCTGTGGTTGAAAACTGGCTACTTTCACACCATTGCAGCCTCAGATCCATTAACCATTAATACAGGCTAGACCGGTTAGAAATGAAAAAGATGACTTGGCCCTTCTTATGTTTTCACGACAGAGAAAAACGAGTGCCTTGGGGGGGGAACGAACGTGAGACTTGACGTATCGTTCAATAGCCTTTATCCATTTGCACAGCTGTTCAGTTCAACCCTTCCATCTTGAGGCTGACTGAACTCCGATTAAAATGATGAGAATGATATTTAACCCCCTTCCCCAAGAGAGCATCAACAGACCCAGCAGTCGCAGCTGGAATTCCCCAGAGAAAATAAAGATGCGTACTTTTCCACGATGTTCTGCACGTCGGAGCACATCTTCTGGATCAGGGTCTTGGACAGCTCCAGGCTGACCCGGGCCGACTGCATTTGCTGGTCCCTCACCGCCTGCCGAATTGCTGGGAACACCCGTTTCATGATGTCGGTCCCCACGTTGGCACACTTCGGGGGGGGGGAAGAACCGGAAATGAGAGAGAAAGGTAAAGTTACTTGTTCCCTACCCCCACCACTCTCTATGTACAGAAGAGCCTCCTGTCCTGACTGGAGGAGCTCACCCAGCTGTGTCTGGAGAGGAGCCAGGGCATCGGCTTCAACCACATGGACTGGGCAGCTTGTTCCACACCCCATCCTTTGTGTACAGACGTGCTGCCTCCCCCCCCATCAGTTTTAAATACACTTCCAGGCAGTGGTCCACTACACGAGCATCACTATTAGTGCTGATGGGCCAGCAATAATGATATTTAAAGTACGCGTTGCCTACCTGTAAAAACGTAGCCGCCGTGGAGATGCACAGCTTGCGCGACTCCGTCCCCCGCTGGTGGACTTTGGTCTCCAGATCCGGGTACTGGCAGAGGCTGAAGTAGGACACCTTGAACAGCACGGCCGCCTTCTGCACCACGGAGACCAGCTCCTGGAGCTGGATCACCGACTGCACCGCATGGAAACCGGCCTGGACTGCGCCCGCACGCAGGCGGAGAGAGAGAGAGAGAAACCGGACAGGAGGCCGCGTTAAAATCCGCCGCGAGCCGGCGAAAACAGCCCGGCAGACGGATAAGACGGGAGGGGAGGAGAGCGTTCAAATGCAGCTGCCTCGGCTGCTGCAGGAAAAGCTCGTCCCAGAAACAGGGAGGAAAGAACCGGGAGTTTGCGCCATTCCCGAAGGAGGAACCACAGCGCTGTTTTCACTTAAATCCAAAAATAAAAATTAATTTTCTAGAACATCGATGAGGAAATGGTGGTAACGGAGATCTAATAAGCGGGTCTTTTAGTAGTAACGAGTAACTTTTTTTACTAGTTGTTTGAGGACGCCTCATTGTTGAAGAGGGCCGAGCGGCTGATAATTCGGCTCTTTTCCGCCAGAGGGCGCCCCAAGTCCTATCAGACTTTCATCAGGTCTACGCGTTCCCACACCTGAAGCCATTTGGACATAAGGAAGAGATTCCCGAGGATAATATAACCACCCGCGGCTGTTTTGGCGGGCATTCATCTTCGATTTTGTAAATTAGATCTCACTTGACGCTGCTCAAGAACGTCATCCTTGATTTTCTCAGACTTCCGTCCTTATAATATAACGGGATGAGAAGTTCCTTCGTTTAACAGCGTCTGATCTTTAAGCCGACTTGTCACATGGCATGCAGTCGGTGATCCTTTTTTCGACCTCGGAGGTACCAACACACCTACCTTTGTTCTCTGCCATTTTTGTTGCTGATCTTCTTAACTTCTGGAAAAGAGAGAGACGAAGATCAAAATGGTTTTTTTTTAATAGCTTGGTTTCTCCCTCCCTCGTCTTTTAAAAAAATCTGTGGTCAGTATCTGCTCTTCCTTTCCCTGCATCTCTGTCACCCTAAGCGTCACCCAGGCGGGGCTCCACACTGGTGGGGGGTGGAGGGGATCCCCGTGACCCGGAGAGAGCTGGAGAGTCCGGAAAGGCGCTATATAGGTGTAAGGGGGTTGAATAATATGACCTGTACCCCCCTTTTGGGTAAGAGGAAACTTTTTCCAGGGTCCTTCATTATAGGGGCAGCTCCAGCGTGCGTGTTTGCTTCTTCGCTGGCGAGTAGAGGGTCGCTGGTGTGTTTCTGCCGGTGCCTCGCTGTATCTAATGAATTAATTCCTTATATACAAAGGGGCGGAGCGCGGAGCAGTGACTCTGTGCCTCAGGGTCTGCCGGTTCCAATCCCGGGGCCGGCAGAGGAAGCCCTTCACCCCAACTGTTCCAGAGGTGCTGTATAAATGGCCGACCCTGCGCTCTGACCCCCAGCTCCCTGTCGGAGAGCAAGCTGGGGTCTGTGAAAAGACACATTCCTCATGCAAGAAATTGTATAGGGCTAGTTAAAGTAATCTCATCTTATTTTATAGCTGCTGCCTCTACCGCGTTTGCTGGGGATTGGAGTGAAGTTGCAAATTCTTACTGAATGACAGTTCTAGTGCTCTTCACGCGAGACAGGGGAACCCGAAAGAAAGCCACGCGCGTGTCCCTTTTTAATCCTTATTGCGTTACGCATCGGTCATTAAAACCCCACACAGACGCAGATCTGAACCTTTCTGATTGGAACAGGAACCCCGAGACACCCACACTCCTGCACCGTGAAAGAGTGCGGCGGGGATTCATTCCACGCAGAAAAGCAGAAACGGACACACACGCTGGGTTTTTTTTTCCGTCCACGTTTCGGCGTGGAATTACGCCTGCTTAACACACACACACAGGACAGGACACCAGTCCATCACAGGACACACACACACTGGACAGGACACCAGTCCATCACAGTTCACACACTCACACTCCATGCTCGCGTAGGATCGGCGCATCCGTGTGACCCTGGATCGTAGATTAATCTCGGCGTACCCACCCCGACACAAAATGCAGAGCAAAACCCGCAAACCCGCAGGCCGGCCCGATCAAGCGCGGCAGCACCGGCAAGCTGATCGCGCGGGGCAGCGGCCACGCAGAAGAGGACCGAGCTCAAATACGCACCGAGGAGCTGCTGGAAACGCGCGGAGCCGGCTGCGCTTCTGAAAAGGGTCTGATCTTCGCAGCGTGAAAGGAATAAAAGCGTGCGAGAGGAGGAGGAGGTGGGGCAGGTTGGTGATACAGACCTGTGTGCGCGCGGCCCCGCCTACCCCCTCCCCTCACCCCGCGCGACACGCAGCCTTTCCTGCTGAAACGGGTGATTTCTGAAGAGGTGGGAGTTTTCCAGGCCACTCAAGATAAGAACAGGCGTCGGCTTTCCTCAACCGTCCGCTATCCAACCAGTCTGTGTCTCTCGGGGCGCGTCCCCAGTCTCTGTCGCGTCCTGCCTTAGCTTCCGTGTGAACACACCTGCATCCACGAGGGGCCCGTTCAGCCCGTGGGACCCCTCCGCCCCCTGTTTGCTGGTGAGGAATTAATTGTTCCGAGGAGCTCATCTAGCTGTGTCCCGAGAGAGGCTTCAACAACAGGTTGGGCAGCCTGTTAATAATAATTAATAACTCCTTACACTTCTATAGCGCTTTCCTAGACTCTCCACTCTCCAGCTCTTCCAAGGTCACGGGGATCCCCTGCAGCCCCACCTGGATGATGCTCAAGTCCGCTCAGCACACAGCAGCTCTCAGTGGGGAGGAGAGCAGAGGGATGAAGCCAGTTCAGAGAGGGGGGTTATTAGGAGGCCATGATGGGTAAAGACCAGGGGGGGAATTGGGCCAGGACACTGGGGTAACACCCCTACTCTTTCCCAGAAACACCCCGGGATTGTTAATGACCACAGAGAGTCAGGACCTCGGTTTGACGTCTCATCAGAAGGACAGTCCAGTGTCCCCGTCACTATACTGGGGCATCAGGACCCACACAGACAGCAGGGTGAGCGCCCCCTACTGTCCCCCCTCACACCTCTCCCAGCAGCAGCCTCAGCTTTCCCAGGAGTCTCCCCTCCAGGTACTGGCCAGGCTCACACCTCCTGAGCTCCAGTTGGGGGGGGGACTGCCAGCTGGCCACACCCCCACCAGCCTTTGTGTAAAGAAGCGCCTGCTGTCCAGTTTGAAACCCACTTTCGTGCAGTTTATACCCCAGCCCCGGGTTGTGCTTCACCATGAGCAGTATGATACTGGGGAAAAACTGAAACTGGACGCCAGCCAGACAAACGGAATCTTTATTTTTTAGACTGACTTCTGCACTCGCAAATGCTGACTGTTAACATACCCAAATGTGATTTTAAGAAGTTCCCCGATGGCCTGAGGCTATTTGGATGACGTTTTGTTGAGATAAAGATGAATGTAATGGAGCAGGGAACAATGATCCGCAGACCTCAATTGAACCGAGCCTATAATATAAATTCAATCAGACTTTCACTCTTTTCCAGGATTCAGCACCATACGTGCTGATGGAGTCTGTGAGCAGAATCTGTGTGTAACCCTGTACCCAGATAGTGGCAGGAGCTGTGAACTCCTGCTGCATTCACATGCTAAGCTCTAAACTTCACGCTGGCTTGAGCACAGATGCTTCTCACTTCGTGTCCCAAATTCCCAAATGGGGAATGTTTAGACTAAACTCCTGACAAGTAAGGAATGTTTTAAGTGCTTTCCGACTCCTGGAGTGTCCTGAGAAAGCTACCTCAAAGACAGGAGGGGGAGGGTGTAGAGAAATGTGTATATATAAGCTGTGTAGAGGCATGTCTCCTCTGAGCTACTAGAACTACTATAGTCCTTCTTGTGGTTCCTTGTATGCCTACTATAAAGCTTGGCTGGACGAACGGACACTTCAGGCTCGAATCTCTTGGTTTCTACAATGCCAGGTGATCTGCTGGAATATCGTCAAGTATAACAGTGGTTAGGATTTATGGTGCGTATTTTAATATCTGCACTTTGTTAAACACAACAATATGATCCTAATAAAGCTTAGAAGATATGGTCTTTTCAGTATTTAGGAGTTAATTGATCTGAGGAGCTCATCAAGCTGTTTCCTGAGAGAAGCCGGGGTTATCGGCTCCCAACAGCATAGCTGGGCGGCTTGTTCCCCACCCCCACCCCCCTCAGTGTAAAGCAGTGTCTCTGTTTCTCAGTTCCATATGCCCTTTCACGGAGCTCCTGTTTCTCTTATCTTTTTCAGACATCCGCTGGGTTGACATTGTCCCCGGGGCCTCAAGGGAAGGCATGCTAAGAGCATGCTGCTAACAGGCCACTGCTGGAGGGGGTGGGAGTGTTGGAGGCCAGAGGCGTGTTCTGGCATGCCCCTTCAATAGCTTCAGATCACTCCAGATCATCTTACTGTGGCTACTGAGGTGGATACAACCCTCCTGCTCATGTCCTCTGGCGTTCTGTGAGTGTGTGAGCCCAGCCGTCTCCGTATTGAACACTGTCTCTCTTTCACACGATATGATACTGTACTCCAGTTTGGCATTTTGCCATGTTAGTATTAATTTAAAATTATGCCAAAAAAAACTAACTGGATTTTTATTGTGTTCCAGATTCTTGTAAAGCAGAGTTTTTATGATTTATTATTATTTTATTATTGAGCCCACTCCTGAAAGGTAAAAGGACTTATCTTCTGTAGGACTTGTAATCCAAACCTCCAGACATCATGAATGTAGTAGTTGATATCAGTCTGAAGTTGACTCCAGCTGTGGAAATCCTGATATTCGAACATACTGTACACTCATCCCTCAGGAAATGGGGACCTTGCTTACGAGTACTGACTACTCTGTCACTGACAAAACATGATACAAAACATTTTACTGTCAGTGTGGGACACCCCCTTCAGACTAAAGAGACTCAGTTCCTCCAGCCTGTCAGAGTGGGACACCCCCTTCAGACTAAAGAGACTCAGTTCCTCCAGCCTGTCAGAGTGGGACACCCCCTTCAGACTAAAGAGACTCAGTTCCTTCAGTCTGTCAGTGTAGGACACCTCCTCTGCACACACACACACACACACAGCAGTCCTTCCAGGTGCTGTGTGCCTGCTGCTCCAGTGTGGGGGAGAAGTTCTCTCACTGCGAAGACGCCTACAGCTTCCTGGCCCTGCGCCCCTCCAATCTGTCTGCGGAGCAGCTGCAGAGGGAGTACGACCGGGCCCTGCAAGAGCTGGACCAGCTGAGCATCTCCCAGGACATGGCCATCGGAGTGTGAGGCAGCCGGCTCCTTCCCCACTCTCCCGGCAGGAGGAAGACAGATAGGTACTTTATTCATCCGGTAAAATTCAGGTGCTACAGCAGCCAGGCACAGTCAACACAGCACAGTACAGATGTAGTAATACAGTAATACAGTAATACAGTAATACAATACAATAACTAAATGAAATGGAATAAAGAATTACAAACAAAACAGAAAGGCACACAAAGCAAAAAAATGAATATACAGAACAAAAGGAAGGTGTAATAGACAGTATAGATATTACAAACTCCCAAGCACATTGCAAAGAGTAGGTAACTATTGAACAGTTGTGAATAATAAATGAATTGCCTATTCCACTTCCACCTATTGCACTATAAACCAGATGTAGACAGAGCGTCAGTAACACAGAGCATCAGTTGTTACAGAAGAATCAGGTTTCAGGAGTACAGGTATGGTGTTGCAACAGGTCAGTGCCCCTGGCCCTGCCCAGACATACTGACGAATGGCAGAAGGCACAAATGATCTTCTGTAATGGTCCCTGTCGCACCCTGAGTACTGGGAAAAGCTCTTTCACAGCTACAGCACCTCTGCTGTTTCTGCAGGATAGTTAGTCACTTGGCCCTGCTAGGCAGTCTGTTTACTTTATTGATGTTAAACAATCAAGCAGTGTTAAACAACTGGAGGACCTCACCCAGTCTTTTCTCAGGACACAGCTGGACATCGGCTTCAATGATAGGGTTGAGCAGCTTGTTCCCCACCCCCACCACTCTCTGTGTAATGAAGAGCCTCCTGGCCTGACTGGAGGAGCTCACCCAGCTGTGTCTGGAGAGAAGCCAGGGTATCGGCTTCAAATACAGAGCTGGGCAGCTTGTTCCACACCCCCACCGCCCTCAGTGTAAAGTGGCGTCTCAGTCTCTGAGTTCCAAATGCCCTTTCAAGGAGCTCCTGTCTCTCTGCTCTTTTTCAGACGTCCGCTGGGTTGACTTCGTCCCCGGGCCAGAAGTAAAGACATTTTGAAAGTATAACAGAGGACAGTGCTGGAGGGGATGGGAGTGTAAGAGACTGGGAACATGCTCTGTCAGACCTCTTCGACAACTGTAAATCATTTCCTGCCACAATTGAAGCTCAAGTCTGCACAAGTCTCTGGCACTCTGTAAGTGAGTGAACCTAGTCGCTTCTGTCATTAATTTCAACTGGTCAGGTCTTTTTTAACATGATTTTAGAACAGGTTTTGTATTTAATTATCCTCCATTTTGGCATGTTTCTTTGAATTTGAAATATGTTTTCATGTTGTACAAAAAAGTAACTGGATTATTTATTGGTCCCAATTCTCATGAGCGAGTTTTGTGTTTTATTTTTTTACTATTGCACCCACTCCTGAGCAAAGCGTTTATTTTCTGTAGCTTACAGTCGAAAGCTTCAGACATCATGAATCAAATAGGTGATATCATTCCAATGTTGACACTATGGCTGGAAATCCTGACATTAAAAGTCGGACTAAAGAGACTCCAGCCTGTCAGTGGGGGACCCTCCCTTCAGACTAAAGAGACTCAGTTTCCAGCCTGTCAGTGTGGGACACTCCCTTCAAACAAAAGAGACTCAGTCCCTCCAGCTGGCAGTGTCGGACACTCCCTCAGACCCTGACGTGTACTCTGTCTGGTTGCTGAAATCGCCGTACATTGCTGTTAACACACATGACTCTGGTGATTTCACTGACACTTCACAGAAAAGGCTCATGTGAGCCCCTGTCCACAGAGCTGGGTACATTAGTGAGAGAAACACAGAGGGCTGCTTGTGTCAGAACACTGTAATAGGGTCTGCAGGAATGCCTCCTGGTAGAGGTGTCTGCCGAACGGTGTGGGGGCAGAGCAGTCAAGACCCGGTGCATCGCCCCCTCCACTCAACTGTCCTGCCCCCTCAGTTTTGGACAAAAGGACTTTCACCTACTTAACTCGGGCCCTAAAAAAACAGATGTGCTTTGTCAATGGTCAGATAAAGAACACGAACCCCCGAATTCGCAGGTCCTGCATCGGGCTGTCTGATGTGCCAGAAGGGCTATCCGTCCATGAACAGCACCTATTCCATGGTGTTTGCATTCCTGGGTGTCAACATTATTATAAAGCAGCTTGAGAAGGTTTCCTCTAGGTAACAGGTAAGGACAGGTAACGAAAAGAGCAGCAAGGCAGCACAACGTTTCAGCCTGAAGAAGGCTCCACGGCCCGAAACGTTGCCTTTCTTTCCTTTGTGGCAGGGAATAAACCCATTACCCGTCCCTTTGCAGCATTATTACGATCTCGAGGGCTCGGGTGGACCGATGCCTTGTAGAGTTTATCCTAATACTTAAGAGTCATTCTATAACGAGGACCGTAGTTATCGGAGTCTGTGCCTGCTGTTTTCTTAATGTGGAGGGGGGACTCCTGGGAAAGCTGAGGCTGCTGCTGGGAGAGGTGTTAGTGGGGCTGCACACTGGTGGGGCTGGAGGGGATCCCCATGACCTGGGAAGAGCTCTGAGTGGAGGGTCAAGGCGCTATATAAGTGTAAGCAATTATAAATTATTATTATTATACTTCAGGACATACAGCTCCACTTGCCATTATTATTATTATTATTATTATTAACGATTCAGAACGTTGGTGCATTTTGCTACTCCGGGCAATAATAAAAATAATCGCGCGGGCGCTGGTGAACGTGAAACCGGGCTTCGTCGCTCAATGCCAGATGGCTCATCGGTATCTTCGATCACGACCGTCAGGGGCCTGGTTGCGAAATTCTGCTGGGGCAGTCACAGCGGCTCTGTTTCACTCCCCCCCTCCGAATTTCAGACGGCCCCCCTACAGATTTTTCCCCTGGAGCAGTTTAGTAGGGGCGGGGTTCTGCAGCCCTGCGAGTCTTATATGGTGTTTCTTACCTGTTCGGAGCACTATAAAACAGGCTCAGAGAAGGGCACACTTTCAAAGTCCTCCGGGAAGAGCTGAGAGAGCTTAGTACAGCCGTGAGTCTAAAGGCTTTTTTTATTAATATGCTCTAGGATGCCTTACTATATCCATTTAGCCTCCGTTGTCCCATCTGCTGCCTTTGCCATGTCCTTTCGATTTGAACCAGTCAGGCTTGCAGTCCTCCTGTCTCTCCTGGTCTTAATGTGGGGGGAGGGGTGTGTGTGTTTTGTCCGCTGGTCAAAGAAAATGATTAGTTGTTAAGAGGAGACCAGATGCTCGTTTTATGAAAATTTGCACACCATTCCAGTGAGCTGTGAGGCCGCTAGAAAATGCGGCTGAAACTTGTGTAGACTTGAAATCGGTGTGTGCTTTCTCCACTTGATACCTCCCCAGTAGGGTATCTCAAGCAGTTTGTTGGTCTATCAGCTTGTATTTTAGTTCATCTCAAACCCAGCTGCTCTCCATCGGCCGTGTTCAGCTGGTGTTCTGGCATAGGAGCGGCAGGGGGTGAGAGGGAAATAACTTTATTATTTTCTTGATATTAAAAAACACCCTCTTTCTCTTTGCAGGACAGACGTTTCAGTGCCTAAGGTCGCCCACAAACCTGCTTCAAGATGTCTCAGTGTCGCGGTAAGCATGTTTTGATCTGTTAACCCGATTCGTATATTGTGATTCTCCGACTTCAGCTGTGGTTTTTGACCCCTCGGTGTCTTATGGAGGTATAATGAGGCTTTAGGATTCACGAGCTGAACCACAGTGAACTGTCTTGATTTCAGTTATTGAAGGTGTTTGCACAAGGCAGATGTGCAGAAAGTTTTACACAGACTCAAGGGCTCAAGGTGTTCATGCTGGACGCTCTGGGTTGGGAGGGTTTTGACATGGGGGACGTGGGGGTGAAGAAAATATTTAAAAAGCCTTTTTTTTCCTGAATGTCTCTCTCAGACCTAGTGCCTGCTGATCAGCAGCTGATGAATGACATGGAGATGTTCAGGGATATGGTCCCGGCCGCCGAGAAGACAGCTTTGCTCTTCCACCTGTCCTACCTGTGTCTAGCCACCCACCCCAAGCTGGAGAGGAAACTGAGGCTCAAGGCCACCGAGAGCCAGCAGCTGTTCGCCTCCTCCGAGGTCCTGCTGCTCCAGGTGGGTCTGTCTGTCTGTCTGTCTGTGTGTGTGTGTGTGTGTGTGTGTGTGTGTGTGTGTGTGTGTGTGTGTGTGTGTGTGTGTGTGTGTGTGTGTGTGTGTGTGTGTGTGTCTACCTGCTGCTCCAGGTGAGTCTGAGTACTTACTGCTCCAGGTTTGTGTGAGTGTGTGTACCTGTTGCTACAGGTGTGTGTGTCTCAGTTGTGTGTGTGCGTGTGTGGGCACCTGCTGCTACAGGTCTGTGTCTCAGTTGTGTATGTGTGTGCACACATGCTTTGACAGGTGTGTGTGTCTCAGTTGTGTGTGCAGAAAATTTAATAAAATTTAAAATCTGGAAAAAATATCATTTTCAAGGGGTTCTACAAATGAACTTGTATCCCATACATTTAGTTGGGTCTTGGGAGATCCCTGGGAGGCTTCCATACACTCCTACAAACTCCTACATGGACTTTGCATATTCTCCCTGTGTTCATGCAGGATTCCTCTGGGTGCTACCATAGTACAAAATCATACTGGCAGGTGTATTGTTCTGACACCACTGAATACCTTATTTTACCAACTAGGAGAAAGTACTGCGGGATCCTCTTCTGCTGTTGGGATCAAATGCATGAGAATGCATCAACCCAGTCAAAACTCTTCATCGGTCACCCAGTAACCTCAAGATCACAAACCAGAAGTAGCCCAGGGGATGAGAGGCAGAGTAATTTATAAGATCACTTTATTAACCCTATACAGTTTCTTGCATTGGGAATTTGTCTTTTCACAGACTCCAGCTTGCTCTCCATGAGACACACAGATAGGGAGAGAGAAGCTGGGGGTCAAAGCGCAGGGTCGGCCATTTATACGGCACCACCTGGAGCAGCTGGGGTGCAGGGCCTCGCTCCTCACCAATGGAGTAGGATTGCCCTACAGTATGCACACATACAGTCCATAGGAGTTCGTATTGGCCCCGTTCTCTCAGGAGGCACACAGTACAAAAAGACGGCACAGTGTGCATGGCATGTTACAAAACGGTAAATAACGACAGTCATGACAGCCCACCATCATGCACAACCCAACACCAACAACGGGCAGTGCTGGACAGTAAATGCGCAATAACTTCAGTAACGCCAGCAAGAAGAGCAGAGCGCGGAGGCGAGTGGAGTTCAGCAGCTGTAGCGGTGAATCATTCACGCTGCTGCCCTCTGATGGCGAACAGGGGGAGGGTCCTTTCACTGGGTCCCAGGCTGCTTTCAAGCAGCAATAATAATAATAATAATAATAATAATAATAATAATAATAATAATAATAATTGCTTATGCTTATATAGTGCTTTTCTGGAAACTCAACTCAAAGCGCTTTACAGGTAATGGGGACTCCCCTCCACCACCAACAATGTACAGCCCCCACCTGGATTATGCGACAGCAGCCATAGTGCACGCTCACCACACATCAGCTATCAGTGAGGAGGAGAGCAGAGGGATGAAGCCAGTTCAGAGAGGGGGACTATTAGGAGGTCATGATTGGTAAGGGCCAATGGGAAATTTGGCCAGGACATCGGGTTTACACCCCTACTCTTTTCGAGAAACACCCTGGGACTGTTAATGACCACAGAGAGTCAGGAGCAGCAACCTTAGTTTTTCAGCAGGAGGACGTCTCCCCCCCCCCCCGTCTCTCGGCTCGCTGGCTCGGATTCTCCTGTCCCATATGGTCTCAGTGGTGGGGGGCTGCAGGCTTCCACACAAGAGGGGTCACAGTTCCCCACCCCATCTCCTCCTCCAGGTATGAGAATCTGAGCAAAGGCGTGGGCGACACCTGCAGCGACGTGGTCAAGACCAAGGCGGACAAGGAGCAGCAGAAGAAGGAGAAGACGGCGGAGGCCCAGGCCCTGGAGGGACAGTGTAGCAAGCTAGACGCCTCAGTCAAACAGCTACAGGGGGAGAGGAACCAGCTGGAGACGGACATCCAGGACAAGAACAAGGAGCTGCAGGGCCTCATCAACAGCATCAGGGAGCGGGACCGCAAGTTCGGCATCGTGGCGGCCGTGGTGCCCATCCTGGGCGCCATGATCAACACCATCCAGAAGACCACCAATGACCCCAAGGACAAGGCGGCCGTGGAGTCCCTCAAGGTCCAGCTGGAGGAGCTGCACAGCCGCAAGGATGCCAAGGTGTCGGAGCTGTGGCAGAAGGAAGAGGAGCTGATCCGGCTGCAGCTGGACTATACCAAGGTCCAGATCGACATGGGTAGGCGGGCAGGTTGCCGGATCGTGGGGCCACTGGGATGTGTTTTATGCGGGGTTTTGGCTTCAACAACGTGGCTGGATGGCTTGTTCCACACCCCTACCACCCTTTATGTGAAGAAGCCACTCCTGTCCTGACCAAAGTCCTGCTCTCGGCTTCAAGTCCATAGTGAAGTCAGGATTTAGGGAAATGTGATTGTTTGCTTGTAACAGACCTGAGCTGTCACCAGAGTTGAAACCGGTAGGTGGGTGGGTTGCTGGACCATGGGGAGCCGCTGGGATGAGGCTTGTCTGCCGGGGTGAGATCGCGGCCTCAGCAACCCCGATTCCCAACGGCAGTTTAGGACAGGCCTGTCCAGGTCCGGCAGCTCGGGGCACGAAAACGTCCTGTTTGTAACCTCCAGGCTCGGCTGGCAGATCGGTAACTGACTGAGAAGCAGATCTCAGCCAGCTGCGTCTCGACCAAATTCTGGGTGTTGGCTTCAGCAACATGGCTGGGCAGGGTGATCCCCACTCCCCCCACCCTTTGTGTTAAAGAAGCGCCTCCTGTCCAGCTGCGTCTTGACCCAATTCTGGGTGTCGGCTTCAGCAACACGTCTGGCAGGGTGTTCCCCTCTCCCCCCACATTTTGTGTAAAGAAGAGCCTCCTGTCCAGCTGCGTCTTGACCGAATTCTGGGTGTTGGCTTCAGCAACATGGCTGGGCAGCTTGTTCCCCACTCCCCCCACCCTTTGTGTAAAGAAGACCCTCCTGTCCTGACTGGAGGAGTTCATCCAGCTGTGTCTTGAAAGAAGCCAGGGTATGGGCTTCAACAACACGGCTGGGCAGCTTGTTCCCCACCCCCACAGCCCTCTGTGTAAAGAAGAGCCTCTTGGTTTTATCTGCACCCCTGCAGAGTTCTTCACTTTTCAAGGGATGGTTTTATCCTCAGGTAGCAACGTATCAATATGAACAACAAAGGCTAATGAAATGTAACTTTCTCTGCAGTAAGCTTAAAAGGCTTCAGCACTAGTCCTGTCCATACAGATGCAGCCATTCAAAATGGGTGAGGTATTTCGCGGCATACCCTGATGGGCGTGTCGCGGTATCACGCAGTTCACGTGTGTCACGTGGCTAACTATCCGACGTCGTCTTGTAAAACCGCCAGTTGGAGCTTAACCTCTCATGTACAGCATTTGAGCCTTTAATTTTGAACTGTGTATTACAGCATGTTAATCATCAGTCATTAAAATGTTGGTATATTTTATGAAAGCAAGATTGCTCAGTTGGACAAAAGTACACAACCTACCTTTATCAGAAATATTTATGCATCAAAGCCTTTACTGAAGATATTACTAATAGTATTAATAATGGATGACTTTGGACAAGCTGTATACTCAAAGTATAATTTCTTTAGCACATTTGTACAAGCACTTGGAATCTGTCCAAGCCATACTTTGTCAGGCATTTTGTTTTACTTCAACGGGCATAAAAACTTCCTTGCTTTTAACAGGGCGTTTCATAATTTCTAACTACGAAAATGATTTAAAATGCGACACCTATCATTCAACTAGAGCTTAAAATATCACAAGGATCCTCAAGAGCACAGCAAAGAGTGTATTAAAAGACACTTGTATTTATCAACGCTTTCTTTTCCGTATACCAGATTTTATGGAACCACTTCAGAGGGGTGTTCCAGGAATCGGCACTTTAAAGAAAAAATACACACCGGTATTCCATTTCTCCCTAACGATTTTAAGCATCGAAGTATTTAACTAGCATGTGAAATAGCGTGTGAAAAAGTGGTAGTTTTAAGCTTTTCTGCTGATATAATATGGAATCGCGTATCTAAAGAATTCGTGTGCTGCGACAGGGCTGTGTACGGCTGTTTCGCCTGGCTGTTCATGCGAGCTGTCTTGTAGCTTACTGGTCTAGGTGTGTGACTCCCAACTAGCAGGTTGTGTGTTCAAATCCAGTTGGTGCTGGACTTTTCATTTTTATTTATTTATTTTTTAATCGCGTAACATAAACATATTACCGTATGCAAACTGTACTGTATACAGTATGTATATGTATATTTAATGTCTTAACTGTGCCCATTTAAGTATTGAATATTCATATCTAATTTTACCACTGAAGGGAAATCTTAGTAGCTGAGCATAAAAAGAATAGGAGCATACTGCAACGCGTGTGAAGGCCATAAACGATATCAATCTTGGAACATAAACATACAGTATATGGCTGGTCTCGGTACTTTAAAGAAAACATACACAAAACATGGTTTCATTATGACCAGAATCAGTCTTGAGATATTTTTAACTTGATTTACAGTATTTGAGAGGTATGTCTTAACACCGATACTACAGTGCTTAAGTACTGCTCACGTATATGTTTCTAGGTTTATATTATGCATTTCATACGGTCAAATTACTTTTGAGCAACTAATAAGAAGCGCGAAACGGTATGCGTTTTAGTTTCGTTTTGTGCTGGGACCCGTGGATTGATTAGAGATATCAAGTACATACAAGTCATTTTTTAAATGTTGTAGTTCGCACCAGAAACAGCACTCTCTCTGCCTGTCATAGACGTTCAGGAAAGGCTGAATGAAGTCATGTCAAGTACAATAATTCGGTGATCAATAATAACAGTTGTAGGACAGTATATAAGGAGGATAAGGATTTTGAAGTTGACTCGAAATCTGATTTTATTGTTTAAAAGATCCATGAAAATGTCACTACTAAAGTTAGCTGGTACTGTTGGTATTATAAGTGGCAAGTAGAGCTCATATTTTAGATTTTGTGTAGTTGCTAGCGTTGAACTGTGTGTTGGATGCACATGAATTGAAGGAATGGGCAAACATAGCTGATGCGGATCCACAGAGCCAGCATATTAAGATGTTTATAATTAGAGGCAATTTGTTTAAATAACTAGGTATGGATACTGATGTGCAAGAGAGGTGGAAAGGCTGTTTCCTTAAGCCAGCACTATAAAATGTTTTATTCTCAGTGAGATGCTGCCATTTCATAGTGGGTTTCTAACACTGTGTATGGTTCCATCCACACAGTGCCTTTACTTCCATCCAGTTCTAATCTCTTTATCCAGTACAGAGGATTTGGAGCCTATCCCAGTAAGCGATGGACACAAGGCAGAATACACCCTGGACATAGCGCCAGTCCATCACAGGACAGACAGACACAAACACACACACACCAGGGCCAGTTTAAATCTAACCTCAGAACCTTTCTTTTCAGAAGACTTAGTGTCTGTATCTGCTTCATTTTCTAATTTTGGTAGCACCTCTAACTGCTTGTCTTTCTTATATGCATTTACTTTGTCATCTGTGGTCCTTTTATCTGTTTTTACTTCTACTGTATTGCTTTGAGATGCCACCTTTAATGGTGATATATCAAATAAAGTTTTTTATTATTGTTATAGGGAAACATGATCAGATTTTCCCTGGTTCAGAAAAAAAGATCTAAAGTATACTAGTTTGTCATTCTTCTCATTCCCTTTGCTAAATGACTTTTCATACTAATCTGATCAATCTAACTGCCAGTTTTCTGTGCTTTCTCTATCCTGCTATATTTGCAATTATTCTGAAACTTTTCATCTTGAAATAACTCATTTCTAAATACCTTTTTCACTGTTAACATCTTGCAGCAACTCTGCGACAAAATATACACTCTGACAGTTCATCCTGCTACCAACATTAAATAAAACAAATCTTAAGATTTCTATATTTATGTCTTTATTTAGTGGTTTCATTAGTGACAAAGGCTAAACTTTCTTGGAAAAATGTCTTTTATGTGTTGCGGAAAAAACTGACTTGCTTTAAGAAAATATGTTTACAAATCCTTTCACCTGGCATTTTCGTAGTTAGAAATCATGGAACGCTGTGTTAAAAGCAAGGGAGTTTTTATGTCTTTTGCAGTTCTTTTGCAACATGAATATAATTATATCGTTATTAATTTTTTGAGATACGCGATTCCATATTATATTCCCTTTTAATCAAATTCTAAAAGTATGCTTGTTGACTCCAGTATCATGTTAGTTAAAGACTTTGATGCTTAAAATGTTTAGGGAGAAATGGAATACTGGTGTGTATGTTTTCTTTAAAGTACTGAGACCAGCCATATACTGTATGTTTAAGTTCCAAAATTAATATTGTTTATGGACTTCACACGCGTTGCAGTATGCTCCTATTCTTTTTATGCTCAGGCACTAAGATCTCCCTTCTGCTTTGTGTAAGGATGGTATCAAAAGCAATCTTAAGTGGTGAGAAAGCTGTGCTCAATGTATTTAAAGGACTTAAAAGTAAAAGGAGATGCTTCATATTGCTTGACTAATTTTAAAAACTAAGTTATAAATGCAGACGCTCCCTCGGTGCGCTGCTCTGGTACGCCGGGTCTTACACAATGCCTGTCTGCCGTTAGCGTTACAATATACATACCCAACACTGCTTGTACCCATCTATCATGCAAATAAAACACCTTGAATTGAATTGAATTGAGGGGAGAGGGGGGAATACTAAAGCCAATACTGGCTCAATACCCTCAATGGGCTTTGACGTGTTAATGCGTTGGTTTAACAGTCCGGGTGTGGCAGGCTTCCAAAGTCAACTCGACTCGATTGGAAGACAATGAACGTATTTTAGCCCTAAATGAATTAATAGCAAACATGGTTTACATAAAATACATTTATCCAAGAAAGTTTATAATAATACGATCTATAGTTGAAATCTGAGCCTACTTTAAAAATAAAGGAAAAGCATTTTCAGAGAGCAATCACGCTGTGTTTATGTAGAAAAAGCGATTAGGTTTATGAGCAATCTAATTACCTATTCGCTTAAAACGCTATATAAATTAAAGTTTATTTAGAGATGAATGATCAGTGTCGCAGTTTAAATCATGGGAGTCAGGAAACTAACACACAGCGCCACCGGATTTAATAACGCAATAAAAACGCTATAAAATAATGTGACTAGGCACAGAAAAAGTTTACAGCACAGTACAATAATAAATGCTGACCATGACTTTAGAAGCATAAATTACTTTACACTCAATTTAAACACAAGCTGTTTTTCTGTATGAACCTCTAAGCTGGTTCATACAGAAAATGTAGAAATGCATTAGCCTGATTATGATTAAAAAACACATAATTAAACACGCGTTTGCGATTTAAATCAGAACACGATTTAAATCAATATAAATGTTTATATTGTAACGCATACTGTCCAGCCTCCATTTCTCTATAAAAATTTATTCTGTTGCACACACACACACAATAGAAGCAGGAACCGCTGTCAGAAGGGAAGATATGTTCAAAATATCGCAAATATCGATCATGTTGCGATATTTTGAAATATAAAAGTCAATTGATTGTCCATAATATCGCTATTCTATTTTTTCGAAGAAATGTTTGTTAAAAGAAAAGTCCAACACCAGCTGGATTCAAACACACAACCTACCAGTTGGTAGTCACGCATCTAGACCAGTAGGCTACAAGACAGCTCACATGAACAAGAAGGTGAAACAGCCCTACACAGCCCTGTCGCAGCACACGAATACCGTTATTAAATTCTTTAGATACGCGATTCCATATTATATTCCCTTTTAATCAAATTCTAAAAGTATGCTTGTTGGCTCCGGTATCAAGTTAGTTAAAGACTTCGAAGCTTACAATGTTTAGGGAGAAATGGAATACTGGTGTGTATTTTTTTCTTTAAAGAACCAAGACCAGCTATATACTGTATGTTTATGTTCCAAAATTAATATTGTTTATGGACTTCACACGCGTTGCAGTATGCTCCTATTCTTTTTATGCTCAGCTACTAAGATTTCCCTTCAGTGGTAAAATTCATTATCTAAAACGGGCACAGTAAAGACGTTTACAGTAAGTCTTTCTACGACAGACCAACGGACCACGAGTGCCCCTGTCGGTCAACCAATCACGCACCGCGGTACCCCGCGTCATCTTACGTCATGATACGCGACACCGCAGCCAATTACCTGTGGTACGTGTCTGTACCGCGCACTTTGAATGGCTGCATCTGTACAACCCATTTGTATCTGCTAGGCGGCGCAGTCGTCGTCCACAAAGAAGGCTTTGAAAAGCGTCAAAGGCAAGTCATTCCGAGTTGGTCGTTTGTGTTTTCCGTTCAGACGCGAAATGCTGAAATGATCTCTCGTCTCCTCGGTTGTCATTTCTGCTCCGTAAAGGAATCACAGCACACTGGGTCGGGACACGATGCCAGGGGTCGGAGCTTGCGACGTCTTCCTCGTTAGTATAGTGGCAAGTATCCCCGCCTGTCACGCGGGAGACCGGGGTTCGATTCCCCGACGGGGAGTAGTGTTTCTTTCACCTCTTCAGAGAAAGGACTGCCTTTCACTTCTCTGTTTTCTTTCACAGCGTCGTGCACCTTTTCATTGCTCTCGCTTTCAGAGCCTCCGCACGGCACACGACTCGACATCAGGAAGCACATTGAAGTGAAAGCAGGAAGCGCTGCGACATGCACTGTGCAGATCCCGCCACACTAAGAGGTGAGTGGGTCTGTTCGATCACAGCGCTAGGTGAATCCCCAATCCCCTTTTGTGCGTGGCGACAAACGAAAGCTGTTTCCACCCGGTTTCGAACCGGGGACCTTTCGCGTGTGAGGCGAACGTGATAACCACTACACTACGGAAACAGTGGTAAGATGTGCCCAGCGGCCCAGCGCTGAGCTTCGCCAATGCGATTCAGCTGCTTCCAGTGCCTTTATTGGAGTGCGCTGATGGACCGTGCTCTCTCTCCAGAGACCAGCACGCCTGTCATGGACGGAGCAGGAAAGGCGGCGCCACATTCTACAGCCCTATCCACGCAATCGACGAAATCGGGCTACTGAAGTGGAGAAAATCGCCTCTCCAGAAAGTGCAAATATCATCTTGGAGAGTATAAATCCTATTGCCGAAGGTCAGCCCCGTCTACCAGAGTAACCCTCCCACAGCGATGATCAGCTCGTCTCACACGCGAGAAGTTTCGGTTGGAAACAAGCGCCCCCTCTTCTCGCACGTTTTGCACGTTCGAGTGGTTTTAATGCTGCTCCTTCGTACACGGTGCTGATCTTTTGGAAAGCAGGAGGCAAAACCAACACGTTCTCATACCGGGAGTCGAACCCGGGCCGCCTGGGTGAAAACCAGGAATCCTAACCCCTAGACCATATGGCAGCGAATAACCACGCTGTTCCCGGCATCATGCAAGCAAACTACATAAATATGAGAAAACACGCAAGAGAGTTGTCACAGAGTGTCGAAGGGTCGATGTATACTGGGGCTCAGTTGAAATGCAACGTCAGGACTTTTCCGAATTATGTCACACGAAGAGAGCACAGCCTTTTCCGCCCTGCCACGTGTGTATCAGTAACTCGCCGTGATTGTATAGTGGTTAGGAGTTTGCGTTGTTGCCGCAACAACCCCGGTTCGAATCTGGGTCATGGCAGAATAGGGGTGTCTGCTTTTACTACTTTCACGAATGAAGGCAAAAAAAAGCCAATCGATGTGAACGAACTGCGCTTTGCAGAGGAGTACTGCCTGACTGGATCGTTGATGAAAGACAGAGGCCACTCCGACCTCTTCTCGGTTTTCTTCAATGACTTAATAAGGATCTTCTTCACATTCGCCCATGCAGGGGAAGCCAGTTACACCAAAGCAAACGCAGGAAAGTGCATTTCAAGCAGAGACCAGGAGGGACTTGTTTACACCGAGAGTGGTCGGAGAATGGAACAATGCGCCCAGCCCTGTTGCTGGAGCCGATTCTTGATGAGATCTTGGGCTCACTAAGAGGCCCCCGCTGGATGCTAATCTTTCTGTTGTTCTTGCAGGTCCTGCGCTGCTTTTGAGCCGACAGAGCTCGTCCTGGTCTGTCGGCACAGCCCAATTGCAAATGATCAGCTCCGCGTACAGAAGGAACGTGCGTTTGGTACAAGAGTGCACGAAGGCACCGGAAATACATTGGGAACAAATGACTGGTCTCTCAAGACCTCTGTGAAGTACAGGAGCGTGCAAAAAGAGGCTTTTTCCACCCGGTCTCGAACCGGGGACCTTTTGCATGTTATGCAAACGTGATAGACACTACACTAGAGAAACCTGCAGGGACTGCTGCTGGTGTCTCGCTTGCGTTTCGGGCTGAAAATAATTGTCCCAGTAAATGCCCAAACCCGTACAGAACTGGTGCCTCGTGAGAGCACACTACAACAGTGTGATCTCCTGTCCCAGCATGAGGAACAGTGAGCTTGTCTCTCAATAATAATAATACAGTATGATCTCCTGTCCCAGCCATAGGAACAGACAGTGAACCTGTCTCTCAATAAAAATAATAATACAGTGTGTGACTTCCTGTCCCATCCTGAGGAACAGACAGTGAGCCTCTTTCTCAACATTAATAATACAGTGTGTGATCTTCTGTCCCAGCGTGAGGAACAGCGAGCCTGTCTCTCAATAATAATACTACAGTGTTTGATCTCCTGTCCCAGCCTGGGGAACAGTGAGCCAGACTCTCAATAATAATAATAATAAAACAGTGTGATCTTCTCTCCCAGCATGGGGAAAAGACCGTGAGCCTGTCTCACAATAATAATAATACAGTGTGTGATCTCTTATCCCATCCTGAGGAACAGACAGTGAGCCTGTCTCTCAATAATAATAATACAGTAGGTGATCTCCTGCTCCAGCCTGAGGAACAGACAGTGAGACTGTCTCTCAATAATAATAATACAGTGTGTGATCTCTTATCCCATCCTGAGGAACAGACAGTGAGCCTGTCTCTCAATAATAATAATACAGTAGGTGATCTCCTGCTCCAGCCTGAGGAACAGACAGTGAGACTGTCTCTCAATAATAATAATACAATGTGATCTCCTGACCCAGCCTGGGGAACATACAGTGAGCCTGTCTCTCTATGATGATAATTCAGTGTGTGATCTCATGTCCAACTCTTAGGAACAGACAGTGAGCCTGTCTCTCAGTAATAATAATACCGTGTGTGATCTCCTGTCCCAGACTGAGAAACAGACAGTGAGACTGTCTTTCAACAATTATAATACAGTGTGTGACCTCCTGTCCCAGACTGAGGAAAAGACTGAGTCTATCTCTAAATAGGATCTCCTGTCCCACCCTCGGGAACAGTGAAGCAGACTCTCAATAATAATAATACAGTGTGATCTCCTGTCCCAGCCTGGGGAACATACAGTGAGCCTGTCTCTCAATAATAGTAATACAGTGTGTGATCTCCTGTCCCAGTCTGAGGAACAGAGAGTGAGCCTGTCTCTCAATAAAAATAATACAGTGTGTGATCCCCTGTCTCAGCCAGAGGAACAGACAGTGAGCCCGTCTCTAAATAATAATAATACAGTGTGGTATCTCCTGTCCCAGTCTGAGGAACACTGAGCCTGTCAATCAGTAATAATAATACAATATGTGATGTCCTGTCTCAGCCTGTGGAACAGAGAGTAAGCCTGTCTCTCAATAATAATAATACAGTGTGTGATCTCCTGTCCCAGACTGGGGAACAGTGAGCCAGACTCTCAGTAATAATAATAATAATAATACAGTGTGATCTACTGTCCCAGCATGAGGAACAGTGAGCCTGTCTCTCAATAATAATAATTCAGTATGTGACCAACTGTCCCAGACTGAGGATAAAACAGTGAGTCTGTCTCTCAATAATAATAATACAGTGTGATTTCCTGTCCCAGCCTGTGGAACATACAGTGAGCATGTCTCTCTATAATAATAATATAATGTATGACCTCCTGTCCCAGCCAGGGGAACATACAGTGAGCCTGTCTCACTATAATAATAATACAATGTGTGATCTCCTGTCCCAGCCTGAGGAACAGACAGTGAGCCTGTCTCTCAATAATTATAATACAATACAGTGTGTGATCTCCTGTCCGAGTCTGAGGAACAATGAGCCTGTCAATCAATAATAATACAGTATGTGATGCCCTGTCTCAGCCTGAGGAACAGAGAGTAAGCCTGTCTCTCAATAATAATAATTCAGTGTGGGATCTCCTGTCCCAGTCTGATGAACAGACAGTGAGCCTGTCTCAAAATAATAATAATACAGTGTGGGATCTCCTGTCCCAGCCTGGGGAACAGTGTGCCAGACTCTCAATAATATTAATAATAATAATAATACAGTGTGATCTACTGTCCCAGCCTGAGGAACAGACAGTGAGCCTGTCTCAATAATTATACAGTGTGTGACCACCTGTCCCAGACTGATGAAAAGACAGTGAGTCTGTCTCTAAATAATAATAATAGAGTGTGGGATCTCCTGTCCTAGCCTGGGGAACAGTGAGCCAGACTCTCAATAATAATAATAATAATAATAATAATAATAATAATAATAATAATAATAATAATAATAATACAGTGTGATCTACTGTCCCAGCCTGAGGAACAGACAGTGAGTTTGTCTCTGAATAAAAATACAGTGTTATCTCCTCTCCCAGCCTGGGGAACAGACAGTGAGACTGTCTCTCAATAATAATACTGTGTGAGCTCCTGACCCAGCCTGGGGAACATACAGTGAGCCTGTCTCTCTATAATAATAATTCAGTGTGGGATCTCCTGTCCACCTCTGAGACACAGACAGTGAGCCTGTCTCTAAATAATAATAATACAGTGTGTGATCCTCTGTCCCAGCCTGAGGAACAGACAGTGAGCCTGTCTCTAAATAATAATAATACAGTGTGTGATCTCCTGTCCCAGCCCGAAGAACATTGAGCCTGTTAATCAATAATAATGCAGTATGTGATGTCCTGTCTCAGCTTTAGGAACAGAGAGTAAGCCTGTCTCTCAATAATAATAATTCAGTGTGGGATCTCCTGTCCCAGCCTGAGGAACAGTGAGCCAGACTCTCAATAATAATAATAATACAATGTGATCTACTGTCCCAGCCTGAGGAACAGACAGTGAGTTTGTCTCTCAATAATAATAATACAGTGTTATCTCCTCTCCCAGCCTGGGGAACATACAGTGAGCCTGTCTCTCTATAATAATAATTCAGTGTGGGATCTCCTGTCCAACTCTGAGGAACAGACAGTGAGCCTGTCTCTAAATAATAATAATACAGTGTGTGATCCTCTGTCCCAGCCTGAGGAACAGACAGTGAGCCTGTCTCTCAATAATAATAATACAGTCTGTGATCTCCTGTCTGAGCCTGAGGAACAGTGTGCCTGTCAATCAATAATAATGCAGTATGTGATGTCCTGTCTCAGCTTGAGGAACAGAGAGTAAGCCTGTCTCTCAATAATAATAATTCAGTGTGGGATCTTCTGTCCCAGCCTGAGGAACAAACAGTGAGCCTGTCTCGAAATAATAATAATACAGTGTGGGATCTCCTGTCCTAGCCTGGGGAACAGTGAGCCAGACTCTCAATAATATTAATAATAATAATACAGTGTGATCTACTGTCCCAGCCCAAACGAAGACACAGTGAGCCTGTCTCTCAATAATAATAATACAGTGTGTGATCTCCTGTTCCAGTCTGGGAAACAGAAAGTGAGCCTGTCTGTCAGTAATAATAATATAGTGTGTGATCCACTGTCCCAGCTTGAGGAACAGACAGTGAGCCTGTCTCTCAATAATAATAATACAGTGTGTGATCTCCTGTCCCAGCCTGAGGAACAGTGAGCAGTCCTAATAGTTACCGCTTTCCTGATTTAGCTCAGCAGCTTTTATTTCGCCTGAAGCGCAAGCAACTTGTGAGAACAGGTTGCGTTTGCTGTGCTCAACTGGCTCGGCGTCTTCGTGCCGTAGCGCCGCAACGGTGTGTTTTCCTTCCTTCTCTTTTCAGCCCGGAAGAAACATTTTACTTGTTCCTTTTGTAGCCCACGCATGCCGACGCCTGTGTTTTGTTTTGGATTTTCTCCTTCTTGAATTTGTACTCCTCCTCCCTCTCTCTCCCTACCTCTACCTCTCCCTCTCTCTACCTCTCCCTTTTCCCCTCCCTACCTCTCTCCCTACCTCTACCTCTCCCTCTCTCCCTAACCCCCTCTCTCTCCACCACTCTCCCTCTCCCTCGCCCTCCACCTCTCTCCCTCTCTCTACCTCTCTACCGCTCTACCTCTCTCTACCTCACCCTACCCCTCTCTGCTCTCTCTCTCACTCTGGAGTTTATTTTCCAGACAGAAATCCAGCTCCGTCCCTCCTGTGGAAGATTGGTGATGCAGGATGAGAGCCCCTAAGCGAGAGCACTGCAGCGGCAGGTTCTGTGGTCTGTTTTAAATCCGCCCGCGATGAGACACCGAGGAGAAATGAAGAGCCCCAGTCACGCTAGAAAATCACCCGGGAAAGAGACTTTCAATGTAGGAAAAAAAAGTCGTTAGTAACAGACATAATATGTTTGTATTGTTTTTTTAATCGATGCGATGTGTGACTAAGCTCATACGACTAAGAGTTGCCCCCCTTTATCTAGATCTGGTAACCTGCTCGTCGCTGGTGGGCCAGATCGTGTCCCCCGTCACTATACTGGGGGATTAGGACCCACACAGACCGCAGGGTGAGCACCCCCTGCTGGCACCACAGAAAGGGAGAGGTAGAGGTAGGGAGAGAGAGGAGTACAAATTCAAGCAGAGGCCTGAGTGGAGCACTGTCGTATGGCCCTGACATCAATCCCTCAACTCTCTGCATAAAGCAGTGTCTTATGGCCATGACATCCCACCCCCACCACTCTCAGTGGAAAGCACTGTCGTATAACCATGACATCCCACCTCCACCGCTCTCTGCGAAAAGCAGTATCTTCAGGCCCTGACATCCCACCCCCGCTACTCGCTATGTAAAGCAATGTCGTTTGGCCCTGACATCCCACCCCCGCCACTCTCAGCATAAAGCAGTGTCTTAATGCCCTGACAACGCACCCCCTCCATTATCTGTGAAAAGCAGTATAGTCAGGCCCTAACATCCCACCCCTGCCACTCTCTCCCTAAAGAGGTGTCGTATGGCCCTGACACCCACCTCTCAACTCTCTGCGTTAAGCTGTGTTGTCAGGCCCTGACATCCCACCCGCGCCACTCTCTGTATAAAGCAGTGTCATATTGCCCTGACATCCTACCACCACCTCTCTGCGTAAAGCAGTATCGTCAGGCCCTGACATCCCAACTCCGCCACTCTCTGCGTAAGGAATTGTCGTATGGCCCTGACACCCACCCCTCCATTCTCTACATAAAGCAGTGTCTTCATGGCCTGACATCCCACCCCCGCCACTCTCTACGTAAAGCAGTATCGTCAGGCCCTGACATCCCACACTCACCACTCTCTGCATAAAGAAATGTCGTATGGCCCTAACATCTAACCCCCGCCACTCTCTACGATAAGCAGTATCGTCAGGCCCTGACGTCCCACCTACGCCACTCTCTGCATGAAGCAGTGTCTTTATGCCTTGACATCCCACCCCTGCCACTCTCTGCGAAAAGAAGTGTCGTATGGTCCTGATACCCACCCCTCCACTCTCTGCGTTAAGCAGTGCTGTCAGGCTCTGACATCCCAACCCCGCCACTCTCCGTAAAGAATTTTCATATGTCCCTGACACCCACCCCTCCATTCTCTGCATAAACCGGTGTCTTAATGCCCTGACATCCCACCCCCGCCACTCTCTGCGTAAAACAGTATCGTCAGGCCCTGACATCCCACCTCCACCACTCTCTGTCTAAAGCACTGTCATATGGCCCTGACACCCACCCCTCCACTCTCTGCGTTAAGCGGTGTTGTCAGGCCCTGACATCCCACCCCCTCCACTCTCTGCGTAAAGCACTGTCGTATGGCCCTGACATCCCAGCCTCGCCGCTAACTGCGTTAAGCACTGTCGTATGACCTGACACCCACCCATCCACTCTCTGCATGAAGCAGTGTCTTTATGCCCTTACATCCCACCCCCGCCACTCTCTGCGTAAAGCACTGTCATATGGCCCTGACATCCCACCCCCGCCACTATCTACGTAAAGCAGTATCGTCAGGCCCTGACATCCCACCCCCACCACTCTCTGCGTAAAGCAGTATCGTCAGGCCCTGACATCCCACCCCTCCACTCTCTGTGTAAATCACTGTTGTATGGCCCTGACATCCCACCCCCGCCACTATCTACGTAAAGCAGTATCGTCAGGCCCTGACATCCCACCTCAGCCTCTCTCTGCGTAAAGCAGTATCGTCAGGCCCTGACATCCCACCCCTGCCACTCTCTGCGAAAAGAAGTGTCGTGTGGCCCTGACACCCACCCCTCCACTCTCTGCATAAAGCAGTATCGTCAGGCCCTGACATCCCACCCCTGCCACTATCTGCGTAAAGAAGTGTCGTATGGCCCTGATACCAACCCCTCCACTCTCTGTGTTAAGCAGTGTTGTCAGTCCCTGACATCCCAACTCTGCCACTCTCTGCGTAAAGAATTGTCGTATGGCCCTGACACCCACCCCTCCATTCTCTACATAAAGCAGTGTCTTCATGCCCTGATATCCCACCCCCGCCACTCTCTGCGTAAAGCAGTATCGTCAGGCCCTGACATCCCACCCCCACCACTCTCTGTCTATAGCACTGTCATATTGCCCTGACACTCACCCCTCCACTCTCTGCGTTAAGCAGTGTTGTCAGGCCCTGAAATCCCACCCCCTCCACTCTCTCCGTAAAGCACTGTCGTATGGCCCTGATATCCCAGCCTCACCGCTCACTGCGTTAAGCACTGTCGTATGGCCCTTACATCCAACCAGCGCCACTCTCTGCGAAAAGAAGTGTCGTATGGCCCTGACACCCAGCCCTCCACTCTCTGTATAAAGCAGTATTGTCAGGCCCTGACATCCCACCCCTGCCACTCTCTGCGTAAAGAAGTGTCGTATGGCCCTGATACCAACCCCTCCACTCTCTGCGTAAAGCAGTATCGTCAGGCCCTGACATCCCACCCCCGCCACTCTCTGCGTAAAGCAGTATCGTCAGGCCCTGACATCCCACCCCTCCACTCTCTGCGTAAATCACTGTCGTATGGCCCTGACATCCCACCCCCGCCACTATCTTCGTAAAGCAGTATCGTCAGGCCCTGACATCCCACCTCAGCCTCTCTCTGCGTAAAGCAGTATCGTCAGGCCCTGACATCCCACCCCTGCCACTCTCTGCGAAAAGAAGTGTCGTGTGGCCCTGACACCCACCCCTCCACTCTCTGTATAAAGCAGTATCGTCAGTCCCTGACATCCCAACTCTGCCACTCTCTGCGTAAAGAATTGTCGTATGGCCCTGACACCCACCCCTCCATTCTCTACATAAAGCAGTGTCTTCATGCCCTGATATCCCACCCAAGCCACTCTCTGCGTAAAGCAGTATCGTCAGGCCCTGACATCCCACCCCCACCACTCTCTGTCTATAGCACTGTCATATTGCCCTGACACCCACCCCTCCACTCTCTGCGTTAAGCGGTGTTGTCAGGCCCTGACATCCCACCCCCTCCACTCTCTGCGTAAAGCACTGTCGTATGGCCCTGACATCCCAGCCTCGCCGCTAACTGCGTTAAGCACTGTCGTATGACCTGACACCCACCCATCCACTCTCTGCATGAAGCAGTGTCTTTATGCCCTGACATCCCACCCCCGCTACTATCTGCGTAAAGCAGTATCGTCAGGCCCTGACATCCTACCCCCGCCACTCCCTGCGTAAAGCAGTATCGTCAGGCCCTGACATCCCACCCACGCCACTCTCTGCCTAAAGCACTGTCATATGCCCCTGACACCCACCCATCCACTCTCTGCATGAAGCAGTGTCTTTATGCCCTGACGTCCCACCCCCGCTACTATCTGCGTAAAGCAGTATCGTCAGGCCCTGACATCCCACCCCCGCCACTCTCTGCATAAAGCAGTATCGTCAGGCCCTGACTTCCCACCCACGCCACTCTCTGCCTAAAGCACTGTCATATGGCCCTGACAATCACCCCTCCACTCTCTCCGTAAAGCACTGTCGTATGGCCCTGATATCCCACCCCTGCCACTCTCTGCGTAAAGAAGTGTCGTATGGCCCTGATACCAACCCCTACACTCTCTGTGTTAAGCAGTGTTGTCAGGCCCTGACATCCCAACCCCGCCACTCTCTGCGTAAAGAATTGTCGTATGGCCCTGACACCCACCTCTCCATTCTCTACATAAAGCAGTGTCTTCATGCCCTGATATCCCACCGCCGCCACTCTCTGCGTAAAGCAGTATCGTCAGGCCCTGACATCCCACACTCACCACTCTCTGCGTAAAGAAGTGTCGTATGGCCCTGACACCCACCCTTCAACTCTCTGCATAATGCAGTATCGTGAGGCCCTGACATCCCAAACCCGCCACTCTCTGTGTAAAGTAGTATGGTCAGGCTCTGACATCCCACCCACGCCACTCTCTGCCTAAAGCATTGTAATATGACCCTGACACTCACCCCTCCACTCTCTGCATGAAGCAGTGTCTTTATGCCCTAACACCCACCCCTCCACTCTCTGCGTAAAGCAGTCGTCAAGCCCTGACATCCCAACCCCGCCACTTTCTGCGAAAAGAAGTGTCGTATGGCCCTGATACCCACCCCTCCACTCTCTGCATAAAGCACTGCTGTCAGGCCCTGACATCCCACCCCTGCCACTCTCTGCGTAAAGAAGTGTCGTATGGCCCTGACAGCCACCCCTCCACTCTCTGCATAAAGCAGTCTTATCAGGCCTTGACATCCCACCCCCGCCACTCTCTGTGTAAAGCACTGTCGTATGGCCCTGTATTGTGCTCTCTGAAGGCACCAGTTCTGTAGGGTTTGGGCATTTACTGGGAGAATTATTAATTGTAGCAGTAAATCACAAAATTGATTATTTTGATGGCTTTAGAATCCAACCTGCGACATCACTCAAACAACGCACACACAATGGTACTAATACACGAGGATACATTTATTAATACATAGAATATGCATGTAAACCTAACAGATCTTATCGAGAGGGTTATCAGAAAACAAAAGGTATATATTCAGTCAGTTACAAAGAGTTACATATATCAAGAGGACATACGTTCAGTATATCATTCATTTAGACCGTTTTGTAAATGACCTTGGTTATAACTTCTACATTAGATACTCAAAACAAGTACATAACTCTTAGGAATTAAACTGATATCAACTGGTTGGGATAACAATTGAATTCTCGAGCAGTAATGCAGTGAAGTTGAATACTCATCCAATCTTTGGGGATTCAGATCTCCTGCGGGCACAAAGAAACAGTTGCAGGCTTGTTGCTGTCCAATCCGCGCTCTCTGGCTCGGTGCCAGGCTGTGCTCTCCGGTTTGCGACGGTGCGCTGCTGATGCTCACTGACCGGCTAGTTAGTGTTGGCTTTAACTAGCAAAGTTTGTGCACAGGAGAAAAGATGACTGTGGGTCCCAGCAAGTCAGGAAGAGGACTGGTTCGTTCCTGGTGAAGAGCTAGTTCTGAATAGTGATTCAGCTGTCCACAGTTCCGACCTGTTCACGAGGCTTGCTGCTGGTGCTAACCTCGGGTGGATCCTCTGGTTACTCTCTGGCAACCTCTGCTGTAGACTCTTAGAACGAAGGAAAGTTCTGGCACTCGGACACACTGGCCGTTCCGTGGTTGTCCGGGCTGTGTCTCAGGATGGTCAGGAGGCTCTCTGCGAGAATGTCCTGCCCTTGGGAGCCTTCTGCTCCTGGGCCGTCCTGCCCTGGAACTCTCCTTTGAATTCCCGTTAGAAAAGTCCACAGAATCCTCTCTCAGGCCCTCTGTGTTGCCTGTTTTTACCTGGAGGAACTTCAGCTCGTTCATTGGCTGAAAGTTCCAGGGGCATCAGAGTCCCACGTGGGTTACTCGGCCCTACCAGTCCCTGATTGGTTGATCAAGGTGAGATATGAGTCACTTACTCCTGACACATAGGAATGCAGTCCAGATGTCCATCTGGCACTCCCTAGACAGATAGGCGCCAATGGATGACCATTGATCATGAATGCCAGGCTTAGCTAAGTGCATCCCCCTTTGGGAGCTGTCCCTTATCAAAAGAAAACATCTTTAAATCAGCCTGCATGAATAGTTTCTCTGTGGCTGCACCACAGAGATGAACAGAGAGATGAGGCCTCATTTGGGAAAGCACAGAAACACTTAATTCTGTCTTATTAACAAGCATTGCCGCTACAAATCCCCCTTTTTTGAAGGTCACGAGGTACTGAAGCGTTGTTGCCTTCAAAACAAAACAGAGTTAAGTGATGTCCCTTGTCATTAGAACATTAACCTTAAATGTCCACATTACTCCTCGAGAATTCATACCGGAACCAACATTGGGAACAAACAAGATGAAGAACATCTGGAGTACTGTATGTATAAACACGGTAGGAGACATCGTCTCAGTCTAGGCATTACACATCAGGAAGTTCACTGTCAATATCTGATACCTCTGTAGTAGATATTTGGGGAGAAGTCACTTCCTTTCTTTTGACATGCTACCTTTGACTCATTCATGCTACCCAGAGTATATCTTGATGTGAGAGTACATCATTCAGAGTACACTGTCAGTCATGATCCAGCTACCCAGCAGCAGTATTACAATAACAATGGTTCCTGTTCCCAGCCCCCCTGATGAACCACGACACCTGTGTTGGGTATCTGCTAGGGTGGTTTGGAGGTTTGTTCCATTAAAGCAAACTCAACTACCTGTACCTCTTCAGGGCTTACTGTTTCTTGGATTTCCATCCAATTCAATAGTGTGGCACCTGAAGGCATCCACGACCTCAAATTTGGTCTTATGTTGTCTGGTTCTAGACAGTAGTGTTAAGTCACCAAGCTGTACTATGGCCTCCTCGGGAACTTGCAGGAAAACTATTTGGTTAGGTAGCTGCATTGCGGTAGCTGTATCATGCCTGTCACAAGTCATAGTGTCAGTTAAATGTGGTGTGCTGACCAGCCATTTACTTCCCACCTGCTCTTCATGGGGTTCATTAACCTCCCTCTGCCCATTAGTAGCTTTACACCCTTCATTGGTGAATCGTTTAGACACAGCCAATGGATAGCTTTGGTAGCCATACCCATCTCAAGATTTGGAACCAAATTCAATCTTGGATTGCCTTCTGGGTGAGCTATGAACGATGGGGTTAACTGGGGTTAAAAGAGTGGAATCAAGTGGGTTTGGGAATTGTGCCATGGTTAGACTGGGTACAGTGGCACTAAACTCCCTGAACAGGTCTTGTGTCAACATTCTGGCCTGTTGCACACAAGCATAAACCCACTGTATAACACTGGCAATCATGTCCACTGGTTGGGGGATAAGGTTTTTTTCTATTTGTTCATGCCTGTGCTCTAGGAACCCTGCAGGGGGCAGTGCAGCAGTGGAGCATGCCTGACCCTCGGCTGAGTGGTCATCTGGAGCACCTGAGTGATCTGGGATTGTTACCCCATTCTCACTGTTCAGGTCCACCCTGCACACTTCCTGATTGAGGAATCCCTCTATCGGCATGTTTACAATCATTCACTGGGCGTGGGTGTAGGACACCTGCTCGCTCCCCCCTTCCCTCGCTAGGGGTTCAGGGAGCTGCCCCAGCAGTGGGATAGCTAGTTCACTGTCTTTGAACTTACTATCACCCACCAGGCCCATGTCAGTGCAGGCGGGGATTCTGACACCCCTCTTTGCTATGTCCTGCACTGGCAGGCGGGTGACTTGACCATCCAGCTCCAGTCTGGCTGAACCACTGTTGGTCAGACTCAGACTGACAGACTGAGCTGGTGGCTGTAAGAAAACCGGCTCGGCTTTCATTCCCTGTCCCTTCCTGGGGGACTGGGTGTGTTGGCAACCCTGCCGTTGAGGCAGGAACAATCAGGTCAGTCTCACTCACTACCTGGTAGTTGTGAGAAATAATGTTACCTGGCTGCAGGTTCCCTGGGTCACAGCAGAGGGAATCGGCATCTGGGATCAGGTGTGTCCACAGCACAGTAGTCTCAGTGTCCATCTGGACCTCCTGTCTAACCTGTGAATGTTGCACCAGGGGCACCTGGTGGTGGCCCCGTGACAGCTGCTCAAGCAGATTCTCACTAATAGAGGACCTCTCAGGGCTAAGGGTGAGGGCTAAATCACCAACCTGCTCTCCTGCCATCTGGATCCCTTCCACCACTGCAGGGTGGTGTTCCTGACCCCTCTTGGGTGCCAGGGTGCACAGGGAAAGCTCCTTTTCATCGCCAGGTGGGGAGATCTGCTCCTCTTTAGGGATGTAAAAGGGGTGTGCTTTACCTGGTGGATCAGGCGGCTGCTTGGAGCACCGCTCCTGTGGCATGGAGGCTGTTGGGATCTTGGCCGGGACACAACTTCCCTGTATATCCGGGGAACAAGGAAATATTTTTATTTCTTGTCCAGAGGGAGCAGAAGGAATCTCCACATACAGATGCAGCTATTCAAAATGGGTGAGGTATTTCGCGGCATACCGCGACACGCCTACCGGGGTATCACGCGGTTCACGTGTGTCACGTGACTAACTATCCGGCGTTGCCTTGTAAAACCGCCAGGGGGAGCTTAACCTCTCATGTACAGCATTTGAGCCTTTAATTTTGAACTGTGTATTACAGCATGTTAATCATCAGTCATTAAAATGTTGGTATATTTTATGAAAGCAAGATTGCTCAGTTGGACAAAAGTACACAACCTACCTTTATGCATCAAAGCCTTTACTGAAGATATTACTAATAGTATTAATAATGGATGACTTTGGACAAGCTGTATACTCAAAGTATAATTTCTTTAGCACATTTGTACAAGCACTTGGAATCTGTCCAAGCCATACTTTGTCAGGCATTTTGTTTTACTTCAACGGGCATAAAAACTTTCTTGCTTTTAACAGGGCGTTTCATAATTTCTAACTACAAAAATGATTTAAAATGCGACACCTATCATTCAACTAGAGCTTAAAATATCACAAGGATCCTCAAGAGCACAGCAAAGAGTGTATTAAAAGACACTTGTATTTATCAACGCTTTCTTTTCTTATGGAACCACTTAAGAGGGGTGTTCCAGGAATCGGCACTTTAAAGAAAAAAATACACACCAGTATTCCATTTCTCCCTAAACATTGTAAGCTTCGAAGTCTTTAACTAACGTGATACCGGAGTCAACAAGCATACTTTTAGAATTTGATTAAAAGGGAATATAATATGGAATCGCGTATCTCAAGAATTTAATAACGGTATGATTATATCCGTGTACTGCGGCAGGGCTGTGTAGGGCTGTTTCGCCTGCCTGTTCATGCGAGCTGTCTTGTAGCCTACTGGTCTAGGTGCTGGTGCTGGACTTTTCATTTTTATTTATTTATTTTTTAATCGCGTAACATAAACATATTACCGTATGCAAACTGTACTGTATACAGTATGTATATGTATATTTAATGTCTTAACTGTGCCCGTTTAAGTATTGAATATTCATATCTAATTTTACCACTGAAGGGAAATCTTAGTAGCTGAGCATAAAAAATAGCAGCATACTGTAACGCGTGTGAAGGCCATAAACGATATTAATTTTGGAACATAAACATACAGTATATGGCTGGTCTCGGTACTTTGAAGAAAACATACACGAAACATGGTTTCATTATGACCAGAATCGGTCTTGAGATATTTTTAACTTGATTTACAGTATTTGAGAGGTATGTCTTAACACCGATACTACAGTGCTTAAGTACTGCTCACGTATATGTTTCTAGGTTTATATTATGCATTTCATACAGTCAAATTACTTTTGAGCAACTAATAAGAAGCGCGAAACGGTATGCGTTTTAGTTTCGTTTTGTGCTGGGACCCGTGGATTGATTAGAAATATCAAGTACATACAAGTCATTTTTTAAATGTTGTAGTTCGTCTTGAAAAAATGTTACGAGTACATCATCTATCAACAATTACACAGGTTCTGTTTCCATATTGCAGATTTTGGTTACGTAATATTATTTTCTAGATTTCACGTTGTGAATATGATGGGATGTCTGATGGGATGTTTCTAAAAATCCATCCTCTGTAAAACGTCTTCTCTAGTTGTCCTGCATATGTATTCGCTAATGAAGCTGTGTGTTCTGAGCCTGGATCTCTACATTTCTGTATGAACCAGCTTAGAGGGCTAAAGACAGCTTGTGTTTAAATTGAGTGTAAGGCAATTTATGCTTCTAAAGTCATGGTCAGCATTTATTATTGTACTGTGCTGTAAACTTGTTCGGTGCCTAGTCACATTATTTTATAGCGTTTTTATAGCGTTATCAAATCCGGTGGCGCTGTGTGTTAGTTTCCTGACTCCCATGTCACATGGTCTCTGATTGAAACCTGTGAAACCGGTTTAATTCGTCACAGCCAGCACTCTTCAGGTGTGAGGGTCTTCTGCTCAGAATGAAACGCTAAAATGTTTGTGTATATTCTAATGGTAGTGGGGGCAGGGTGTGTGGGAACAGGTTTGGTTGAAATTGCATTGGAGATCTATGTTCTTCACACGTGAAACATTTTCTCTGAAAGCATTTTCTTCGCAGTTTAACCGATCTTGTTACAGCATGTTACAGTTTACTATTATTAACCATATTAATTTTAAGTGTTCATTGTTCAAATATACATTAAGTCTGACTATCATATAATAAATTAAATACAAAACTAAAGAAAAAATAGGGTTAAATATAATTCCAAATATTTTGCTAACAATGTTAACTGTTTATGAATAATAAAATGTATTAACTAAGGAGTAGGATGGCACAGTTGTTAGTATGTTTTTTGTTTTGTTTCTTTTTCATAAATACAACAGTAGTACCTGATGTCTCAGTGGCTTTCAAAATTAAATTATGCATGCAAACCTGTGAACTAGAAAGATAACTAAGATATCCATCCATTATATTCCATAATATCCATGAAATATATGGCGCTGAAATATGTGTGACGCAGTGGTGACCTGACACGGTGAGGTGCCCCGGCAGCTGTATGATGCAGTGGTGGCCTGGCACGGTGAGGTGCGCTGGCAGCTGTGTGATGCAGTGGTGGCCTGGCACGGTGAGGTGCGCTGGCAGCTGTGTGGTGTGACGCAGCGGTGGCCTGGTATGGTGAGGTGCGCTGGCAGCTGTGTGGTGTGACGCAGTGGTGGCCTGGCACGGTGAGGTGCGCTGGCAGGTGTGTAATGCAGTAGTGGCCTGGCACGGTGAGGTGCGCTGGCAGCTGTGTGGTGTGACGCAGCGGTGGCCTGGTATGGTGAGGTGCGCTGGCAGCTGTGTGGTGTGACGCTGTGGTTGCCTGGCACGGTGAGGTGCGCTGGCAGCTGTGTGATGCAGTGGTGGCCGGGCACGGTGAGTTGCGCTGGCAGCTGTGTGGTTTGACGCAGCTGGTGGCATGGCACGGTGAGGTGCGCTGGCATCTGTGTGATGCAGTGGTGGCCTGGCACGGTGAGGTGCGCTGGCAGCTGTGTGATGCAGTGGTGGTCGGGTATGTAGAGGTGCACTGGCAGCTGTGTGGTGTGACGCAGTGGTGGCCTGGTACGGTGAGGTGCGCTGGCAGCTGTGTGGTGTGACGCTGTGGTGGCCTGGTACGGTGAGGTGCGCTGGCAGCTGTGTGGTGTGACGCTGTGGTGGCCTGGCACGGTGAGGTGCGCTGGCAAGTGTGTGATGCAGTGGTGGCCGGGCACGGTGAGTTGCGCTGGCAGCTGTGTGGTTTGACGCAGCTGGTGGCCTGGCATGGTGAGGTGCGCTGGCAAGTGTGTGATGCAGTGGTGGCCGGGCACGGTGAGTTGCGCTGGCAGCTGTGTGGTGTTACGCAGTGGTGGCCTGACACGGTGAGGTGCCCTGGCAGCTGTATGATGAAGTGGTGGCCTGGCATGGTGAGGTGCGCTGGCAGCTGTGTGACGCAGTGGTGGCCTGGCACGGTGAGGTGCGCTGGCAGCTGGGTGATGCAGTGGTGGCCTGGCACGGTGAGGTGCGCTGGCAGCTGGGTGATGCAGTGGTGGCCTGGCAAGGTGAGGTGCGCTTGCAGCTGTGTGGTGTGACGCAGTGGTGGAAATGTTCACCATGTTTAACCATGCTGAAAATGTTTGTACCAGACTTTTTTGAGGCCTGTTTAATTGTGTCTGAAGTCTGATGTTGTAAATTTTATTGTTAAAAAGATCCATGAAAATGTCACTACTAAAGTTAGCTGGTACTGTTGGTATTGTAAGTGGCAAGTAGAGCTCATATTTTAGATTTTGTGTAGTTGCTAGCGTTGAACTGTGTGTTGGATGCACATGAATATATTCATTATATGCCAGCGCACCTCACCGTGCCACAACACACAGCTGCCAGTGCACCTCTACATACCCGACCACCACTGTATCACACAGCTGCCAGCGCACCTCACCGTGCCCGGCCACCACTGCATCACACAGATGCCAGCGCACCTCACCGTGCCAGGCCACCACTGCATCACACAGCTGCCAGCGCACCTCACCGTGCCAGGCCACCACTGCGTCACATAGCTGCAAGCGCACCTCACCGTGCCAGGCCACCACTGCGTCACACAGCTGCCAGCGCACCTCACCATGCCAGGCCACCACTTCATCATACAGCTGCCAGGGCACCTCACCGTGTCAGGCCACCACTGCGTAACACCACATAGCTGCCAGCGCACCTCACCATGCCAGGCCATCACTGAGTCAGAGATTAAATAAAACCTCACTCGCACCAAACAAATTTATATTTCTAAATATCACAACATGATCGAATTTAAGTCATTTTAATAACAATGAATAGTCACCTAGGCGTTACAATATAAACATTTATATTGATTTAAATAATGTTTTGATTTAAATCGCAAATGCGGGTTTAAATATATGTGTTTTTTGATTCACAATCAGACAAATGCAACATAAATTGATATCTTTGTCTTCTAAGTATCTTAATAAACTTTCAGCATAGCTTTCTCCCCGTTTAGATTTATTTTGGGATCAAACGTGGAAAGATTAGATTGTAATCGTTTTTATTTTTTAAATACATTTTAGAAAAGTGTAATCTATACTAAAAAGCTGTACACCACCTGCTATAAAGATACATATTGTAATACTTTCGGGTTTGGATAGGACAGACACAAGAACTCAGACTTGCGGAGTTAAAGCAAGTTAAAGCCTTGATTTTATATATCACCTTTAAAAGTGGCATCTCAAAGCAAAGTAAATACCCAACACTGATTGTACCCATCTGTCATGCTAATAAAGCAGCTTGAATTGAATTGAGAGGGGGGGGGGGGGTATATTTTCTCTGTGTATAAAGTACATTGTGAATGTTTTCACAGCCTTCACTTTGTCGTTTTTATGCCATTTTTTGACCACGCACGAATATTCCTGTGTCCGTATCTTCGCAAGTGAATCAGTGTAAATTTTATACTAATTAAATGACCGCGGGCACTTTCCACCCCCTCTACATTCTCAGAGTAGAACAAACTAACCTTCTAATGAAAGACGGTCCACCCCCCACGGACAGGAAAAGTGCCCACAGGCACTTAAACTTAATATGGTCAGTAACAGTAAACAGTAACATGGTCAGAAGGAGCACGTACAAACGTTTCCGAAATAACCACATGTAAGACTCTGATGCTTAAAATGTTTAGGGAGAAAGTGGAATACTGGTGTGTATTTTTTCTTTAAACTACCAATACCAGCCATACACAGTCTGTAACGTAGGGATTTCTATATGTCTTTATTTAGTGGTTACATTAGTGACAAAGGCTAAACTTTTAGCTTCAGTAACGTGTACATATCTCCCCTTTTTATAAAACGACTTGGTTGAAAACTGTTCCAGAGCCACTGTTGTTTCATCAGTGAAAAGTACATCATGAAATGCCTCTCCCTGTTCAATCCACTGGAAAAAAGAAAAGGAGCATAAAGCTTCTGATGGTCATAAACGATATTCATTTAGGAGCAGCATCAGAGGTATGTTTTTAACTGCACTGCATTGGAGAGAATACCATAGTGTGTTTTTTTTTTTTACTCCCTGGCGGAAACTGGCTTCCAGAAGAATCAGTATGGCTCAGAGATTAAATAAAACTTCACAGACATTAACGAAGAGCATAACGTGTGTACTGTATTCACTGCAAGTACAACCCCCCTCTCTGCAGGAGTGCTGGCTGTGACGAATTGAACCGGTTTCACGGGTATTTTCAAAGTAGGAGGCGAGATTTCCAGCGAAAGACACCTCCCCCCCCTCAAAAACCCAGTAAGTACAGTACTTACTAGTTAAAGGCTAGACTCCCGACTACGGCGAAAGGAACCCTTCTTTCATTAGAAGACAATGAACATATTTTAGCCCTGAATGAATTAATAGCAAACATGGTTTACATAAAAGACATTTTTACAAGAAAGTTTAGCCTTTGTCACTAAAGCCTTCTCCTGCTATGCCCCCAAGCTCTGGAACTCCTTGCCCAAGGATATTAGAGAGTCACCTTCTCTAAACTCCTTCAAATCCAGACTCAAAACCCTCCTTTTCAGAAAAGCCTTTACTTAACTGCTTCCATTCTACACCCCTCTGCTCTTCTTAATACCATCTTCCACGGTCTCCTCTATTGTTATTGTTGTATTGTTGTAATTATAATTGTGTCCTGTCTTGTGAAATTTTCTTATTTATTGTTGTAGTCTTCTTATTTATTGTTATTGTCATCCTGTAAAGCGCTTTGAGAAGCCACCTTTAAAGGCGCTATATAAAATAAAGTTTATTATTATTATTATAATGAAACCACTAAATAAAGACATAAATATAAAAATCTTAAGATTTTTAAAATACATGACTTTGCTAAAATTTATTTGAAAATAAAAACAATTACAACCGCCAGTGGAGAGAGAGAACAGGGGAGGGATGTTGGTTTTGCATAAGGGGCGGGGCTATGGAAATTGGGTCTGTTTGGGAATGTGTAGTTACATGTTCTGGCTGTTTGTGAATTATCGTTGTTGAGTATGGAGTGTTGAGGTATTGATTTTGTGTAATGCTTTATGTTGAAAATTGAGGTTGGATTTTGTTTATGATAAACAGGATAAACTGGGATGGGAGGAAGGTTTGGTTTTGCATAAGGGCGGGATTATGATAATTGGAGGACTTTGCGAGAGTAAAATGGTTTGATTATTTGATTTTGTATTGTGGTCGTTATCTATGTTTTTGGTTGGTATTATGTTTATATGGTTTTTTTTGTTGGTTGGTTGTTATTATGGTTATTAATAATACGATCTATAGTTGAAATCTGAGCCTAAATAAAAAGAAAAAGCAAGTGATTAGGTTTATCAGCAATCTAATTACTTATTCGTTTAAAATGCTATATAAAATAAAGTTTATTATTAATTTGCTGGACAGAGCGGTGAACATTATTATGCATAAGACAAAGATAACGATCCTGATCAGTTTAGAAATCTGTGTACGCTGTAAGGTTTTTACTTCTTAAACTTTTAAAATACATGTTTTGAATAGAAAGAAATCCTCTTCCTGGTACAGTATGTATAGCAAACCAGCACGTCTTTTTTCTCCAATCAGAGGGGTGTCAGATGGTGTCAGCCAATCACCATTCTGAAGCCCTACCATAATCTCTGGTATGGGGAGACCCCAGAATTCTGTCCCATAGTTTAGACAGATGATAGATACTTTTATTGATCCCGTGAGGGAAATAATGTAAATCATTTTCATTTTAGGAAATTATTAAACGCTCGGTTAAAAGCAAAGGAGATTGTCTGTTATAGTGGACATAAAAACAAGAGTTCGCTGGCATTATATCCTGGAAGACACAGACCGGCGCCAGACCGGTAAAATGCCTGATGAACTGGGGATTGGACAGTTTCCAAGTGCTTGTACAATCGATGGAAATGTTCAAATAAATGTGCAAAAGAAATAAACAAAATAATCATTTATTTCTTTATCATATTGGGTAGCTAATGTCCTCTCTTTGCTAGTTAGTGGCTGTGTTTCTGCGTTGGGTAGCAACGGGTGACTGTTCTCAGGCGGAAGATGTAAACAGCTTAATGTTCGTGTTAAATAATTTTTTTAAATTAAAATTCATTCTATACAGCAATCGCATATTTGGGTACCGTTTCATAAAACTTTCATGCTTAAAATGTTTAGGGAGAAATGGAAGACTGGTGTGTATTTTTTCTTTAAACTACCAAGACCAGCCATACACAGTACAGTTTACATACATACAGTAATGTTTATGTTCCTAAATTAATATCGTTTATGACCTTCAGATGCGTTATGCTCCTCTTCTTTTTATGCTCAGCTACTAAAATTTCCCTTTAGTGGTAAAATCCATATAAATATTCAAAACTAAGCGGATTAAAATGTGCACAGTAAAGACATTAAATGATTAAATCTTTGCACTACCAACCAATGCACCACGAGTGCCTCTGTCGGTCATTTTGGCCAGCCAATCACTTGCCCTGCGGTGCCCTCCGGTGCCCCGCGGTGGCTTGTGGGTAGGTTACTGTACCGCGGGTTTTTACCGCGCATTTTGAATGGCTGCATCTGTAAGTCTACTGTAGCTGAATATATTTCATGTAAAAGCAGAAATGTTACACATCATATTTTAGATTTTGTGTAGTTGCTAGCGTTGAACTGTGTGTTGGATGCACATGAATATATTCATTATATGCCAGCGCACCTCACCGTGCCACAACACACAGCTGCCAGCGCACCTCACCGTGCCAGGCCACCACTGCATCACCCACCTGCCAGCGCACCTCACCGTGCCCGGCCACCACTGCATCACACAGCTGTCAGCGCACCTCACCGTGCCAGGCCACCACTGCATCACACAGCTGCCAGCGCACCTCACCGTGCCAGGCCACCACTGCGTCACATAGCTGCAAGCGCACCTCACCGTGCCAGGCCACCACTGCGTCACACAGCTGCCAGCGCACCTCACCATGCCAGGCCACCACTGCATCATACAGCTGCCAGGGCACCTCACCGTGTCAGGCCACCACTGCGTAACACCACATAGCTGCCAGCGCACCTCACCATGCCAGGCCATCACTGAGTCAGAGATTAAATAAAACCTCACTCGCACCAAACAAATTTATATTTCTAAATATCACAACATGATCAAATTTAAGTCATTTTAATAACAATGAATAGTCACCTAGGCTACACATCCTTAATCTCTTTAATGCTACATAGGGCATCCTAGTGAAAAGTATTAAGGAGGTGGTATAAAGAATCTCCACTTAATCTCAATCTCATCTCTACTTAATTGGATTTCTTAGCAAAACCTTAACCCACTTGATATTTGCAGGAAATGTGATTTTTTTTGTTGAACAATTGAGTACGTACTGTACAGCCTTTAATATGTGATAGTGAATTTTCCCGTATTCTGGGGAGGGAAGAGAACTGAAATTAAGGAAATACATATTTAAAGGGGGTGAAAGTCTTAAATGTGTTCTGTCATATCTGTGCATTTGAATAGATTTGTTGTATAATTTATTGTGATTTCACTCTATACAGTACTTGTGTTTCTCAGGAAAAAGTAGTAACATTGGGGATTTGAGGGTACAGAAAATACATTGTACTGTATGGGTAAATGTAAGGTTATGTTAAAAAAGAAACTTTTTGGCACCCTTTTGAACTTGATTATTAGACACCTGTTGAATCTCAACCGGGGTTTCTTGAGACATCATTCAGCGAGCGAAGCCTCTCTCTGGACTCCGCACTGAGTTGAAAGCTACGCGAGCTGCTCACTGCTTGTCCTGTACTGTTACCAGAAATCAAGATAAATCATGTCAGACATTTTTCCATCTTTAATGTGACCTTGCAACCAACAAAATTCAAGAGAAAACAGATCATTATTAGGAAAAATAATTGAAATTAAAAAACCTACTGTCACAGACGTCCAACGGGACTAACCGTGGAGAGCAGGATAGCAGGAAACGACCCATATGCGTAGCGGCGGAACGGGGAGTTAGCCCGGGCTCGTTCGTGCAAAGTGTTCAGGAGTGCCGTATAGAAACCAATGCCCTCAGGTAGCGGATGTGGGGCGACCTGGTTCTAGGCGGGTCTCAGGACATCCGAACGTCAATGCTGAGCCAGGGCAGAGTATAAGACCCGGAAATATATAGCCCCAGAGAGAGAGAAACACCGGAAGGACAGCAAATAACCGGAAATGAGAGACAGGACAGAGAAGGAGCGCCCTCTGGCTGCAGAGGGCATGATACCTACAACACTCTGGTTGCATAAGTGTGCACACCCTTTTATAATGTGGGCTGTAGCTGTTTTCAGAGTTAACCAATCACATTCAAAATCATGTCCAAAGTTAAGCAGCATTCACCTGCCATTAATGAAAGTGATTCTGATTAACCCCAAATAAAAATCAGCTGTTCTTGTAGGACTTCCTTGAAACTTCCGGGGTTGAAGTCTATTGGGATAGCCATGGTCCTCAAGGAGGTGATTAAAAATATTTGGGATCTTATTGTTGAAAGGTACTGATCGGGAGAGGGATATAAAAGAATATCAAAGGCATTGGATGTACCATGGAGCCCTGTGAAGATTATCATCAAATGTGGCACCACAGGGATATTGACAAGATCAGGACAACTCTCCAAAGTTAATGACGGGACAAGGAGAAAACTTATTAGGGAAGCTACCAAGAGGCCTACAGAAAGCTACAGAGGCCTACAGAGCTGCAGGAATTTTTGGTGGGTATTGGTCACTCCTTGCATGTGACAACAATCTCCCGTATTCTGCATGTCTGGGCTATGGGGTAGGAGGCAAGACAGAAGCCATTTTTCACAAAAAAATAAATCTAAATTTTGCAATAAAATGTATTCAGTCACCCTAAAAAATGTCTTATGGTCTTATAAGACAAAGGGTGAGCCTTTTGGCCTTAAGTTTAAAAGATCTGTTTGGTGCAACAGAGCCCATCATCACACACCACTTGGTGGTGGAAGCATCATGCTTTGGGGATGCTTTTCTTCAGCTGGGACAGGGGCTCTAGTCAAAATACATAGGATAATGACTAGCTCCAAATATCAAGATATTTTGGCACAAAACCTGCTGGCCTCTGTCAGAAACCTGTCATCTAGACACTGTTCCCAGAGCTGGATAAGTGACTCCAGATTCTACAGCTCTCTAGCAATAGAGAAAGTCAGGCTACAGAAGTGGAGAAATGGCTACAATGTGGAAAAATATTACCGAGACGAGTAAATTTCTTGAAGTTGAATACTTTATACAAGTTACCCCTTCCCACCTGGCAAAATTTAAGGGCTTCAGTACAAAAGCTGGCTGAAACAAGCGATCGCTATTATTACACGTTTTTGCAGACCTCACGGTGCTCTACACTGCTCTTTTCTAAACTGAGCTGCTCATTTGGAAACCAAAAGGCAACAGAGAGGCATTCTTATACTGGGAGCCGAACCCTGGCCACCTGGGTGAAAACCAGGAATCCTAACTGCTAGATCAACGTAGTCATTCTGAGCATAATGCAGGCAAATTGTAGTTCCTGTCTCTATGCCGTGCTTCCTAGAGAGCTAGCTGACAACCAGAGCGCTGCAGAGTCTAAACAGAAGGCCACACCTGCATTCAACATATTTGTCACGGACGTCCAAAGGGACTAACCGTGGAGAGCAGGAGAGCGGAAAAAGACCCATATGCGTAGCGGCGGAACGGGAAAAAGGCCCGGGCTCGTTAGTGCAAAGAGTTCAGGAGTGCCGTATAGAAACCTATGCCCTCAGGTAGTGGACGTGGGTCGACCTGGTGCTAGGCGGGTCTCAGGACATCCGAACGTCAATGCTGAGTGCGGGCAGAGTGCAAGACCCGGAAATATATAGCCCAAGGGAAAGAGAGGGACCGGAAGGACGACAGGCAGGAAACTAGGGACAGAACAGAGTAAGAGCGCCCTCTGGCTGCAGAGGGCATGACAATATTCACACCAGGACTTGAACACAGATACACCTGATGAAAATCTTCCCACAGTATAAACTTGCAGCCCTTGGTCTCAGTTTGTTTTTGGTAGCCTTAGCCAATCAAAGCCTGTATGGCTCCCAATTATTTACAAAGAATTGTCCAATCACAGTCTCCACTCTCATTCTTGGTAGTTTTCACCGAATCACAGCCCTCCCTGCTGTCAATTAAGTGGGGAGTTTATCCATTTGTGTGCTGGTTAATCATTCCCGTTTTTCAAACTAGAAGTACCAGAAACTGTGGGCTCCTTGTGTTTCTTTGTCCTTTTTAAAATATGTTTCTGGTTTGTAAAATAACTGTTTTTGACATTATTGACTCAGCTTCTCCGGTGCTGTTAGAAATAAATATAAATAGGTATGTGGTATTTTAAAAAATCTGGTGTTTGAATCAATTAAGGGGTGGCTCCATCTGCTTTGTAGTTATAAAAAAATAATAAAAAATGTAAGTGAAGCTTGATATGAGGGTATTTTGTGTTTTTACGAGTTCGGTACTTAATAGACTTTTGGGTTTGGATTTTGAATCATTATTGTCATGCTCAGGGTGGGACCAGCTTCTTTCTTCATAGAAATGTTTACACACTATAAACAAGTAAACCATGTACACTCAGGAAAAAATCTCAATTTCAATTTCTCATCTAGTCTATTTTGATCTTACAGAAGATTGATATCATTGATATATTATCTTATCTGTATTATTGATAGAGCTCATGTATTTGTTGTAGAGTATTTACAGTGGTGTGAAAAAGTGTTTGCCCCCTTCCTGATTTCTTATTTTTTTGCATGTTTGTCACACTGAAATGTTTCAGATCATCAAACAAATTGAAATATTAGACAAAGATAACACAAGTAAACACAAAATGCAGTTTTTAAATGAAGGTTTTTATTATTAAGGGAAAAAAAAAATCCAAACCTACATGGCCCTGTGTGAAAAAGTGATTGCCCCCTAAACCTAATAAATGGTGGCAATGAGTCTTTTACAGCACTGTGAAGGAATTTTGGCCCACTCATCTTTGCAGAATTGTTGTAATTCAGCCACATTGGAGGGTTTTCAAGCCTTAACCACTTTTTTAAGGTCATGCCACAACATCTCAATCGGATTCAGGTCAGGACTTTGACTAGTCACTTCAAAGTCTTCATTTTGTTTTTCTTAAGCCATTCAGAAGTGGACTTGCTGGTGTGTTTTGGATCATTGTCCTGCTGCAGAACCCAAGTGCGCTTCAGCTTGAGGTCACGAACAGATGGCCGGACATTCTCCTTCAGGATTTTTTGGTAGACAGCAGAATTCATCGTTCCATTTACCACAGCAAGTCTTCCAGGTCCTGAAGCAGCAAAACAGCCCCAGACCATCACACTACCACCACCATATTTTACTGTTGGTATGATGTTCCTTTTCTGAAATGCTGTGTTATTTTTACGCCAGATGTAATGGGACACACACCTTCCAAAAAGTTTAACTTTTGTCTCGTCAGTCCACAGAGTATTTTCCCAAAAGTCTTGGGGATCATCAAGATGTTTTCTGGCAAAACTGAGACGAGCCTTTATGTTCTTTTTGCTCAGCAGTGGTTTTCGTCTTGGAACTCTACCATGCAGGTCATTTTTGCCCAGTCTCTTTCTTATGGTGGAGTCATGAACACTGACCTTAACTGAGGCAAGTGAAGCCTGGAGTTCTTTGGATGTTGTTGTGGGGTTTTTTGTGACCTCTTGGATGAGTCGTCGCTTCGCTCTTGGGGTAATTTTGGTCGGCCGGCCACTCCTGGGAAGGTTCATCACTGTTTTCGCCATTTGTGGATAATGTCTAGCTTTTGAGGATCTTTTGGTCTACTTCATTTTGTCAGGCAGGTCCTATTTAAGTGATTTCTTGATTGAGAAAAGGTGTGGCAGTAATCAGGCCTGGGTGTGGCTAGAGAAATTGAACTCAGCTTTCCAAAGATGTGATAAACCACAGTTGATTTATGTTTTAACAGGGCGGGGTAATCACTTTTTACAGGGCCATGTATGTTTGGATTTTTTTTCCCCTTAATAATAAAAACCTTCATTCAAAAACTGCATTTTGTGTTTACTTGTGTTATCTTTGTCTAATATTTCAATTTGTTTGATGATCTGAAACATTTCAATGTGACAAACTTGCAAAAAAAAAGAAATCAGGAAGGGGGCAAACACTTTTTCACACCACTGTATATTCTTGAGAGAACAACTGTACAACTGTAGTATTAACAGGGACTCTGCATTAAATACTATCTCCATTTTTGTAACTGCTTCAATCAATTCAGAGTAGCAGGGTAGGCAGAGCCTATCCCAGCATTAAATGGGCACAAGACAGGATACGCCCTGAATGGGACACTACAGACACACATTCACACCAGGGCTGGTTTTCCCAGAAGCTAATTAACTAAACCCAAGTGAACAAGGGTACATGCACATACCCAGGGAGCAGATAGAACGCCAGGAATTGAACCCAGCAATGCTAACCACTGCACTGCCTTGTCACCCTGACAGAGATTTAATATAGAATTATCCACAACACAAGTCATTGATCTCCCTTCTTCCTTTATTTCTTACCTACACTCTGGTTTATCGATTCTCTCTTCCTAGTGTAGTGACTCCTTTCCTCTTGATTCTCAACTTTATTTCAGTATTTTTTTCAGATCCCTTCTTCTCTTCATTCTAGTCTGGTGAGAAGTCAGGCTCCAAACAATACCTTGAGCAGTTTCTGCAATTTAAAATAATAATAATAATTAATTCTGCTTCTTCTACTAATGATATCACTCCTGCTGCTGCTTACAACAGTAAATTCCCCCCTTATGTTTATAGTACTGATGACACTACTAGTGCTCTGAATAATATCACAGCTGTTTCTACTGCTGCTCCTGCTAAACCTACAGTCTGGACATACCTAGAGGCTGCTCTTCTCCTCCTTCACTCTCTTCTTCTGAGCTTTCATTTGTCTTTTCTTTTTCTCCACTTCCCATCTCCTCTTTTCCACCTCCTGCTTCATCTGTTCCATCTCCTTCTATACAGTGTGTCCAATAAGAGTCTGTCCAGATGAGACTATACAGTGTATCTAGTAAGAGTCTGTCCAGATGAGTTTATACAGTGTGTCCAATAAAAGCCTGTACAGGTGACTCCACACAAGGACAGAGGTTCTGTTCACTTCTCACCTGTCTCTGAGTCTCAGGAACTCTGAAGTTCCTCAAAGGAGGGGGCTCCTCCAGGGGTTGATGGGGGCGGCATGGCACAGTCACCAGGGGTTTCTCTGAGCTCAGATGATTGAGGAGGGAGGGCCCAGGGGCGCCGAGGTCCAGGAGAGGGAGGGATGAACATCTCGTTTTCTTTAACAGCCTCGCCCATCTGGATCGTGCGTCTCCTTGGCTGTGGAGACTGATGACACACAGAAGACCTTTCTGTTCCTGCTGAGTCCCACAACAAGTCAGACTGTCCTAAGACTACTACAAAGAGAAAAAATTAACCTGCTATTCACAGACCTCAGCTACAGGGACTCCCAGGTAGTTCTGCAGGATGAGGTCGAGCTCTGCTGTAGACTGGCAGAAGCACTTGTCCACCTCAGAGAAGTCACACCTGACCTTCGTGTTTTCGAAGTAGGACTTCAGTGTCTCCTTCGCCTCCTCCTAGTCATCCTGCTTCATGATTCCTGTGCCCTGGAAGGGAAAATCCTAGGAAAATGGGGAGAGAGAATCAGGCAAGATGTCCTGACCATGTCTGCTGCCGTCAAACCAAACCTCCATTATCAGAGCTCTCGTTGTGTTGCCTGTTGTCTTCACTGTTTTAATTTTGGGATTTGGTAAAATTTCTTATCATATCCTCTGTGAAACTTCACTAACTCAGTACCAACTCCTGTACCAGAGAGAGAGAACAAAGACAGTGAATCATCATCATCATACCTCCACAGCGCCAGACAGGAGATGCAACCTAGGGGTGGAACTGTGATATCTCTAAAGCCAAAAGAGAGGGGGAGGAGGGGTCACCCCACTGTTAATAGAGCCAATAGAGAGATGGGGTGTCACCCCGCTGTTGCCATCGATGACCAAGAGTCTCACCACCCACTCTATGATGTCCCCTAGTGTTGATCTGTAAGTGGTGTGTCTTTCAGTCACCCACTTGAAATAACAGCAGGCTGGAGTCCCAGCCCAGCTCCTGTCTCTCTCCCCTTGGATCTGGGAGATTTCCAGGTTGAGTGGGGTGACGCAGATATCTTGGAAAGCTGAGGGGTCAGGAGAGTCACCCCAGCCCCTGTACCACCCCGATACCACAGTGCAAGCTGGACAAGGGGGAGGGGTTTCTGGGACTCACCAATCCCACATATGCTGCCTCTGATCCAAACTTGGCCAGGACCTCATCGTACAACTCCAGGCAGCCCAGCTGGATGGAAGACATCGCATTCTGAGCCCAGGTCCGCACCCGGCTATCCTCAACCTAGAGCAGCCCCTCCAGTTCGACCCACAGGCCCTCGCCGAGCCACCACAGGGCAGCCGGGGCCTTACCTACACTCTTACCTACAGTTACACTATAACTAACACTTACACAAATACTGCCAATATTACAACAGTAACATTGCAATTAAGGCTTACAGTATCATTATTACTAACAATAACACAAACTTAGATGTACACTAATAATACCAATAATAACAGTAATACTATCAAAAGAACTAACATGACAATGAGTATTAATATTCTGACACTAACACTATGATTATCACTAATATTAACATGAATACTAACATTAAAACTAAAATTAAAAGTAGCTCTATCATCACTAATTCTCACATGAATACAAGTATTCAGTAGTGCTTTCATCATTAATACTCACATAGATACACAGACACTACACATACTCATGGACACACACCCACACACATCAAACACTCACAAACACCCACACACCCACAGACACCACATACGCTAATAGTGATAAAAACACAGCACTCACAGATTTCTGTTCGTTGGTCTGGACTCTAGAAAGTTATAAAGTGCTCTAGAAATTTGCAAGCGACTCTGGACCTCAACACCTGTTGATGGGTCACTTCTGTCAGACACAGCATTGGAGCCCAAGCCCACCTACACACACACTGACAGATTTACACCCACACATTCACACACATTATAACATACTGACAGACACACAACCACACACTCACACACATTCACACAAACACTACACACACTCACAGATACAAACTCACAGACACACATTCACAGACGCACACAAAGACACAACACACACTCACAGGCACCACGCACATTTATACACACAATCAGACACACACGTACAGTACTCGCACACATTCACACACACACACATACACACTGATAGATACCACACACTTGCAGACACACACCCACACACTAACAGACACACACCTGCACAATGACAGACAGATCACACTGACAGACACACATTCACACACTGACAAACACCACGCACTCACAAACACCACAAACTCACAGACACACTCTACAAACACTTATAATAACAGTAATGCTATCACTAGCATTAGTATTAAAACTACCAGTTGAACTCTCACTAATATTCACATAAATACACTAGCATTAGTATTAGTTGCTGTCCGTGACGTCACACCACACTTTGTGGCGAGACATCTAGCCAGGCATAGTGACCTGCCGTGTGTCGCCATGGTTACCATACTTATGATTTGTAAACAAATGGAAAATGCATTTAAACTGTTACTTACACAAATTTATTAACTTTGAATATAATTTTCTAGCTCTAGGATACAATTCCTAAATAATAATTTGAACAAATCATTCTTTAATTTCAGATTGAACATTATTAACACTAAACGCATGTTAATTAATAGTTATTGACTCTTTTCTAGATTTTAAAATGGGTCAAGAACGGGAAAAGAATCAGTGCTCACCAATCGGTGAACTTAATCGATTATTCTACGTCTTTTTAGTTGAATTAATTGCTTGTCGATAGATAAGTGATCAATAACTCTCCTCCGTGCGCTCTGCGCGTCTCCCGCGGTCTCGATCTCTGATTCCGGCGCTCTGCCTGGTGTCTGTGACGTCACAGCGCTCTTTCTGACAGAGCAGAGCTGGAGGAGACTCCTGTCCGGAGCCCGGGAGGCTTTTCTTACAGATGTAACATCTCCAAAAACAAAACACACCGCTATTAAGAGAAGCGATTCATAACAGCAGGAAGAGGAGAATGACAAACCGAGAAATGAAATTCATTAAACACTAACAGAAAAAAAATGTTTACTTCACAGAATAATGCGTTATAAAGCATACTCCTGTGGAGCAGAAGAGAAAGAGAAGGAGCACAGGTCTCTATAATAAGTGCTTTTAAGCGTTTTACATGAATCTCCATAGAATAGAAGCCAGGAGGATCAGACTCCTGATCCTGGAGGTTGAAGAGCAGCTCTTGGTTTTATTTTTACACGATCTCTCAGTTCCTCAGCCAGTTTGATTATTTAATTAACTATATAACTGTTATCAGACTCTGTTTAACTGTATATTTATAAGACTCCCCATGAGAGACGTGTGGGAGACGCTGAATCCCAGGGCTGGTGTGGAATCACACACAGACAGGTCTTCTGTGTGATCTGAGTCCCACTGCTCAGAGCTACAAACTTTTCAACTAGTCACTATTGTAGACACGACCATCAGTCTGCTGCTGCTGATAATCATATTACACTTATAAGAGTGGCAATACTGCTGTTCATTAAATAAGTAAAAATAATAATAAGAGATAATCACATATTGCTCAGTTGTCAGTCAAACACTTCTGACAGATAGGTTTATTCCATGCTGAAAAAAAGAAGAAAGAGAACACAAGGTTTTGGCTGTGGAGCCTTCTTCAGGTGTGAGAGAGACAGGGCAGTAGGCAAAGGTAAAGTAGCGGGAAAACAAAGGCAGGGAGAGAGGAGGAGTGAGAGGCGGGAGCAGGGGACAGAAAGAGAGGCCAATCAAGAGGTGTGAAGTCAGAATAGATGTAGAGAGGTGTGACAGAAAGAGGGTCTTGGAACAGCTGTGAAGAGACAGAATGCTGGTTTAGTGAGAGAAGCGGGCAAGTGGCCCAGGGAGGAAGAGATTTAATCTGTTTCTCTACTGTGCATGTTTAAATCCACTTATTATTGAATATTAATATGGAATTTTACAACTAAGGCTAAATTTTGGAAGCTGAAACAGAAGTACTGTATAGTACAATTTTGTTTTGATTTGAACCGATGTTTGCACCTCAATAATCCATTCGTCATCGAAAGAAGCAAAGGCAGATGTGTTTTGAATCTCACGATGATCCTGTTCTCAATCCAAAAGAAAGGTTTAATGTGATCCCACTAGAAAAAGAGTCAATTTCTATATCTAATGATGTCCCTCAAACATTTTGTAATATCTCTGGGAGTGTATACAGTAGAAGCCTGGTTAACTGCTTAAATTCAAACTAAACAGCACTATGAGAATGAGATTTGATTTCGAACTGGGATTTAAATAAATAGGAACGCTGCACTACATTGTCCTTTATGTAAGACAAAAGGTGGGCTTCCTGTGTTTTCGATAACTCAGTTGTAAGAGCGGAGGAATTTAATGGAAACAGCTGGGCACTCTTTGTTCTCTGGTTTGAATCTGGCTGGAAGAAAGGTGTTTTTTATGTTCTTTAATCAAAAAGTGAAAATTTTTCATTTACTTAGTTGTTCAACAAAAGCTGAGTAAACGGTGAAGCAGAGCCTCTTGTTCTGAATTCTTCTAACATTTTCTAGGCTTGTAGACTCCTCACTCTTCCTAAAACAAAGTGCCGCAGATAAAGATACAGTAGTTGTCGGGAGTTTAGTTCAGTGGTAGAGCACATACAGTACAGTACCTCGCATGTATGTGGCTGTTTTCAATCGCTGGTGTCTCCACTCTGGATTTCTTCCTAAGCGCGATATCTTTCCTTACTTGTGTGTGAATTTCAGCGCGACACATAAACCCTTTGTCTGTTTTATAAATATTCAATTTGAAATCAGTTAAAACAAAAAAAGTACTAATTACATACACGTAGAAAACACATGTATCTAATTTGAAAATGTGGGCTATGTATTACAAGTTGTGGAGCTGAGCTCACAGTAGAGTAGTTGATATCGTAAAACCACGTATTGTTTTTAAATGACGCTACTAAGCACTGGCACGGTGTTTGTGCAGTCCTACCCAAGCTTTCTATCGACTGGATGAGTCTCCTGTTCCATCTCCAATTCTTTCCGCACATTTCACCTGTTTCACCACCGTTATCATTAGACTATAGCCACTAATACGAGAATACTGTTTTGAAAGACTGTCTTAAATAATAATGTTGAAAAGGGTAATGATAAGAGTTTTTTTTTTCATTAAGGTAACCATACATTTGCCTGTATAGTACAACTTATTATCTGCATCCGCAAATCCCCAATATTAATGCTGTCTCCTGAGAAACACAAGTGTAGAGTCAAATCATATTAAATAATACAACAAATATATTCAATTAACACCCCTATGTGACAGAACACATTTAGGACTTACACCCCTTTAAATATGCATTTCCTTCATTACAGTTCTGTCCCCGGGATACCTGAAAATGAATTATAGTATAATAAAGTCTGTGCATGCATTACCTGTAATACAGCTACTAATACAGATAACATTAAACTTCATAAAATATGTATTGATAAAATTCCTTGTGAATAATTGTAGTGTCTGGAAAGCAATTGTTCATTACTTAATGACGATATTATTTCCACTACGTTCAGAACAGTTCCAATGTAATCTATTGTTCCGCTTAGTCTGCTTAGTCTCCTACTTTAGTAATGTCTAATGGGCAGCAGCTGTTATTTTAGGTTTGTTGCAATTGAGAACAGGTTTGCTACAGAGCTGCTGACATATTTCAGCAGCCAGTGTGTTGCAACTGACCCGTTGTAGCTACCAATCAGCAGCAAGGAGAAAAAAAAATTAGTTTTGCCTTTTTTTAAAAAAAAAAACGAGTAGTAGTTTATGTGGTAATTTCAGGTACAATGTATGAACTAAAGTTAACTAGTCCCACAGTAATGCGTGGGATCCTATCAACAGGAAAAAAAAAAAGTTGTAACCCGAAAACACAACAAACACAAAACGAGAAGTCTCCTGGGAACCTAGGTAAATCCCTGTAGTAGTCTAGCAACTATAAAAAAACAATCAAACACAACAACTTTAAAAGAAAAAGAACATTAAAAACAAATCTGGGGAACAACAAAAACACAGAATCTAATGCGAGAGCTTTATCAAGTCTTCAGTGCTCCTCTCATCTCAGTAGACCTCTCATATATTTGTGTACAGGTCAACTGGAGGTACACAGCTGATAGTAATTTAAGTAGGGACCTGCGTCAGCCTGCGTGGGCTGCAAATGGAAAAGTATAGGTTTATTCCATGCTGAAAATAGAAGTAAACACAACGTTTCAGCTGTGGAGCCTTCTTTGATTGTGACTCGAAATAAACCTTTACTTGTTCGTTTGATGTTAATTTATCTCCATCAAATACCTAAGAGTAAACTCAACAGTTGCTTTCAGTAGCTAAAGACACTGCTTCAGGTGAGGCTTGAACTCACAACCTCGGCATGACTCCGCTGTGCACTGCTGTATAAGTACCGCGCGCTGACCGATTGCGCCACTGGAGCTGTGCGAGTTATGTTCCTCATACAGACTGACGCTGCAGAAACACAGGGTGAAAACGGTTTCGGTTGTGGATCCATCTCCACATGGGGAAAAGGAACAGTAAAATAGCAAGGAAAATACAAGAAAAGAATTGTGCTAACAGAAAAGGGGAACGGAGGGAGGTGGCCGGAAAAGTAAATCAACCCGGCGGATTATTTGTAGCGACATTTTTTGAGTCAATCAGCACACGGATTTCTCTTCATGTGCCTTAAACTGTGCAGTTTGTATTTTCGTTGTAGATAGGTTTCTTCAGACGTCCAGTAAAGTGACAATAATGGAGAACTAGCTGACGCACCCCGTCGTGAAGACCCTCTGTAAGGTGATTACACGTTTCAATTTCAAGTCGCCTCCTTTACACGCAATTGCACCCCCGAAACTGAGAGAAAGCATGAGAAATGGCTTAAATTTCAATGTGAAGCGCAGTACAGGCTCGATGGCTTCACATCTCCCATCAATCAAATAAAATTGCAGTAAAGCGATCTAAATATGACTCTGAAGTACTGGGAAAGATGATTATTTTGAGTGTGCCTCCCAGAGTCTGCTACGAGGCTGAAGTTGGCTTCTTATTCGCCAGCTTCTTATGCGTGTTTTTCGTTCCACCTTAAATGGTGCTGCTGTGATGTTATGTCGCCTTTCGCCTGTAGATGGCTCTCTTCGATCAGTACTTATCCGGCTGGAATACTGTAGACATCTTCACTGAACGGGAATATCCAAATAAATAGCGACTGTCCAAATTATATTTTTGTATGGAATATATTTCAGAAAATCGCAAACCAATTTTAAAAACTCACCACAACACGGACTTACACTGGGAAAAGGTGATTGCACTTTCTGCTTATTGCTACGGCCTTCCCCCCGATTATGAAAATGTCTCACAGTTCTGACACCGACGTGTGAAAGACAATGTAACAGACTATCAAAATCCTGAAGTACAAGAAATTTTAATGCACCAGTTTTTTAAATATGACCCTCTGATCCTGGCATGTCGGAATACATTTCGAAAAAGTATGGCACCAATTGCACGAATTGCAATGGCACAAATTGTTGAGAATATCACTGACCTTGCCGATATTTGCAGGGGATACGAATGTTTTGCACATGTTGAACTACAACACGTAAAAATTGAACTTCTTAGTCAATATCACCGGGAATTTCTAATAATGACGAACATCAGTAGCTTCAAGGAAACTTAGACTCGCACATGGGGTTTTATCTTCGAATGGAGGGTGGGAGAATTAATTTATACTCTCGTTGCTCATTAGCTAAACTATTTTAAAAATATGACACAGATTTGTTCGAGAAACTTGTAATCGCCTTAAAGAGAGTCTTCTTGAAGATGTGCACCAGCTAGCTCTCCACTGTCAATTGACAAGACTTTAGAAGAAACTGTTCTCATACAACCAACATACAAATTACACATCTTAAGGAACAAATCCGTGTACTAAATAACATAAAACTGTCGCTGCAAATAATCACCAAGCTATTTTATGTGTCTGACCACCTCTTTGCTACTTTGCAGCGAGCACAAATCTTTCTGTTTCTTCATCGCTATTTTACTGTCTCTTTCCCCCATGTGGAGATGGATCCACAGCTGAAACTTTAGGTCAGTTCCTGTTACTCTGTCCGATTGAAAGCGCTGTATTAAAGGCACCCATCTCTGCAGGAAAGTTATTGCTGCTCTCAACATAATATACTGCAGCCAAATGTGATAGCGATACTGTCACTGCCTGTGGGCCACGTGTTCCTGCTGTCAACCTATTATGTCGTGTTCATCCACACCCAGAAACATTACTGCTGTAGCACAAGAGTTATATAATGTAGGCACAGTCCATAGAGCATGAATCTCTTAATCTCAGAACTGTGGGTTCAGCCCCCACATTAGGTCCCTCTGTGTCAATTTGATCCCCCCAATCCTCCTAGCATGACCTGATGGCGTAACAGTGATACCCAGTACCCAGCGTAATTCGGCTTTCTTTCCACTTGATTCAGATTTTGATCTGAAATCATTGGCCGAACAAGAGTTTGTCTAAATCGAGGGAGATCTGTTCACAAGCAAGTATTAAACACTTCAGCATTTTCTGTTCGAATACCACATTTTGTCAAAACACTGCCGCTTCTTAAGCTAATAAGTAACGGTTTTTGAGCATACATTGTATTGTTAATGCTTATATTAAAAAAGCATAAATTCATATAGTGGAATTTGGACTGAACATAGTAGTCCAGCCCCTTAACAACATTACATACCCACTGATTAAAGCTTAAAACTACAGCAGCAGGAGTAACAATAATGACAACAACATGTTTGGAGTTCGGCATTTCATTTATTCTGCAGAAACATCGTATCGGAATGAACTGCCCGAGATAAAAGAGTAATTGCGGCTTCAGATAGTTTTTACAGAGCATTACGTTGTTCTGTTCATGCCGACTACACGCTTTAGATTTGTCATTTACTGCAAGCGTTGCTTTTCCAGGTTTTTCTGAAATTCCTCGCATTTGAGCCAGCACTAAAATATTTAATTCCCGTCGCTGAATACATCGTGGAACCGGTATTTGCAACGGAATGCTGTCACACATGAAGCCTTTTTGTTATTCGGTTCTGAAGTTTGAAAATGAAAATAAAACGGGGGTCACCTCATAGGCTTGAAAGAAGTCCAAGCAGCATAAAAACCCACGAATTCTCACAAAGGCTGCACCTTTCTTCTGCTGCTTTTATAAATCTGCCTTAAACATTTGAATGCATACCTTACTGCTGCTAATCACATTCACGTGTTTACGAAGCTTTTTTCTGTCCGTTATGTTTTTGCTAAGCAGTTTCTCCGTTTTCCTCGTACTGTGATTGTCAGTGAGCACAACAAGACTGAAACAGTGTAAAGGCAGATAAAAAAAGATAGGGTAAAACGCCTGACTGTCAGAAGTGGGATTTGAACCCGTGCCTCTATTTGGAGAGTGAAACACAAAGCTTAAAAGACACGAAGCTGTGAATTTGCTGTTTTAAACCGCTCGACTATCCTGAAAAAATGTGTGCTGATTGAACCAGTCGCATCCGATTTTCCATAACTTTAGGACGATTGAGACGACTGGACGAACACAATTTGTGGCGTTTAGCATGACATGGAAAACGGTACCGGAGCATTCGGGTCCGGACTACCACTCAGAGACAGTTTTTACCCCCGCACTATCAAACTATTAAACTCCCAGCCTATCTCACACTCACCTCACCTCTCACCTATTATCTGAACCTCACAGTGCCTTCTTTCTTACCAAAAACCCAAACACACATTGAAAATCTACCTCTACCATACATGTCAAAAGCTCACTCCCCATCATTTCTATCCCTTTATTTCATTCTTTTGATGCATGTTTTTGCACATAACCTGTTACCTTTTTGTTGTTTTGCACACTGCCTGTTGTTGTTTTTTGCACATGGTTGTTGTCTCTTTCTTTTGTTATACAATTGTATTGTTGTTGTGTTTTTTTCTTTGTACTACTTATGTCAGAGAGCTAGCTAAATAGCATTTCGTTATACCATATACCTGTGTATGAGTATAATGACAATAAACTTGGACTTGAACTTGAACTTGACATAGTCTTGCAGGCAGTATATTATTTTATCGCTTACTCGTTTAAAAAAACATGGTCTTCTTGTTCCTAAGTCAGATTTTTAGTGCTTTCGAACGTTACTTCCAACCTTGACTGACAGCTCACCCGATCTGTTTGTGATCAGATCATGGAGTGGGGGGTTGTACCAAGTGCACGTTCCTTCCCACTGCTGAGGCGATCATTCGGAAGATGGGTGTGAAGAGAGACAAGCTTTGTCGACTAAAAAACAAGGCAGGATATGCAAGAATACTAATCACTGGCGACAGTTATGTTCTCTTACTATTGAGACTCCTACATTGCGAGTTTTTTGAATACTTTGAAACTAAAGGAAAGGGGAGACACATGAAACAGCCACTTGGCCACTGCGCCTTAAAGTAAACATGGAAATAACGTTGTTCAAATTATTTTTTTCTGAATCTGATTTACATCGCCTGGAGGCAGCAACAACAATAAAAGGGATACTTAACAAGGAGATACGCTGTAGCAGTGCGACTCCAACAGATGCTCCTGAAGAGACTGGAGGTTTAAGCCAGCTCCTTAGAGCCCTCGGCCGCGTTACTCTCAACAGCGGCTCTTCAGCTCTTGTGTTTGACCTAGTGGTTTTATAACGCGTGGAAACGACCACAACTTCGTTTTCTGAGATGCTTGAGATGTGGTAAAATCTCGACATCTCTGGCTTTAGTTCTTCTGTAGAGCAGGCTTTCACACCTCTGCTTATAGTGCCCTTGAAGTCATTTTATTTTGACAGGAAGACGCATTCCCTAACGATCTCTCCTGTTTTAGAAATGCTTCATAAGGCGTGTTTGATTCAGGACAAACAATATACTAATTGTACAATGCAGATTTATGCGGCATTCGTACTGGATTTGAGTGGGATTCTGAAATACTTCTTGCAAAGGTATTCAGACTTTCTTGAACCTATAATAAAAACACAGACCTGAAACTCCCTAGCTTCCAATCTCTGATGTTGCTGTCCTTAAACTCGGACGTGATGTTCTGCAGACGTGTGCATAATGTCCTGTTTTCTTACAGTGTAGACATCTTGCTGTTCATGCTCCGGATTTATCTGCTTTGTGCATTGTAAGTCCGCACCTGTAACATGTAATGTCAGCCGTCCCCTGTTCTTCTATATCTCTTGCATGACTGCGTCCTGCTGTTGGGCTTTTGTTTGTAAAGTTTGAGCGAGCGCCCCGTTCAGTGTCACTTTGTCACTGTGGTCAGAAAGCATTCTTGATTCTGCTTGAGCTGCTTCATGAATTCTAGCGACCGTAAGAGCTCTTTCTAATGTCAGCACTTCCTCCTGCAGCAATTTATAGTCTCTTACAGTATGTGCACATTTTTCCACAAGTTGATCTCTTAACATGTCAGTTTCCAATACTCCAAAGTCACAAGATTTAGCCAGTTCTCTTAGTGCAGTCACAAAAGCATCAACAGATTCGTCCTGAGACTAAGTTCTCTGCCTAAATGTATGCCGTTCCAAAACCACTTTTCTCCGCGGTGTAAAGTAAGCGTCTAAGGCAGCTACAGTCTGTTCATATGTACCTCCTGAAATCTACCACCAGTTCCTTTGTTTCAAAGACAAAGGAACTGGTGGTAGATTTCAGGAGGAAAAAGGTCAAACCTACTCCTGTCTACATCCATGGGAGTGGCGTGGAGATGGTGGACTCGTTCAAGTACCTGGGAGTGCACATCGACGATAGACTGGAATGGTCTAAGAACATCGAGGCCATCTATAAGAACGGACAGAGCCGACTTTACTTCTTGAGGAGGCTCAGGTCCTTCAATGTGTGTAGTAAGATGCTGCACATGTTTTATCAGTCGGTGGTAGCGAGTGCCATTTTCTACGCAGTGGTGTGCTGGGGCTCTGGGATTAGAGCAGTAGATTCCAAAAGGCTGAACAAGCTCATCAGGAGAACGAGCTCTGTCATTGGGTCTGACCTGGACCCCTTGGAGGTAGTGGCTGAGAGGAGAATGATGTCCAAACTAGAGGCCATCATGGACAACTTCTCCCATCCCCTCTATGACAGGCTTGCAGGAATGAAGAGCACGTTCAGCAATAGACTGATTCATCCACGGTGCGACAGGGAGCGCTACAGGAGGTCATTCTTGCCGTCTGCCATAAGACTGTACAACGCATCAACCGTGCGTCTTGGCAGAGGCAACAGCGACAGTGACCTGTTTCTGGACTAAACGCATATACACATCTACTGCTACATCTGTTCTCTTTCTTTTTCTTTTTCCCGTTTACAACCACTTTTGTGCAATATATGCCAGGGACCTGTGCAATACATTTATATTTATATTTATATCTATGGTTACATCTATATTTATATTCATACATGTAATACGATTTTCTGTGTACTGTTCTGTTCTAGTTTCCTCTTGTGTGTCCGGACTGTGAGTAACTCTTGTATTGTATTGTATTTTATGTATTGTACTATTAGTATATAATTCGTTACACTGTGGCTGTGTTGTGTGTGTTAAGCTGCTGTTGCACTGCAATTTCTCTCACGGGATCAATAAAGTATCTATCTATCTACCTTTTTCTCCAGGGAGGTTGGCGAAAATCCGCTGCACGGGAGCCCCGATACAGTGCAGTAATGTAGCACGTCTCACGGCATCCGGAGCTTCTGTAGATCCACTGGCTATTTAATAAAATCTGTACGACTCCATCCATATCTTGTGTTCTGTATACAAATACTCCGCGGTTCAGTAGAAGCGGTGGAAAAAGCTGAGCATAAGCAAAGCTTCTCGGCGCGGCTGCCATATCTTCCATGGTGCAAGCTAAACGAAAAGTCGAAAATTCAGAAGTTCGTTTCTACCAGCAAGAGAACTAAAATCTGCACTGCACCCGGTTTGAGACCGGGGTAAAGTTAGCTCGAAGTTCGAAAACGATTTTGGCACGCCTGTAGCGCTTTCACGAAACCGAGTTGCGAGAATGCTTGTTTTGTGTATAAAATACATTGTGGATGCTTTCTCAGCCTTTACTTTGTCGTTTTTATGACATTTTTTTGACCAAGCACGAATATTCTTTTGTCCATATCTTCGCGATGGAAGCACAGAACGCCGTCAAACCAAATGCATTTTAAAGACCACGACTTGTGGATATTTCCACACCCTTTACATCAAACTATCAGTGAGCTAATTATCTTTTTTTTAAACCTCCGGTTTTTCATCGATGCGTAATTACGCACGAACTGGAACCCGGGGGACCACTGTGTGCACACGTTCACAACGCGAGAAATACTGTTCAATACGGCTTCATGCGAAAAACCCGTATATGACCATAGGAAGCAGAACAGCGCAGTCTCCCATTACCCAGACTGTAAGCACGGGAATAAAGCTTTGTTTGATTTCTGAAACCCTTCCTTTACGCCCTGTTTTCATTCAGGTAAGGGTCAACTATATTGAAAATACTACTGACAGCAGGAAGATTAAAATATTCTTTACCCAGCAGCTTATTAAAAACAGCTCCCATGATGTTTCAAACCGATTTTTTACACAGAACACTGACACAGCTTTGCATTCTGAATCTCTTTTTCTCATGCTTTTATTTAATATGGCACAATGCACTGGGATAGGGGTATTCTGTTCACAAACCAATAGCATTTAAACCACAGCACCCACAATGCTGCAAGTGTTTTGCACACTATGCAGGTCCTCTGACTTTTCCCAGCTTTGTTTTGGGTTGTGGAACCTTTCTTTATATTTTTTAGGGTTTTCTGAAGATAACACTACAGGTAATACACTGGGATCGGTGGGTCGTCTTCATGGCTCAATAGCATTTCAAATACAACAGCCACACTGCTGAAACCAAGTGTTTAACACACCAGACAGCCCCCAGAACCTTATACAACCTTGCTGTGGTTGTGGCCCCTTTCTTTATTTTTATTATGAGTTTTTCAATATGGCACCATTAGACAGGCGGTACATGGGGATAGGGGGGCGCTATTCACGAGTCAATAGCTCTTCAAGCACAACAGCCACAGTGCTGCAACCAGGTGTTTTACACACCAGACAGCTCCCCTAACCTTATACAACCTCGCTTTGAGTTGTTTAACATTTCTTTCAAATCACTTGGGTTCATCAATCATTTGATCATTTTTCAGCGTGGAATAAACCTATTACTTGTTCCTTGGAGATTACCATCTGCTGATAAGATATGATCGCTATATTGACCATATACAATTTCTTGCATAAGGAATTCATATTTTGCATACACCGATCCCCCCGGAGTCCCAAGTGATTCTGGTTTTGGAAAGCTAAAGGACAATGAGCTTTACGATACCAGGGGGACAGTGGGTGGTCAAGTCTCCCCTAAACAATGGATCTTGTCAGATTATGATGTCAGTGCATTTAATAATGTTGTTGAACTCTCTTTAGCCCAAATACAGAGGAGCCCAGACCCAGAATGTTACACATACTGACAGAGAGTGATCTCATTATGTGTGTTTGGATTTTAACAACTATTTTTATTGTTTGCTAGAACCAAAACAATCTATGTTAGACATTTTCATCTTCAGCCAAAAATACAAACCTGTGTACGTAGTGTGGTGTAGGTTCTTGTCCCATCCTGCTCTTGGTCCAGGTTGGAGGGTTGCACCGATTCTGAGTCTTGTTAGCTGGTATGGATGGGTTTGTGGGTGTTGATACCAGAGTGGTCCAGGAGGGGGATTCAGATGTCACGGGGGCATTCTTGTTTTTCTATGAGTTCAGGTTGATTCTGTTGGTTCTGTCATGAATCTCCCTCACGCAGGCAAGCGCTCCTGCATTCCCTCGAGCTCTCCCCATACCAAACGTGCACATGTCAATCAGTCCTCTACTTAAACCCTCATCTGTCTCCCGGTCATTGCTCACGGTTGAGATTCTCTCCCGGAGCTTACCTACTAACTGCGCCTTTGCCTTACTATGACTTCTCACCTGGACTTCGACCCCGCTTTTCCGAAAACCGCTTTAGCCACTCGATTTTGAACCTTCGCCTGTTTTACGCTTTCTCGGATCCTGACCCCAGCCTGTCTCTTCGTTTACGCCTCTGCCTACCGACGCAACTTCTACGCCTTCCCGGACTCCGACCCCTGCCAGTCCCTCGACTACGCCTTCGCCTGTCGATTCTGTGCCTACGCCTGTACTACGCCTTCCCGGACTCGGGCCCCTGCCTGTTTACTCTGACTACGCCTGCGTCTTGCGCCAACCCTACAAAGGGCACGCATTGGATCCCTATCCTCAGCAGTCAGCCCCTGCGTGACAGGTTCTGAGTGTCTTGGTTACATCTGTTTGTGTGTATAGATGAAAAAGCTATTGAAGAGCACCCCCACAACCCCCACCCGTCTCGGTGGAAGTTGCCATGTTCAAAAAATCCTAAAAAGATAATTAAAGTTGCACACAACAAAGCATGACTGTGAAAGGTCAGGAGGCCTGCCTAGTGAGCACAACACTTGATTACAGTCAAAAAAAACATTAAAAAATAAAGAAATGTTCCACAACTCAAAGCAAGGTTGTATAAGGTTAGGGGAAATGTCTGGTGTAAAACACCTGGTTGCAGCACTGTGGCTGTTGTGCTTGAAGAGCTATTGACTCATGAATAGCACCCCCCAATCCCCATGTACCGCCTTTCTAATGGTGCCATATTGAAAAACTAAAATTCTTATTAAAAAAATAAATAAAGGGGCCACAACCACAGAAAGGTTGTATAAGGTTAGGGGACCTGTGTGGTGTGTAAAACACTTGGTTTCAGCAGTGTGGTTGTTGTATTTGAAATGCTATTGAGCCATGAAGACTACCCACCTATCGCACTGTTACCTGTAGTGTTATCTTCAGAAAATCATAAAAAAATAAAGAAAGGGGCCACAGCCACAGCAAGGTTGTATGAGGTTCTGGGGCCTGTTTGGTGTGTAAAACACTTGGTTTCAGCAGTGTGGGTTTTGTATTTGAAATGCTATTGAGCCATGAAGACGACCCACCTGTCCCAGTGTATGACCTGTAGTGTTATCTTCAGAAACTCATTACAAAATAAAGAAAGGAGCCACAGCCACAGTAAGGTTGTACGAGGTTCTGGGGCCTGTCTGGTGTGTAAAACACTTGGTTTCAGCAGTGTGGGTGCTGTATTTGAAATGCTATTGAGCCATGAAGACGACCCACCTATCCCAGTGTATTACCTGTAGTGTTATCTTCAGAAAATCATAAAAAATTAAAGAAAGGGGCCACAACCACAGCAAGGTTATATAAAGTTAGGGGCCCTGTCTGGTGTGTAAAACACTTGGTTTCAACAGTGTGGGTGCTGTATTTGAAATGCTATTGAGCCATGAAGATGACCCACCTATCCCAGTGTATTACCTGTAGTGTTATCTTCAGAAAATCCTAAAAAATATAAAGAAAGGTTCCACAACCCAAAACAAAGCTGGGAAAAGTCAGAGGACCTGCTTAGTGTGCAAAACACTTGCTGCATTGTGGGTGCTGTGGTTTAAATGCTATTGGTTTGTGAACAGAATACCCCTATCCCAGTGCATTGTGCCATATTAAATAAAAGCATGAGAAAAAGAGATTCAGAATGCAAAGCTGTGTCAGTGTTCTGTGTAAAAAATCGGTTTGAACATCATGGGAGCTGTTTTTAATAAGCTGCTGAGAAAAGAATATTTTAATCTTCCTGCTGTCAGTAGTATTGTGAATATAGTTGACTCTTACCTGAATGAAAACAGGGCGTAAAGCAAGGGTTTCAGAAATCAAACAAAGCTTTATTCCTGTGCTTACAGTCTGGGTAATGGGAGACTGCGCTATTCTGCTTCCTATGGTCATATACGGGTTTTTCGCATGAAGCCGTATTGAACAGTATTTCTCGCGTTGTGAACGTGTGCACACAGCGGTCCCCCGGGTTCCAGTTCGTGCGTAATTACGCATCGATGAAAAACCGGAGGTTTAAAAAAAGATAATTAGCTCACTGATAGTTTGATGTAAAGGCTGTGGAAATATCCACAAGTCGTGGTCTTTAAAATGCATTTGGTTTGACGGCGTTCTGTGCTTCCATTGCGAAGATATGGACAAAAGAATATTCGTGCATAGTCAAAAAAATGTCATAAAATCGAAAAAGTAAAGGCTGAGAAAACATCCACAATGTATTTTATACACAAAACAAGCATTCTCGCAACTCTAAGAGGTTTCGTGAAAGCGCTACAGGCGTGCCAAAATCGTTTTCGAACTTCGAGCTAACTTCCCAGTGGGCAAAAGACATATAATATACGTCTATTAAACGTATACCTTAGACGTCTAAATGTGGTCTACAATTCGTCTAGAATGAAATTCTAATATACGTCTAAAGTTATACGTCAATTATACGTCTATGCTTAGACGTTCATTATACATAAATGGTTGGAGTTCTATTATACGGATAAATTTAGAGGACTATTATACATATATGGTTGGAGTTCCGGATAACTTTAGAGGTCTATTATACGGATAACTTTAGAGGACTATTATACGTATATGGTTAGAGGTCTATTATACGTATAACTTTAGAGGTCTATTATACGTATATGGTTAGAGGTCTATTATACGTATAACTTTAGACGTCTATTATACGTATATGGTTAGAGGTCTATTATACGTATAACTTTAGACGTCTATTATACATATATGGTTAGAGGTCTATTATACGTATAACTTTAGACGTCTATTATACGTATATGGTTAGAGGTCTATTATACGGATAACATTAGAGGTCTATTATACATCAAAGATAGATTTTATAGGTGTAGAAACAAGTAAACCAAGCCAATGATTAGGTTTAGAAATTTATTCTGAAAATACACATTCACACTTGAAACATACGTATTTCAAATTATACATTGTATACAATCAATCAACAATCAACATATGGGCAATAATCATAAAAAACACAACTAGTCTTAAACTTCAGCTACAAATTCTGGTAACATGGCAATATACAGTATAGTAATGACAAACACAAAACTAATTACATTAACACACTAACTCAAAACCACATTTTGATTCAAATATACATTTTAAAATGTACAACTTCTATATTTCCAAGAAAAAAAATATTACAATGGAAGTTAAGACGATTTTTGTCCACTATTTGCAAACCCTGTCTAATTGTCCTAACAGTTAGAACCAAAAACCTATTATTTTCAGAGTCCAGATCTCCTGGCCCCCTGCCTTGCATATGCATTCTTCAAGTAACACATTGCGTGCTCCTTTATTTCTTTTTCTGTTGATGTAGGGTGGGACTTCAGCACCGCAGCTAGGAGAAAATTATATAATATTACTTCCCAAATAAATGATGATTAATATCTTCTTTAGTATAATCTAAAAAATGAACGGTTTACTAAGCTCAAAGCTGAAATAAATGTATAAAATTTGGCTTGCATCATAGCAGTTGAGCAATAAAGTCTGTCCTAATTAAAGAGTACCCAAAGTTTGAAAGTACAACATAGAATAAGAATAAGAGAAACGGGAAAACGATTTTGTGTCATCTTCCCCATTCACACTATTTTATGTGCCATTTTTTTGCTTATCACGTACTATTTTAATCAAAATAATATTAAGAAAGATCTGTATGTATTCAGATAGTATTATTATTGTTCACACTTACTCGTCAAAAGAGGATTGCTGAAATATTTGCAGATATACTTCTACGTTTGAAAAACGTGTCCAAAATGGTGACCAACGAATACTAGCAATGCATTGTGGTATATAACCGGAAAATATGCTGGGTTCGATATTTTCTCAACATATGCGTTTATTAATGTTGTCGATATTATGGTTGAAATTTAACATTGATAATACATCGCGGCTATGTGCCCCCTGCTATGAGCTGATGTGCAATTTTAACGCATGCAGTTAGTAAGGATCGGTCACTGTTGTATGGTATTATATATAATGACATTATGGAATAGGATGGGGACAGGCCTGGCATCACGGGGGGAGGGGGGAATGTCGCCCCTTCAGTTTTGGACAAAAAGATTTACCTAACTTAATTTGCGCCCTAAAAAAATAGTTGTACTTTGTCAATGGTCAGACAACACTAAATGACACGAACAGTCACTCAGTCTGTTTGATGGGCAGGAGGGCTATCCGTCCAGGAACTGCACATATCAGTGTCGTTATTGAGTGTCAACATTACGATCCTGTTTGCTCAGGTGGACCGATTCCTTGCAGTAGTTTATCATTACACTTAAAATCGTTATATAACTAGGACTAGTTATAGCAGTCTGTGCTTTCTGTTGGTTTTACAACATTTTTTTTCTTAACGATTCAGAACGTCCATGTAGCTGCAAAAATGAACGCTTATGGTACTTTTCGCTCCAGGCAATACAAACCGTGAGAATGACGAAAAATGTGAAACTGAACTTCATCGCAAATACCAGATTGCTAGTCGTTATCTTCTATCGTGAAGCACTAATCAATGGCATAGCTGCGAGATTTAATTTGGGTAGCTGCACCGTACAGCTCCGTTTCAACCGAAATATCACTCCCCCCTCAGAATTTCAGACGCCCCCCTACAGCTTTTTCCCCGGGCACCGCGCGCTGATGGGGGACGGGGTGTCCAGGAAATGGTATCAACTTTTGTCAAGAAAATAAAAATAGAAACTCTATAGGCACTCAAACATTTTACTGTTTTTTTTTTCAGGCAGGTGGCAAGACCCCCTCAGCAAAACCCTTGTATGCCAAGCTGTGGGCATTGATTCGTCGAATATACGAATTTACGGCGAAATTACGTCTATACGTATATATACATCGCTTCGACATATAATCAACTTCGAATTGCAACCGTAAAATCGACGACATGAATAAACGCATATATAACGTCGAAAACACATCTAACACAGTGCCACAGTGAATCAATGCCCACTGGGTTTACCCCGGTCTCTCCAACTTCTCCAGACCTTGCTGGTTGAGCAATTGCTCCGATAAATTAGGTCACGTATCATGTTAAATCATTTCTTCTCAACAGAACATTTCCTGGTGCACGTTTTCTCTATGAAAAAAAAGACATTTTTCCCTTGCACGATTTCTCGTTTTTTATCAAAGCGTACAGAAATAAAAAAGAAGAAGAAATAGTGTCGCAAAAGAACTCTGTCGCCCTTGGGAGATGTCAAACGCATTGGACATGAAAATGCCAGATAAAAGCCAGTTCTCTTCGTTTCTCAGTGTCGGGGCTGCTATGTAAAAGAGGCAATTTGCTCTGAGCGCAGGTTCAGCGCTTACTGAACGCAGATGTCTTAGAGCGGTGTGTCCAAGCGGTTGTAAAAGGTGATTGTTGTCCTGTCACCGTAGCCTAGTTGGTTAAAACGCTTCTCTATCAAACAAAAGAACGGAGGTTCAAATCCCAGCCGTGTCTTTCTTCCTATCTTGTAGTACAGAACGTATCATTTCGGGCAATCACAAAGGGCTTAATTTCGTTAAATGCAGGTGTTCATTTCCTTTCTGGAAAACTTGTTTTTGATTAAATTCACACAGATTGCGAAAAATGAATTTCAATTCTTGGTTATCAGTGCAGAAGAAATATTACCGGCTGGCAAAATAAACGGTAAGAGATTTTTTTTTTTTAACCGAAAACTTGTGATTCGAGAGAAGGACTTGCCAGTCAGTGTCTGTGGTGCAATTGGTTAGCGCGTTCGGCTATTAACTGAAGAGTTTGTAGTTCAAGTCCACCCAGGGACGGGGTTCTTTTGCGATCTAAACGTTGTCTTCAGTCGATTGGATTTCTCAGCGAAACCATAACCATTTTAATATTTGCAGGAAATGCGAGTGTTTAACACGTGTCAGGGTCACCGGGAAATGTCCAATAATGCCCAACATTGCAACTCCCTAGAAAACCATATTCACCCAAGAAAAAGTATCGTTGAATCTTCATTTATACTCCAGTTGAATCTGAAATATTTTAAAAATAAAATGCAGGTTTGTTTGAGAACTTGACAAGCATTGTTACGATAGCACTGTGCAGTTGGATATTGATATTTTGACATATTTACCTTAATTTTAAACATAAATACTATACCGTCTATTGTAATTTTAAAATATGTTAGCTGAGGAGGCAAAGGGGTGAAAGGGAAAGGTCAGAGGGTATAGTAAAAGCAAGGTTAGGATTGGTGGAGGTGGTAGGGGTGTTGATGGTTTTTCTCTGTAGAGGATGACTGAGTTTTTTATCCTTCTCTGAAGTGAGAAATTGGAAGAGTTGGGAGTTGAGGGATCTGATGAGGTTAGTTATAAAAGGAAGTTGATGTGGAGCTGTTAGCCGTAAAACTTCCTAACTTCTTTGATGTTGTCATCAAAGATAAACTGCAGTAAGCAAAGATAAAGAAAATTATCTTTGCTTACTGCCCTGTCTTTCTCACACCTGAAGAAACACGTTATGTTTCCTTTCTTCTCTTTTCAGCATGGAATAATCCTTTACTTTTTCCTTTGCAGCCTACGCATGTTGACACAGCTACCCACCTGATAAAATTCCTATAATCACAACTATGAATGTCCACTGTGGGTATTTTTTCCATTATTATTTATTTTGGCATTGAAGCATATTTTATGTAATACCGAAGTGTCATAATCACTGAAAAACATATTTTTCATTTAGAAAGAATTAAAAAAAATATAAATCACTATGAATTACATTTAGCCTGTTCTGATCTAGGTTTTCTATATACTTTAACATGCCATGTTCAGAATGTCACAACGCAGAAATGCAACAGTGAAGTTTTGTAATTACAAATGTTCGTGATGAGTAATTTTGTCTCTCTTACCTTAGTGTCAGAATACTAAGATGTTTTGGTAACAAGGAAGGAGGGAAAAAGTAATTCAGCAGAAGAGGTGCTATTTTGTTGACTAAAATCCTCGCATGCCATGTTTAGAGGGTCATATTAAAAAAATGGTACAGTAAATTTTCTTATACTTCATGATTTTCATAATTTGTTACATTGTGTCTCACACCTTTGTGTCACAATTCTGAGATGTTTTTTTTTTCTAGACAGGGGCCATCGCAACACAACAGAAAGAGCAATTAGCTTTTCCCTATGAATTCTCTCATGCCATATTCAGAGGATCATATTTTAAAAATGGTACAGCAACATTTCCTGAAGTTCAGGATTTTTTAGAGTCTGTTACATTGTGTCTCAGTGGCAGAATTGTTAGACAATTTATAATCAGGAGGGAGGATCATAGCAATAAGCAGAAAGTGTCATCACCCTTTGCTCATCCTCCGTTAACCATATATTCTCATATGCCATGTTCTAAATGTCCCATTGTAAACTGCTATAATAATATTTCTTGCAAAATGCAAGATTTTGAGACTTTGAGAATTCACGTTTTGCCTTTGTCTTATTTACTTGTTGTCTGACATGCCAGTTTGTGTTATTGTGAGTTTTGAAAATTGGTTTTCGATTTTCTGAAATGTGTTTCATACAAAAATGCAATTTGGATAATCATTACTTACATATTACCCTTTACTGAGGATATGTGCAGTAATCCACTCGGATTAGTATTTTTAAAAATTACTATAGAGAGCCATCTACAGGCGAAAGGCGGCATAACACCACAGCAGTAGCATTTAAGGTGGAACAAAAAACGCGAATAAGAAGCTGGCGAATAAGCAGCCAACTTCAGCCTCGTTAATGCAATAGGATTGGGTGAGGTAGAAAAATATTTCTTCCTCTGAATCCTAACATTTTTGTAGGTGTTCTAGGACTTCTCGCCTCAGATAAAGCTGCCAATACATCACTTATTTCTACTCCATCAATATCAGCAGTGTTATCAGTACTGAGCCCTAAGTGTAGGTCCTGTTATCATATAAAAACTTGAACGTATCGACTGCATTCACCTGATAAAATCTGATAAAATTGAAAAATACATCGGAAACAAATTTGCGTGTTTTTTTCCAGATCCAGAATAGCATCATCATGAGACTCAAAACAGACCTGTTTTTAATTCTTTCCAGGAGGAAAGATTATTCAGATGCAAGCATGGGTCCAAAATCAATGTACTCACCTTTCGCTGTTGCTTCTTCAAATCCTTCAACTGAACGTCGATATTGAGGGATGATATCATACAAATTTTGGTTTTGTTTTAAAGCAAATTTTATTACAATATGAGCCTCTATTATAGTTGTCTTTGATGTTTCGCAAGGTATAATAGACCCCCTTGTGCCCTCTGCTAAAATATTATAAAATACAACAATCTTTATATACAGTATATATAGAACAGCATTTATGGTTACATGTATATTAAAATTAAGATAAATATACACAAATATTAAAATAGAAATGTACAGTCCTAACATAATCATGCTGTCCAACTGTCTTTTTTGCTTTTCAAGTTGTCCAACAAATCTGTGTTGTAATTTTAAATATTTTAACTAAGGGTGCAACGAGAGTATAAATGAATTCTCCCGGCAGCCATTTGAAGGTCAAAGTCCATGGCTGAATATGATTTCCTTGAATGTTGGTCATTATTGGCCATTCCCAGTTTTAATGACTAATGTACTCAATTGTTTACTTGTTGTAGTTCGACGCACAAAATAACTGCATTTCCTGCAAATATCAAGTGGGTTAAGGTTTTACTAAGAAATCCAATTAAGTAGAATAATGAGAAATGGGCTTGAGCCACTAACCTTTCAATTAACAGCTCCCAGAGACTCACATGCAACCCTTTTCTCCATTTGCAAGCTTTTGGTAAAAAAAAGACTTTATTCTTGCCGGCCTGTGATATTTGTTTTGCACTGATAAGCAAGATCTGTGTTTCATCTTTCGCAAGCTGTATGAATTTCATGAAAAGCAAGTTGTTCTAGAAAGAAAATGAAAACTTGCATTTAACAAAATCAAGCCACACGTGATCATCCATAGTGATACATTCTATAAGACAAGACAGGAAGAGAGGCACCACTGGGATTTGAACTCAAGATCTCCTGTTTTAATAGGAAAACGCATTAACCAAATCAGCCAAAGTGGTATCAGAGTATTAACATCATGTCTGATGTCAGTGATTGCAGCTGACTATCGCTGGAGGACAGTTCACTGTGAACAAGTCAGCCTGCATAATGAGGGGAAGAGACCGGCCTCTGTGATGCACTATAGAGTTACACTAACCTTCTGCCCTACTGTTCTCTGCTGCATTCTACCCTAGCAGATAAATATTGGTTTCCATGCGTGTAAGGTTTCTTTTTTTTGTCAAATATTTTCAAGCATATTTTTGCTGTTGAAAATAAGTGGTTTGTGGTTTTGAGTTTTGTGTTCCTCTTCCCTTAGTGTCACCCAAAGTGATACATTGTGCTTCGGCAAGGCTATAGTGTTTAGAGGAGTTCAGTTGAATTAGTTTGCATAGATAAATTATTTATTTTCCTTTTAATCCTTTAAAGCATATTACATTGTCAATACATTGTATCTTTCTTCCTACTAATTGTCATCATTTTTTTTTCTGGCTTGATCTCGTAATCAGATATTTCAGAATCTTCCTTAAAATCTAATAAAAGAAGTGGGACACATTCATGCACACTAAAAAATACGAAAGGGTAGCAGGACACAGTAACTACCAAACATCTTGTAGATTATGAATGTTCCTAAAATATTTCAGTACTTTAGAGGGTTCTGCCATTTTAGATGTTGTACTGTGCCTGTCTGATTTATCAAACGTCTCATTTAAATCTCCCGTCATTTCTATATCAGTCTGAAGGCCTTGCAGTAAAGATTGCAATTCATCCCAAAATGCCGTTTCCCACTGTTGATACGTACAAAGAAATTAATGTACATTTTCCCCCCAAATTAACCAATTTAAAAATCAAATGCATCCCTCCTCATCTGCAGTTGGAGAGAATAATGTCAGGATAAATACAGGTTTAAAAGTCAGGAGCATTGATAGTCTTATTTAAAAATTTTGCTAAAATGCTCACAATATATTAAAAAAGTTCTATAAAATGCAAAAATCATTAAAACATTTTAAAACAAGGTAAAAAGAAATGATACACAGTTATAAAGGTCAGGAATTATCAATTTGAAGTTACAATCCACTTACAATATGCCAAAAATGGCAAGAATATGTAAAACAGGTGTATATATATATATATTTTAAATAAAACAAGTTAAAAATAAATACTAAATACTTTTAAAATTCAGGAATGTGTTTGGTCAGATGCTTACGATGAGTGTTGTTGGTGTTTCGTGTGATTTAGCGAATTGAAAAAAGATTCCATTTAAAAACGGCAATAGCTCGTATGAAAAATATAGTTCGTAAGTATCTTTGTTGTAACAGCTGCACCAGAACTAGTGTATTCATATTCAGCAGAAAAGTACCTGAACTTGACTGGTTCATATTCAGTTATGTGCGTTGGGAACAAAAGGGAGACTTACATGGATTTTATTAGGTTTTAGGAATCAGAAAATGTATTTTTACACGTTTATGCCTACGAGCAGAAATAACTTCCTGCTTTCAGTGCTTTTATTGTTTCTGCTTGTAACCTCGAACAGAGAAACCCAGTACTGACTCACAGAAACGCCCTGGAGTTTCTGTGTTTTCTGGGATTTAAGAGGGATGTATGAAGACAGTAAAGGTGAGTTTGTTGTTTTTTTCCCCCCGCTGAAGAGTATGAAGGCGGTTTGACGAGTCTGGAGGGAGGAGACGCGCATTCCGCACAGGGAGCGCAGAGCAATGAGTTTCACCTGCAGCTCGCCGAGTCCTGTCCTATATAACCGCTGAGCCCGGACACACAGAGTCTCCAGCCAGTGTTGGAGACGCACTATGTCAATAGTTTTTTTTAAAGAAGAAGTCGGTGTTCTTTCGCTATTATTAGTATTATAATTGTTATTATTTTTATTATTATTGAATTATTTGACTTAGTGGTTACTGTGCTAGACCGGCGCGAATACCTCTTCTATTTCTTTTCTCTGTTCAAACACTGCTGGGCAAAGCTTAAATTAAAACCCTTTTTCTGAAACATTGAGTGTGAGGGGTAACAGGTGGAGGTAGTCCGTATCGAGGTCACCGGGGGGTACTCCTGTCTCCCCAGGTGACACTTTTTATTTTTAAGATAAACGCGAGATAAACAACGTTTGTTTGAAACCGCTCCACAAATTTTCTCACATGCACGTATTCTCCAATATCACCACAACAAAACCATAAAGTTTGTTTCCACAGACATGACACTATTATGCAATAAACCAATAAATTAATGAACTAGCAGAATCCCAATAAAAACACCCGGCTACCTGGCCAGCCCAGCATGTCAATATCATACATTTTTACCAACAGAACCGCAAAAGCAAAAACCAGCATATATATATATATCCCATGTTTACCTTATTCTGGAGCATGATATATATCCAAAATAACCCAGACTAGTTTATCTCAAGAGCTAGAGACTAGTAAACGTTATTGATTACGTAGTACATGTTTGAAGAACGACCGCTAGAAATAAGGCATTTTGATTGGTAAAAACCGCTGTTATTTATTGTATTTTCAGCCCTTCAGAGCCCTTAGGGGGCGAGACTTCCTCTAAAAGCTTCAGGCTGCATTTGTAGCTGTCAATCATTGACTCAGAAGGGGTAATCAATCAGTTTTTTTATCAGTTTCTTATCAGTGCTCCTTTTATTCCACACCAGAAGGCAACTCTGAGGTTTTGTTTTCATTGCATAACAGCAGATAAAGGCTCTCTAGCAGTGTCTAAAGGTTTTTATAGCAATTGCAATGGTTTTTATTCTTATTTTCAATATTTTCATGATTTTGTATTAATTTATTAATGTCATTCCAGGTCCAGTCTTCACAAAACATGATGTAGAATATTTTCTAATTGATCAATTTGTCCCAGATTTTTATCCAAGCTAGTAGTTACCTAGAACAAAGTTTTAAAATCATTACCAGGCCCTTGACATGCATATAGTTGAAAACTCTGACCTCTGAAGACCAAAAAAACATGTTCACCAGCTGTTTTTTTTTCATATGTCTGTCTGCTGAGTGGACACATTAAGAAATTTGACTATTCACACTCAAAGCCAAGGGGGCTAGCTTCAATTTAAGACCTGAACCAGGCTCCTGCTATGTTCTGCTGCAGAGATATAACAAATGTTTAAGGGGGAGGAAATTCCAGGCAGACGTTGTCTAAATATTATGTTAAATGTTGTTAAGTGGTTAAAGCCCAAATGAAGGGCTGTTTTGGATGAAAGCAGTCGATTGGGTCTGATCGAGCTCGTTACTGACCTCACTCACACAAACTCCATACGCGGTGTTCGGGACTACGTGCGGTAAAGAGAAGAGTGCCCCCTTCTGATATATCAAGTATACACATAACTATGGAAGCCTGTCTCGCCAGGGAGTGAAAACAAAACGTGCTATGGTATCTCATATTTGCAACTTCAAAATTATCCCCATTTAACTGTCTGTCCTTCTCTTATTGTAAGGGATTTGGTTTCTAGGGCTTGTACCCCCGCCACTCCCACCCTAGTTCGTGCCTCACTGTATAGGCTCGAACCCAGGTCTTGCCCACTAAGCTAAAGACCTTCGAGTAAAAAGAATTGTACCAGAATTGTTTTGGATAGATTTGTGAAATGTTATTGTTAAATACATAACTCACCAGAGCTGTTTTTTAAACAGAATAAATAAAAAAAGCAATAGGGCTGGAGTTTATAGACTGTGATGCAAATATGAGAGTAGGAGAGGAGGGGACTAGTTCAGGAGTAAAACCGACCCTCCCCTGCCCAATTTCACAGCAGGCTCTGTTGTACCCCAATGTAAAATTCAGTATCTTGGAGTTCAGCTTTTGATCACTCAGCTGAGAGATGAGCCCTGGGAGTATGGGGCAAATACAGGAGATACACATGACTCGAGGGAGAGTTTTTATCCCTAAGGGATAACTTGTTTTACAATGGCAGACAATATAATGAAACAAAACCTCTGTTCTGCTGCTCCAGGCTGGTTCCACTGGGAACAAGTGGAGCTAGGAGCTCATGAACAGCAATTGGCCAAGAGGGCAAAAGATGTAGAATATAAGTCTATTAAACGCATACCTTAGACGTATAAATGTGGTCCGTAATTTGTCTAGAATGAAATTCTAATATACGTATATTGTTATACGTCAATTATACATCTATGATTATATGTTCATTATATATAAATGGTTGGAGTTCTATTATACAAATAACTTTAGAGGACTATTATACATCAAAGAGATTTTAAATCAAGGCATAAATCAAGCCAATGACTTAGTTTAGGAATTTGTTAATTTTCAGAATAATCAAACACCTGAAAAATATGTAGTTCAAATTATACATGATATACAATATTGTAATCAACAAAGGCTAATTATAAAAAGACACAACTAGTGAACTTTAGCTACAAATTCTTGTAACATGGCAATATATATAGTAAAGACAAACACAAACTAATTACCTGAACATGCTAATATTTAAGTCAAAAACACATTTCAATTCAGATGTAAATTTTGAAACGTATAACTTCTATATTTCCAAGAAAATATGATTACAATGTGAAGTTAGGACCAATTTTTACTGTTCACCATTTGCAAAGCCCTATCTTATTGTCCTAACAGTTAGAACCAGCAACTTATCATTTTCAGTGTCCAGACTTCCAGGCCCCCTGCCTTGCGTACGCAATCTTCAAACAAAGCATTTTGTGCTCCTTTATTTCTTTTTCTGTTGTTGTTGGGTGGGACTTCAGCACTGCAGCTAAGAGAAAATTTTATAATATTAGTACTCAAATAAATTATGATTAATCTCAAGAAAGAACCATTAAGGTTTACTAAGCTCAAAGCTTAATCAATGTATTAAGTTTAGCTTGCATCATAATAATGGACCAATAGTCTGTCCTAATTAAAGAGTACCCAAAGTTTGAAAGTACAACATAGAATAAGAGTATCTTTAATTGCTCTATAAAGATTTGTGTTTCCCAGGCCCCTCTTTTGTCGTTGATCTTTCCAGTTTATGCCAGCGAAGTTGAATTCCATCATCAGTTCTTTTGTCATTTGTCTGAAAACCAAATTCTCACTGAGCTTAGATGTTTTTCAAGTGAGTTTCCAGTCAATGTTTTTTTTACTCAAATATTTAGGATCAAATGTACTACTGTAATTCTTATACTTTAAAAGACAGTTTTGCAGCTTTACACCTTGCAAATTCAGTGCTTAGCACATAGGTATCTATAAACAAAATTTTGTGCATATTTTAACTTGATCAAAGTAAAAATGTAATGTAAAAACATCTTAAAAATCAATAAGCAATACCTTGACAACACTGTGAACACACTCCCTCTGACATCACTGTCACCTACTCTCCAAAGTTGGTTTATTTGGAAATAATATATTTGAAATAATTTTAGAATTTTTTTTACTACTGGATCTTCATCAATCAACTAATCAGACATACACATTACCCATGACTACTCAATGGAACTAACACATTTTTACATATTAACTGCACTTTTCTGCAGTATTTGCTCAGTCTTAGAATACAAAGTGCCCATATTTCAAAGTTAAATTGTAGTAACGTTTTAGAACATAGAACATTATGTAAAACACTTTATTTTGGCATTAAAAGATAAGTAATAGTATACATTATAAACTAAAAATAACAAAGTATGCCAGAGATGGATCCTATTAATCAGATGTAGGCTGTGAAATTTTGACCCATCTGTAACCTAGAATACTAGTGAATATTTTCTACACCACAGAGAGAATATACAGTAATATCATACCAGCAGCAAGGACTCGCTCGTGTGTACAGAACTCATCAATTGTGCTCAGCCTCTTGATGTGGAACTGGGAGTCCAACGGTCCTGTACACCTTCCCACACACCTCAGTTCATCTCTGATCTCCATCAGGAGACCCAATACCCACTTCTTAAACTCTGAAGTCATTCACATTTTGTATCAACATTTGAAAGGTATTGGATCAGGATTTTCTTACACTATTGTTATATTAGCATTACTGTAGTGTTGCTAATGTGCTACATGCAATTAATAATCTTACAAATTTTAAGTTCCCACATTTGTAGTTGATTTTATGTGGTCTTCACTTTCAAACTATTTTATGTGCCATTTATTGCTTATTAAAATACTATTTTTAATCAAAATAATATTAAGTAAGACCTGGAAGCAGTATAAAGCGATGCCTTTTGTCAAACTTTTTGACAGGTACCATGCCCCCTTTTTCAGCCAATGTGAGGCCGTGGTGGGCAGATGTCCAGCCCCCTTTTCAACCAATGGTGTGTTGTTATGGTCAGCTGTCCCGGCCTCCACCCGAGGCAATGGTGTGTCATTGTGGAGCGGATGTCCCGCCTTCCCCCACTGAGGAGTCCTGAGCCTCAAGGTCCAAATACCTGCCACCGCATTCCCCTCGATTTATAAATAAGTGTTTGAAAGCGCGTATTAGCGACGAGGGTTGGAAGGCGATCATGTCTGCCGCGGGGTTGAGCGTGCTCTATAATAACCCTAAGGAAGCGGGGAGTTACAGCAGCGTGGGGAGTCTGTTGAGTGACTTCCCCGGGTGTGAGCGCCAGCCGCGGCCGGGTGTCAGACTGGTTGTCCGGCCAGCTGGCTTATACGCTGCACACGCCGGCACGTGTGAGCTTTAAGAGAAACAGGACGCTGGTACCTGAAATGGACTGGCAGTGGCAGGCCGACTTGGTGAACATGAGAGACTACAGTGGGTTCAACGATGGTTTCTGTTACATCTTATCACGTATAGACATGTTGTCTAAATATGCCTGGGCCGTGCCACTGAAAAGTCTGGAGGGGGCGTGACAAGCGCTTTCAGAAATATATTTCAAGAGGGTCGTACTCCTAAAAAGCTACAAACGGACGAGGGAAAATAATTTCTTAACAGGACCTTCCAAAATCTTCTGAAATGTGAGAATATTGAACACTTCATTATGGCCAGTGATGTGAGGGTTACAGTGATAGAGAGGTTTAACAGAACTATTAAAACATGGATTTTTCCACAGCGCGTTTCATTTCATGCATGAGCTGATCGATGTTGCAGTAGTACCCTCTAGGTAAGGTACATGTCCATATAGTCTCATCACTGATGAACAGAAAATCTTCATCTTGATCGAACATGTTTACCGTATGCGGATAGTGCAGCTCGACCAGACCCACTTCCCAGCTCCTGTCCAGGTCAATCGCCTTTGCCAGATGCTCTGTGAAGCACGCGCTGGTGTTCTTTGGAAACATCTTTGAGGATGAATTACTGGCCAGCGTAACATAGAAGAATTGGGGTTCGTTTTTCAGCACCTCTGTATTTCTCTGACCTCGGAAGCCTTCACCCAACTATTGAATTTATCGCTCTATCTGCGCCACTTTACCAAAATCTGTTTGTTTTTCTTACGCCCCCTGGCTGCTTTAATCTTTTGGATGCGATAGACGCTCTCAGAATTGGGGTTTATCTTCTGTAGCTCTTCTGCGTAGAAGGAGCCCTTAATGTCATCGCCTGCATAGTCCTGCAGTTTGTAATAGGGTCTCAGAGCCGGGGTCCGCTCTTTGACAATGAAAATTTCATCTGTGAAGGTCTGTTCATACCCCTTCTCAAACACTCCCTTTTATTTTGGACACTCGCACATGATCACCTACATTAAATGAAAACTTTGACGGTTTTCGCTTAAAGTGTTCGCCATAGACGGTTCTCCACATCTCAAAGGAGTTATCAGTCGTAACGGAAGCCGTGGTTCGTTTAATAGTCATGTGGTAACTATGATTATAATAGTAAATAAGATCAGACAGATCGATATATCGAAAGGTGTTTTTGTGTGTCAGGTACCTCCACATTTTTGTTTTAATAGTTTGGTTAAACCTCTCTATCACAATACTGCTCTGTGGGGGAAGGCGGGACATCCACCCTATAACAACACCATTGGTTGAAAAGGGGGTGGGACATGGGGTTTTAAAGTTTTGACAGACACTGCACACCACAGTGGGGCAGACTTGAGTTTTTCAAGTAGCTCTCAGTTACCAGCGTTGGCTAGCAAGGTGCCCGGTACGTTGATTTCGGCCATTGCCCCCGTGAACACATCGCAACCTTTTGGCTTCTTACCGGCCGCAACTGATTGCTGTTGTGTGAGAGCCCTGACAAGATCAATCATGTGAGAGCCCTCAACGGGTGCCCCCTTGTACACAAATTTTCGTTAATTCCCGGCTATTAACGGTTTATTGCGTGCCATAGTCTTTAACAATATCTCGGCATTTCTCTGGTACCACTGAGATGCGCTGTCTAAAATATACCCAAAGTCAGTGTCGGTAGATGACGGCTGTTGTGGTGATGCGTGTGATAGATCGGCGGGTGCATTTTCGGGTCGTACAACAGTTAAAGTCCCCTCTTCAGAAACCTCCTGGCATACTAATGTCAAATACCATTGTAACACCTGACTATACAATTTCACGTTTTCATATTCAGGCAGATGCGAGTTCTGAAAAATGTCTCTCATTTAGTCATCCAACCTGCGGGTTGTTATTTTTCTCACATCGCTTTCGTTGCCGGACCGGTCTAGGAGTCGATCGAGCTGTTTCTGAGGTACAGGTACATTTTTTTTCAGCATGGTCCATTATCGGTGTTGTAGAAGCTCCGTAATCAATGGTACTGCAATACTCAACAGTGTCCCAATAAAACTGCAGGACTGGTTCACCAAGAGTCTCTTTCTTTTAAGAGAAAGACCCTTTTGACTCAAAGTCTTTAAAAGCTTATGCTTTCTCTTCAGGGTCCCAAACTGCTTAGCAGGCTTAGCTATTGCCTGTACAAGATCATCTGAAGCCCCACAGAGAATAGCTTTCCGGTGACTGGGACTGGCATGGTTGCGAGATCACTGACTTTTAGATTCTTTAAATACATAAGCCGCGGGTTTATCTGGGGGGAAAAGACCTGTTCACAAGCGATAGTCATCTGGAGTGTCGGCATTTAAATCCACCAACAAGTAACCGAAAGGTTTTTTAGTAGCGTCATCAAACGCTTCCAAAAAAATCTGGCTTTACCGGGGTACATATGCCGTGACAGGGTTGTAATCTGTAGTTTATCTCTAGGGTTTTTAAACAGCACCATGTACTTTGTATTTAACCCTATGGTTCTACTTTTCCGGCCTTGACAAAACACATTTTGGACGATATACATGATGCTGAGGTTTCGGTGGTGTACGTATTTTGTAAAAGCTTTTTCTATCTCATTATTTTCACACGCAGACTCCATCAAATCATCAACTATAATCAAATTTACTCTATCCGGTGGCAGTAGCTGGTCGTGGGAAAACGACGTCAGTAGCCCTTCTATAAACTGAATGTATGGAAATTTCACAAGCAACTCAGCGTATAGAGGTTGCCAGCAGCTGTAACACCAGACTATGTTTTCGGGTTTACGAGTCATAATGGTATCACCTTTCTCCAAGAGCTGTTTTATAAAATAACTTTTACCGCAATTCGAGGGTCCGGACAAAATGCATGAAAAAGGGTGTTTTAACCTGACATCCATCGTGTTAATATCCGTAGGGCAACGATGTCAAATTTTCTTGCAGCACCCGCTTGTCGTACACCACCTTCTGGGTTTTCTTTAAGGTCCGGGTCTCAATGCGCCAATCCTTTTTAACACGCACGATCATTGGCTGTTGAATAGAAATGTGTTTAAATTCCCGGCACTCTGCATAAGGGTTAACGCCATAGTCAAAAACCGAGTCCCGCAGACTCTTAAAGTTAACTTTTCACAATTGTTCACATTGAGCGTAATGCCTTTTACCTTTAAACAGGCTTTCCCTCCAGACAGTTTGTACCCGTACGACTTGGGTCCTGTTGATACAAACTCGGTGATGTGTTGTCCAGCAGCTATTTCGCTGGTCAGCTCACCCAAGTAGTCACCCAGTTCCGGATTCCACTCACCCACCCGGCTCACAAAGATAACGGAATCTGTGTCGTGGTACAGACAGCGGCCTTGCAAAGCATTTAGCAGATTGTATAACTCCAAGTGGGCATAGGCGGTTGTAAAGCTAGCGATGAAAATGTTAGTGTTTGAATGGCCTGTGTTTTCATTGATAAACTCGCAGGCTGACACCTCATGATATGGCGTAAATAAGTACCTGAACAATTCATCGGGGTTTCTCACAATGGTGGTCTGTGGTAAATTGTCTCTTTGTCCATACTTCCCCCACAAACTGTTCAAGGCAATTTTTGAAAGCTGTCTTTTGGCTGGATCTTTTATAATGTTGCCGGGGTCCAGCCGTCACCCTCTTTTTCATAATATTCGCTGATATATCTTTGTTGTTTCGCGACATCTGTACACCCCTCTGGAAACCCTGAAGCTTCCTGTTTCCCTTTCAGATGCAGTTTGACGTAGTCGGTAAAAAGATCGTGTGAGGCCTTTTCGAAATGCCAAATTTCGTAAATTTTACACACTCAATACCCCAGATCTAAGGCCATCTGTAATTCAGGGGTGCACCAGACACCAGTCAAGGCGCGATCTTCATCACCGTGCTCACAGGGGGTGGTCTGTTTTGTTTCAGCACACGGACGACACAGTGTGAAAAACAGTTTTTTGTCAATTTTGGTTGGAAGAACTGGAAAGTATAAACGTCTGCGTGGGTAAACTTTTACCTTCGCTAAACCGAAATATCGTTTTAAATCTCCAAAGTTGTTATAAATTATTCGGGGGTGCCCCAGTGGGTATTTTTTAGTTTTGTTCACAAACGGATACAGACTGGTGAAATCATAGTAATGAATTTTTTCACCGGGCTGCGCTGTGTAATGCAAACAAATAGCATTTGTTCTCCCCCGAAAAAGCGACTCGCGCGGTTGCAGAGGCTCTGGTAACTGCGCAGCTGTTAGAAATTTACCCAAGTCTCCATTTTCAACAAGCGTGTCTCTGAACTCGTGCTCCCACAAAACACGCACGTTAAAACCTCTCATTTTGAGAAAATTAATTTTAACCATCGTCTTTCTGTACAACCAGCCAAAAGTAGTGTTTGTCAGCGGATTAAAATCGTTTTCACAATAACAAACGCTACAACCATGAAAAAAGCAACCGTTGAACTCAAAGGCTGTCGGCACTCTGTCAATTACAGCATAACCATCCAGAAAATATGGGCCAACCTTGAACTCACTGGCCGTGGTTAACGCGTGTTGGATTTTAACGGGCTCTGTGTGTTCGATGTACATAAGCCACTTTAACTAACCCCCCACACACACACACCGCACGTCTCCAAAACATCTCAAATTATCTCTAATACGTGATTTTAAAACTTTAAGATCAATCCGTTAAAGTATGAAGAACAACACCCCATTATTTGTTGCCTATTAATACCTTAAAGACTTTTACGCTTGCGATGTGTGGAAATTTATCTCAAACTTTCGAAAAAGCTGTCGCGAATGTGTTATTAAAAATAAACTGTGTCTTATTACATTATTTTAAAAACTTTAAGACCAAACCCGGGTGTTTAAAATTTCTCTTCTGGGCAAACACATCATTTGTGTTTGCGTTGTGTTAATACTTTTAAAGTTTAAAACTTATAAACTGATATGTGAATACTTTTCGCTCTCGATAAAACAAGGGGGGGGGGGTCATCACAACATTGGTTGTGATGCGTTTTAAAGCATCACAACCAATTGAAAAATGTTTTGTGTTATGTAGGCGTGGTTACACCATTGGCGCATATTCTTAAACGCTCCGGACTGACAGGGTCGCAGCGCGTCCTTGGACCTGTCAGACACCGCCCCTCGTTAGGAGCTGCGGAGATGGCTTCTTTGTGTGGAGAAACAACGGGGTCTGCTACTCTACAAAGTGAAGAGGTAGGCGGCTAAAATATTTTTTCTGATCGTGGAATTGTTGTATCGGTGCTTAGCGTATGTCATTTTAATACTTGGTCTTCTTTTTAGCAAAACCCGACCCCACCCTCTGCACCCTGTGACAGCGGCGGGGGTGTGAGTTCAGCTGGGGTACCAGATGTTGAAGAACTGCCGGGTGCTAGCGAAATGGTAAATATTAACGAAAAACCTTAGCTCAAAAGTTTTTTAAGCCTTTCTTTTCTTTTTCCTTTAATAGAATAAAGAGGATGTGGACGGGTCAATCTTCAGCCTACCGGCACAACTGAATGTTTCGTGTCTATGCTTGTGTGTTCGGCCAAATGTTAATAAACCCGATGCCCAACAAGGTTTAGCTAACGATGTCCCTAATGAGCTCGATGTTATGCCCCAGATTGTGAAAGCAGTAGTTTATTGCATCTTCAAACACTGTTTAAAGGGGGTCCTGGTTGATGACTGCCCGGCCTGTTTGATTGACCATCCTGGGCAGCGGGGTCACACATGCCTGTCTGTCGGCTACACAGATGGGTTTGAAGATGTGACGTTTGCCGCTTTAGAAATTTATAAGTCTCTCAGTTTAGCCAGAATTTTATCGACTGTTCTGTACACCGCCAGGTGTCTGGGTTCGTACACCATTAGAAATGACACTGAGCGGTGCATAAAACAGTTGCTGAAAAATATAATTGAGGACCGCTCCCCATACGAGCATGTACACACCATACTTGAACAGCTGGATGAAAAATTAGTAGATGTGACTTTTGATGCGTTGCAAAAGAAACACTATTCTTATTTTTACAGACGCAAAAAAAAAGATCTATGTAAAATGTGAATACAGATTTCATTCTGTTTTACAGACCCGGGTGTGCCATCGTCCGAAGAATGAAGAATTTCGAATGTATACGTCTGAATTCTTACTAAGAGTGCTTTACACACTTCTCTCTACAAAGCTTGATATGCAAAACAAAGAGTCGAATGCTAATATCCTTAAATTTGTTAAAGAGATAGATGTGTATGTCAAGAACTTGAGTGAAATTATTGCAGATGTGATGTTTTCAGATCAGAAATGGAAGCCTGGGGTGTAGGGGAAGCCTACAGTGTGTATTCCAAAATACAGTGTGTTTTGCACAGAACCTGTGGTAACACCATCCCGCTGATTACGCAGGCAAATGTTTTTGCTCTGGTAGATCGGATCGCCCAGTGTGGTTCGCATGGCTTTAGACATGGGGAGCGGAAGGGGGTTATGAATGCTTTTTCAGATGCCTCAAAGTTTCTCAGCAATGTTGGGGTGGTGGTTACATGTACCGAACTAATTTTCCGCACCAACATTTAATTGTTGAATGCAAATTGGAGCCGGTAACGCGTGTGTGCTGCGTTGTTTCAGTGTTTGAAACACCTACTGTTGAAATAAAGCGGTTCACATTTCACATGGTGTTTGTCCTGCGAGTTCTTTCCGTGAGACTTTACGCAGTCAGTGTGTGTGTGCTTACAACCCTGCTGCTTTTAAGACACGGCTTGTGCAGCGTATAAGCAGCCTGGCCGGTCAACCACTCGGCCACCCGGCCGCGGCTGGCGCCGCTCACACCCTGGGATCTCGCAGCTCACACCAGACTCTCCGTGCCGCTGTAACTACTCGATTCCCTAGGTTTATAATAGAGCGCACTCAAACCCGCTGCAGACATGGTCCCCTTCCAAACCAATACACTCTTTCACACACCTAAAGCGAGGGATGCGCCGCCTTTGGGCTTTGGGACCCTGAGGTTCCGGACCAATTGGCCGGGGGGGAAGGCGGGAGTTCCGACCCTTAACAACACACCATTGGCTCCTGAGGGGGCGGGACATGCACAAATAACAACACGCCATTGGCTGGCAAGGGGGCGGGACAGCCAACCACCGCTGACTCCCATTGGCTGGAAAAGGGGGCGTGGTACCTGTCAAAAGTTTGACGAAAGGTGTCGCTTTATACTACTCAGAACACATGTAAGACTTACACACAGCTTTTAATATGCTGTAGTGAATTTGCAGGTATCCTGGGGAGGGAAGATAACTGATATTAAGGAAATACATATTTAAAGGGGATGTAAGTATTAAATGTGTTTTGTCACATCTGGGTGTTAACTGAATAACTTTTTAGCATTATTTATTGTGTTTTGACTCTATACTTGTGTTTATCAGGAGACAGCAGAAATATTGATGTTTACATTTATATTCACATTCCCGGTGATATTGACTTAGGTACTCCACTATTTACTTGTAGTTTGACTGGTGTCAAAAGTTGAAAATCTCTACAAACATCAAGATGGCTAAGGACGTGGAAAGAAACTCAATCACATTTAGAGAAGGCAATGTTTAGATCGGATTAATTCGAAGTGTGTCTCTGGGTGCGTTTGATCTACCAACGTTGTGTTTAACTGAAGGACACACTGACTGAGTGTGCCATAGAAACTGACATTTTTTGTATTTTTTCTACATTCACAGATTTTTGGCTAAAGTAAAAAAAAAATCGTTGTCATTTTCTTGCCAGCTGGCAGTAATTCTTTTGCACTGATAAGAAAGATGAGCATTTTATCTTTCGCAATGTGTGGATTTCTTGAAAAACAAGTTGTGCCAAACGCGAAATTAAAAGTTCATTTAAACATAATGCAGAAGCATATTGTCTGTAACAATAAACAGTGGGCAAAGACAGGAAGTAAGGCACTGCTGGGATTTGAACCCAGGATCTCCTGTTTACAAGGCAGGCGTTTTAACCAACTAAGCCACAGCACCAGCAAAGCACTGCCATTTTTCAGCCAGTTGGACACACTGCTCTGTTATATCTTCATTCGGTGTGCGGTGAGCCTGCTCACTGAGCAAGTTGAGAAAGGATGTGAAATGGCTTTTATCCGCCAATTTCATTACCAAGGAGCTCAATATGCTTTTGATTATCTACAGGGTGTCTAATGCAACACAGGCGATGGACTGCTGGGATTTGGAGCCAGGATTTCCCGTTAACTGGACAGGTGCTTTAACCAACTAAGCCACGGCGCTGGCAGAATTCTCCTCTTTTACTGCCCCTTGGACACACCGCTCGGAGACACCTGCATTCAGTAAGCTGAGTCGGCTGGCTGCGCATGTTGCCTCCTTTACATTCTGGCCCCGACACTAAGAGAAACGTACAGAAATGGCTTTTATCGGGCACTTTTCATGTCCAATGCGCTTGACATCTCCCACGGGCGACAGAGTTCATTTACGACACTTTTCCTTTCTTTCTTCTTTCTGTACTCTTTGATGAAAAAAAAACGAGTAATCATGTAAGGGAAAATGTCTTTTTTCATGGAGAAAACGTGCACCAGGAAATGTTGTGTTTAGAAGAAGTGAGTTAACATGAAAAGTGACCTAATTTACCGGAGCAAATGCTCACCTAGCAAGGTCTGCTTTACTACTAGAGAGACGTAGAGTGAAAGATGTGATAATTTCACGCCGTTGTGGAACAAAACGCTATTTTCTTTTAATTATAAATCAATTAGAAATTCAGAGCGACACATAAAGGCTTTGTCTGCTTAAAATTGATGATTTTTAAAAACTGATAAAAATTTGGAAAACACGTTTCTCACGTAGAAATTTAAGATGGGGGTGGGGTATTACTAGTAGTGGGGCTGAACTCACCATGGTGCAATTCATTTACGTGACGGACTAGTGGTTTAATGGATAACGCGTCTGATTTCGGTTTATTAGATTGTCGATTCGACTTCTACCGGGGTTGTGTGATTTAAATCAGGCTCCTCAGAAATAGATGTCCGTTATGTAAATAGACCGCACCTGAAAGCAAACGTTGGGTCTGGTTTCCTTTCTTTCCTGCATGAAATAGCAAATCGTTACAAAAAACACCAGCTAATGTCCAATAGCGTTAGTCATTTAAGCAAACATGAATATACTGTAGGTCTTGGTACATGGGAGTGGATTTCAACCACAATTAAAAAAGGACAAATTGTAATTACAGACTTCAGACACTTTTTCATACAAAAGTGACCAAACACTCCCTAACTTTCAGGTTTGCTTGAACCTGTAACAAAAACAAGGTCTGAAACTTCCATTCTCTGATGTCACTGTCTCTAAAGCCGGTGATGTTTCACAGATGTGCAGTGTGCCTTTTCTCTTGTCATGTTCATGATGATTCGCTGAATAAGCTCCTGACTGGGTGTTCTGTACTGCGCTGTTACTTCGTTCGATTACCTATGTGGTGTACAGATAAAACCAGACTGCATGGTGTAATTTCCAGGTTTGGCACCAGCAGCACCTGCAAACTCATCAGCTGACCTCAACTTGATTTGAACATGCAACCTTCTGATCTGGAGTCAGATCGCGCTACTGTTGCGCCACGAGGTCGCTCACCACATGTCCTTTTAATTCCCTCAAAGAGAACAATCAGCGTCCCTGAAAAATATTTTTTTTCATTCTCTCCTGTGAGGAGCGCTGCTCTTCCAACGAGGGTCTCTTCTTCCCTGACCACAGATTATTCTTTCCGCCCGGCTCTCTCACAGAGAGCAGACACACCGTATCCACTGATGTGTTTACTACATCTATAGATCTCACCCCCTACAGCCCCGATATTCCTGGACAGGATACTTGCCACCAGCCTCGTGAACTTCTCATCTTGACCTCTCCCAGGAGGAGCACAATTAACACAGAATCCTCTCTCCATTTAGCAAATAACACAAAACACTGTTTACCTGTCAAGACAGAAAACCTGGCTGCTCCAGGTGAGGCTTGAACTCACAACCGCGGCATGACTCCACTAATCATGTCATTTTACAAAGCCTGAACCAGGAAAGAGATTGGAAGCCGAGAAGTTATGGTGTTTTTTTAATACTTGCCTACTCTTTCAATTTTTCCGTCAAGTCTTTTATTTGGGAGTACTTTCAATTGATGTTAATCCTTGTCCCAATGCACGTTCTGGGCCATGGTGCATCTTGAATAATGTTCTTATAAGCTTCAGTTTGGAAAAGTGCGCTCTTCAGAAGCTACCAAAACCGCTAATGGTTACATAACACTTAATGCAAAAGCAACGTTCGGGTTTGAAAAAAAATATTACTTGCTATGAATACAAACACTGTTACAGGAGGCGTGTTAGGGATATTTTAGCTTAGATCATCAATTCATCTTACATTTCTTCTCCATCTATATCAACAGCGTAATTGCTACTGAGTGCTAAAGGCAGGTCCTGGCAATACAATCTTCTTTAGAAAACATTTTTAAAACTATTTCCACTACCATACGTAAAGTAAAAGATAGCGATTGCACGCAACAAATAAAATCTCTTTTCCAGGGACGTTGTAGTTAGATGCAAATTACAATCGAAAATGTATCAGCTTTAACATTTTCTTTTGGATTCACAGGACAGTCAGCATGAGTCATCAAAGAGCCTGTAGTGGCAAGAAGTTTAAAAGCGCACAAGTGATCTGTCTTTGGTCAAAGGAATTGCTGGAGCAGTAGGACGCAGAGCAATATCTAGCAGCTGTAGACAATGTTTGGGGAAGAGATAATTCTGTTTTCAGCACAGGGAGTGAGAATGAGCTCAGTCCGGCTCCCAGCAGAATCCATTCTGGTTTGGTTACTGTTAGACTGTGCGTCTGAGGCTCTTTGGATCGCAAAAAATAAGTTCACAATACGATAAAAAACACAGAAAGCACAAACGTAATAATATAATGATACAAAATCAATACCAAATCATAAAGCAAATTAAGTACCTATCCTTTGATAACACTGACATTTGTATCTACTTTTGAATTACAAATTAGACAGCGTAGTCCCTTAATTCAAAGATCAGATCTTGGCGAAAACAAGACAACCAGATGTTAGCTGAATTCGGAACAAGAGCCTCTGCTTCATCGTTTATTGAGCTTTTGATCAACGTCTGAGTGAAAAAGATTCGCTATTTTAACTATTTGATTAAAGTTCACAAAAGCACCTTCCTTCGAGCTGGAGTCGAAACAGCGACTTAAGGATTCCTAACTGTTTCTAATACAGTCAGCTGCGCTACCAACTGAGCTATCAAAGGGATTTAAAGTGCGCCTCTCTGGCACATATTGCCCAATGTAGTGAAACATTCCGGGTACTTAAATTCCAGTTCGACATCAAGTTTCCAACTCGTTTCCTTAGTCTTGTTTACCTTGAATTTAAGCCACAAACCAGGATTCTACTGTATAACCTTCCAGGGATGTTACAAAATGTTTGATGGGGCATCAATCATTACAGGCGGAAATTCACTCATTTTTTTTTTCTCGAGGCATCATATTAAATGATCCATTTCATTTGGATCAAGAAGAGGATCACCATGAGAAATAGAACAAACTGTTTGATTCTTTCTTTATTGTGAGCTGTATCACAGCTAATGCATGTAAAGCCTTCAGTATGCGATAGTGAGAGCTCAGTTATGCCAGGGAGTGGGAGTGAAGAGAACTGAACTGAAATTTAGCAAATTCATATTTAAATAGAGTGTAAATCATCAAAGTGTTCTGTCACTTAAAACTTATTACAACACTACCAGGAGTGGGGATTGAACCCATGTGGACATTTGTCCATTGGATCTTAAGTCCAACACCTTAACCACTCGGCCATCCTGGTCTACAACGATATGCTTTTCAGTTGTTTAACATTTAAATATGATTCAACAATTAAAAAAAATTAAACCACGAAACCTCTTAGAGTTGCGAGAATACTTCCTTTGTGTATAAAATACATTGTGAATGCTTTCTCAGCCTTTACTTTTTCGTTTTTATGACATTTTTTTGACCGAGCACGAATATTCTTTTGTCCATATCTTCCCAATGGAAGCACAGAACGCCGTCAAACCAAATGCATTTTAAAGACCAAGACTTGTGGATATTTCCACAGCCTCTACATCAAACTATCAGTGGGCTAATTATCTTTTTTTAAACCTCCGGTTTTTCATCGATGCATAATTACGCACTTACTGGAACCCGGAGGACCGCTGTGTACAGACGTTCACAACGCGAGAAATACCGTTCAATACGGCTTCGTGCGAATAACCTGTATATGACCATAGGAAGCAGAACAGTGCAGTCTCCAATTACCCAGACTGTAAGCACAGAAATAAAGCTTTGTTTGATTTCTGAAACCCTTCCTTTACGCCCTGTTTTCATTCAGGTAAGGGTCAACTATATTGACAATACTACTGACAGCAGGAAGATTAAAATATTCTTTACTCAGCAGCTTATTAAAAACAGCTCCCACGATGTTCAAACCGATTTTTTACACAGAACACTGACACAGCTTTGTGTTCTGAATCTCTTTTTCTTGTGCTTTTATTTAATATGGCACAATGCACTGAGATAGGGGTATTCTGTTCACAAACCAATAGCATTTAAATCACAGCACCCACAATGCTGCAAGTAAGTGTTTTGCACACTAAGCAGGTCTTCTGACTTTTCCCAGCTTTGTTTTGGGTTGTGGAACCTTTATTTTTTATGATTTTCTGTAGATAACACTACAGGTATACACTGGGATAGGTGGGTCTTTTTCATGGCTCAATAGTAATTCAAATACAACAGCCACACTGCTGAAACCATATGTTTTACACACCAGACAGGGCCCCTAACTCATACAACCTTGCTGTGGCTGTGGCCTCTTTCTTTATTTTTTTATGATTTTCTGAAAGTAACACTACAGGTAATACACTGGGACAGGTGGGTCTTCTTCATGGCTCAATAGTGTAGTGGTTTGATGGGTTTACAATTATTAATTGTAACAGTAATCACGAGGTTGTTCGTTGTAGCTTTTAGAAAATCAATCGTCAGAACAACTAACAACGCACACACACGGGTTCAATACACGAGATACATTTATTAATATAAATTGTGCACCAAAGATATACTAGTCTGCCTGGATACGAGCGGCAGACCTTACTGTGAGGGTTATCAATATACAAGGTATATAATCTCGAAGAGATGCAAACACAAAGAGATACACAACAGAGAATATATGTCAATATATATCGTTCGGTTACCAAATCGCTAACCAGTGTTATTACCCACTGTTACTCTAAACTCGGAAGTAAATACATTTCTCATGAATTAAATTGATAACAACTTGTGTTAAGGTACAATTGAATTCTTGAGACACAATGTAGAACATGGGGTTTACTTATCCACTGTGTATGGATTTGGAATCTCCCGGCACGAACACCAAACCAGCTGACAGGCTCTGTTGCAGCCTCTGTTGCAGCGGTTGTCAAATGGGCGTTGTGTCGGCGTCCTCTGGCTACCGGCCAACCAGTCAAGGTGCAGCTCGGAGTAGGATGGGCGGAGGAATCTGACTGCGGCGCGCAGGGCAGTTGTTGCTCCAAGGGGGTCTACCAGGAGTCCGGCTGGCTAGTAGAAAGTCTCTATGCACAGAGTGTGACCGCGAGTCCTCACAAGTCCCTCTTTTGCCCGGGAAGAAGCTGGTTCGTTCCCGGTCCAGCGCTGCTTCTGAATAAGCTATTCGGGTTGTCGACGAGGGTCCAACTGTAGGCTGCCGTTGATCAAGCGGAGCATTCACGTTGGTAGAATTCCGAGTACATACGGGATCCTCGGCCTCGCGCTTAGAACAAAGTCCAAGTCCTTTTGCAGACAACAGCAGTTGTCACGTGATTGTCTCTGAGGATGCGCGAAAATGGCCAAGGAGAGCCCCGATCTGAGCTTGCGCTCCCTTTTTGACCAAGACCCAGATGTGTGCTGATTGGTTGAGAGTTTGGCGGGCATTGGAGACCCACATGGTATTACCACGCCCTGCCAGTCCCTGATTGGTTGGTCAAGATGAGATATAATTCACTTACTCTTGACACTTAGGAATGCAGTCCAGATGTCCATTCGGCACTCCCTAGACTGATAGGCGCCAATGGATGACCATTGATCATGATAGCCAGGCTTAGCTAAGTGCATCCCCGTCTGGGAGCTTGTTCCTTATCAAAAGAAAACATCTTAAATCAGCCTGCATGAATACTTTCTCTGTGGCTGCACCACAGAGATGGAGGGTGAGATGGGGCCTCCTTTAGGACAGCATACCAACGCTTAATTCTGTCTTATTAACAAGCATTGCCGCTACAATAGCAATTCAAATACAACAGCCACACTGCTGAAACCATATGTTTTACACACCAGACAGGCCCCCTACCCTCATACAACCTTGCTGTGGCTGTGACCCCTTTCTTTATTTTTTGATGATTTTCTGAAGGTAACACTGCAGGTAATACATTGAGATAGGTGGGTCTGCTTCATGGCTCAATAGCAATTCAAATACAACAGCCACACTGCTGAAACCATATGTTTTACACACCAGACAGGCCCCCTAACCTCATACAACCTTGCTGTGGCTTCAGCCCCTTTATTTATTTTGTAATTATTTTTTCAATATGGCACCATTAGACAGCCGGTACATGGGGATAGGGGGGTGGTATTCACGAGTCAATAGCTCTTCAAGCACAACATCCACAGTGCTGCAACCAGGTGTTTTACACACCAGACAGGCCCCCTAACCTTATACAATCTTGCTGTGGCTGTGTCCCTTTTCTTTATTTTTTTATGATGTTTTCAATATGGCACCATTAGACAGGCGGTACATGGTGATAGGAGGGTGGTATTCACGAGTCAATAGCTCTTCAAGCACAACAGCCACAGTGCTGCAACCAGGTGTTTTACACATCAGACGCTCCCCTAACCTTATACAACCTTGCTTTGAGTTGTGGAACATTTCTTTATTTTTTAATGATTTTTTTACTGTTATCAAGTGTTGTGCTCATTAATAATAATAATAATTGCTTACACTTATATAGCGCTTTTCTGGACACTCCACTCAAAGCGCTTTACAGGTAATGGGGACTCCCCTCCACCACCACCAATGTGCAGCATCCACCTGGATGATGCGACGGCAGCCATAGTGCACCAGAACACTCACCACTATCAGTGAGGAGGAGAGAAGAGAAATGTAGCCAATTCAAAGAGGGGGATTATTAGGAGGCCATGATTGGTAAGGGCCAATGGGGAAATTTGGCCAGGACGCCGGGGTTACACCCCTACACTTTTCAAGAAACGCCATGGGATTTGTAATGACCACAGAGAGTCAGGACCTCAGTTTTACATCTCATTCGAAGGAAGGCGCCTGTTTACAGTATTGTGTCCCCGTCACTATACTGGGGCATTAGGACCCACATGGACTGCAGGGTGAGCGCCCCCTGCTGGCCCCACTAGCACCTCTTCCCACAGGAACCTTAGTTTTTCCCAGGAGGTCTACCATCCAGGTACTGACAAGGCTCACACCTGCTTAGCTTCAGTGGGTTGCCAGTTGTGAGTTGCAGGGTGATATGGCTGCTGGCCATAATCAGCAGCCTTCAGTACTGAAGCAGGTGTGAGCCTGGTCAGTACCTGGATGGGAGACCTCCTGGGAAAAACTAAGGTTGCTGCTGGAAGAGGTGCTAGTGGGGCCAACACCACCATTAGGCAGGCCTCCTGACCTTTCACAGTCATGCTTTGTTGTGTGAAACTTTAATTATCATTTTAGGATTTTTTGAACATGGCAACTTCCACCGAGATGGGTGGGGGGTGTCGGGGTGCTCTTCAATAGCTTTTTCATCTATACACACAAACGGATGTAACCAAGACACTCAGAACCTGTCACGCAGGGGCTGACTGCTGAGGATAGGGATCCAATGCGGTGCCCTTGGTAGGGTTGACGCGAGACGCAGGCGTAGTCGGAGTAAACAGGCAGGGGTCCGAGTCCGGGAAGGCGTATTTAGAAGAAAACTCAGTCTTCACTCAGGTTGGGAGATTGTCAACAGAGATCTTTAATACAATCAGCTGAAGGGGAGCATATCACAGAGAAAGGGTTTCCCCTAGCACTCAAGACATGCTCACTAGACTGAAGTTATACTTTCCTTTTTTATACATTAAAAGTAGGCAATACTTTAACATATCAAACGAACATACAGGGAAAGGGGCAGTGTCAGAAGTCAAACAAACAGGACAGGGGGGTGCCATTTGGCATCCTAAAATTTGTTTCAATTTTCTCTGGTTGAATGGGTGTGAGGAATCACAGGCTTTAGTTTGCACCTAAGACAGTGGTCTTAGGTGCGAACAGAAAACCTTTCCCACGCATAGTCACTGTCCAGACCTTTTGACTCGGTCTTCCACACGTAGCACAGGCGTAGGCACAGAATCGACAGGCGAAGGCGTAGTCGAGGGACTGGCAGGGGTCGGAGTCCGGGAAGGCGTAGAAGTTGCGTCGGTGTGGATTCAGAAGGCAGAGGCGTAAACGAAGAGACAGGCTGGGGTCAGGATCCGAGAAAGCGTAAAACAGGCGAAGGTACAAAATCGAGTGGCTAAAGCGGTAGTCGGAAAAGCGGGGTCGAGGTCCAGGGGAGAAGTCGTAGTAAGGCAAAGGTGTAGTTAGTACGTAAGCTCCGGGAGAGAATCTCAATCGTGAGCAATGACCGGGGGGCAGATGAGGGTTTAAGTAGAGGACTGATTGACACGTGCACGTTTGGTACGGGGAGAGCTCGTAGGAATGCCGGAGCGCTTGCCTGCGTGAGGGAGATTCGTGACAAAACCAACAGAATCAACCTGAACTCACAGAAAAACAAGAATGCCCCCGAGACACCTGCACCCCCCCCGGACCACTCTGGTATCAACACCCCCAAACCCATCCATACCAGCTAACAAGACTCAGAATCGGTGCAACCCTCCAACCTGGACCAAGAGCAGGATGGGACAAGAACCTGCACCACACTACGCACCCCTCATCCAGACCAGCAGGACAGCCAGACCACAGACAGCACCATCATGTAACCCCCCTGTTCATTCCAACAGAAAAGCCGAACTGACCCCCACCAGCATGGCGACGCTGCAGCTCTGGTCACACCAGCAGGCCCAATGGGCTCAGAGCTGGGGGACATAAAGATGCAGCCATTCAAAATGCGTGGGCGATACCGCATTATTTTCCGGTACGCTGTACGCAGTCTACCGCAAGTTACGGGTAAATACTGCGAGTTACCGGTAAATACCGCTAGTTACCGTAAATTCTCCTATAATATGACAAGCAAAATAATAGTATCCGGAATTTCGGCAAGGTGGAGCTAATAAAGCTCAACCTCTCATGTTTGAGCTGTGGCCATCAAAGTCTTTAACGAAGATATTTCTAATAGTATTAATAATGAATGACCTTGGACAAGCTGTAAGTGTAAACTCAAAGTATTGCCCTGGTCAACATTCTTTTTTTCATTGACCGTCTTTGTAAAAGTAACACCACAGCATTTCGCAATCACGCATTTGTTTCCAATCATGCAAAGTACAGTAATTTTTGAGAATCGATTCACCATGCCTTTCACATGCTCATAAAAGAGATTGATTTAGGAACATAAACATATTACTGTATGAAAACTGTACTGTATACAGTATGTATATGTATATATAATGTCTTAACTGTGCCCGTTTAAGTATTGAATATTCATATTCAATGATCAAGATGATCAAGATGGCGCCATGTTAGTGGCAGCCTGCTACAGCAGCTCTGTGTCTTTTTGTTGTCTTTTTGTTTCTTTCAGTTAGTTAATGCTAGTGTGTTAGTGTTTTTTCTTCATACCTTTGCCAGCAACTAGATTGGCGATCACAACATGATGGATACTAGGAAGCTGAGAAACTTTTTCTTGTTTTTTCTGAGACTCGGACCTCTGTGGCTATCGAGTTGCAATGGCGATAGCCACAGAGGCATTGTCTACACGCGGGACCAGCTGATCGCGCTAGCGCGTCCGGCTCCACTCACTGGAGAGAAGCCATCGGTGCCGGAGGAGCTGAGGAGGAGAAGCCGAGGCTGTAGGGCTGGTGCGATGCGAAAGGCGAAGAGAAGGAGATTTAAACCCTACCTTCCTTCGATCATCATGGGAAATGTGCGGTCCTTAGTGAACAAGATGGACGAACTGGGAGCATTGGTGATTGCCAGAGGGAGTATCGGGAATGCAGTATCATGTGTTTCACCGAGACGTGGCTGCAGGAACTTATTCCGGACTCGAACGTTACCATCGGCGGCTTTCAGACGGTGCGGGCGGACAGAAACACCGAGAGCGGTAAGAGGAAAGGAGGGGGGCTCGCGGTGCTTGTAAACAACAGATGGTGTAATCCTGGACATATTCATGTTAAGGAGCGCGTTTGTAACCCGGACATCGAACTGGTAGCCGTAGGACTGCGTCCGTACTATCTGCCGCGGGAGTTTACATGCGCCATCTTTGTTGTTGTTTACATTCCACCTACGGCAAATGCAGAGGTAGCGTGTGACGTCATAAACACAGTCACAGCCAGGCTACAAACAAAGCACCCAAGCGCTTTTATAGCTATTTCAAGGGAATTTAACCACGTATCTATTTCCACCACTCTGCCTGCTTTCCACCAGTTTGTTAAGTGCCCGACCAGGGAAAACAAAACACTGGACTTATTATATGCCAATGCTAAGGATGCATATAGTTCCACAGCCCTTCCCCCCCTTGGCAGATCAGATCACAACCTTGTCTTGCTTACACCACTATACAAGCCTATTGTCCAGCGCCAACCTGTGACCATGAGGACTGTGAGGAGATGGTCTCAGGAGACTATGGAGGATCTACGTGGTGCTTTGGAGGCCACCAACTGGGATGTGCTGTGCGAACCACATGGGGACGACATAGACAGCATGGTGGACTGTGTCACTGACTATATTAACTTCTGCGTAGACAACACCATCCCCACCAAAGACGTACACTGCTTTTCAAATAACAAACCCTGGATCACCAGCAACCTGAAGGCTCTTCTGAATGACAAGAAGAGAGCCTTTAGGAGGGGAGATAAGGAAGAGGTCAAGCGTGTACAGAGGGAGCTAAAGCAGAAGTTAAGAGAGAGCAAGGACGCCTACAGGAGGAAGGTAGAGGACAAGCTGCAAAGGAATAGGGTGAGAGATTTATGGAGCAGCATGAGAGAGATCACTGGCTTCAAACAGGCTGGGGTTGCAACAGAAGGGAACCTGGAGATGGCCAACAAGTTGAACCAGTTCTTTAACAGGTTTGATTCTGGGTCCTCTGTGGCGCAACACCCATCCCCCCACAGCCACACGCTCCCTAACCCTTCACAGCTGCAACTGCCCAACACCTCCTCCATCCCCCCACAAACATGGCCGCCTACAGCTACAACCCCCGACGGCTGCTCACCCACCCATCCCCCACAGCTGCCACTCTCCAACACCTCCGCCATTAACACCTCCGGCACTGAAAGCACTATGAGCATCATCCCCAGGGCCAGGCTGACCATCACAGCTGACCAGGTGAAGAAGGAGCTGAAGAGGCTGCACGAGGGTAAGGCCACAGAACTGGTCTGAACTGGTAGTGAGTAACACAGGGGCACCTCAAGGGACAGTTCTTTCTCCATTCCTCTTCACCTTCTATACTTCGGACTTTAAGTACAACTCAAAGTCATACCACCTGCAAAAGTTCTCAGATGACTCTGCAATTGTGGGATGTATCAAGGGTGAGCAGGAGGAGGAGTACAGAGGACTGGTCAGCAGCTTTGTGGAGTGGTGTGGGGTGAACCACTTGGAACTGAATGTTACAAAGACAAAGGAACTGGTGGTAGATTTAAGGAGGAAAAAGGTCAAACCTACTCCTGTCTACATCCATGGGAGTGGCGTGGAGATGGTGGACTCGTACAAGTACCTGGGAGTGCACATCGACGATAGACTGGAATGGTCTAAGAACATCGAGGCCATCTATAAGAACGGACAGAGCCGACTTTACTTCTTGAGGAGGCTCAGGTCCTTCAATGTGTGTAGTAAGATGCTACACATGTTTTATCAGTCGGTGGTAGCGAGTGCCATTTTCTACGCAGTGGTGTGCTGGGGCTCTGGGATTAGAGCAGTAGATTCCAAAAGGCTGAACAAGCTCATCAGGAGAGCAAGCTCTGTCATTGGGTCTGACCTGGACCCCTTGGAGGTAGTGGCTGAGAGGAGAATGATGTCCAAACTAGAGGCCATCATGGACAACTTCTCCCATCCCCTCTATGACAGGCTTACAGGAATGAAGAGCACGTTCAGCAATAGACTGATTCATCCATGGTGCGACAGGGAGTGCTACAGGAGGTCATTCTTGCCGTCTGCCATAAGACTGTACAACGCATCCACCTTGCGTCTTGGCAGAGGCAACAGCGACAGTGACCTGTTTCTGGACTAAACGCATATACACATCTACTGCTACATCTGTTCTCTTTCTTTTTCTTTTTCTTTTTCCCGTTTACAACCACTTTTGTGCAATATATGCCAGGGACCTGTGCAATACATTAATATTTATATTTATATCTATGGTTACATCTATATTTATATTCATACGTGTGATACGATTTTCTGTGTACTGTTCTGTTCTAGTTTCCTCCTGTGTGTCCGGACTGTGAGTAACTCTTGTATTGTATTGTATGTATTGTACTATTATTATATAATTCGTTACACTGTGGCTGTGTTGTGTGTGTTAAGCTGCTGTTGCACTGCAATTTCCCTCACGGGATCAATAAAGTATCTCTCTATCTATATCTAATTTTACCACTGAAGGGAAATCTTAATAGCTGAGCATAAAAAGAATAGGAGCATACTGCAACGCGTGTGAAGGCCATAAACGATATTAATTTTGGAACATAAACATACAGTATATGGCTGGTCTCGGTACTTTAAAGAAAACATACACGAAACATGGTTTCTTTATGACCAGAATCGGTCTTGAGATATTTTTAACTTGATTTACAGTATTTGAGAGGTATGTCTTAACACCGATACTACAGTACGTAAATATTGCTCACGTATATGTTTCTAGGTTTATATTATGCATTTCATATGGTCAAATTACTTTTGAGCAACTAATAAGAAGCGCGAAACGGTATGCCCAGGGTGTTTTAGTTTTGTTTTACTGGGACTCTGCTTTAACAATGTCGCCGTGGATTGATTAGAGATATCAAGTACATACAAGTCATTTTTTAAATGTTGTAGTTCGTCTTGTAAAAATGTTACGAGTACATCATTTATCAACAATTACACAGGTTCTGTTTCCATATTGCGGATTTTGGTTACGTAATATTATTTTCTAGATTTCACGTTGTGAATATATGATTTGGGCAAACAGAGCCGCAAAGAAGTACATTATGGGTTGTTGTTTTGTTTTTGCAGTTTTATCTAGAACAAGCGATGCTTAAACCTTTGTCTGATTCTTGTAAAACTATCCACACGACAGTTACAGTACCTAGGAGTTGACTTCAGTGATGTCACTGATGGGATGTTTCTAAAAATCCATCCTCTGTAAAACGTCTTCTCTAGTTGTCCTGCATATGTATTCGCTAATGAAGCTGTGTGTTCTGAGCCTGGATCTCTACATTTCTGTATGAACCAGCTAAGAGGGCTAAAGACAGCTTATGTTTAAATTGAGTGTAAGGCAATTTATGCTTCTAAAGTCATGGTCAGCATTTATTATTTTACTGTGCTGTAAACTTGTTCTGTGCCTAGTCACATTATTTTATAGCGTTTTTATAGTGTTATCAAATCCGGTGGCACTGTGTGTTAGTTTCCTGACTCACATGTCACATGGTCTGTGATTGAATCCCATGGAGCTATGACTTTATTTTTTAACAAACATTTCTTTGAAAAAATGAAACGTTTCCCTTGGTCAGAGATTAAATAAAACCTCACTCGCACCAAACAAATTTATATTTCTAAATATCACAACATGATCGAATTTAAGTATTTTTAATAACAATGAATAGTCACCTATGCGTTACAAAATAAACATTTATATTGATTTGAATCGCGTTTTGAACCAGCTACCAGTTAACACTGTACTTCCTACTTTGAAAATACCTGTGAAACCGGTTTAATTCGTCACAGCCAGCACTCCAGCAGAGAGGGGGTTGTACTCGTAAAGTAGAAGCAGGTGAGATTTCCAGCGAAAGACACCTCCCCCCCCATACTATTCAAATTGTATTACAGCATTGTAATTACACATTGTAATTGTATTACACATTGTACACATGCTTAAAAGAGAAGAGAGAACACGCAAGTTCTAAATAAAGAGGTATCCAGGTAACAGTGAAACGGGCGGACAGTCTGGGGAGATCGCCCGTTTTCCATGTAAATAGTTCCCTGGTTCTACACCCCTTGGTGTTTCTCTCGCTCTCTCTCGGGTCACCTGATCATTAGCTCGAAAGATTTCAGTGCTTTGTGTATATTCTAATGGTAGTGGGGGCAGGGTGTGTGGGAACAGGTTTGGTTGAAATTGCATTGGAGATCTATGTTCTTCACACCTGAAACATTTTCTCTGAAAGCATTTTCTTCGCAGTTTAGCCGATCTTGTTTCAGCATGTTACAGTTTACTATTATTAACCATATTATTTTAAGTGCTTAATGCCATTTTTTGACCAGGCACGAATATTCTTAAGTCCCTTGCGAAGATATGGAATCAGTGCGAATTGCAATACTAATTAAATGACCGCAGGCACTTTCCACCCCCTCTGCCAGCAGGAACATTCCTATTCTTAGCTCAGCAGCTCATTACAAACCGGGTTTTTTACAAAGCGATACAGCTTTGCGTTGTGAATCTGTTTTTCTGTGTTTACAAAGAAAGTGGAATACAGTGATACTACCTGCTATACAGATACATATGTTTAGATATTTAGACCCTTAAATTAATATCATTATTAATAATAATGATTATAATGATAATAATGATAATTGGCCAGTGAAAGCTCTGTTGTCCTTCACATCAATGCCTGAAACATTTTACCGAACCCAGGATTTTACAGAGAGGGAGGAGGCACGGAGCTCAGCAGTACAGAACGAACATTCTGCTGCCTGGAGCGCTTATGGCAGCAATTGCGTCTGCATTTATAACTTAGTTTTTAAAATTAATTAAGCAATATGAAGCATCTCTTTTTACTTTTAAGTCCCTTAATTATCATTAAGCACAGCTTTCTCACCACTTAGACTACTTTTTGATACCATCCTTAGTCAAACCAGAAACGTGTTGTTCTGTCTAATGACATTACAAGTGGAAAGATTACAGATTTTAATCGTCTTTAATTTTGTTACGTTATACATTTTAGAAACGTTTCATCCATACAAACACCACAAAACTATTTTCGATTGTATTTCTGAATAGTTCACTGTTAGTTCACTTAGTTCACTGTTTTAAATACATCTAATTAAGAAAGTTAGGTGTTAGCATAAACTATTAGCAATCAATAATATTAAATTTAGCACTGTAATAAGCTGTTGCACTTTCCCCTGCATCTTGTAAAAATATATTTTCATTGTTCAAATATACATTAAGTCTGACTATCATATAATAAGTTAAATACAAAACTAAAGAAAAAATAGGGTTAAATATAATTCAAAATATTTTGCTAACAATGTTAACTGTTAATGAATAATAAAATGTATTCCTGTGTGTGTGGGGTTTACATGTTCTCTCTGGGTTACATGGTTTTTCTCCATATGTGTGATATGACTCCCTCTCGCACTCCAAAACATACTGGTAAGTTAATTGGTTTATGGGAAAACTGGCCCTGGTTTGTGTGTGTTTGTGTCTGTCTGTCCTGTGATGGACTGGCGCTTTGTCCAGGGTGTATTCTGCCTTGTGTCCGTTGCTTACTGGGATAGGCTCCAAATCCTCTGTACTGGATAAAGAGATTAGAAATGGATGGAAGTAAAGGCACTGTGTGGATGGAACTATACACAGTGTTAGAAACCCACTATGAAATGGCAGCATCTCACTGAGAATAAAATATCTTATAGTGCTGGCTTAAGGAAACAGCCTTTCCACCTCTCTTGCACATCAGTATCCATACCTAGTTATTTAAACAAATTGCCTCAAATTATAAACATCTTAATATGCTGGCTCTGTGGATCCGCATCAGGTATGTTTGCCCATTCCTTCAATTCATGTGCATCCAACACACAGTTCAATGCCAGCAACTACGCATAATCTAAAATACAATCCTTATTTCAGTATCTATGTAAACATATAGTCTGTTAACTTCATCATCTTCATCAAAAGTATGCCTAACCCCATTAGGAAGTGTTCTTGTTATAAGTGTATTCCTCAGCTTTCCCCAAATTATCTTCTTCTTGCCAACATCTCTAGTCTTTTATCCTGCAATAACTCAGCCAACACTTAAATCTCCAAAAGCTGCTTGTGTTAATTTCTTTAAATCACAAATATCATGTGTAAATACTGGCCATGTAATACTCTGCATTGTGGAATAATAGTTTATTTTAAAGGAAACTAGAGAAACTAAGAACTAGAGAAATCAAGAAAGGCTTTTTTTCTAGAATTAATAAATGCACATCCTGTTCACTGGGGAAATTAAATCCACACCAAGCAATCTTCAATATGTTCAGAATATGACAGCAAGAATCCTATCAGGGATGCATTATACCTGTTTTCAAGTCCTTGCACTGGTTACCTTTCAGATTTCGAGTCAACTTCAAAATCCTTATCCTCCTTATATACTGTCCTACAACTGTTATTATTGATCACCGAATTATTGTACTTGACATGACTTCATTCAGCCTTTCCTGAACGTCTATGACAGGCAGAGAGAGTGCTGTTTCTGGTGCGATCTTTTGCAGCTGACATTTCACTGTTTTAAACTAACAAGATTTTAACTTTATATCTAACTTTATATCTAGGCTCAGATTTAAACTATAAATCGTACAGTAATTAATAACAGTAAATACTGATGTTTTGCGCCCTCTTACCACAAAAATATGTGTTTTGTAGTTGGGATTAACTTTATTTCGTACGCGTAGCTACTCCGATTCGGACACCGAACAGTTAAAGATGGCGGCAAATCAGACACCCAGAGAGAGGGGGGGGGGGGCGTCTTCTCGCCTCCATAACTAAACTAAAATGCCAAATAGGAGTGGCTTAAGCGACATACACAGTCGTGTAACTGACAGTTTGAGGTAGCCTATCGTGTAAATTTCGCTTTGTTGCTGATAGGTTAAGCTTTCCAAACTCTGCCCCAAAGTCATGTGACTGATTTTTCGCCCTGTTTCGTTGGTTTAACACAATGATCACAAGCACCACCATGGTAACTGGGATGTGTAGTTTTTAATTCCGTTTGAATTATAACTGTACATACTGTCTTCATATTTGGCCAGGGCTTTAAGGAGCGCGCCAAAAAATTTCGGTGCCGTCATCTCCGCTTTAAAGGTACCCCCGTGCTGGAAGAATTTGACCTTGGAACGTTTGCCCAGCGTAGTTATAGTGGACATAAAAACAAGAGTTCGCTGGCATTATATCCTAGAAGACACAGACAGGCGCCAGACCGGTAAATGCTTGATGAACTAGGGATTGGACAGTTTCCAAGAGCTTGTACAATCGATGGAAATGTTCAAATAAATGTGCAAAAGAAATAAACAAAATAATCATTTATTTCTTTATCATATTGGCTAGCTAATGTCCTCTCTTTGCTAGTTAGTGGCTGTGTTTCTGCGTTGGGTAGTTTCTGAGACTGTTCTCAGGCGGAAGATGTAAACAGCTTAATTTTCGTGTTAAATAATTTAAAAAAAATAAAATTCATTCTATAAAGCAATCACATATTTGGGTACCGTTTCATAAAACTTTCATGCTTAAAATGTTTAGGGAGAAATGGAAGACTGGTGTGTATTTTTTCTTTAAACTATCAAGACCAGCCATACACAGTACAGTTTATGTACATACAGTAATGTTTATGTTCCTAAATTAATATCGTTTATGACCTTCAGATGCGTTATGCTCCTCTTCTTTTTATGCTCAGCTACTAAAATTTCCCTTTAGTGGTAAAATTCCATATAAATATTCAAAACTAAGCGGATTGAAACGTGCAAAGTAAAGACATTAAATGATTAAATCTTTTCACTACCAACCAATGCACCACGAGTGCCCCTGTCGGTCATTTTGGCCAGCCAATCACTTACCGCGGTGCCCTACGGTGCCCTGCGGGTTGGTTGCTTAACCGCGGGTTTTTAACGCTCATTTTGAATGGCTGCATCTGTATTTCACTTCAGCCTTTCACTCTTGCTTCCTTCCAATGAGGACGGAGCTGCGGGAGAAAGGGCGCTATAGAGGATCGCTGTGGAGAGCTGCTGCTGTGCTTTGACATCTGAGCTCTGTGGAAAACGATCTCAATACAATTCTGAAAAACGCAACTCCCCGAACGCCAGCCGAAAAAGTCTCCACAGCCGAAGCGCTGTGTCTCTTTTCAGCTGGCGATAAACCTTTCCTCGATCCTTTGCGGACTTGTAAAACTGTTCCTGATCAGAATAAAAAACGCTCACGCTAATACACAAGCACCCGTGTCTCGCCAAAGCTGACAAATAAACATACGGACAAGCCGCACTGCACGTGTGAACAGGGGAATGAGCGAGCGAGCGGGGATAGGGCGCCTCCTGCGCTTAAAAGCTTCCAGCACCTGGTATTCCCAGGCAGTCTCCCATCCAAGTACTAACCAGGCCCATCCCTGTTTAGCTTCCGAAATCAGACGAAATCAGGTGTGCTCAAGGGGGTGTGGACGTATGCGACAGCAAGGCTCGCTGGCACCCTTCTTATTGAGAGGACAGCTCCGTCACCTCTTTTACGACGCTGCTTTTTTTCCCTTTCGTTTTTCTCTTCTTCCCACGTTCTCTCTCTTCACTGCCTTCGTCCCCGCTCTATTTCACTTCAGCCTTTCACTCTTGCTTCCTTCCAAAGAGGACGGAGCTGCGGGAGAAAGGGCGCTATAGAGGATCGCTGTGGAGAGCTGCTGCTGTGCTTTGACATCTGAGCTCTGTGGAAAACGATCTCAATACAATTCTGAAAAACGCGACTCCCAGAACGCCAGCCGAACAAGTCTTGAAGTGGAAATCTAATAAGTAAATTGATTCTTAAAATGTAGAAAGCTTTGCAAAAAATATATTGGTGCTTTTAGATAATATATTTCAAGGATGTAAATGCTGTGCTACAGTACGTGCAGAATTTTAGAAAACAGTGCATCAACAAAGTACACTGTTTAGGTTACTTTAGAAGACAATGTACCAAAACAATATATGCTGTCTGGGTCGTTAGAATTAGCTGAAAGTAACTGATTAGCTTTGAATAACAAATCTAGTGCTTCTTCTCTCGCTTTTTGATGTAATCTGTTTTCTCTTAGGGAAAGGGGAACTTTTAGAAGGGACAAAGCGCTGAGCTTTTTTACAGCGCAGCGTCTTTTAAAAACCCTGTACTGCTTGTAACAAATTGAGTCTCTGGTTGGACTTTGCGAAGTGACAGCAGGGCTTGCAATATTGAAATAAAGACCTTACTCAGGTGAGAACTCTCTCTTGTGGCTTCCTTGATAGTTCCATGACAATTTGAGGGCTCGTCCGGGATCAGAAACCTGAATGCGAATGACTGCTGAAACTCCATCCGGACCCTGACAATTTTAGCAAAATTGGACGAACCTCGGAGGATAAATTGTTTATCCTTCCAGAGACGCGTCTGGAGAATTGGCAGCTGTCTGACGCCAGTAAGTGATCCTTAAAAATTAATAGTTTCAGAAGCGAGCCACAGGGGTGTTCTCACGCGGGTTTGATGAGTCTGAGACTCATATAAAGAACTTATCTTAACACAGACGTGTGGTTTTTGCTCTGCGGAGTAGTTGATGTGATAAGGCACCAATCGGTAAAAATGGGAAATTAAAATTCAAAGATGAAAATGGGACCGAGCAGTCCAGCAAAAGTACATGTACGACAAATTCAGAGAAACAATTATAGCCTGGGTTAGAGTAAAAAAAATGTTTTATGTTCATGAACTGTAAAGCTAGGGTAATAGGTGTAAGGGAACTTGCACATAATTTATAAATGATAATTAGGGGCCCATAACTATGAAGGATCTTTGTAAGTGAATCAGAATGGACAGAGGAAAGTTGAATTAGGAAAAAGAAGTTTCCTGAAGAAGGGGAAACTTAGAAGAGAAGGAGAAGAAAGGAAAGAAAGTGAATTGGAAAACTTATGTAATGGAAAGAGGAATCACAGAAATAATGGGAAGCTTCAAAAAAGACTAGTCTTGAAACTAAAGAACAGCAAGCTGCAGCTAAAGTCATGGCCATGCCTTCTAAAAAGAAAAAGTCTCCACCGAAACTAGAAAGCGGTCCGGAGCCAAAGCCTTTTCACTTGTTCGTGAAATGCCAATGTGCACTTTTACAGGTCCAGAAGGAACTCCAGCATATGTACATTGACATTGGTCTCCTAGTGAATTATTTGCATTAGTTAAGTCTTTTCCTAAATTGCCTGATGGCCGTAAAGAATTTAGAAGAAAGGCAAGCCTTGTTCTTGATTGTCTTAAGCCTAATTACAGTGACATAACCTTGTTGCTAGATTATATTGTTCCTAAAGGTTTACAACGTCCTCTAAAAAGGAGGAGGCAGATTGGCGGATAAGTGACCCAAATGATGAGGAAGTATCCATCTAAATTAAACCACACGGACATGGAGAGGAAAAGTTAGGCGGCCGCTTCTAAAAAGAGGTAAGGACTCCTCTTTTCTAAAAAGTCCCTTGTCCTCTCCATGTTGCTGTGGTGCTGAAGCAAGTACAACAGAAAAATGAGTTAATGGTGAATGTGTTTTTAGATGCCTGTTTTGTGAAGGTGGTGTAGAAAAAAAGGGATTGCTGAAGGAATAGCGTCTCGCCCTGCCCATGCGAAACAATCCAGGTGTTGCATCCTGGTACACAACTGCAGTACGGCTGAAGGTAGTAACTAGAACTGTACTCGCAGAACAGCCGAAAATGGTAACTCGATTCAACTGTGTGTTTAAAGCCAGGATTTGGAACCTGGTCCGTGTTCCCGAATTGTGATAGTTCGTCAGTTTGTCTCGACTGGGGGGTTCCGAGGGGCGCGTGGGAGACGTGAAAATGATTTGGTGTGAAGAGAAAAAAAAGTTTGATTAATCCAAAGTGAAACAGAAATATGTCAGACGGCATTTAGGCTGAACAGGAATGTAGAAAAGTGTATGAACATTTGGATAAAAATAAACAATATTTAGAGGAATATTTGAGAATTCAACAGAATATCATAGATGAGACGCAAAAATCTCTGATGGAAAAGCTAGAAGCAATGGCTGAACGAAAACGATGTTATATATGCAGAAAAAGAAACAGCAAAAGAAGAAATAGAACGCCTTAAGAGAGAATCTAGGAGAAGGGTGGGAATTAGTGTGGATATTTTTGAAAGAGCATTACCCACCGAAAACTGATTAAACAGCATGTCAGCAGAAGGAAGTGAGGATGTTTCAGATTTTACAGAAAGGTTTATAGCTTTATGGATAGTATACTCGGGGTTTGCCGATGAGAAGGAAGTGAATGAACATACTTCCACAGTATTAAAACAAATTTACTTGAGTGGGTTAAAACCTGATGTTGCCAAGAATGTACAACTATGCTTTCCTGATATTACGGACAGCGGAGACAGATTTGATTTAATAACTCGCGAAGCATGCATGCAGAAGTGCGAGCGCTGCAAATGGGAGGTAAAAAGACTCCCAAGGAGGAGAAAAGGGAGCCGCCAGTTTGTCGAAATTATTGTGCAACTTTAATGTTATACCGAGATATAAAACCCCAAAGACAAAACTACTAATAAGCTGGTGTGCAGTTACTAAAAAAAAGGTGTTTTTTGGAGAAATTGTAAGAAAGAGGCTTGATTTCACAATTAAAGAACATGTCAGAAGCTGAAACGAGAGCCGTGCGTGAACTAACAGTTTTAATCTAGTAAGCCCCTCTGTAGCCTTCCTAAATTTATCTCAGGATTGAAATAAAAGTGAAATAATCTTACAGTGTGCAGTAACTGGGGGACACAGGAGCACAGCTGTCCTGTTTTTAGACTAAAACAGCATAAAGATGTGATATAAAGTTTTCTAACGGGTAACAGGAGGCTACAGGAGAAGGGGTGCAAGGGTTGTGTTTAAAGCAAATATAAGCTGTCACAGTCTGCTTGGGAAAAGATGTACAGTTTCAACTACTGATGTGGGTGGGGGACACCCCAGACCTATTTTAGGCCCAGACTGCAGCATTTTATAAGGAATTACTGCATGAAATAGCATTTATGTAAACTAACTCAATAGAGTTATGTGATATTGTGATTGTTTTACCTAATGAGGGAATCCATAAGGCCGGGCTACTCCAAGTATTGGATCTAAAGAGGAAAAAAAGGAGTATAAAACCAACTACATGATAAAGCCAGGGTGACTGCCTTCTCAGAACGAGCTTGTCCAGTGACGTATTGGTTTAAGGGGGGTAGTGCAGTCTAAAGACAAAATTGCCTTGACCCCTGCAGCAGAAACCGTTTTTGATGTTTTGAAACAAGCTTTCTTGCAGACACTGGCCCTGGTCTGTATTCCCTCAGACTGATCATCTGTATGTAATCTGTCTGTAAGTGAAAGAAATGGGTTGTGAGCCGTTGTGCTGGTGCAGGAGCATGGAGATAGGCATCGTCTGGTGGGTTATTATTATTCAGGACCCCTTGATGCGGTGGCCAAGGGGCCGTGTTTATGTGTTGTGCAGGCTACCTGCCTGGCTGTATAAACTGTGAATAATCTGGTGTAGAACTAGCAGACCGAATGAAAATATTTAATTGAAACTTGTAAATATGCTAAATGGAAAATTGTAGCAATTTATATAGACTGTATATATACATTTGGTGTATGCCACAATTTTGGATGGCAGTGAAGGAATAGGGATTTCCCCAACATGGAAGGGACTCCAGTCAAGAATGCTGGGTTGGTCTCTGAACTGTTAAAAGCTTTGCAGCTACTGACTGAAGTAGCTGTGGTAAAGTATAAATCACATAATAAAGAAATGTTTCCAGTTACTCGAAGGAACAACTTTGCAGATGTAGCTGTCAGGTGCACAGTCCTGGTAGAACAGGAGTCTGAGACCCCTGTGAGACCTCTGTTGGTGAAAAGGGGACAGCTACAGGATATTCAGGCTGAGGCCTCTAAAGCAGAGAAAAGGACATGGTTAGAAAAGAGTGTGGTGCTGCCAGCACACTGGACGCTCTGCATGCCCTCACAGCCTAATGCCCTTTGTAGCTCGACTAATGCACTCTGTCGGACACCTGGGTGTGAGTCAAATGGTGTGCCGGTTACCCAAACCTGGGTGGGGACCGTGTTTGAAGCAATAGCCACTTATGTGGTATCTCAATGTGATGCTTATCAAAGGAACTCAACTACAGTTCAGGTGCAGGTGCTACAGCTCAAAAGGCCTGCTCCTGAGAAACCTTTCATGCAGTAGCAAATGTTTACAACCTTGGCTCTTATAATCTGTTTTCCCAGTGAGTTGCTGTCACTGCCTCTGTGTCTACCAAACACTTGATGATGGAGATAAGCCCTTGGTGGGCACTGCCCTACCGCATGTATTATGATCAAGGGACAGGCTGTGGCTGGATTATTCGGGGTGAGATGGACTGAGATCACCCTCAGTCTGCTGGAACCGTGGAATGAAGGAACAGAAAAGATTGACTAGACATCAGACTGAAGGAACACCATGGGATGCGGGCTGGATCAAACAGAACTGTGTAATAGAGCCTGTTTGATATCATCACAGGCCAATCAACGAAACTTCCTGGAGGGATGAATTTGGCTAATGGATTGTTGAATTTGCTAATTCTCTATTGTAGTATTGTAGGTTGTTAATTGAAGTGGTGCACGGGGCTGGTGAACAGGTGCTGGATGCTTGGAGACCTGCAGTAGAGGGAAGACACGACCTGATACCTGACGAGTGGGTGTGGTTGAGGAAGATATACCCTGCCAGATGTTGCAACCCTGCTGGGAAGGACCATATCAAGTGCAACTGACTACCGACTCTGCCATCTGAGTGACAGGATGAGATCGCTGGATCTACGCATTGCGCTGACACCGAACCACTGCACCAGAGACTGAGTGAACATTATTATATTGTCACTGTTTCTGTGTTTGTTGAGCTTCCTGAGGGGGGGTGACAGTGTACCTGTTAAGTGTAAGGAGTTTTACTTTTATAAATGGGGATATGGAATCAATACTTTATCAGTCAGCCACAAATAATAATCAGAGCTCCTGTTAGGATTGTATTGCTATAAAAGATGCTCATGGGAGTAATCCCCTTTGATAGAGGTGATTATTTAGGTTTATTGGCATGGGTAAATAGCCCTGCTTTTAGTCTGAGTGTAACTCAGATGTATTAGAAAGGAAATAACTGTATGCTCCTCGCTATAATCACAGTTTTAGGCCATTCTCTATTAGGGTGATAGACAGCTGTTTAGGTGAGCAAAGACTAAACAGTACTTGTATTCTAGACAATTATTAGCAAATTAATGACTTAGCAAAGCACATCTATGATGAAGAAAAATATATATCATAATTATAATCCAGATGATTGGGGCATTGGTGCATGGCTACAGTCTGTGCTAGGAACCTGGAGAGGGTCTCTGGTTCAATACATATTTGTGTGTCTGGTATTATTCGTTATAATCATACTGTTAATATCCTGCTTGAAAAACATGTGGACTAAAGCTGCTGCTTCTGTGCTAATTGTATGCCCTGAAGGGATCATGAAGGTCAAAAATAATTTCATGGGAAAGGTTCTCTTATCTAGTGGCAGAACCTGATGGGTAGAACAATATAGTTTTAAGGGGGGGTTACCCTTGGGAGTGATTCCCCTAGATGCACATTATTATTATGATTTGTTTATTCATAATAAGATGTTTTGCAGGAACGGGCCAATGAGAAATTTTACAACTTCAGCTAGAATTGTTCTGCAAAATGGCACAGCTGAGGCAGTGGAACAATGTGTAGATTTTTCTAAGAGTTATTACTCTTCTGGTGAAAGACTTCAGGAAAAAGAAGTGGTGTTCACTCAGGTGGAGGGGGCCGTACCAAGGCTGCTGACCACTGCGACTGCTGTGAAAGTCACGGAAAGGGTGCCCTGAGTTCATGCTTCCCACTGTAAAAAGGTCACAAACGAACTGAGCAAAGCGCAGGAGTGATGTCTCCACAGGGATAGATGGGGATCACATGCTTGGGACTGATGTGCCCAGCCTTTTTCCTTTTTATGTGGAAGCCTGTCACCACCCAGAAAGAGGAAGAATCTAAATGCAAAGCCTCTTTGTATACAAACTGGCTGAATGAAACTGATAATGAGGGGGATATGAGTAATTTGTGGTATAAACTTATAAATCATACTGTAAAGTTAAAGAAATTTTGTTATGTTTTGTTATGTCATCTTGTTATGTATGTGCTTTAATGCCTCATTCTACAGCCTCACCCATTTCTCTCCTGGTTAGAATCACTGTTTGGGCCAGGGGGAATGTTTTTCTTTAAGTTACTAACACCGATTATAGTAGCTGTGATACTTGTCTTCCTGTTTTTGTGTTGCTGTACGACATATATTATTTCAATGCTTTGAAATATGGTAATGAATATGTTTGCGCATCAGTATGTTCTGATAAGAACGCAAGAATCCGAAGTATGGGAGCCTCCTGGGAGTCCATATTGTAACGCCCTCGCCTGGTGGTGAGGAGGAAGCGCCCCTAGGTGCTCGTAGTACCGTTGGGCATGCTGGGAGTGGTAGCTGGGGAGAGTCTGAGGGTCAGCACGATGACCAGCGGCTGACCCTACCTGTGTAAATAATATCCTAGTAATTCTAGTGCTCTGTGTAGTCCTGTAAAAGTGTAGTGTGTTGTTAGGTAATTACAACCCTAAATATGTGTACGTGTTCCGTCAGTCTCCTCATGTGTGTGTAGATCCTGTGTTTGGTTTTGTGTGGTTGTAAACGAGTAAAGCTAATGCTTGTTTGTTAATCGTGTCTCCACTCGTCCTTGTTCTGAAAAGAACCTGCAAACGCTACATTGGTGTCAGAAGCGGGCAGAATGGACAACTCGTGGCAGACACTACCCGATTCTGTTAAGCGCCGGCTGAAGCCTGAAGAAACAGAACCCATGGGCAGCACACATAGGGAGCCTGAGCAACTCCTGGGTGTGACAGGTGGCCACAGCCCTTACCAGGGCTATTCTATAGTGGTTCTGCCGGTAGAATTGGGGCGACTGGCCGCTACCCCTGGTCAGCGGGCACCCCAGATAGAGGATACTCTCCCTGCCGGAGCCGATCAGCGATTCCCACACCCATCAGCGCGGGTGCAACCAGGTCGCTACAATGGGGAAGCGCCGTGGGAAATCTACGAGGCGCAGTTCCAGCTCGCGGACCGGACGAATGGCTGGAGCCGGGCGGAGATGGAAGGAGTGGCCTGCCAGGTGCTCCTGGACGTCCCGGAGGAGGACAGAGGTGAATACACGGCGCTGGCGGCGGCTCTCCAGCTGCGTTTCGGTGTAGAGGAGGCGCCGGACTTGATGCGGGAGAGGCTGGCCCTGCCGCGGCGCCAACCAGGAGAGCGACTGGGCCCGGTTGCCGCTGATGTCTCGTTCCTCGCCCACCGAGGATACCCAACTTTTCCCCTGGAGGCGCAGCGGGAGATGGCTCTCCAGGCTTTTCTCAAGGCCCTCTCACCCGAGGAGCTGCGGCCAAGTGCAGCTGGCCGCGCCAACATCGCTGGAGTAGGCCTTGGCCCTTGCTACATGGGCTGAGGCCGTGTTGGGGTGACTGGAAGCGCCAGCAGACGCAGTGCGCCCTGCCGGCTGACCGAGACGGCGACGGAGGAATCCAGCGAAGGGGGAAGAGGAGCCAGCCCGGGCAGCGACCCCCGCGGAACAGCCCCGCACGCTGATTTGCAACCGCTGCGGGAAGAGAGGACAACGAGCCCGGTTCTGCCGGGCACCCGAACCTCGCACTCCTCGATCGGCGTAGGGAAACGGGAATGGGGCGACTCAGCGTGGAGAAGGCCGCCCCTCAAACACCTCAACCCCCGCTCCGGAGAGCTGTTAAGCCTGGCGCCCCTCACGCCACTGTGGGGCGAGTCGGCTGTAGCCGGGGCCTGTACCTCCACTGCAAAATCGAGGACCAACCCTGCCTGGCCCTACTCGACACCGGTTTATCGGTAACCCTACTCCGGCTGGGCGTCCTCCCCGACACCGAGGGCACCACCCCCCCAGGATGGGAGGCCTCCAGCCTGCGGCTAAGGACAGCTCACTGCAGTCCGGGGGAAACAGGTGCTTGCCTTCCGTCTAGGTGCAGCGATGGTGCGCCACCCCTGCTACCTCGCACCCATCCAGGAGAACTGCATTCTGGGGCTGGACGTACTGCAGCGAGTGGGGGCCAGTTTGGATTTGAGCCAGCAGGAGTTGGTGTGGCAGGGGGTGCGACTTCACCTGGTGGGGGGCAGGCCCGGTGAAGGCCGAGGGACGCGGGCTTGCCGGAGCCGGGAGAAAAAGAGGCAGTGGCGGCGGCTGCGGCAGTCGCCGGGGCAGACCAGGCATGTGAGCCGGGGAGCGAGCGTGCTGGATCCTGCTCCCGAGTCAGCCGGGGGGCCAGACAAGGCGGCGGCGGCAGGAGCCAAGCGTTGCGTGGAAGCGAGGCGTGCCGTTGAGGATCTCTACCAGCGGAGCTGCGAGGGCCTCGATCAGGACCAGCGGCAGCGGCTCCAAGCGCTACTCGCCCAGAACGAGGATCTCTTTGCGGCGATAGATGAGGACTGCACCCGCACTGCCCTGGTCCAACACGAGATCAACACCGGCGACGCTCGGCCCATCCGCATCCCACCAGGACGCATGGTTCACGCCAAGCGGACCGCCACCGAGGAAAAGATCCGGGAGATGGCCGCAGCGGGGGTGATTGAGCCTTCCGTGAGCCCGTGGTCGGCGCCAGTTGTACTGGTCAAAAAAAAAGACGGCTCGTGGAGGTTCTGCGTCAACTACCGCAAGCTGAACGAGGTCACCCGGAAAGATTCCTACCCCCTGCTGAGGATAGATGACGCCCTAGACTACATCACCGGGTCGACCTGGTTCAGCTCCCTGGACCTCCGCTGCGGCTACTGGCAGGTACCGCTTGCTCCCGATGCTAGCCCGAAGACGGCCTTTTCTATCGGCCAGGGCCTCTGGCAGTTTACTGTCATGCCTTTTGGCCTGTGCAATGCCCCGGCGACGTTCGAGAGGCTGATGGAGAGGGTGCTGGCATCTGTCCCGCGGAACCAGTGTGTGCTGTATCTGGACGATCTGCTGATTCATGCCCGGGGCTTCGACCAGGCCTTGACGAACCTCCAGGCGGTGCTGGCCTGCATCCGCCGTGCTGGCCTGAGGCTCAACCCCCGCAAGTGCGAGCTCCTGCGGCGGGAGGTGAGCTTCCTGGGACATGTTGTTGGACCGCGAGGGGTGGCTACAGACCCAGGTAAGGTCGCCGCAGTGAGGGACTGGCCGACTCCACGCACCGCAGCTTTCTAGGGTTGGCCTCGTACTGCCGGAGGTTCGTCCGGGACTTTGCCAGCATTGCTGCCCCGCTGCACCGCTGCACCGCTGCACCGCCTCACCGCCTCACCGACAAGGGCCGCCATTTCGACTGGGACTCGGGCTGTGAGACTGCCTTCGGCCGGTTGCGTGAATCTCTGGTGGGGGCCCCCGTGCTGGCCTACCCAGACCCGTGGTTGCCGTATGTTCTCGACACCGACGCGAGTAACTCGGGGGTGGGTGCGGTGTTGGCGCAGGAGGGGCCGGATGGGGAGCGCGTAGTGGCCTACTATAGTCGGGCTTTGACTAGGCCTGAGCGGAACTACTGCGTGACCCATCGCGAGCTGCTGGCGGTGATGGCGGCGGTCCACCACTTCAGGCCGTACCTGTTTGGGACCCGGTTCCGGCTGAGGACCGACCATGCGTCCCTCACCTGGCTGCTCCACTTTAAGGAGCCGGAGGGGCAGATGGCGCGATGGATAGAGATCCTGCAGGAGGATACTTCACTGTCGTGCACCGTGCGGGGTCTCGCCATCTCAATGCCGACGCTCTCTCACGGCGCCCCTGCGAGGCCGCGGACTGCCACCACTGCGCCCGGCGGGAGCAGCGTGAGGAGGCTGTCCACACCATGGCGGGGGTGAGCACCGCGGCCACGGCCCGGGAGGGGCCGCTGGGGGTGGGCCTGCCAGACCTGGCGCAGCGTCAGGCAGCTGATCCTGACGTGGGCCCGGTGCTCCCCTGGAGGGCAGCTGGAGTGCGGCCTACGCGAGAGGAGCTCGCCCCGCACCCGAAGTCTGTCAAGGCCCTTTGCGCCCTGTGGGAGGCCTTGGAGGTAAAGGACGGGGTGCTGCGCCAGGGGTGGTGGGTACCCTCCAGTGGCGAGGTATGGTGGCAGCTGGTGGTGCCTCGGTCGCTCCGCGGGGCGGTGCTCCGAGCGGTGCACGGCCAGCCGGGCGTGGAGCACTTCGGCGGTAAAAAAACCCTGCAGCGTCTCTGAGGCCGGGAACCGCTACGTCTTGGTGGCCATGGATTATTTTACGAAGTGGCCGGAGGCCTACGCCCTCCCGGACCAGAGTGCCCCCACGGTGGCCGATGCACTGCTGGAGGGGATGTTTGCCAGGCTGGGGGTGCCGCAGGAATCCACCGGGTGCACCCCAGCCTCGCTCATGCTGGGCCGGGAAATGCGAACACCGGTGGACCTGGTCTTCGGCCCGCCGCCCGGAGACGGGTCGGCACCGCCGGCTGGACCGGACTACGAGTGGGACCTGCGGCAGCGGATGCAGCGGGTGCACAGCTTTCCACGGACCCACCTGACACAGGCGGGGGTCCGGCAGAAGCGGTACAATGACCTGCGCTGCAGGGGGCCTGCCTTCCAGCCCGGGGACTCGGTTTGGGTGTACAACCCGCGCCGCCGCAAAGGCCTCAGCCCTAAGATGGCGCCGTCGTGGGAGGGGCCCGCTGAGGTACTCGGGGTGGTGGGCGAGGTCTGCTACTGTGTCCGGTTGCGAATGCGGGGGAGAGTGGTGGTCCTGCACCGAGACCGCCTGGCCCCCTACCAGGCCCGGGAGGAGGAGCCGTGTGGGGAGGCTCTAGAGGAGCAGCCAGGGCTGGAGCCGGCCGATAGTGGGGCGTCCGTGGATCGCCAGCCGTCACCGCGGCGCAGCGTTCCGCAGCAGTTGGCCGAGTACGAGTACAGCCTGAGGGGGGTGTTTGACGTTGGCGAGATGCCAGATGCTTCAGGTGGGGGCAGTGTAACGCCCTCGCCTGGTGGTGAGGAGGAAGCGCCCCTAGGCGCTAGTAGTACCGTTGGGCATGCTGGGAGTGGTAGACGGAGAGAGTCTGAGGGTCAGCACGATGACCAGCGGCTGACCCTACCTGTGTAAATAATGTCCTAGTAGTTCTAGTGCCCTGTGTAGTCTAATTACCACCCTAAATATGTGTACGTGTTCCGTCAGTCTCCTCATGTGTGTGTATATCCTGTGTTTGGTTTTGTGTGGTTGTAACGAATAAAGCTAATGCTTGTTTCTTAATCGCGTCTCCACTCGTCCTTCGTTCTGAAAAGAACCTGCAAATGCTACAATATCTATAACACACGTGAAGAGTGAATCTGAATTAATCAGAATGCCTCGCTGCACCAGAATTGTTATTTACGTATTTTAAAAATACATCTGGTGCATCTGAAGACAGAATAAAACCCAGAACTGTAAAAGGACGACAGACCATTAAACTGCAAAGGAACAAGTAATAGATTTATTCCATGCTGAAAAAAAAATTGCAGAATAATTTTAGTTTCGGTGGTCTTTCTCATGTATGAGTTTGGAAAACCGTCTTTGAGAACACAAAATTCAGTGCTCGGTACCATCGAGGTGTAAGAGGGTCAAGGATGAGCGGGAAATTTTGTTAATAAGGAGACGGACACCGCCCAACATGGGGCTCAAACCCATGATCTTGAGCTTAAGAGTCTCATGCACTACTGACTGAGCTAGTCGGGCACCGGTGTTCTCAATGCCGGTTTTCCAAACTCATACATCAGAAAGACCACCGAAACTAAAATTATTCTGCAGCTAGGATCACACATTCTCCCTTCCCTTAAAGACAGACTACTGTTCTTTTAAATTATCTCCATTCATTGGAAGTTTCATTTCATACCTCTCTGCACCCATTCTGACTTTAAACCTCTTGTTTGGCCTCTCTTTCTGTCCCCTGCTCCCGCCTCTCACTCCTCCTCCCTCCCAACCTTTGTTCTCCCGCTACTTTACCTTTGCCTACTGCCCTGTCTCTCTCACACCTGAAGAAGGCTCCATGGCCGAAACGTTGTGTTCTCTTTCTTCTTTTTTTTCAGCATGGAATAAACCTATTACTTGTTCCTTTGCAGCCTACGCATGCTGACGCAGCTACTCACCTGAACTAAGACCATTAAACTGTCTGGTGATATTGCTGCACGGGGCGCAAGATCACAATAGAACACGTTATTGTATAAAATGTTAACATTCTTGAATTAGTATTTTTTTAAATTATACCAAATGTCCATTAAATAATGAATGATGTTTTTCAGACCATAAACACTATTATATGAAAAAAACATTTACTATATATCCGTTTAACTTGCTTTTTTAAAAAAAACATTACAATATGGTAGATAAAAATTGTTGTTCAGCGCTCTTGTATTAAATATACTCTACCAGCCTTTTAAGTCATGTGTCAGAAATAAAGTGTATAAAATTCGCTAAATCAAACAAAACACAAACGCTACGAAAAAGAAAAAAATGTGTTTATTTAGGAGGGGGATAAGGAAGAGGTCAAGCGTGTACAGAGGGAGCTAAAGCAGAAGTTAAGAGAGAGCAAGGACGCCTACAGGAGGAAGGTAGAGGACAAGCTGCAAAGGAATAGGGTGAGAGATGTATGGAGCAGCATGAGAGAGATCACTGGCTTCAAACAGGCTGGGGTTGCAACAGAAGGGAACCTGGAGATGGCCAACAAGTTGAACCAGTTCTTTAACAGGTTTGATTCTGGGTCCTCTGTGGCGCAACACCCATCCCCCCACAGCCACACGCTCCCTAACCCTTCACAGCTGCAACTGCCCAACACCTCCTCCATCCCCCCACAAACATGGCCGCCTACAGCTACAACCCCCGACGGCTGCTCACCCACCCATCCTCCACAGCTGCCACTCTCCAACACCTCCGCCCTTAACACCTCCGGCACTGAAAGCACTATGAGCATCATCCCCCGGGCCAGGCTGACCATCACAGCTGACCAGGTGAAGAAGGAGCTGAAGAGACTGCACGAGGGTAAGGCCACAGGACCAGATAACATCTGTCCCAGAGTTCTGAGGGCCTGTGCTGATCAGCTGAGCGGAGTGCTCCAGCGACTGTTCAACCTGAGCCTGCACTTGGAGAGAGTCCCGGTGCTCTGGAAGACATCATGCCTGGTCCCGGTACCAAAGAAAGGGCGCCCCTCTGTCCTCAACGACTACAGACCAGTTGCACTGACTTCTCACATCATGAAGACACTGGAGAGGCTGGTCTTATCCCACCTGAGACCCCTGGTCAGCTCATCACTGGACACCCTACAGTTTGCCTACCAGCCCAGTGTTGGTGTGGAGGATGCGATCATCTACATGCTGCAAAGGGCCTACTCACACCTGGACAGGGCTGGCAACACTGTAAGGATCATGTTTTTCGACTTCTCCAGTGCCTTCAATACCATCCAGCCCTTACTTCTAAGGAGGAAGCTGGAGGAGATGCAAGTCGATGCCTCCATGACCTCGTGGATCACTGACTCCCTGACGGGCAGACCACAGTCTGTGAGACTTCAGAACTGTGTGTCTGAACTGGTAGTGAGTAACACAGGGGCACCTCAAGGGACAGTTCTTTCTCCATTCCTCTTCACCCTCTATACTTCGGACTTTAAGTACAACTCAAAGTCATGCCACCTGCAAAAGTTCTCAGATGACTCTGCAATTGTGGGATGTATCAAGGGTGAGCAGGAGGAGGAGTACAGAGGACTGGTCAGCAGCTTTGTGGAGTGGTGTGGGGTGAACCACTTGGAACTGAATGTTACAAAGACAAAGGAACTGGTGGTAGATTTCAGGAGGAAAAAGGTCAAACCTACTCCTGTCTACATCCATGGGAGTGGCGTGGAGATGGTGGACTCGTACAAGTACCTGGGAGTGCACATCGACGATAGACTGGAATGGTCTAAGAACATCGAGGCCATCTATAAGAACGGACAGAGCCGACTTTACTTCTTGAGGAGGCTCAGGTCCTTCAATGTGTGTAGTAAGATGCTGCACATGTTTTATCAGTCGGTGGTAGCGAGTGCCATTTTCTACGCAGTGGTGTGCTGGGGCTCTGGGATTAGAGCAGTAGATTCCAAAAGGCTGAACAAGCTCATCAGGAGAGCGAGCTCTGTCATTGGGTCTGACCTGGACCCCTTGGAGGTGGTGGCTGAGAGGAGAATGATGTCCAAACTAGAGGCCATCATGGACAACTTCTCCCATCCCCTCTATGACAGGCTTGCAGGAATGAAGAGCACGTTCAGCAATAGACTGATTCATCCACGGTGCGACAGGGAGCGCTACAGGAGGTCATTCTTGCCGTCTGCCATAAGACTGTACAACGCATCCACCGTGCGTCTTGGCAGAGGCAATAGCGACAGTGACCTGTTTCTGGACTAAACGCATATACACATCTACTGCTACATCTGTTCTCTTTCTTTTTCTTTTTCCCGTTTACAACCACTTTTGTGCAATATATGCCAGGGACCTGTGCAATACATTTATATTTATATTTATATCTATGGTTACATCTATATTTATATTCATACGTGTGATACGATTTTCTGTGTACTGTTCTGTTCTAGTTTCCTCTTGTGTCTCCGGACTGTGAGTAACTCTTGTATTGTATTGTATTGTATTGTATTGTATTGTATGTATTGTGCTATTAGTATATAATTCGTTACACTGTGGCTGTGTTGTGTGTGTTAAGCTGCTGTTGCACTGCAATTTCCCTCACGGGATCAATAAAGTATCTATCTATCTTTATCCTGCAATTTTATCTCGTTGAAACGTTTTTTTTTTCTCTGTGGCACTAACGGGCTAACGGTTAGGATTCCTGGTTTCCTGATTACATAGAAATGTATCTCTCTTGCCTTACGATGTCCAAATGATCAGTTCATACGAAACGTATAAATGAAAGAGATTGCTTTATTGCTGCCCGCTTTCTCACTGAAGCCCTTTGGTGTGTTAATAGAAGGTTATAACCGCTACACTGCGCGATGTGGGGAGTGGCGATTTGCAAGCAGAGTTGACCTTTGAGAAAAGACTCGTCTCGGGAATATATTTCCACATTTTGAAGAGATTTTCTCCATTTCTGTAGCCTGATTTCCACTATTGCTAGAGAGCTGTAGAATCTGGAATCACCTATCTGGGAACAGTGTGTAGATGACAGGTTTGTGACTTTCTCATGAGCACGGTATATGAATCCATCTGATTAAAGACACTGTGAGCATTTGAATAAAATTAACAATAGTTTGTCCCAGCTCGCCGCGATGGTATAGTGGTCAGTACTTTGTGCTGTGACCGCAATACCCGCGCTTTGAATCCGGGTGACAGCAGCCCAAGACAAGAGAGTTTCCTTCGTCTATGTTATTTCAGTGTAGGGGGGGGCATGCGTGTACAGCGAACGATCATCGAGTTGATGTGTTGCCCCATATAAGCAATGTGAACCAACACTGCTTTACAAAGGAGCACGGTCTGATCTTATAGTTGATAATCTGGAGACCAGACCGACCTCTTCTCTGACAAGAAGAAAAGGTCAGGAGCCGCAGTATTTAATGTAAATAAGAGATTTCATTTTTTTTCTGTGGCGCAACTAGTACCAAACACTTAATCTCGGGGTTGTGAATTCGAGCTCCACGCTGGTAAGAAATCATATAGGTTATGATAAATTTACTTTTTTAAATAAAAAAGTAATATTATAAAACTTTCTCGATACCAGTTTGCAGGTGACATGTTCTTTATAAAAATAATCTTTAGTATGGGATCAATAACCGCGCCAGAACAAATATCGGAAAGAAATCGCCTGTCACTAAGGAATTTAAGTAAAGTAGAGACATAATCAGAAAACCTACATATAGGAAATGTTAGTTACTTTGTATGTGCTTTAGTGTTTTCTTTTATATACCGAAAAAAAGGTTCAAGGCGTTCTAGTCGCTGTACTCCTCGTAGATAATCTCAACGAAATCACAATACAGTACAGGACACGCAGTGAGGAGCTCACGCAACGAATAGTCTTGAACATGCCAAGCGTAAAGGCACACTGCACATCTGCGAAACATCACATCCTAGTTTAGTTACAGTGAGATTATAGACTGGAAGCTAGGAAGTCTCAGATCACTTTTTTATTAAATGTTCAAGCAAACCCAAATACCTTTGCAAGAGACATTTCAGATTCCCAGTCAAATCCAGTATGATTGCTGGATCCCTCGAATTCGGCAATATCACAGATCTGCAGTCCACCTTGTGTAAGACATACCGCCCAGAGCATTTCTAAGACAGGAAATACATTTTCGTTACGAAAAGAGATATACTGTACGTAGAGTGAAATGGTCTGGTACGAGTCCTAAGTTTGAATAGTTCAAAATAGACGAAAAAGGGGTAATTACAGACTCTTTTGAAATGTAAGAACATTAAAGCTGTGCGGACCTTATCTTGATTTACCTAGTTTAATCGTTTTCAGAAAGTGTAATTGTATTATTTTATGTACCCTTGACGATTCTACTGATGTTATAAGTGCTCTTGTTTATATTGAATCTATTTTGTTGTTCAAATAAAAAGTAAAAAAAAAACATTCCGGATGCGTCTGCTGTAGAAATAAAATGACATCAAAGGCGTTGTACGTAGAGTTCTGAAGCCTGTTCCACAGAAGAACTAGCTGAGATGAAAAGGTCGATATTCTACTGACAGGGCTATTCCCATCAACTTAGTTTCTTTCTGAAACAACGTTTTCCAAGAAAAACTTACACTTTGCAAAATTTGAAATAAAATACTTGCTTAAAAGTGCAGATTATTTTTTTTCCCAAAAACTGTAAAAGGAGAAAACCGACCCGTTGGAGTCTCTGTCGTACCATTGCTCAGTGCGGTCAGGTCGGGACTAAAATGATAGTATGGTGCTGGTTCAAGCACATCTAGGCACGACTTTCTCACTGTTCCATCGTGAACATCATCTAGAGAAAAAGTGGCATGTAATGTTTAATACATTATTGACCTTATTAATAATTTGAGGGAATATAAATGCTTTGTATGTATCGAATTACAGCACGTAACAACTGAGTACCTGAGTCGATATCACCGGGCAATTTCCAATAACGACCAACATCAGAAACTTCACGAAAAATAAGATTCCATATCTTGGAATGTAGGGCGGGAAAATTAATTTATACTCCTGTCGCATCTTGAGCTAAACTTTTTTTTTAAAAAATATGACGCAGATTTGCTCAAGATACTTGTAATCGCCTTAAAGAGAGTTTTCATGAAAACGTACATCGGCTAGCTCTCCACTGTTAATTGACAGAACTTTTGAAGAAACTGTTCTTATATAAGCAACATACAAATTACACATCTTAATGACCATGAAGGGAAATCTGTGGAAGCCCGTTTCCGCCAGGGAGTAAAAAAAAATGCGCTATGGTATCTCATTGTATGTCCTTTTTTACTTAAAAAGGGTCTTATTTAGCTCAGCTGGCAAGACCTGGGTTCGAGCCAATGCAGTGAGGCACGAACTAGGGTGGGAGCTGCGAGGGCATAAGCCCTAGAACCCGAATCCGTTACAATAACAAAAGGACAGACATTGAAATATGGGCTATTTCGAAGTCGCAAATGTGAGATATAAAGTCGGAATTCTGAGTTACTAAGTCGCAATTCTGAGATACCATAGCGGGTTTTTTTTTTACTCTCTGGCGGAAACGGGCTTCCATAGAAATCCGGGTTGTGAATAACAACTGTCACCACACACGATTGAGTTCGTGAGGCTGGCACCTAAGACCACTCAGCCATCCTGACAAGCGGTGGAGGATGCCCGTTACTTTGTCAAAGGATTATTAACTACTTTTCTTATTATTACAGAGATTTCTACATTGCAAGACAATTGACAATTTAGATAGAGGTATGTCGTGGTAAGCAAACCAGGCACGGACGGGGTTTGAACCCGTGATCTTCGGTTTACAAGACTTCGCTTTCAATCTCTGATGTCACTGTAAACTCGGACATGATGTTCCGCAGATCTGCAGTGTGCCTTCTTTCTTATTGAAGTTTACTGGATTTTTTAAATGAAAATTCAAACTGGACAGTTTCAGACACATGAAGACTCATAAATGTCACTACAAATGACACATTTGTAGTGTAAATCCGCCGGGCTGATTTACGTGTCTGACCATCTCTCTCCTCCTCTTTTGCAGTGAGCACTATTTTTTCATTTTCTTCCCTTGTAGTTTCCTCGCTCTTTTACTGTCCCTTTCCCCCACGGAGAGACGGAAAACATGCCGAAATCGTTTTCACCCTGTGTTTGTGCAACGTCAGTGTGTGAAGGAAAAGTAATCTACGCGGCTCCAGTGGCGCAATCGGTCAGCGCGCGGTACTTATACAGCAGTGCACAGCGGAATCATGCCGAGGTTGTGAGTTCAAGCCTCACCTGGAGCAGTGTGGCCTGTCTTCAGCTACTGAAAGCAACTGTCCACTTTAGATACTGCTACTTATAGGTCGTCCTTAACACCTTATCTAACGGGATTGTAGCCTGTTAGGTATCTGCTGGAGATCCGGTCTAAATTAACATAAAAGGAACAGATAAAGGTTTATTCCACGTCACACCCGAAGAAGGGTCCACGTTGTGTTACCTTCTCTTTTCAGCATGGAATAAACCTATACTTTTTTCTTCGCAGCTGACGCACGTCACTACTTAAATTCCCATCAGCTGTGGACCCCCAGCTGATCTGTAAACAGATAGATAGAGGAGAGGTCTACTGGGACTAAGGAAGCCAAAGTTGGGGTACCAAAGACTTGAAAAAGCTCTCACATTAGATTCTGTGTTTTTGTTGTTAAACAGATTTGTTTTTAATGTTCTTTTTGTTTTCCCTTAAGTATTTTTTTTTATTTTATTTTATGTAGTCGTTAGACTACTACAGTGATTTACCGAGGTTCCCAGAAGGCTTCTCGCATCGTGGTTGTTGTGTTTTCGGGTTTTTTTTTCTACTGATAGGACCCCACGCATTACTGTGGGACTAGTTAACTTAAGCTCTTACATTGTACCTGAAATTACCACATAAACTACTACTCTGTTTTTCTTTTTTTTTAATAAAGGCACTAATGATGTTTTTTTTCTTGCTGCTGATTGGCAATGACCCTACAATGGGTCATTGCAACGAATGTGGCTGCTGAAATTTGTCAGCAGCTCCATACTAAACCTGTTCTCAAATAATAAAATAACATATGCTGCCCATTAGATGTTACCGATGTAGGAGACTAACTTAAACCACCTCTTCACAGGGTTTATGTAGCTCAGTAGAGGAACAGTCAATCGCATTTGAACTGTTCTGAATGTAGTGGAAATAATACAGTGCCTTGCGAAAGTATTCGGCCCCCTTGAACTTTTCAACCTTTTGCCACATTTCAGGCTTCAAACATAAAGATATAATTTTTTTATTTTATGTGAAGAATCACCAACAAGTGGGACACAATTGTGAAGTGGAACGAAATCTATTGGATTTTTGAAACTTTTTTAACTAATAAAAAAATGAAAAGTGGGGCGTGCAAAATTATTCGGCCCCTTTACTTTCAGTGCAGCAAACTCACTCCAGAAGTTCAGCGAGGATCTCTGAATGATCCAATGTTGTCCTAAATGACTGATGGTGATAAATAGAATCCACCTGTGTGTAATCAAGTCTCAGTATAAATGCACCTGCTCTGTGATAGTCTCAAGGTTCTGTTGAAAGTGCAGAGAGCATCATGAAGACCAAGGAACACACCAGGCAGGTCCGTAATACTGTTGTGGAGAAGTTTAAAGCCGGATTTGGATACAAAAAGATTTCCCAAGCTTCAAACATCCCAAGGAGCACTGTGCAAGCGATCATCTTGAAATGGAAGGAGTATCAGACCACTGCAAATCTACCAAGACCTGGCCGTCCCTCTAAACTTTCAGCTCAGACAAGAAGACTGATCAGAGATGCAGCCAAGAGGCCCATGATCACTCTGGATGAACTGCAGAGAACTACCGCTGAGGTGGGAGAGTCTGTCCATAGGACAACAATCAGTCTTACACTGCACAAATCTGGCCTTTATGGAAGAGTGGCAAGAAGAAAGCCATTTCTCAAAGATATCCATAAAAAGTCTCATCTAAAGTTTGCCACAAGCCACGTGGGAGACACCCCAAACATGTGGAAGAAGGTGCTCTGGTCAGATGAAACCAAAATCGAACTTTTTGGCCACAATGCAAAACGATATGTTTGGCGTAAAAGCAACACAGCTCATCACCCTCAACACACCATCCCCACTGTCAAACATGGTGGTGGCAGCATCATGGTTTGGGCCTGCTTTTCTTCAGCAGGGACAGGGAAGATGGTTAAAATTGAGGGGAAGATGGATGCAGCCAAATACAGGACCATTCTGGATGAAAACCTGTTGGAGTCTGCAAAAGACCTGAAACTGGGACGGAGATTTATCTTCCAATAAGACAATGATCCCAAACATACAGCAAAATCTACAAAGGAATGGTTCACAAATAAACGTATCCAGGTGTTTGAATGGCCAAGTCAAAGTCCAGACCTGAATCCAATCGAGAATCTGTGGAAAGAGCTGAAAACTGCTGTTCACAAACGCTCTCCATCCAACCTCACTGAGCTCGAGCTGTTTTGCAAGGAAGAATGGGCAAGAATTTCAGTCTCTCGATGTACAAAACTGATAGAGACATACCCCAAGCGACTTGCAGCTGTAATCGCAGCAAAAGGTGGCTCTACAAAGTATTAACGCAAGGGGGCCGAATAATTTTGCACGCCCCACTTTTCATTTTTTTATTAGTTAAAAAAGTTTCAAAAATCCAATAGATTTCGTTCCACTTCACAATTGTGTCCCACTTGTTGGTGATTCTTCACATAAAATAAAAAATTTATATCTTTATGTTTGAAGCCTGAAATGTGGCAAAAGGTTGAAAAGTTCAAGGGGGCCGAATACTTTCGCAAGGCACTGTATAGTCACAAAGTAACGAACATACACACCACTCGCTTGAAATATTTACTGTAGCTAAAATTGTTTTCTAGACACCACAACTATTCACAATGAATTTGATAAATACATGTCTTTATTAATAAAAGTGTAATTAATTAATAATTAAGATAAATGTATATCTTTATTAGTAGCTGTATTACCGGTAATGCATGTACAGTCCTTAATATGGGATAGTGAACTTTCAGGTATCCTGGGGAGGTAAGAAAACTGAAATGAAGTCTTAAATGTGTTCTGTTACATCTGGGTGTTAACTAAATAGATTGTATTACTTATTGTGATTTTACACATGTCTTTCTCAGGAGACAGCAGACAAATTGGGGAATTTGCAGGTACAGAAAATAACTTGAACTGAACAGGCAAATGTAAGGTTATGTTAAAGAAAAAAAAAGGTTGTCACCTTTTTCAACATGATTATTTAAGACAGTTTATCGGAACCGTATCTCTTCTCGATTCTGTGGCTGTGGTCCAACAGTAACGGTGGTGAAACAAGCAGAATGTGCGGAAAGAATTGGAGACGTAACGGGAGACTCATCCAGTCGATAGAAAGGTTGTGTACACTGTGTCACTGTGTTGTGTACAGGAGTCAAACCTACAATCTTCTGATCCGAAGTCAAACGCATTATCCATTGCGGCACTGGCTCTGATACCCTAAAGCCACCACTGTGAGCTTTGTGCTGCTATTAGTAATACTGTAGCACTCCGGTGTTCACAACAGCCCCCCACCACCAGGGACTCAAACCCAAGCCTCCTGCATCACTCAACAGGGACCTAGCCTGTTGAGCTAAAGAGCAATCTCCCTTTAGTCCTGCGGCTGTGGCCCTGCTATTGCAGGGAAGGGCAGTGACATCACCGCTCTGGTAAGCCGGCTCCTACACACTCAATGGTGGCCGTATGCATTACACTCTCCCCCGCTTAACTCACCAACCTCAGCAAAGGGCTATCCCATCCCACAGCTGACACCAATGTAACGCTCCAGGGTTCACATAGGCATCCTCGCCACTGCCACATCAGGTCAGTTCCCCACCGTCGGGGACTCAAACCCAGACCTCTGGCATCCCTCAACAGGGACCCAGCCTGTTGAACTAAAGGGAGGCCGTCTTTAAGCTCAAGCGGCTGGGTCCCTGTTGAGCTATGGTGGCGGTCGCAGGTTTGAGTCCCCGACGGTGGGGTGCTGACTTATGTGGCAATGGCAAGGGTGCCCGCCTGAACCCCCAACCATTACAATACTATACATCGCTCCAGTCCAAATTTTCTCAATCAGATTCACGTGTTTTCTACTTGTATTTAGCTACTAGGTCTTTCATTTGGTCTGTTTTAAAAATAGCATCTCAAACGATTTTATGTGTCATGCTGAAATTCACACACGGGGGATGTCACATGAATGATAATCACAGATAAGATGTCGCGTTTAAAAAGAAATCCAGAGTGGCGGTAGAAAACAAAGCCTTATACACGCGATGCAAGTGCTCTAGCACTGAACTAAACTGACAGGCACTTTTGCCTGCAGCTCTTTAATTGAGTTAGGAAGAGTGAAGCGTCTACACAGTGTACAATTTAAAGGTCGAAGCAAGACAATCTGATGCGAGGAGAATTCACAAAACGAGCCTCTGCTTTATCGTTTACTGAGCTTTCAATGAACATCTAAGTGAAAGACAAATTCACTATTTTCACTTTTTGTTTAAAGAACACTTTTATCACGTTCTGCACTCCCGATGGTGTTTAACGGTGCTCTTTTCTACACTCCTGATTTGAGGATCCCCAGCTAAAATATTTTTTAAATACAACAAAATTCCGATATATTGAATAGTATTTATGTTTTCATTTATATTCACTCGTGCCAAAAGCTTGTGTTCTCTGCATATATCAGGATGTGGAAAGAGGCCCAATCACATCTGGGGTTGATAGTATTTAGGTCAAAGCTAATTCAAAGTGCATCTCTGGGTGTGTTTGAATTACCTACGTGTTTGACTGAAGGACAAGCTCACGGTGCCATAAAAGTTGACACTCGTCATCTTTTCTTCTACATTCACAGGTTTTACACTAAAGACAAAAAAAAATTGTTGTCGTTTTCATGCCAGCTGGCACTAATTATTCTGCACCAACAGGGAAGATTAGTATTTTATCTATCGCAATATGTGTGGAATTTGTTTTTAAAAAAGTTGTTCCAGAAATGAACACTTCCATTAAAGTTAAGGCAGACACCTGTTGCTGTCCACAACGACCAACTCTGCCTGGCAAGATAGGAAGAAAAGCACTGTGGTGATTTGAACCCAGAAGCTTATTTAGTAGACATGCACATTAACCAGCTAAGCCACAGCACCAACAGAGCACTCTCCTTTTACAGCCTCTTAGACACACCACTCTGAGATACCTGCGTTCTGTGTGCGCTGCGCCTGCTCGCTGAGCAAGTGTTGAGAAATGGCTTTTGTCTGGTAATTTCAAGTCCAAGGACCTCAATATGCTTTTTATGTTTGACATCTTCAAGGAAAATGGTGAAATCGCAGGAGGAAGAGGAAAATGATCCTTGAGTAGAGGAAAGACGACCATCTTGAGCACTAACTCATGTCAGGAGGCTAACTTCTGGGATGAGGTGGTGGAGTGGTAAGGCCACTACTAATCCATTGTGCTCTGCACATGTGGGTGTGAATCCCATCCTTGTGAAGTTCAGCGGTTGACAGATGTGCCTTTTTAAACTGGGTGTGCTTTCGTTTCGTCTTTCGCTCCTGTACTACAGCAGTAATATTTCTAGATGTGCATGAACATGGTATAGTAGGCTGACGGCAGGAACACGGGGTCCACAAGCAGTGACAGTATCAGAGGTGTCTGCAGTGTGTTGGTTTGTGAGCATTAATAAAATAACTTGCCGTGGAAGCACGTGTGCCTGCATTAATACAGCTCCATTGAGCAGAAAAAGCAACACAAACACCGACTTGTCAACAGGAAGTTTCCGTAGCTGAAAACACAGCCATTGTGCTCCAGGTGAAGGTTGTGTTGCAGGATGTGGGTCATTGAGGCAGTCACGGTCTGGGATTGATTGGGTTATGTTGATTTGTGTTACAGGGTGTGGGTCATTGAGGCAGTAACAGGCTGTGATTGATTAGGTTATGTTGATTTCCAGGATGGTGTCAATGTTGCCTCTCACTCAAGGGGGTGACTGCAGTTGTCCCAATTAATACAGGAACAGTCAGTAAAAACAGTCAAACCCAAGTCGTTCAGGGAGCAATACGGTATCGAGACTTGGAGGTGTGAGGAGTCGCTGAGCCAGTTTTAGCCAGACCAAGGGGTGAACTGATAAGGTTCCATGACACCTAGCTCAGCACTCCCACACCCCTCAAACAACACAAGCTTCCTCCTGGAAAAATACTGGGTAGACCTGATTCTGACAGGGACAGTGGAAACCCCCCTGAAAGGGATTGGCTAAGGAGAGGGATAAAAAGACCTGAGACAGAACAGAGGGGGCTCCCGATTCCCACTGGACCCTGGAGACGACACAGGCAGCACAAGGGAAGCTGCAGAGTGCAAGACCCCGGAGGAACTCTGCAGAGACTTCTAATACCTGGAGGCAAGGATCTACTGGTTCAGTAACTGACGACAACGAGAGACATTGGCATTGAAACAGAGGTACTGTACAGAGACTTTTAACACCTGAAGGTGAGGAACAAGGAAACTGGCACAGTTAGCCAATTCAAACTGAGAAGAATGTAATACAGTCGCAGAGGATTTCTATTGTTACCTGAACAGAGACTGGGGAAATAGGACTGGGTGATACCCCTCTCCTCAAAGTGGGCCATCAGAGACTACAGGTACTAAGTAGAGACGTTTGAGTGACCTCTCTTTAGTATTTTACAGGAAAGACTGCTGCCCCTCTGTATTCATTATGACCCTGGGAAGGACCTTTTGCTGCTGTGAATTCTGTTTTCGTTGTGTTTTTGGGTGATAGTGCATGTGAATGTAGTTGGAAAATAAAAAGGGCACTTATACAATACAAATGCTTGTCGCTGGTCTGTGTGTGCATTGGTGTTTCTAGGAGATAAACAGAACCTGTGGTAATGTAGAGGGGCCCTAGCACCCCGTTTGTATTGCTAGGTGGTGTAGTCGTACACGAGGCAGGAACATCCCTCGCCCATAGGGTTCACCTTACTGTGACACCTTCTTCGTCTATGTTTTTTGACTGTACTGCAAATGATCTTAGTATCGAAGTGCCGTCCCACATAACCGATCTGAACAGTCTGCTTTACAGAGGAGCACTGCCGGAGCTTATCGTTGGAAACGATTGCTGGATCCTTCGAATTCAACTGAACTATAGCACAGATCTGCAGTCCACTATTAGAATACTGTGGGTGTGTTGTATAAGCCATACCGCCCAAAATAGTTCTAAAACAGGAGATGCATCCTCGTTTCGGAATGTGGTATAAAGTGAAATGGTCTGGGAAGAGTCCTATGTTTGAACAGTTCAAAATAGACGTAAAGGGGTATTTACGGACTCTTTCGAAATGTAAGAACAAGCTGTGCGGACCTTATCTTTATTTACCTTGTGTAATCGTTTTTCATAAAGTGCAATTGTATTATAGCATGTGCCCCTGACGATTTTCTTGATACGTTATATGTGCTCTTGTTTGTATTGTATGTAGTTTTGTTGTTCAAATAAAACGTAAAAGACACAACTTTCCGGATGCGGCTGCTGTAAAAATAAAATGACATCAAGGGTGCTGTACGCAGAGGTCTGAAACCTGCTCCACAGAAGATCTTTATCCAGAGGTGTTAAAGAAGTCGAGATCTCGCCATGAGGGGGGAAGCATCTCAGAAAAAGCAGATGCAGTCGGTTCCACGGTCATAACGCCACTAAGTCGGGCGACAAGAGCAAAACCCACCCGGCTTCCTCCGGGCAAGTAATGCGAAAAAGAGACAACACACAGTGGGTAGCATGGCCGAGCGGTCTAAGGCGCTGGATTAAGGCTCCAGTCTCTTTGGGGGCATGGGTTCGAATCCCACCACTGCCAGGTCCTTCTATCAAGCCCCCCTTTCAGCTGGCTTCAGATGAAAGGGAGGGAACTGCTTTTTGGCAGTCTCTCGAGAAACTAAGCAAAGTGTTTAAAGATACTTTCTCAGCTTGACATCAAGGCACAAAACAAAAACCTTCTTTGCGTTATGCAGGGAACGACGTCTGCCCAGATCACTTTTGTGTCAGTGCAAATCGTAGTGTGCCCTCCGTTTTAATGTTGGCTGTGCTGGCGTGCTGCTTCTGTCTGTGAAACTTGAATGTTCTGCTTCTTCACACCGAATCGTCGGCGGGGGTTGAGCTTGTTAAATCTTTGCGCATAGCGCTCCTTTGGAAGTACTTTGTCCAAGTTCAAAAGCGATCGTGGGATTTACTTCATGCGTTCAAAAAGCATGCCTCGCACGACAGATTTAAATGGGGAATGGAGCCTGCTTCTTGCTGTTTTTCCTGTGGTTGCAGTTACAAAGTTGATCGTGCTTTCACATTCTGTTAACAGTATTCACTGGCTGAGCTTTATCAGTTGGTTCGTAAAGGAATCTCTGCTTCGGTTCAAGAAAAGTCATCTGTAGTGTGTTTTTTTCCGTGCCCATGGCAGTCTTTTAAAGCTGGTAGTAATGGCGGCGAAGGTAATTTTTTATCCTCTTTAAAAGAATAAGGACGGGCTGGGGCGAGCTCCATTTACCACTCTTTCAGCTAACCGCCGAACTCGCGAGCTGATTACACTGCAGAGCCTGCAGAGGCGCCTCGCTTTTCTCCATTCTCTGGGTTAGGGTGAAAAAAAAACTTTGCTGGTATTAGCTGACCTGCTGGGAGTACCTCTTCTTCACTGATAAGCAAGATTGGTGTTTCATCGTTCGCAAGCTGTATAGATTTCTTTCAAAACAAGTTGTTCCAGAAAGGAAATGAACACTTGCATTCTCCTGAATTAAAAGGCATGGGATTTGAATTCACCAGTTCTGTAGGGTTTGGGCATTTACTGGGACAATTATTAATTGTAGCAGTAAATCACAAAATTGATTCTTTTGTTGGCTTTAGAATCCAACCATGCGATATAACTCAAACAACGCACACACACAGGTACTAATTCACGAGGATACATTTATTAATACATAGAATATGCATATAAACAGATCTTATCGAGAGGGTTGTCAGAATACAAAAGGTATATATTCAGTCAGTTACAAAGAGTTACATATATCAAGAGGACATACGTTCAGTATATCATTCATTAAGACCGTTTCGTAAATGCACTTGGTTATAACTTTTACATTAGATACTCAAAACAAGTACATAACTCTTAGGAATTAAATTGATATCAACTGGTTGCGCTGCTGATGCTCACTGACCGGCTAGTTAGTGTTGGCTTTAACTAGCAAAGTTTGCACACAGGAGAAAAGATGACTGTGGGTCCCAGCAAGTCAGGAAGAGGACCGGTTCGTTCCTGATGAAGAGCTAGTTCTGAATAGTGATTCAGCTATCCACAGTTCAGACCTGTTCATGAGGCTTGCTGCTGGTGCTAACCTCAGGTGGATCCTCTGGTTACTCTCTGGCAACCTCCGCTCTCGACTCTTAGAACAGAGGAAAGTTCTGGCACTTGGACACACTGGCCGTTCCGTGGTTGTCCGGGCTGTGTCTCAGGATGGTCAGGAGGCGCGCTGCGAGAATGTCCTGCCCTTGGGAGCCTTCTGCTCCTGGGCTGTCCTGCCCTGGAATTCTCCTTTGAATTCCCTTTAGAAAAGTCCACAGAATTCTACAGAATTCTCCTGAATCTCTCAGGCTCTCTGTGTTGCCTGTTTTTACCTGGAGGAACTTCAGCTCGTTGATTGGCTGAAAGTTCCATGGGCATCAGAGTCCCGCGTGGGTTACTCGGCCCTACCAGTCCCTGATTGGTTGATCAAGGTGAGATATGAGTCACTTACTCCTGACACTTAGGAATGCAGTCCATCTGGCACTCCCTAGACAGATAGGCGCCAACGGATGACCATTGATCATGAGAGCCAGGCTTAGCTAAGTGCATCCCCCTTTGGGAGCTGTCCCTTATCAAAGGAAACCTTAAATCAGCCTGCAAGAATAGTTTCTCTGTGGCTGCACCACAGAGATGAACAGAGATGGCGCCTCATTTGGGAAAGCTCGCAACACTTAATTCTGTCTTATTAATAAGCCTTGCCGCTACATATGTATAGTTATACGAAAAACAAGTGGTTTATCGACTCATCTTCATGTGCAGATTTAGAGGCAGCTTCGATATTCGTTTTACAAACGGGTTTTTTTTTAAATGGGTCACACACATGCCATAGCAACAAAACATCTCTAGAGATGAGGCTATAGATCACCTTTCCATCCTCCAGGTTTTCCTCCCAAAGGCTAAGGTACCAACGGCGACCCCTGCTGGCCGAGAGAGCAGAAGCTCTCTAAATCTGCAAATGAAGATGAGTCGATAAACCACTTGTTTTTCGTATAACTATACATATATTCATTTATTACTGATTTCATTCATTGAGCACGGATACAGTAGAGGTACAGCCATTCACTGTTTGACATGTCTGCACTGGTACAGAACCTAGCAATCAGAAAACGGGTGAAACTGTCTTGAGAATTAGCATACAGTACAGAGAGAGCGTGAACGCAGTCCCCCACTACCAGAAATTATGCAGTCGAGATTCCCACATTTGGGGAATTCGCAGGGGTCAGCACAGCTGGAGTTTTAAGATTTAAGAACTTTATTTTCTTTTCACAAAAAAAAATACAGGACATCACAAATTAGAAAGCTTTACATGAATATACATACTTAAAACAGTATATATGATCACATCTCATTACATTTTGACACGGTACCAGTTACATAGCAACAATTTCTTTTTTTCTGGTGCAAATCACATTCTTTACTTAAACATGATAATGTTTTTCACAGTTTCTTGAGATATTGACCTATGCTCTCTATTTCCCCCAGATTTTCTGCTTCCTCCCTCCCTTCTCTCCACAGATCTCTGAGGTAATAGTTCTCTCGGGTGATGAACAGGGCCAGGCTACCTGCTGCCTTGACTGGGACCTCGATGCCTTTGAACAGCCCCATGTTCCTCACTCTCCACAGGGCGTCTTTCCCACTGTTCACCACGGCCCAGATCCTGTCAAACACGTCAGGAGGAAGTTTGACAGGAGAGATGCCGTATATGACGAAAGCAGCGGTCAGGGTAAATTGGGGCGAGAGAGCTTGCAACCAATCTTCAAACTGTGCCCAGAAGGCCTTAGCAAAAAAGCAGGACCACAGGAGATGGGTCACAGTCTCCTCCTCGCCGCAGCCCACCCTAACACAGCGAGGGCTGGGGGTGAGGCCCCTAAGGTACAAGAAAGTTCGTACCGGTAAGCACTGGTGGACGACACTCCAGGCTAAATCTCTGTGAATGTTGCACAGAAACTTAGAGGATGTGTGTTTCTACACCTTCCTTGTTTGGGCTGATGTTAAAATGCCCACAGGGGTCTGCCTATTGTTCTGGGGTGCAAGGAAATCTTCCAGTTTTTGGACGCTGACATCTTGGAGGGGAATATGGCCAATTGGGTGAGATCTTAGAAAACTTTTAACTGTCCTATAAATTGCAGGGCATGTGTCAGAGAGTGGGACATCCAGCTTGGGTCTGACACCCCACACTCTGAACACCTCCCTACCTACCCAGAGCCTGGAAAAATAAGTCCAGGTACGCGCTGCAGGTGCTGTTGCAAATCCTCTCAGCACAGAGGCCAGGAAAATGCACAGCAGCTTCGTAGCAATATCTGGGACAGACTTCCCCCCTGAGGGTAGCGGCCTGTACATTATTTCCCTTCTGAGTCTTTCCTGCTTCCCACCCCATAGAAATTGAAACATCAATCTCCTCAGCACCGCCACAACACGGTGTGGGATTGGGAAGGTAGAAGCCTGAAAATTCAAGACAGGCAAGAGCTCGGCTTTGATGACCAGCACCTTCCCTGTCATGGTGAGGTCTCGGTCCTTCCATTGCATCAGTTTTTTGTTTAAGATTGGCAATTTGTTCTGCCAATTTACTGTTCCCATCTCTTCTCCAAAATACACCCCCAGGACCTTAATTCTCTTCTCTTGCAGCCTGAGATCATGTCCTTCTTTTGGCTCCCTCCAGTTCTGATAAAAAATCTCACTCTTAGATTTGTTAATTTTTGCAGAGGAAGCCAAAGAGAAATGATCACAGCACTGCAGAGCTCTGCTAATTGAGGCATTGTCAGAGAGGAGCAGGGTGACGTCATCCATGTATAGAGATGTCTTTACCTCTCCTCCCCCACTTCCAGGCACTGGTATCCCATTAATGGCCTGATCCTGGCGCAAGGCAAGGGCAAGGGCTCCATAGCCAAAACGAATAACAAGGGGGATAATGGGCAGCCCTGCCTCACCCCTAAACAGACTTCAAAAGGGGCGTGATCTATTGCCATTAACCATTACTCTGCTGTTGCTACCTGTGTACAGCAGGTTAATCCACTTTCTCATGATGGGGCCAAACTTCATGTTCTCAAGTACCGATGTTAAGTACTGCCGGTTTAGGCGGTCAAAGGCCTTTTCTAGGTCTACACCTAAAATGCACAGAGGGAGGGAGCGATCCTCTGAGTACAGACAGACATCCCTCAACAAGGCCAGGTTGTCGCTCATCAGGCGTCCTGCTATCCCACAAGTCTGTTCTTTCCCTACCAGTGAGGCCACTACATTTTGTAGGCGCAGGAAAAGGGCTTTGGACAGGATCTTAGTGTCCATGCCTAACAGGCTAAGGGGTCTCCAGTACTTTATGTCATTCTTTGCTCCTTTCTTAAACAAGAGAGAGATAGTGCCTTCTCTTAAGGAGTCAGGCAGCAATTCTGTCTTATAGCTTTCCTCCAATAGGAGCAGTAGAGGATCCTGAAGCAGATCCCAAAAGGTGCAATAAAATTCTTTAGGGAGCCCCTCAGCCCCCGGAGTTTTCCCCTTCTGTAAGCTCTCCATAGCCTGTCTCAGCTCTTCTACTGTCAAATCCCTCTCAAGTACTTCCCTATCTTCTTCACTCAAAACGTTTTCTAGCTTCGAGGTAAAAAAATGAATTTCTTCATCCTTTACCTCTGTACAGTCTTGAGTAGAAGGCCTCGATGCAGGAGAGGATAGCACTCGGCTCTATTCTCTCTTCCCTCCTCATCAACTACACTTTCCATGACAGACTTGGAGCCTACCACTTTCCTGAAAAAGAAGCGAGTACACTTCTCATTTTCTTCCAAGAACTGCACTCTGCTTCTTAACAGCATTCCTCGACTACTTTCTTCGGCTATGCTCCGGATGTCCTTTTTTAAAAGGGTGATATCCTCGAGCACATCGAACCCACTGTGCAGCATCGTGTAGAGATGCTGCAGCTGCCTCTGTTTCCTGGCTAGCACTCCTCTCCGTCTGGCAGCAGCCTTCCTTCCCTCAGCCATGAAAAAGGCCTTTGTCCTCACCTTCACCTCCTCCCACCACTCTCCTACTGACCCGTACAGACACTGCAAGGACAGCCACTGTGATAGTTTCTCCTTGTAGCGGGATACTACCCCCTCGTTCTCTAGCAGCTTTGTGTTGAGTTTCCAGAGGCCTGGGCCAAAGACAGTCCCGCCCTGGAGTTCCACTCTACACCCTAAAGCCTGATGATCTGAGAAGAAGACAGGCTGAAGAGTGACCCCAACAACTTTCACTCTCTCTGAGACAAAGCAATAGTCAATTCTGGAGCTGCTATTCCTCCCTGACCATGTATATCCTGCTGTTGTGGGATATATACATCTATATGTGTCTGAGAGTTTAAAGTCTTGAACTAAGTTTTGCAGGGCCAGTGAGCTGGAATACAATTTTATCGGAGAGCTAGACTGCCTGTCTGTGTGCTCTAAGATACAATTAAAATCCTCTCCCACTATCGCGTCTGGGCTACATAACAATAGGGGGGAGAGTGCCTTGAGTAGCTCCACCCTTCCTCCCACGTCAGTAGGGCAATACACATTGATTAGCCGCAGGTTAACGGTCCCCCATTCCACATCCACACACAGCAACCTGCCATCTATGACCCTCTGAATACTTTTCAATTTGAATGCCCATCCTTTGAAAAGAATGGCCACGCCAGAGGCTCTGTTGTTATTGTCCCCTGACCAAACAGAAGGCCCTTTATCCCACCTATCTTCAAAGCTTTTATACCTCTCTTGATAGGCTAAAGCACACTCCTGCAACATCAACACATCTCCCTCTCTCTGCTGGAGGTAATCAAAGACAGACTGGCATTTAACTCTGTCATTGATACCTCTGGTGTTAAGAGAAATTATATTTAGAGCCATATTACATAAGAAAGTGGAACCAGTCTTTACAAAACACATTTTTCTTCTGTCTTACCTGTTACCTTCTTCTTTTTCTTTTTCTTCTTACCAATTTCCTGCCAGCCATCCTCTGAATGAGCCTTCATCAGGTTGGCAGCAGTAAAAGCGTTCACGGAGTCCATTTCAAGGAAGGGGGTAGAGGGAGGGGTGGAGGGGTGGAGGGGTTCCAGCTGTCCCCATCAGCATGCTCTCCTTCCTCCTCGCTCGGGGAGAAAACAGAGTCATTTTTCCTTTTCCTCAAGTCCAGCTCCTGGAAGCACTGAGGGGAAAGGGGTGCAGCCGATGCACCAGTCTCCTCTTCCCCCTCACCCACCAGCTGCTGCAGATCCTCCGTGATGGACTGGATGGAGGAGAGGAGGGAATCTGTAGGACTTGCAGAGTCTGAGAAAAGCAGCTCCGCTGAATCCTGGGTATCCTCGCTGGACCCGCTCCACCGGGGGGCCCCACACTGGCCCTCGTTCTGAGGAGCAGGAGTGGGGGAGGGGTCCTCGCTGTTCTCGGGGGTTTTCAAACCCTCGTGCTTGTCTGGTGCAGTCTGCGGTTGTGGGGGCGTAGTGGATTTCTCTTCCACCGGCCCCGGAGCCACAGCAGGACTGATCCTGGCTGGAGGCTGAGAGTCTTTGTCCAACAAGGGTTCTTTGTTTGACTTGTTGTTTGCTTTGGCTTTTCGGGCCGGTTTGGCTGAAACAAGCACTGCCTCATCCTTTCTCATTTGAGTTTATTGGCGTAGGCGTGAGGGCAGTTTTTAAAAATGTGTCCTTCCGAGCCACATAAATTGCACTTTGGCAGCATTGAACAGTCAGAGGCTAAATGTCCCTGCTTGCCACAGGTCTTGCAGCATTTCACAGTGCAGGACGATGCCAGGTGTCCCACAGCACCACAGCGCCGTCACACCTTTGGTTGTCCCACATAAAAAACATAGCCATTGCAGGCGCCCAGCCGGATTGTAGAGGGAAGGTGCCTTAAGCCTCCATTTACATTGTCCGGTAGCAAGCGAACCTCGAATTTCCTTGCTCCTGTTTTTATACCCTCAACATCTCTAACCTCAGTTCCATGGTGGACGGTGCAGTACTGGTTAAGCCAGGTGTGAATGTCCTCCGTCTTTGCCAGTTCCGAGAACATAACAACATGCACCGTTTTCCTCTCTTTCTGTGTCAGAGGCTGCAAGTTGATCTTCTCAAGGGCAGGAACTTTCCCTCTTTTTAACTCAAACACATCCACACATTGTTCAAACAGAGAATAGGTAGCAAAAACAACCTCAAATGCTTTCTGACCTGGGAGAGTGAAGATGAAATCCAGGTGCCGAGGTTCAAAGCCAAGTTCCTTCTGCAACACTTTTCTGCTGAACTGCATATGATCCATGAAGAGATCATCCAAAAGCTCAAAACACACAGCATTCTTGCAGGATCCGAAATTTGCCATTTCGTAAACTACAAATCAAACACTGCTTTCACAAAACAAGAAAACAATCCAACTACTCCACCTACAAGCTGATCAAGGTCTCTCCCTTGCCAGGTAAGTATGAGCTGTACAAGCCCCTGCAAGCGGCCCGCACCCACAGCACAAAGCGCAAAAGCCTAGTCCAGCTCCTTGCCCTGCACACCACCTGCTGGGCCCACTCTTTCGCACACTCACACGCCACACTAACACTCAAAAGGGTGGGCAAAACGAGAAAACGAGCGCGCCGTTTCCTACACATCTGCAGTCGCCAATGCGCATTCGCAGCATGTCCCGGGACGCAATTCGGCCTCATTTGCATAACACTAGACCGGCAGATCGCTACGCAAGCTCTCGTCGTGCACCTGCCACACATCGAACAAACACCGGAGCCTTTTCAGCAATTTCCAAAAAACTGCTCGCCTGCCCACAAGGCTCCGTCTCTTACCCGCTCTCCAGAGCCTGCTGCCTTCTGTGCTGTTCTCTCGGCACCGCTGCAGCGCACACAACTCCTGCAGCGCGGGGAGAAAGTTTCCACACTCCGCCGCAGGGAAGGCTCGCTCCGTGCGCACACGTCCTTTCAATGCCAGTTCAACAAGTGCTCCGCATTAGCAGCGTCGGGGCTCCGGCGTGTCGCACCTCACCTCACCTCGCACAGCCCCCTCCTTGAATGTCTGGCGCTGGGCATGCCCCGCTCTCCTCCACCTTATCTTATCACGTGTGACCACTGACAATGGCCACAATGCCGGGGAACGGCACCTGTAAAGTGTTAATTGGGGTACAGGAACAGCCCGTCTCGTCTCGGGGGCCGACTTCAAAGACAATACAGCAAACACAGCGGGGCGGGGGAAGTACACGACACGACGCATGCAGGTACATTCAGCTCCGGCGGGAACGAGTCATTTGTCAAGTGCTGGGAGCCGAGTAATCCTTCGCTTGTATCGTTTCTCCCCGGTGACTAGATCTCACCCTGCGACTCTCGACTGGGCTCACCCACGGCAGCCCAGCAGGTGTGAGCCTAGCCGGCACCCGGATGGGAGATTCCCCCCGGAAAAGCTCAGGTTGCTGCTGCTCCTGCAAGAGGTGTGGCTGGGACCAGTAGGGAGTGCTCACCCTGCGGTCTGTGTGGCTTTCTTATGCCCCAGCATCCTGATGGCGACACTCTGCTACACAAACAGGCGCCGTCCTTCGGGGGAGGCGTAAAACCGAGGTCCCGACCCTCCTTGGCCATTGAGAAATCCCAGGGCGTCTCTCAAAAAGAGACTCCAGGGGTGTCTCTCTGGTGTTAGTGTTCCCCTTTACCAATCAGTATGGGTCTCCTCCTAATCCCTGTCCCATATGTAACAATCAATGACGAGGCCCCCCTGTCCCGCGATATTGTACTTTTCTCATGGCCGCTGGCTGGCGCCGTGAGATTTAGTACTCGCGCAAGAGACCGGGGGCAGAGCGCGAACGCGGTCCCCCGCCCCCCACAAAGTGTGCGCTCCAGGTTCCCTCTCGGGGCCCTGCAACACAGAGGAAAGGCAGCGAGAAGGAGCCATTGCTCTGACGCCTCAAGGCCACAAGAGGGTGGAGGCGCCGCGCGCCCCGCTGACGTGTTGGACTGGTGTGCTTTATGTGCTGAAATAAACACGCGATAGCCCAGAAATGTTTTGAGTGCTGTGCACTGGAGGTTTTTGTCTTGTGAAGACTTGCCTTGTGCTCCTCCGAGCAGTTTGTTTGTTCTCCAGTGCGGGACAAGCCAACACAAGGGAGCACATTCGCCAACATCGAGGTACGCAATGCGATTTGGAAAGAAGCTCCTTTCCAAAGTTGCACACGAACGATCCAGTCCCGCTCGGGGGGCACGGAGCCCCAGCCACACACAGCTTCAAGTAGCGAGTCAGGCGGCATGGCTTTCGCTTGCGGCCACACCACCCTGAATGTGCCCAATCTTGTCTGATTTTGGAAGCTAAGCAGGGTTGGGCCTGGTTAGTACTTGGATGGGAGACTGCCTGGGAATACCAGGTGCTGCAAGCTTTTGCTCTTTCGGCCAGCAGGGGTCGCCATTGGTACCGTAGGCTTTGGGAGGAAAACCTGGAGGATGGAAAGGTGATCTATAGCCTCATCTCTAGAGATGTTTTGTTGCTATGGCATGTGTGTGACCCATATAAAAAAAAACCCGTTTGTAAAACGAATATCTAAGCTGGCTCTAAATCTGCAAATGAAGATGAGTCGATAAACCACTTGTTTTTCGTATAACTATACATATGTAGCTGCGAGGCTTATTAATAAGACAGAATTAAGTGTTGCGAGCTTTCCCAAATGAGGCCCCATCTCTGTTCATTTCTGTGGTGCAGCCTCAGAGAAACTATTCATGCAGGCTGATTTAAGGTTTCCTTTGATAAGGGACAGCTCCCAAAGGGGGATGTATTTAGCTAAGCCTGGCTCTCATGATCAATGGTCATCCATTGGCGCCTATCTGTCTAGGGAGTGCCAGATGGACATCTGGACTGCATTCCTAGGTGTCAGGAGGACTCATATCTCACCTTGATCAACCAATCAGGGACTGGTACGGCTGAGTAACCCACGCGGGACTCTGATGCCCATGGAACTTTCAGCCATCAAAAGAATCAATTTTGTGATTTACTGCTACAATTAATAATTGTCCCAGTAAATGCCCAAACCCTACAGAACTGGAGAATTCAAACCCCATGCCTTTTAATTCAGGAGAATGCAAGTTTTCATTTCCTTTCTGGAACAACTTGTTTTGAAATAAATCTATACAGCTTGCGAAAGATGAAACACAAATCTTGCTTATCAGTGAAGAAGAGGTACTCCCAGCAGGCCAGCTAATACCAGCAATTTGTTTTTCACCCTGACCCAGAGAATGGAGAAAAGCGAGGCGCCTGTGGCTCTGCAGTGTAATCAGTTCGCGAGTTCGGCAGTTAGCTGAAAGAGTGGTAAATGGAGCTCCCTCCAGCCTGTCCTTATTCTTTTAAAGAGGATAAAAAATTAACTTCGCCGCCATTACTACCAGCTACTACCAGATACTAAGATCGTTTGCAGTACACTCAAAAAACATAGATGAAGAAGGTGTCACAGTAAGGTGAACCCTATGGGCGAGGGATGTTCCTGCCTCGTGTACGACTACACCACCTAGCAATACAAATGGGGTGCTAGGGCCCCTCTACATTACCACAGGTTCTGTTTGTCTCCCAGAATCACCAATGCACACACAGACCAGTGACAAGCATTTGTATTGTATAAGTGCCCTTTTTATTTTTCAACTACATTCACATGCACTATCACCCAAAAACACAACGAAAACAGAATTCACAGCACCAAAAGGTCCTTCCCAGGGTCATAATGAATACAGAGGGGCAGCAGTCTTTCCTGTAAAATACTAAAGAGAGGTCACTCGAATGTCTCTACTTAGTACCTGTAGTCTCTGATGGCCCACTTTGAGGAGAGGGGTATCACCCAGTCCTATTTCCCCAGTCTCTGTTCAGGTAACAATAGAAATCCTCTGCGACTGTATTACATTCCTCTCAGTTTGATTTGGCTAACTGTGCCAGTTTCCTTGTTCCTCACCTTCAGGTGTTAAAAGTCTCTGTACAGTACCTCTGTTTCAATGCCAATGTCTCTCTTTGTCGTCAGTTACTGAACCAGTAGATCCTTGCCTCCAGGTATTAGAAGTCTCTGCAGAGTTCCTCCGGGGTCTTGCACTCTGCAGCTTCCCTTGTGCTGCCTGTGTCGTCTCCAGGGTCCAGTGGGAATCGGGAGCCCCCTCTGTTCTGTCTCAGGTCTTTTTATCCCTCTCACAATGGCTGTGTTTTCAGCTACGGAAACTTCCTGTTGACAAGTCGGTGTTTGTGTTGCTTTTTCTGCTCAATGGAGCTGTATTAATGCAGGCACACGTGCTTCCACGGCAAGTTATTTTATTAGTGCTCACAAACCAACACACTGCAGACACCTCTGATACTGTCACTACTTGTGGACCCCGTGTTCCTGCCATCAGCCTACTATACCATGTTCATGCACATCTAGAAATATTACTGCTGTAGTACAGGAGCGAAAGACGAAACGAAAGCACACCCAGTTTAAAAAGGCACATCTGTCAACCGCTGAACTTCACAAGGATGGGATTCACACCCACATGTGCAGAGCACAATGGATTAGTAGTCCATCGCCTAACCACTCCACCACCTCATCCCAGAAGTTAGCCTCCTGACATGAGTTAGTGCTCAAGATGGTCGTCTTTCCTCTACTCAAGGATCATTTTCCTCTTCCACCTCCGATTTCACCATTTTCCTTGAAGATGTCAAACATAAAAAGCATATTGAGCTCCTTGGACTTGAAATTACCAGATAAAAGCCATTTCTCAACACTTGCTCAGCGAGCAGGCGCAGCGCACACAGAACGCAGGTATCTCAGAGTGGTGTGTCTAAGAGGCTGTCTTCCTCTCTTGCCATGCAGAGTTGGTCGTTGTGGACAGCAACAGGTGTCTGCCTTAACTTTAATGGAAGTGTTCATTTCTGGAACAACTTTTTTAAAAACAAATTCCACACATATTGCGATAGATAAAATACTAATCTTCCCTGTTGGTGCAGAATAATTAGTGCCAGCTGGCATGAAAACGACAACAATTTTTTTTTGTCTTTAGTGTAAAACCTGTGAATGTAGAAGAAAAGATGACGAGTGTCAACTTTTATGGCACCGTGAGCTTGTCCTTCAGTCAAACACCTAGGTAATTCAAACACACCCAGAGACGCACTTTGAATTAGCTTTGACCTAAATACTATCTACTCCAGATGTGATTGGGCCTCTTTCCACATCCTGATATATGCATAGAACACAAGCTTTTGGCACGAGTGACTATAAATGAAAACATAAATACTATTCAATATATCGGAATTTTGTTGTATTTAAAAAATATTTTAGCTGGGGATCCTCAAATCAGGAGTGTAGAAAAGAGCACCGTTAAACACCATCGGGAGTGCAGAACGTGATAAAAGTGTTCTTTAAACAAAAAGTGAAAATAGTGAATTTGTCTTTCACTTAGATGTTCATTGAAAGCTCAGTAAACGATAAAGCAGAGGCTCGTTTTGTGAATTCTCCTCACATCAGATTGTCTTGCTTCTTCTTGCTATTTTTTTTTTTATAAAAGTTTAGCTCGATGCAACAGGAGTGTAAATGAATTCTCCCGCCCTACATTCCAAGATGTGGAATCTTATTTTTCTTGAAGTGTCTGATGTTGGTCGTTATTGGAAATTGCCCGGTGATATCGACTCAGGTACTCAGTTGTTACGTGCTGTAATTCGATACATGCAAAGCATTTATATTCCCTCCAATTATTAATAAGGCCAATAATGTATTAAACATTACATGCCACTTTTTCTCCAGATGATGTTCACGATGGAACAGTGAGAAAGTCGTGCTTGAACCAGCACCTTACTATCGTTTTAGTCCCGACCTGACCGCACTGAGCAATGGTACGACAGAGACTCCAACGGGTCGGTTATCTCCTTTTACAGTTTTTGGGAAAAAAATAATCTGCACTTTTAAGCAAGTATTTTATTTCAAATTTTGCAAAGTGTAAGTTTTTCTTGGAAAACGTTGTTTCAGAAAGAAACTGAGTTGATGGGAATAGCCCTGTCAGTAGAATATCGACCTTTTCATCTCAGCTAGTTCTTCTGTGGAACAGGCTTCAGAACTCTACGTACAACGCCTTTGATGTCATTTTATTTCTACAGCAGACGCATCCGGAATGTTTTTTTTTTTACTTTTTATTTGAACAACAAAATAGATTCAATATAAACAAGAGCACTTATAACATCAGTAGAATCGTCAAGGGTACATAAAATAATACAATTACACTTTCTGAAAACGATTAAACTAGGTAAATCAAGATAAGGTCCGCACAGCTTTAATGTTCTTACATTTCAAAAGAGTCTGTAATTACCCCTTTTTCGTCTATTTTGAACTATTCAAACTTAGGACTCGTACCAGACCATTTCACTCTACGTACAGTATATCTCTTTTCGTAACGAAAATGTATTTCCTGTCTTAGAAATGCTCTGGGCGGTATGTCTTACACAAGGTGGACTGCAGATCTGTGATATTGCCGAATTCGAGGGATCCAGCAATCATACTGGATTTGACTGGGAATCTGAAATGTCTCTTGCAAAGGTATTTGGGTTTGCTTGAACATTTAATAAAAAAGTGATCTGAGACTTCCTAGCTTCCAATCTATAATCTCACTGTAACTAAACTAGGATGTGATGTTTCGCAGGTGTGCAGTGTGCCTTTACGCTTGGCATGTTCAAGACTATTCGTTGCGTGAGCTCCTCACTGCGTGTCCTGTACTGTATTGTGATTTCGTTGAGATTATCTACGAGGAGTACAACGACTAGAACGCCTTGAACTTTTTTTTCGGTATATAAAAGAAAACGCTAAAGCACATACAAAATAACTAACATTTCCTATATGTAGGTTTTCTGATTATATCTTTACTTTACTTAAATACCTTAGTGACAGGCGATTCTTTCCGATATTTGTTCCGGCGCGGTTATTGATCCCATACTAAAGATTATTTTTATAAAGAACATATCACCTGCAAACTGGTATCGAGAAAGTTTTATAATATTACTTTTTATTTAAAAAAGTAAATTTATCATAACCTATATGATTTCTTACTAGCGTGGAGCTCGAATTCACAACCCCGAGATTAAGTGTTTGGTACTAGTTGCGCCACAGAAAAAAAATGAAATCTCTTATTTACATTAAATACTGCGGCTCCTGACCTTTTCTTCTCGTCAGAGAAGAGGTCGGTCTGGTCTCCAGATTATCAACTATAAGATCAGACCGTGCTCCTTTGTAAAGCAGTGTTGGTTCACATTGCTTATATGGGGCAACACATCAACTCGATGATCGCTCGCTGTACACGCATGCCCCCCCCCCTACACTGAAATAACATAGACGAAGGAAACTCTCTTGTCTTGGGCTGCTGTCACCCGGATTCAAAGCGCGGGTATTGCGGTCACAGCACAAAGTACTGACCACTATACCATCTCGGCGAGCTGGGACAGACTATCCTTAATTTTATTCAAATGCTCACGGTGTCTTTAATCTGATGGATTCATATACCGTGCTCATGAGAAAGTCACAAACCTGTCATCTACACACTGTTCCCAGAGCTGGATAAGTTATTCCAGATTCTACAGCTCTCTAGCAATAGTGGAAATCAGGCTACATAAATGGAGAAATTCTCTTCAAAATGTGGAAATATATTCCCGAGACGAGTCCTTTCTCAAAGGTCAACTCTGCTTGTAAGTCACCCCTCCCCACATCGCGCGGTGTAGCGGTTATAACCATCTATTAACACACCAAAGGGCTTCCGTGAGAAAGCGGGCAGAAACAAAGCGATCTCTTTCATTTTTACGTTTTGCACGCCTGACGGGGTTTTACGGTGCTCTTTTCTACACTGAACTGATCATTTGGACATCGTAAGGCAAGAGAGACACATTTCTATGTAATCAGGAAACCAGGAATCCTAACCGTTAGCCCGTTAGTGCCACAGAGAAAAAAAAAACGTTTCAACGAGATAAAATTGCAGGATAAACACATTTTTTTTCTTTTTCGTAGCGTTTGTGTTTTGTTTGATTTAGCGAATTTTATACACTTTATTTCTGACACATGAGTTAAAAGGCTGGTAGAGTATATTTAATACAAGAGCGCTGAACAACAATTTTCATCTACCGTATTGTAATGTTTTTTTAAAAAAAACAAGTTAAATGGATATATAGTAAATATTTTTTTTTCATATAATAGTTTATGGTCTGAAAAACATCATTCATTATTTAACAGACATTTGGTATAATTAAAAAAAAATACTCATTCACGAATGTTAACATTTTTTACAGTAACGTGTTCTATTGTGATATTGCGCCCCGTGCAGCAATATCACCAGACAGTTTAATGGTCTTAGTTCAGGTGGGTAGCTGCGCCAGCATGCGTAGGTTGCAAAGGAACAAGTAAAAGGTTTATTCCATGCTGAAAAAAAGAAGAAAGAGAACACAACGTTTCGGCCGTGGAGCCTTCTTCAGGTGTGAGAGAGACAGGGCAGTAGGCAAAGGTAAAGTAGCGGGAGAACAAAGGTTGGGAGGGAGGAGGAGTGAGAGGCGGGAGCAGGGGACATAAAGAGAGGCCAATCAAGAGGTGTGAAGTCAGAATGGGTGCAGAGAGGTATGAAATGAAGCTTCCAATGAATGGAGAAAATTTGAAAAGAACAGTAGTCTGTCGTTAAGGGAAGGGAGAATGTGTGATCCTAGCTGCAGAATAATTTTAGTTTCGGTGGTCTTTCTGATGTATGAGTTTGGAAAACCGTCTTTGAGAACACCGGTGCCCGGCTAGCTCAGTCAGTAGAGCATGTGATTCTTTAGGTCAGGGGTGTGGGTTTGAGCCCCATGTTGGGCGGTGTCCATCTCCTTATTAACAAAGTTTCCTGCTCATCCTTGACCCTCTTACACCTCGATGGTACTGAGCACGGTTTCCAAACTCATACATCAGAAAGACCACTGAATTTTCTCCATTCATTGGAAGTGAAGAGAACAGAACTTAAGCTATTATTTATATAAATGTAGCGTGAGGCTTTAATGTGTTCTATAAAATGTTCTATAAAATCGAGGAGTCAACTGGATAGATTTGTTAAATTTTTTAGTGATGGGTCTCCGTATTTGTGGTTATCGGAGGAAAGCAGGGATGAGGAGGAAATAGGTGGCACCCAAGCATGTTAAAGGAAAAAACTCAGCATCTTAAGTGATTTATGTTGGTTTACAGTCCCTTTTCTGTCCTGTGGCTGTGATCCAATGACTGTGTTAAAACAGCCAGGGTTGTGCTAGCTCTTGATGGACTGGTATGCAAACCAAATGACAGAAAAGCAAAGCAATGTTTTACAATTCTGAAAGCTTGTTCAATGTGGCTTCTTGTGTTTTTATGACTCCTGTTATAGTGCTGGTCTTGCAATGTTGTTGGATTGTGCACAGGTCTCAGAAGATACCGTCATAAAGGATAAGCACGAGTTAGCAAAACAACACGCCAGCAAGCACTTCCTCCCTCGAAAGGAAGATGTTGGAACTGATTAAAGAACTTAATCTGAACTGACACAGGAGAGAGAGAAAATCAAAGTTCTGAAAAGTAAGCACAAGGCACACCCTGCTAAAGAAATGTATTGCTTTAAAAAAATGCTTAGAAGGTCAGAGGAACAATTGTTGTGTTTTTTTTTGCTCAAGTATTTTTTTATAAGTTTAATTTCCAGTCCTGTTAAAAATAAAACTTAACTTTACTGGTTATTAGTCGGTGTCTTTTGTAATGATTTAGCTGTAATGATGTCTGCTTATTCATCTGGAGTGTTAAACAAAATTAATGCTGCAATAATACAGTAGTGTTTAATTTCAAATGCACAGCTGCTGTTCTCATTTGTTTCATGACTAATTATAATTGGGTATCTCATTAATAACTATGTAGCCTCATCAGGTGAATTGTCGCCTAAATGCAATTCTTAAATTAAAAACTAACTGATTTGTCAGGAAATTGAGTTTGAATATAAATGAGAAACAGAAAAGTAATTGTATATTAATGTGGCCTACATATTATTCTACTGATCAGAAGTGTTCTGATGTACAGTCCTCTCCAGTTCGGGCTAATTAGTACAACAAGGCCGAGCCCTTGGAACCGGATTAAGCACAAGTTGAGCTGAGCTCCAACTTTGTTCCACATATTTTTTGCTGCAATTGAACTTTGGAGCGGGAGATGATCTCCGGAATGTACCATACTAACTTAGTACGCGGCTGTGTTTTAACTCGGGAAGTCCATTGCATTTGACCCTATAATTATATACATGGGTTTCTCTGCATACACTACCATAAGGGAGGAATGGTGAGTTAGAGGGAGGGCACCAGTTTGGTTCATCAAGAATTCACCAAACTGAGTAGAACTACAGATCCAACCATTCAAAATGTGCAAGGTATGCTGCAGTAAATCGCAGTGCTCGTTCCGCAAAGAACTGTAGGAAACCGCATGATGTATCGAAGTAGGGTGGAATATCTTGTAAAACCACCAGGTGGAGCTATGAAAGCTCTCATGTGCAGCATTTGGGCTGTTGCCAGAAAACACTTGGTTTTGAATCCCTGTCAATGCTGAGGGACAATCTTTTGTCCATTACAGAATTTAACAGTCTAAATGGTATATACAATTTAATAAGTTTAAGCTTTGTATTACATTGCTAAACATTAAACTGATTAAAAAGTACACTGAAGTGTTATAGAGGACACAAATTGTGTATTGCCTCTTACATTAAAAAAATATTCATTTTAATGTGATATGAAAGATTAATAATGATTGGAAAACATTGGAAAGGCTGTAAGCTCAAAATATTACTGTAGTCCACTTTCTTTCTAAACATCTGCATCAATTTCTCATTCACCCATGATTACTTAAACATTTTGCCTGCCCTTTTCAGCTATAGCTTTGTTTGAACCCATCTCCTGGCATGAGTTTTCCTTTAACAAAAACATTTATTTGAAAAACTAAAATAGTAAATTATATTGATTTGTTGTTATTTCTAAATATCACAACATGTTCAAAGTTAAGTGATTTATTAATAACAACTAATAATTTCAGACTGCTTGTATTCTAAAATTGTATTTTGTTTGGGGTGATTTGTCACTGTTTTCACAAACTTGAATTTATTAAACATCTGAGATAGGGTGTTCTATACCTCTGTTTACTTTCTGAAACTCCATCGATATTTCCTGTTTTCACACAGATAAGAATAAACTGCACGTGCAAATCTTTTCACAAGTGTAAAGATGTTCTGTGCTCAATAGCTCTTTAACACAGTGCGCATTATGTCAAATCTATAAGCATCAGTGGAAGCATTCTGAAGTCTGACAATCGTAAAAAGTTACCAAATAGTATTGGTGAAACTGTTACCTGTCCTGGATAAAGCGATTAGAAAATAGTTAGATTTACACATGAACTTTCTGATTTTAATGGGTTATGGAAGATATTAATAATAAATTACATTGGATGGTCTAAATGGAAAATATATAGAGGGGACATGTTGAGTCTTCTTTTCAGCTTGAAATTAACTTTTGCCTACTACTGTATATTCCATTGCAGCCATTTTAATGCAACGCAGCTCCATACCTCTCACAAAGTCTAGGCTAGGTGTTACATCCCACTGTGTTTATGTAGATTAGACAGTTCTACTGGGGGAGGGGAAGGAACTTTCAGTTTTCTGGTGTCATTGTTGGCCTTTAACATAACCCAACCAGCAATCAAATGTCCTGTTTTTTCTTAAGTTGAACAAAGACGTGCCACATGCATACGGTGTGATATTGTATACTTTTAAAGCTACTACAGTATAGCTTGTGGGAAATACATTTGTCCTGTATCAAAGTTTAACTTGTTCAGAGCACCCTACATTACAAACTGAGTGAATTCAACAGTATCGACGGCTAAAATGTCAAATGTTCCCAAAATAATAAGAAGTGAACGAGTTGAGGATTCGATAATAGAGTAATAATAACAATAACTCCTGAGTTGTTTCATACAATCCAAATGAAAGAAGGACACTTAAATAAACATGAAAAGACTATTTTTTCATTGACGAAAAGTAACGTCACACTCTCTCTTGTTTAATCTGATTGTTTTATTGCTGCACAGACTAAAACCAGAGAGAAAGAGCACCTCTTTCTTTGAAGCATTTTGTTTATCCTATCATGTATCAGTTTCCAATCACACAAAGTAAGTTTTGAGAACATCCAATTTACCATGCCTATGCGTTCACGGAGAATGCAAGGCAAGGCCCTTTTGCCTCTGGACCAGTCGACATTTACGGATGTGATTCACTCCCAGTCACAAAATTACAAAACAGAAGAGCGGCGTAGTGGTCGGCTCTGGCTGTCCCCTCTTTGCCGACACACTGCACATTCAATCCCCCCTCCTTCCCTTGACTGATGAGCAAAAGGTGGACATCTGGGAGAACTGTATGTGGCATTGGCATCCGTGAGTTCTGTTTTGTAGATGGTTAGAATTGTTAGAAGACGTGCTTTTGATCAACGATTGCTTAACAATCACATTAGTTCGACTTGAACCATCAAGCTCGTAGTTTTCCTTCAAATCTTGAAAGCTCTCAGTGAGAACATCATAGGCTGCAGGACGCCCCGTAACTTGATTACTTCAACAGAAAGAAGAGCAGACAGCTCCACAAATATGCGAGGCGCAGAGAGCGCAAGGCGAGCTGCACACGTTTCGGTGGCTGAGAGAGGGCAGTTTTTGCTTCTGCATTTCCCAAGTAAGGACGCATGACAACAAGCGATCGCGGTGCTCATCTACGACATAGTGGTGATGAGTTTTCAGTATGTGTTCTTTTGAACGAGCAATGAGGTTGCCGCCTTGGACAGCTGACTGCACGCTCTCAATGTGCCACGTGATGAGAATTCACCAGGCTCGTTCAGTCATTAGTCACATTCCATCGTTTGCCATAAGCAGACGCTGCGAAGTGATGTGGATATCAGTTCCCAGTCTTGTGGAAGAGGAGGAAAAGAGCACACGAGGGCTCGTCCGGGAGTTGAACCCGGGACCTCTCGCACCCTAAGCGAGAATCATACCACTAGACCAACGAGCCACAGCAGCACTTGCCATTTCAATCTGTCAGCGAGCTTGAAGATGGGGGAGAGGCGTCATTCGCTCGTCCATTCAGACCTTCATCAATAAGTCAAGAAAGCCGCAATTACACGACTGCCTTGCAGACGAAGAGCAGTGAACTGTGCCCGGTAAGAGGGGAACAAGCGGCACCAGGTGACACCGAGGCATAAGCCCCAGCGAGGGGGGTTGGCTTGTATGGTACAGCGCTTGCTTTGCATGTGGGAGGTAGCATGATCAATTCCCGCATCCTCCAGGTGTGTGCTTAGAGCTTGATGTGTCGAAAGGTGTCCTTCAGCCTGTGGTCACGCCTTGCATGGAGAGCATCGTGCAGCTGTCAAGCGTTTCGCAGCCACGCCCCCTTTTCATCTTCTCTCTGGCTTAAGCGTCACTCCGCCACTCTCTCTTGACATTTCATGTCAGCATGTCAGAAGTCCGAGTGACATTTTTAATGGCTGAGTGAGGGCACGATGCTGAAGCAGAGAGGCCACTTCAGCCACAGAGACTTGTGCTAGGTGAGATCTGAAAGACGGACTCGCAACAGAAACAGACCAAAAATGTATCGGTAAGATCAAAAGGCAAATGCAACATTCAGCAGAGGGCGTCTAAAGATTAGGGAACGGGCGACTGAAATCCAGGTGATGCAAACTTTCCGGTGTGTGTACTGCAGCTGGGCTTGTTGGCGTAATTGGTAGTGCGTCTGTCTCGTCATCTGAAGGGCCTGAGTTTGATCCTCACACGGGGCAGGGCTGCTTCCTCTCTTGCTCTTTCAAACACTTGCGGCAACTGTTCTCTCATAACCACGTCTGGAATGCGTGACCTTTACACGGGCGAGAAGCAACGCCGCATCCCTTTTCTAAAGAACATTCACATTCAGAAATAAGTCAAGAAATTTGCCATTACTTTCGCTCGCTCTGCTGTCAGCCTGCCCATGTTGCCAAAGAAAGATTCACTCGGCGTCAACATGACCGAACAGCGATCACTTGAAAACAATGTTCCACACTCCGTAAGCAAGAACTTCAGTGTTTGCAGTCACCCGATATGCCGATAGTCAAAGGAGCGCAAAACACGAAGCGTCAAAAGACAAGATGAGTTGATGGAAAGAGCGTTGAATTGATGAGCACAAAAGTTCAGCTCGTACAATAGGCAACGAAGGTCCCAGCGTCGTCATCGCACTTGAAAGGACTGCCTTGCAGACCAAGGGCAGTGGGAGGTTGCTGTTTTTAGACGGAGGCATTGGGATGGTGGGCCGAGATCTATTTTTCTTAAGGAATTCTTCATCCTGAAAGATCTGTCCACAGGTCATCCAAAGAACTCAGGGAATCATGTGCTACTGAAGGGAGTGAAGTGCTGAAACACATGACATGCCCCCTTGATCTCACATGCACAATTCTGCTGCAACATGCACAGCTACCGTCCACACCAGGCAGTGGGACTTCAGCAGAATTTGCTACGCCACCTGCAATTACATATCCAGCTGCACACATATACATGGCCCTTCTGTCCTTTTCAGGATCTCAAAAAAAAGCATAGCGTGGTTTTCCTGCCACCTGATTGACCTCATCTCCCTCAGAATGTGCCCCGCCACATTCATTGCTGAAGCAGGACGGAGGCTAACGGACATGTCAGAACAGTGAGGTTCAACGATCTCTCCAAAATATTGTTGTTGTAGTGGAAGAGATATGTTTTAAATTGTACCTTGGTATTTCAAACTCTTTCTAGAATGTTATCCATTTCTATTTTATTTTGACAGGAACTGTTAAAAGGCTAATGACACTAGATTAAAAGAGAAGAAAGAAAACACAACGTTTCAGCCGTGGAGCCTTCTTCAGGTGTGAGGGCTCCACGGCTGAAATGTTGTGTTTTCTTTCTTTTCTTTTAAGCATGGAATAGACCTATTACTTGTTCCTTTGCAGCCTACACATGGTGATGCAGCTCCCCACCTGAACTGCTAATGATACTAGATGCCTGGTAGTTTGTGGTACTTGGTTATTGTCTTATGTTTGCTCAAACTGCATATGTGTTGTAGCAGCGAGGCTTATTAATAAGAAAGAATTAAGTGTTCTGAGCCTTCCCAAATGAGGCCCTATCTCTGTTCATCTCTGTGGTGCAGCCACAGAGAAACTATTCATGCAGGCTGATTTAAGGTTTCCTTTAATAAGGGACAGCTCCCAAAGGGGGATGCACTTAGCTAAGCCTGGCTATCATGATCAATGGTCATCCATTGGCGCCTATCTGTCTAGGGAGTGCCAGATGGACATCTGGACTGCATTCCTAGGTGTCAGGAGTAAATGACTCATATCTCACCTTGATCAACCAATCAGGGACTGGTAGGGCCGAGTAACCCACGTGGGACTCTGATGCCCATGGAACTTTCAGCCAATCAACGAGCTGAAGTTCCTCCAGGTAAAAACAGGAAACACAGAGAGCCTGTAGAAAGATTCAGGAGAATTCTGTGGACTTTTCTAAAGGGAATTCAAAGGAGAATTCCAGGGCAGGACGGCCCAGGAGCAGAAGGCTACCAAGGGCAGGACATTCTCGCAGAGCGCCTCCTGACCATCCTGAGACTCAGCCCGGACAACCACAGAACGGCCAGTGTGTCCGAGTGCCAGAACTTTCCTTTGTTCTAAGAGTCTAGAGCGGAGGTTGCCAGAGAGTAACCAGAGGATCCACCCGAGGTTAGCACCAGTAGCAGGCCTCGTGAACAGGTCGGAACTGTGGACAGCTGAATCACTATTCAGAACTAGCTCTTCATCAGGAACGAACCGGTCTTCTTCCTGACTTGCTGGGACCCACAGTCATCTTTTCTCCTGTGCGCAAACTTTTCTAGTTAAAGCCAACACTAACTAGCCGGTCAGTGAGCATCAGCAGCGCACCATCGCAAGCCGCACAGCATAGCCTGGCACCGAGCCAGAGAGCGTGGATTGGACAGCAACAGCCTGCAACTGTTTCTTTGAGTCTGCAGGAGATCTGAATCCCCAGAGATTGGATGAGTATTCAACTTCACTGCATTACTGCTCGAGAATTCAATTGTTATCCCAACCAGTTGATATCAATTTAATTCCTAAGAGTTATGTACTTGTTTTGAGTATCTAATGTAGAAGTTATAACCAAGTTCATTTACGAAACGGTCTAAATGAATGATATATTGAACGTATGTCCTTTTGATATGTGTAACACATTGTAACTGACTGAATATATACCTTTTGTATTCTGATAACCCTCTCGATAAGATCTGTTAGGTTTACATGCATATCCTATGTATTAATAAATGTATCCTCGTGTATTAGTACCTGTGTGTGTGCGTTGTTTGAGTTATGTCGCATAGTTGGATTCTAAAGCCATCAAAAGAATCAATTTTGTGATTTATTGCTACAATTAATAATTGTCCCAGTAAATGCCCAAACCCTACAGAACTGGTGCCTTCAGAGAGCACACTACAGTGTGATTGCATATTTTTGTGTATTTTCATATGTCAATATTAAATTCACTCACATTCCTGTATGCTTGGAAGGAAGGCAGATTGGATTTGGCACAGGACGCCTGCTCATATATGTTGATCTTTGTTGGGCTGGAAAAACAATGATAAAAAGTGTATGAAAAAAGCTCTCCCCAACATTTCCCTTCTCTTGGCCATGGTTACACTGCCCTTTCTTTCTGTCTTTTGTCCTTCTACAAAGATTCCAGGGCTCTTTATCCACCATAATATCAGAAGCCAAAAATAACCATCTAATGTGTAAACAGCATTTGTAATGTTGGTAGCTGGAAGAGGTTAAGTATGTTTGCAAGACCTAGTTGATTACACCACAGACTTACCTTGTTTTTTTTTTCTCTTTTAAAGGCTGTGCTGGACTGTACCACTATCATAGAAGACTTTTTTTCAAGACACATCGCAGTTCCATAGTAGAATTTATCAATAGTAGAATTCCATAGGACATAATTTATCAACATCTAACATTACCCAGTGTGAGACTCTGCCAGTAAACCTCAGAGCATTGAGTTCTCCACTGGTGAAGATGGCTTTCTGAAGTCATGAAATCCACTGCTGGGATGCCTGAGAGACAGTGATTGAATCCTGGCTGGAATTAGGCTCTCTGTTAGTGTTGATCTGTGGGAATTATGTGGTAAAAAGGGAAAACTCCTTTACTTTAGTCACTTTGAAAGTTCAAATGTACAGATCTTCAGAAACCCCAGTCTGAAGGATGAAGCAGGTTCTGCTCAAGGAGTTGCCTACGTTTTGCTCCATTCAATCCAAGCAGATAGTCCAACATTTGCCTTCTCTTGGCCATGATTACACTGCCCTTTCTTTCATCTTTGTACTTCTACGAAGATTTCAGGACTCTTAATCCACCATAATATCAGAAGCCAAAATTAACCCTCTAACATGTACAAATCATTTGCAATGAAAGGAGGTGGAAGGGTTTAAGAATGTTTGTGAGACCTGGTTGATTACCACACATAGACATACTTTGTTGTCAGTTTTTTTTCTCTTTGAAAGGCTATAGGAGGGGTGTGATGGACTGTACCACTATCATAGAAGATGTTTTTCTTCTAAGGACACTTCTGTAGCGGCAAGGCGTATTTAAAATACAGGAATTAAGTTTGCTGCTCCCTTGCCAGTCCCTCTCTCCCTCATCTCAGTGCAGCTGGATACAGAGAGGCCATTCCATCTGGTTCACATTTAAGGTGTTTTTCTAGCTGATAGAGTTTCCTGATAAGGAACAGCTCCCAAGGCTGAGATTCACCAGCCACCTTAATAAGTGGTCATCTCTGGCGCCTTACTGTCTGGGAGATTCCATGGGAGAGGCTCATCCCAAGGTTTACAACCCTAAGGTCAGAGGTCACTGTTACTCATCCTCCACCTCAATCAGCCAATCAGGAACTGGTAGGGCAGGGTAACCCCACGTAGGTCTCGAACTTTAAGCCACTGAACTACCGTAGTTCCTCCAGATAAAACAGGCAGCACGATGCCCAGAAGGTGCCCCTCCAGGACGTTCCCAGACTCAGCTCGGACAATCACGTGACGGCCAGTGTGTCCGAGTGCCAGGACTTAACTTTGTTTTAAGAGTCGAGAACGGAGGTTGCCCACGCATAACCGAAGGATCCGCCCGAGGTTAGCCCAGCAGCAAGCCCTGTGAACCGCAGGTACTCCACCGTCAAAGCTCGCCTGATCAACGAGTGAACTACGGTTGGAACTGTTGACAGCTGAATCTCAGTATTCAGGACTTGCGCTACATCGAGAACGAACTAGTCTTCTTCCCATCTAAAGAGTGTGACTGGCTTGGACCCGCAGTCACTTTCCATGTGCACAAGCTCTGCTAGTTTCAGCCAACACTAACTAGCCGGTCTTCAAAAAGCATCAGCAGCGCATCACAGCAGGAATCTCTCCATCCTCTCCTTCTCGCCAGCCGCACCGGCCACTGCCTGGCACCGAGCCAGAGAGTGCCGATTGCACACAACAACAGCCTGCCACTGCTTCTTTGTGTCCGCGGGAGATCTGAATCCACACAGATCGGATGAGTATTCAACATTCTGCATTACAGCTCGAGAATTCAATTGTTACCTCAACCACAATTGATATCAATCTAATACCTATGAGTGATGTACTTGCTTTTGAGTATCTAGTGTAGAAGTTTAATCCCAGTTCATTTACGAAACAGTCTAAATGAATGGTATACTGAATGTATGTCCCTCTTGGTTTGGAACTCTTCATGATTTAATATATACCTTTTGTATTCTGCTAACCCACACTCTTAAGATCTGTTATGTTTATATGCACATTTTATGTATTCATAAGTGTATTAGTATCTGTGTGTGTGCGTTAATGAGTTAACCCGCAAGGTCGGTTTTCTAATAGCCATCAAAGAATCATTTTGTGACTTACTGCTACAATTAATAATTGTCCCAGTAAATACACAAAACCCCTACACACGCATGGAAACCAATATTTACCTGCTAATCCAGAATGCAGCAGAGAACAGTTGGACAGAAGGTTAGTATCTGTCGATACTGCATCACAGAAGTCAGTCTCTTCCCCCTCATTATGCAGGCTGACTTGTTCACGATGAACTGTCCTCCAGTGACAATCAGCTGCAATCACTGACTCAGACATGGTGTTGATACACTGATGGCAATTTGGCTGATTTGGTTAACATGCTTTCCTCTTAAACAGGAAATGCTGAGTTCAAATCCCAGCAGTGCTTTTCTTCCTGTCTTGTCTTACAAAATGTATCACTATGGATGATTACATACAGCTTGATTTTGTTTAACGCAAGTTTTCATTTTCTTTCTGGAACAACTTGCTTTTCATGAAATTCATACAGCTTGTGAAAGATGAAATACAAATCTTGCCTTGTATATCGCAGGCTGGTAAGAAAAAAGCATTATTTTCTTTTTTTTAAGCTTGCAAATGGAGAAATGGGACACACGTGAGTCTCTGTTAATTGAAAAGTTAGTGGTTTGAGCCCACCCAGAAATGCACTTCTCATTATTGCAATGTAAACCTCATCTCTACTTATTCGGATTTCTTAGCAAAACCTTAACCCACTTGATATTTGCAAGAAATGTGAATGTTTTTGTTAAACAATTAAGTATGTAAGTCAATATCACTGGGAATGGCCAATAATGACCAACATTCAAGGACATCATATTCAGCCAAGGAGTTTGATCTTCGAACGGCTAGCAGAAGAATTCTCTCGTTGCATCCTTAGTTAGAATATTTAAAATTACGACACAGATTTGTTGGAGAACTTGACAAGCAAAAAAGACAGTTGGACAGCATGATTATGCTAGGACTGTACATTTGTATTTTAATACTTTTGTATATTTATCTTAATTGTAATATACATGTAACCATAAATGCTGTTCTATGTAAATACATTTTGTTGTATTTTATCATATTTTAGCTGAGGGCACAAGGGGGTCTATTATACATTCCGAAACTTCCAAGACAACTATAACAGAGGCTCATATTTTAATATAATTTGCTTTAAAAGAAAACCACAATTTGTACGATATCATCCCTCAATATCGACGTTCAAATGAAGGATTTAAAGAAGCAACAGCGATAGGAGAGTACATTGATTTTGGACCAATGTTTGCATCTGAACAATCCTTCCTCCTGGAAAGAAGAAAAAACAGGTATGTTTTGAGTCTCATGATGATGCTCTTCTGGATAAAAAAAAAACAGTGCAAATTTGTTTCGGATGTATTTTGGATAAAATGATAACTGTCATCGAAGAGAAATTTGATCAGTTGAATGCAGTCAAAACTTTTGACATTTTATATGATGACAGGACGTACATTTAGGACTCAGTACCGATAACGCTGCTGATATTGATGGAGTAGAAATTAAGTGTATTGGCAATTTTATCTGAGGCAAGAAGTACTAGAACACCTCCTATAAAAATGTTAGGATTCAGAGCAAGAAATATTTTCCCACTTCACCCAATAGTATTGCATTAACGAGGCTGAAGCTGGCTTCTTATTCGCCAGCTTCTTCTTCTGCCTTAATGCTGCTGCTGTGATGTTATGCCGCCTTTCGCCTGTAGATGGCTCTTTACAGTAATTTTTAAAAGTACTAATCAGGATGGATTACTGTATTTATCCTCAGTAAATGGGAATATGTAAGTAGTGACTATCCAAATAACATTTTTGTGTGAAACACATTTCAGAAAATTGTTAACCAATTTTCAAAACTCACAATAACACAAACACAATAAGTAAATAAAACAAATGCAAAACATAAGTTCACAGGCACTTTCTGCATATTTACCACGACCTTACCTTCTGATCATAAAAAGTCTTAAAATCTTGCATTTTACAAGAACCTTTTTAATATAAATGGGACATTTAGAACATGGCATATGAGAACATATGGTTAACCGAGGATGAGCAACGGGTGATTGCACTTTCTGCTTCTTGCTATAAACCTACCCCCTGGTTATAAAAACATCTAAAAATTCTGACACTGAAGTGTGAGAGACAATGGAACAGACTATCAAAATCCTGAACTTTAGGAAATTTTACTGTGCCAATTTTTTAAATATGACCCTGTGAACATGGCATGTCCCTCCTTCCTCATTACCAAAACATCTCAATGTTCTGACACTATGTACATTGATAATTACAACACTTCACTGTTGCATTTCTAAGTTGTGACATTGTGAACATGGCATGTTAAAGTATATAGAATCAGATCAGAACAGGCTAAATGCAATTCATAGCAATTTATCATTTTCTTACTTTCTAAATGAAAAAAAAAATTCAGTGATTATGACACTTCGGTATGAGGTAAAATATGCTTCAATGACAGAATAAATAATCATGGAAAAAATACTCACAGTGGACATTCATAGTTGTGATTATAGAAATGTTAAATATCAGGTGAGTAGCTGCGTCAGCATGCGTAGGCTGCAAAGGAACAAGTAAAGGGTTATTCCATGCTGAAAAGAGAAGAAAGGAAACACAACGTGTTGGCCGTGGAGCCTTCTTCAGGTGTTAGAAAGACAGGGCAGTATGCAAAGATAATTTTCTTTTTATCTTTGCTTACTGCAGTTTATCTTTGATGACAACATCAAAGACATTAAGGGATTCTTACGGCTAACAGCTCCACATCAACTTCCTTTTATAACTAACCTCATCAGATCTCTCAACTCCCAACTCTTCCAGTTTCTCACTTCAGAGAAGGATAAAAAACTCAATCATCCTCTACAGAGAAAAACCATCAACACACCTACCACCTCCACCAGTCCAAACCTTGTTGTTACTGTACCCTCTGACCTTTCCCTTTCACCCTTTTGCATCCTCAGCTAACATATTTTAATATTACAACACAATTCCAATAAATTGTACAGTATTTACAGTTTAAAATTAAGGTAAATATGTCAAAATATCAAAATCCAACTGCACAGTGCTAACAAAACAATGCTTGTCAAGTTCTCAAACAAATCTGCATTGTATTTTTAAAATATTTCAGCAGAGGATGTGACGGGAGTATAAATGACGATTCGACGATTATTTTTCTTGGGTGAATATGGTTTTCTGGGGAGTTGCGATGTTGGGCATTATTGGACATTTTTGACACGGGTTGAACAGTCGCATTTCCTACAAATATTAAAATGGCTATGGTTTAGCTGAGAAATCCAATCGACCTATGCGAAAACAATGTTTACATCGCAAAGGAAACCCGTCCCTGGGTGGACTTGAACCACCAACTTCTCAGTTAATAGCCGAACGCGCTAACCGATTGCGCCACAGAGACTGATGAGCCGAGTCTTTCCTCGAATCAAAAAAAAAAATCTCTTACCGTTTATTTTGCCAGCCGGTAATATTTTTTCTGCACTGATAACCAAGAACTGAATTTCATGTTTCGCAAGCTGTGTGAATTTCATCAAAAACAAGTTTTCCAGAAAGGAAATGAACACATGCATTTAACGAAATCAAGCCCTTTGTGAGTGCCCAAAATGATACGTTCTGTACTACAAGATAGGAAGAAAGACACGGCGAGTGAGTTGAACCGGTGCTTTTGTTCAATAAAGAGGCACGTTAACCAACTAAGCTACGGTGACAGGACTTTCACCACCTTTTACAGCCGCTTGGACACACCGCTCTGAGACATCTGCGTTCAGAAAGCGCTGAACCTGCTCTCAGAGCAAATTCCCTCTTTTACATACAGTAGCAGCCCCGACACTGAGAAACGAAGAGAACTGACTTTTATCCGGCATTTTTCATGTCCAATGCGTTTGACATCTCCCAAGGGCGACAGAGTTCTTTTGCAACACTATTTCTTCTTCTTTTTTATTTCTGTAAGCTTTGATAAAAAAACGAGAAATCGTGCAAGGGAAAAATGTTTTTTTTTCATAGAGAAAAGGTGCACCAGGAAATGTTGTGTTGAGAAGAGGTGATTTAACATGATACGTGAACTAATTTATCGGAGTAAATGCTCACCCAGCAAGGTCTGGAGACGTTGGAGAGTCTGGTGGATGTAATAATTATACGGTGTTGTGGAAGAAAACAGTCTTTCTTTGAATTCTCAATCAATGGGAATTTCAGTGCGAAACATAAACCCTTTTTCTGATTTAAAGAGATAATATTTTAAAACTCATAAAAAATCAGAAAACACGTTTCTCACTTTGAAATTTTAGAAGGGGCGGTATATTACTAGTAGCGAAGCTGAGCACCCTATGGGGGAATTCCGGTTATGTTTAATACCAGCAGTTTAATAATTAACGCATCTGATTTTGGATCATAAGATTGTAGGTTCGACTTCTACCTGCCTCATGTAAATTTTATTCAAGCTCCTCAGTAATAGATGTCTATTATGTAATGAACCGCACCTGAAAGCAAACATTGGGTCTGTTTCCTTTGTTTTCCAGCATGAAATAGCAAATCGTTACAAAAAGTACCTGCTAATGTCCAATAGCGGTTTTTTTTTTAAATTACATTTTCAGGCTTCAGACACTTTTTAATAAAACAAAAGTGTCCGGAAACTCCCTAACTTTCAGGTTTGCTTGAACCTGTATTAAAAGAAGTTATTTGAAATTTCCGGGATTCCATTCTCTGATGTAGCTGTATCTAAAGACGGATGTGATGTTTCGCAGATGTTAACTGTGCCTTCTCTCTTGTGTTCAAGGGTATTCGCTGTGTGAGATCCTAACTGTATGTCCAGTAGGGCTCTATTTTGTTTAGATTATCTATGTGGTGTACAGATAGAACTCAACTACATGGTGTGAATTCCGTGTTCAGGACGAGCAGAACCTGAAAAACTAAAAGCAGACCTCGACGTGATTTGAACATGCAGCCGTCTGATCTGGAGTCAGACATGCTATCTTTGCGCCACAAGGTCACAGCTGTCAGTGCCTTTGAATTCCCCAAAGGAGACAAATCAACTTCACACAAAAAAAATATCCTGTGAAGAGCGCCGCTCTTCCGAAGAGAGTCTCTTCATCCCAGACCACATTTTATTCTTCCTGCGCAGCTCTTGTGCAGGTGTTGTTCTCAATAACAGATCCAGGAACACTGACTGTTTTTCTATTTTTTTTAATTAAGTACCCCATGGTGCAACGGTAGCACGTCTGACTCTAAATCTCTAAGTTCATTTTCAAAGTATATCCGAGTCAACTGATACCGATCAGGTTCTGCTGCTGCTGAACCCGCAGTCTTCACCTTAAAGTTCAATTCCCCAAGCCTTCTGACCTTATATGTCCATCCCTTCTCGTCAAAACTCGTATTTTCACAGGGTACCCTACAGAAATCGCAGTATAGAATGAAAAACTCCAGTAGATCTCGGCCACTGTTTGTGATTTTCCTTTAAAAACAAATTAATCTCCCGAAATTTGTATCACTTTCACTGAGACCAAGGAGTGTTAAGCTGTACATGAGTCTTTGTGGCTCGGTTGTTAACAAAAAGGGTGGTGGTTTGAGCCCTCCCAGGGACGCTATGAGCCTTTTAAAGTACACACCCGTCTCACTTTATCTCCACGGCCGGTCTTGTACCGCAATCAAATACAGAGCCCGCAGGGGGCAGTAGGCTCGCAAATATAGCTCACTGTGTATATAATGAAGAAGCAGAGGTTAGTTTCTTATCTGCGCGTTACAGGGTCTTATGCAACTCGTACCAACAGCTGGGGTTTGATCCCTGCACGGGCTATTAGTTGAAAGGCCATGGTAAATGACGTGTAAGAGATTTATAGATAGATACTTTATTGATCCCGTGAGGGGAATTAATCAACCCAGATTGTGAAGACAACTCTGCCCTGTCAAAAGAAAATGTTGCACAAAAGTTGGAAAGCACACTCTGAATCCATCTGTACTGTATATTTGATTTCCGTGAACTGTTCATGGCTGCTTGGTGCTTCGCAAGCAAGTCATTTAACTTCATTTTAATATGGATGTAACCATAAATGTTCTTAAGCATGTTGTACTTTTGTCGTACTTTTTAAAACATTTTAACTGAGGATGCACGACAACTATTATACCTTGTGATACATGCAAGACATCTGTAAACGAAGATGTAATTACAGTCAAATTGGCAATTAACAGAAAACCACAATTTGTATAATATTATTTCTCTATGTCGATGATCAGTTGAAGGATTTGAAGAAACTATATAATATTATTCCTCGATATCGATGATCAGTTGAAGGATTTAAGGAAACAGCAGCGATAGAAGGTGATTTTAGTTTTGAACCCATCTTTACACCTCAATAATCCATGTGTCCTCGAAAAAAGAAAAGACAGGCATGTTTTGAGTCTCATAATGATCATCTTCTCGATCCAAAGAAACGTATAAATTTGATTCCTTCCGTAGTATTTTGGATTTTCTTACGAAGATCTCACGAAGTATTGCCAGGATCTATATTTAGCGTTCTGTAGTGATAACACAGCTGATATTGATTGAGTAGAAATCTATGATGTATAGACAACTTTATCTGAAGCGAGAAATCCAAGAATGCTACTTATGAAGTGTTAGGATTCATACCAAGATATACTTTTTGTTTTCAACCCAAAATGCTGCTATTGCATTACACATTATGTGAACATTGCCAGTTTTGGTAGCTTCTCTGCGCGAAACTAATTTTCAAAACTGAAACTAATTACAAAATTACTTAAGATCAACCATGACAAAAAATTATAAATCAGGACTAATATTAATATCAACTCATATTACTACAGAAGAAAAGATTTAACTGAAATATTAATAATACTATGCAAGCCTAAAAAGTAGAACAATTCAATTTATATAACTTTTATTTTTTTTATATTTTGAGAAATGGGCTCACACACCGGAAGACACTAACGTTTCTCTTCGTTAGAGTGTGTGAATAACAGTTTAACCCAAAATGTTTGGAGTCCAGAGGGAGGACTCGCTCGCTGAATGATCTCTCAAGAAATCCCTGGTGAGATTCAAAAGGTGTTTTTTCAACAGCCATGAAAAGTTTGATGATCTTCTCTGGATTTTCTGAATATGACGTTAAATTAGTTCAAATCAGTTGGTAGTTAACAAAACTAAATGCTTTGGAGGTACATTTAAAACAGCAGAGCAACACTGTAGCACTTCGAGTGTGCCTGAGTTTAATTGTGTAAACCTGTCTCTCTATGAACACGAGCAAAGAGTTCTCACTCAACAGAAGACTGTGATGTGAGCACAGTAACATAAAGCACCTGGAGATGCGGGGGATTGAACGGATTGTTATATGCTTTAAGTGATGGCTGTACGCACAGAAAAAAACGACAGTACTGATGATTTTTTTTTTTAGTTGAAGCACAGATTCTTTCCAAGATAATGGATAGAGGCAACCCAGTGAATACTCTAGTAGAATGTGGAAGACCGTTCACCTTTGTAACCAACACAACCACAGGAACAACGTCAAGAAGCAAAATCAATTCCCCATTTAAATTTGACATGTGAGGTATGTTTTGTGACTGCTTGATGTAAACCCTATGATCTCTTTTGTACTTGGACAAGTTATTTCTGATGGAGCGCTATCCGCAAATATTTAATAAGCTTTACCCCTGCCGATGATTCGGCGTGAAGTATCACAGACAACTGCTTTCACAGACAAAAACAGCTCACCACCACAGCCAATATTAAATGTAGTTGCTGGCACACTACAATGTGCACTGGCTCATAAGTGATTTCGGCAGACGTTGCTCCCTATGTAAAGCTGAAAGTGCCAAAAAGCATTTCTGTTGAGAAAACATTTTTTTCTGCATTGATGTTAAGCTTAGGGAGCCTGTCTTTTTGAAATTCTTTCTCTAAACACCGTGTGCAGCCTCCAGAGAGACTAACAAATATTGTTTTTGAGAAAATGTCTCACACATCAGAAGACACTAACGTTTATCTATGTTAGAGTATGTGAATAACAGTTTAACCGAAAAAGCTGTAATTGTGATTTTGCTAAAATTCAATAAATCGTCCATCAACAGTAAGAAATTATTAAGAAAGTAAGAAATTGTTTTATTTAATAAACTATAAGACATTGAGAGAGTTTACAGGTTATATCCTTCGCTTTGTCAATTAACTTAAGCGTTCAGGATCCAAGCCCGTGCGTGGATGATTGTGTTTCTTGAATCTCTTTAATCATCAAATGTTGTTGTTTAGTCCATCAGTTTTTCTCGGGTTGTACCATGGATATTTTATACACTCAATACTTTTCATGTTCTTTTGTTTTTTTCTTCACATACGGAAAAAGTTCAAGGTGTTCTTGTTGCTGTGCTCCACACCTACACGAAAGCACCTGTAACAGTACAGGACACACAGTGAGGAATTCGCACAGCTTTCAGCTTTCAGCTCAGTGTGGAGTCCAGAGGGAGGACTAGCTCGCTGAATGATCTCTCAAGAAATCCCTAGTGAGATTCAACAGGTGTTTTCTTCAACAGCCACTAAAAGTCTGATGACCTTCTCTGGATTTTCTGAATATGACGTTAAATTAGTTCAAATCATTTGGTAGTTAACAGAACAAAATGCTTTGGAGGTACATTTAAAACAGCAGAGCAACACTGTAGCACATTGAGTTTAATTGTGTAAACCTGTCTCTCTATGAACACGAGCAAAGAATTCTCACTCAACAGAAGATTGCGATGTGAGCACAATAACATAAGACATCGGGAGATGCCAGGGATCGAACCCGGGACCTCACACATGCAAAGAATGCACTCTAGCACTGAGCTACATCCTCTAGGCCGCAAAGTGTGGAACTGACGTAAAGATGTGCATATGTTCACTGAACACAATCCACCCTTCACGAAGAATACCTGCAGTTTCCCACTTTCGCATTTCTTCTACTACAAAGTAAATTCATGGGAATAATTTATTTTTATATCCAGTTACATGGGCGACGGTGGTTGATTCTTCAACAGGGGAGAGCGTTTTTCTACATCCTTACTCGACTGTCTTTCAATTATGTTTTCTTTGAAATCTTTTTGCATCTTTTAAGTGCTAGCCATTAAATTACGCATAGAAAAACAGCAGTACAGTTGATGTTCATGGACCGATGCACACAACTCCAGTGATAAAGCCCTGTCTGTAAATATTGTAGAAGAACGTTAAAGGGCGAAACAACGCTCCAACCACGGATCGTGTTGCATCGTGAAGGATCGTGTTCTTATTTAATATGTGCTTTTGAATTGCCTTGTCAATACACACAGGCTTTAGAGATGGACAAATAATTTACAGTGGTGTTTGTAAACAAAGATGGAACATGTTTTTTCTATACCAGGAAGAAAAGAGCAGACTCTTAAACTTTAAGAGACAGAAACAACACCTCATCACAGCTAACACTAATTAAAACAACATCACAACAGAAGAGTGAAGCCTTGAGTGAATCAAATTAGTTTTCATTGGTCGTCTGTGTCTTCATAACTTTGTAGGTGAGAGAGAGGATTGCGAAAATGTGCGGGTGCTTCTTAGAAGTGTGTTGGTAGTACAGGTGACTTCCAAATAATTGAGCCGGGTTTTAATCCCAGCCAGTGCATCCCCAAACCTTTTCAAGATAATCTGTTATCCGGTAGCTCTTAATGCAAAGATAAAGATGCGAGTCGATCTTGAATCAGAGCTGGGTGACACGGGCTTCTGTTCTGATATGGTTGTACGAGAAACAGGAGGAATTGCCAATCTCCTATAGAACATGAGCTGAATCAGGAGTGAGACATTTCGCATACTCATGCATATGTCAACGCCTGACCTACATCGTAAAACTAACATTAAGTTGTCAGAGACATTCATTTATATACAAACAAGAGACAGACCAAGTAATAATTCTATATTAGTTCAGGTGGGTAAACCTGAACTAATAAACTTATTAATAATTCTACATTAACGTGTCCTTCACTGATCAGACTAATTGACATGGTCTGATTCAGAGCCTGTGCAGTTCGTGCTAATTACAACAAGGACAGTTCTGATCCCTCATCACCGAACTGAGCACAAGTTCAGCTGTTCTCCAGTTTTGTTACGCATGGTTTTTCATTGCAATTGAGTTCAGAGCTGGAGCTGATCTCCAGACAGTACAGTGTTTTGCCGAAATTCGCATGAGGCTGCAGACAACTTACCCAAAGTGTTTTCTATAGCTTTCAGGTGGAGTTCATTTATATAAAAGAACGTAAATGGTATAAACGCAACAAGCCAGACGGCAGCCCAACTTATAATTTTCTGACGCGAGGCCTGATGCGTTATTCATTACGCCACTGACCCTGCTATTGTAGCTTTAAAAAAAAAACACGTTTTCTACATTTATGTCTGTTCACTCTAAAAAACTAAAAAAGACAAAGGGTTTGTGTGTCGCGCTAAAATTCCGTTTCATTTCGAATGCAAATAAAAACCGTTTTGTTCCAAGAAATCATAAATTTGTCACATCCTTCATACTATACTTCTCTCTTGTATTAGTAAAGCATTTTGATTTAAACTGAACAATATATGAAAGGTTTCATCTATACACTTACACATAATAAGTATACGAATAAATACTCGGAAGAAGCCGCGGCTCAGGTATTAGAGAGATTTAAAATCGGATCGGAGGATTTAGAGTCCAGACTGCAAACCAACAGCTGACACAGGTCTTTTATAGAACCCTTTTGATTTCCTCTACTTTGTCCCTGTGATGTCATTGTCCTGCTCGCAGCCGAGCCCGACACACTTCTGTTTTTTGTCGCTGGGCGCACACCCTGTGGTCCATGCGGGTCCTAATACCCCAGTACAATGAAGGGGACACTAAACTGTAAACAGGTGCCGTCCTTCGGCTGAGACGTAAAACTGAGGTCCTGACTCTCTGTGATCATTCAGGAGAATGGTGGTGGTGGAGGGGAGTCCCCATTACCTGTAAAGCGCATTGAGTAGAGTATCCAGAACAGTGCTATATAAGTGTACGCAATAATGATTATTATTATTATTATTATTGTAATGTAAAATGCAATAAAAAATAAAAAAAATATCAAACTTTGATTCAAAATAGATTAATGTAAAAACTGATAAAGCTAATGCTTTTTTCAGGGCTATAGCTGTAGCTGCGAGAAGGTTAAAAGTGCACAAGTGATCTGTCTTTCGTCAAAGTAATTGCCGGAGCAGTAAGACGCAGAGCACCATCCAGCAGCTGTAGACGATGTTCGGGGAAGAGCTAATTCTGTTTTTAGCACATGGAGTGAGAATGAGCTCAGTCCGGCTCCCAGCAGAATCCATCCTGGTTTGGTTACAGTGCGTCTGAGGCTCTTTGGATCGTAACGTAAAAAAAAAACAATTGCTCACATCGTGTGATTTCCACGACAGGAAGGAAAGATATCACTTAAAAAAATCAGAACTGAAGATTTGGATCCTGGGCCTCAATTTGATCAAATTATTAAAATAATAATGATCAAAATATCAGATTGTGTTTCTGCAACATTTCGTGCACAGTACGCCATTTTAATCTAAAACAGTCACAACGAGGGCTTTACACGCAGTCTGGGGTATTTTCCCCTTTTATATTTTTGCCACTTTATATCGAACCTGTTATACTCCCAGAAGTGCACAGTAGCTTGTACTTAATAAAAATGTACAATTCACCACTGGTATAAACAGATGTGTGCCGTGTTTGCCTTTGTAAGCATTTGTTTAAAAAAATAAGTTCACAATACGATAAAAACACAGAAAGCACAAACTTTATAATACAACAATACAAAATCAATACCAAATCATTATGCCAATTAAGTACTGTACCTATCCTTTGAAAACAGAGAACACCTTTATATCTACAATAAAAAACATGACATTTGTATCTACATTTGAATTACAAAGCAGACCAAGTAGTCGCTTAATTCAAAGTTCAGATCTTGGCCAAAACAAGAAAATCAGACGTGAGCTGAATTTGGAACAGGAACATCTACTTCGTCGTTTATTGAGCTTTTGATCAATGTCTGAATGAAACAGATTCGCTTTTTTAACTCTTTGATTAAAGTACACAAAAAGCACCTTCCTTCGAACCAGCGACCTAAGGACTCCCTGCTGATTCCACTACACTCCTCCGCTCGACCAACTGAACTATTGAAGGGATGGCGGTAGGCTCTCTGGCACATACTGCCCGATGTAGTGAAATGTTCCGGGTGATTTAAATCCCACTTCGACATCAAGTTTCCAACTCGTTTCCTTAATCTTGTTTACCTTGAATTTAAGCCACAAACCAGGATTCTACTGTATAAACTTCCAGGGATATTACAAAATGTTTGATGGGGCATCAATCATTCCAGGCGCAAATTGACTCCTTTTTTTTCTCGAGGGATCATATTAAACATTTCATTAGTATCGAGAGGAGGATCACCATGAGACACAAAACAAACAGTTTCTTTCTGTCTTTATTAGAAAGTAGCGTTTGTGCTACATTAATAATATTTTCGTGGAATAAAGAAGTTGTAAATTTTAAAATTTATATTTGAATCGAAATGTGGTTTTGAGTTAAATATTAGCGTGTTCATGTAATTAGTTTGTGTTTGTCATTACTATATATATATATTGCCATGTTACTAGAATTTGTAACTGAAGTTTACTAGTTGAGTTTTTTTATGATGGTTAGACATTTGTTGATTACAATATTGTATATAATGTATAATTTGAACTACATATTTTTCAGGTGTGAATAATTGTATATTTTAAGAATACATTTCTAAAATAAATCATTGGCTTTATTTACTAGTTTCTACACCTATAAAAATCTTTCTTTGATGTATAATAGACCTTTAACTATATATGTATAATAGTCTTCTAAATTTATCCGTATAATAGAACTCCAACCATTTATGTATAATAAACATGTAATCATAGATGTCTAATTGACGTATAACGATATACGTATATTAGAATTTCATTCTAGACCAGTTACCGAGCACATTTAAACGTCTGGTATGCTATTAATAGTCGTATATTCTACATCTTTTGCCCACTGGGATGTGCCAATTTTAACTTGGCAAACCAAGATACACATTTTCTAATGAAGCCTTAAATAAAAGACAGTTTGTTTCTCGAAAGCGTGTTATGTAAAAAAAGAGAAAAACGAAAATATATGGATGGTAATCTTTCAAAGCTGAAGATTTTACTTTTGAAAAATTGACATGTTATGTATGCAGATGCATTCGCTGGTTTTAGAACTTTGCTGTACTTCTTGAATCATTTTCAGTATTATAAAGTGGGTGTAGATTTTTCTTTCAGGTTAGGACGCGAGTGTGTACATGTGTTTGATTTTCGTTTCACTGATTCTCATTGAAGATTTGGGAATTAACGACGAAAGAATCAGTTGGCTCGGAAAGCAGAAGGTTTGGTTCTCAACGATATTGAAGACACGCCCATGTAGTGCAGCGGGTTATGATTTGTGCTATAAAAGACCAAGTGCTCAAAGTGACGTCTGCGTTTACCGTTTAGACTTTTCATCTCGGGCGCACTTTTAGAAAGCAAAGATAGAGCAGTTGTGTTGAATCACATTATGACAGCTGTCAGCAGAGTGGCGCAGTGGAAGCGTGCTGGGCCCATAACCCAGAGGTCGACGGATCGAAGCCATCCTCTGCTATGTGCACGATTGATAAGCATGCCCTTAGTTTAATGAAGTGCATTAAAACTGTTTTTTTCTCTCGTGTGTATGAAAGCTTCACACTTAAGGTACTCTTTCATCTTTACCAACAGCAGATGCCCAAATGTATCTTTGGTTGTTCTGCGATCCTTCATAGTTTCCTCAATTCCTTCAAATGAACATCCATATCAAAGCAATTATGTATATATATTACAATTAAGGTACATATTAAAAATATCAATGCACATTTGTATAATGCTCATTTAATAATGATTGTCAAGGATTGTCAAGTTCTCCAACAAATCTGTGTTCTAATTTTAAAATATTTTTGCTAAGGATACAACGGGTGTATAAATGAATTCTCCCAACAGCCAGTTAAAGAAAAATTCCACACGGGAAGATGGTTTTCTTGGACATTGACTTAGGTACTTATTTGTTTACTTGTTGTAGTTGCACATGAGTAAAACACGAAGATTTCCTGCCACATTCAAGAGGGTTTGCGAAGAAATCCCTTCAATTTTTAGCGGAGATTATGTTTACATCATCACAATCTGAAGCACGTCCCTGAGTACGTTTGACCACCCAGCCCTTTGTTTAAAAGCTGCACAGGGACACATTCCCGTTGCTTTTCACAACTCACATGTTTGTAGTTAAAGAAAATAAAATACTGTCATTTTCCTGCCAGCTGGCAGTATTTCTTCTCCACTGACCAAGAGTAACCAAGAACTTCATTTCATCTTTCGCAGGCTGTAATCTACAGAAAAGGAAGTGAATGCTTGTATTAAGCTAAATCAAGCCGACGGAGATGCACTGTTGTTTTTCTCCATTTTTCATTAAAAGGAGAAAAATTCACTGGCATTTTTTTTGCAGCATTTCTTCTGTCCTGAGAAGCAAGATTTGTATTTTATCTTTTAGAAGTTGTATGAATTTCTTGAAGTTCAGAAACAACTTGTTCCAGAAAAGAAATGAAAACTTGCTTCAAAGTAAATCAAGACGTAGGTGTCTCTTGCTGTGTGTGCTATTATCTGTCCATCTCTCTCTCCTCTTCTCTCACTCTGGCAGTCTGTGCAGAGTATCTGAAGGGGATGTAACACCACTTGGAAAAGAAGAAAAATTTCAGGAAAATTCTCAGGCAGAATAAAAAATTATTATTCTCTTCTCAGTCAGATTCACAGCTCAGACTCACACTCAGACAGGATTTCAACTCCGTACTGCTCTCTATCCTCACAATCCAGAACCAGAAGATATTCAGATAATCAGTGCTGCTACATGAACAATATCAGACAGAACAGCCTGGACTCATGTCACATTTCCCCCTTTTATCTTTCCTCCCAGCCCTCTTAGAGACATAGAAGAGCTCCTGGTTCTCCTCTCTGTGAACTGGGCTCAGGGGTCACTGATCTGGCAGTTGTGGGCTCTGTTCCAGGTCGAAAGCAAGAAGGTTCTATTAACGCTTTCCAGGACTTCCAGCCCTTCAGTATTACTTTCTTTACTGTATGTCAGCCTCCCAAAATGTTTATAAATGTTTTATGAGTGTGGAATTATCTTATTATTTATATACAGTATTTATGTAATAAACACCAGTAGTGACACTATGATCGGTATATTGATTAATTGTAGACGATGGTCCGATGGTCGTGTCTACAATAGTGACCATTTGACCAGTCTGTAGCTCTGAGCAGTGGGACTCAGATCACACAGAAGACCTGTCTGTGTGTGATTCCATACCAGCCCTGGGATTCAGCTACTCTCACAAATGTCTCACAGACCGTCTTATAAATGTACAATTAGATGAAGTCATGTAACAGTTTTACAGATAATTTAAATAATCAGACAGCAGTTTTGGCAGTGGATACATCTCCACATGGGGGAAAGAAATTGAAATATATGTGCTCACTGTAAAGTAGGAAGAGGTGGTCAGACAAGCAAAACAACTTTGCAGATAATGTGAAGTGACATTGTTTTGTGTCAGTCAGCTCACAGATTTCGCTTCATGTGCCTTAAGCTGTGCAATTTGTATGGTTGTTGAATGAGATTGATTTCTTCACAAGCCCAGTCAATTGCCAGTGGACAGCTTGCCGACACACACCTTCATGAAGACTCTCTTTAAGATTTCATTGTCAAGTCGCCTCCTTTGCATACAATAGTAGCACCGACACTAAGAGAAAGGATGAGAAATAGCGTTTATCAAGCGATTGCAGTGTTTGTTTGACTGAGGATCCTTGTGTGCTGAACTGGCCTCTGGAGAAGTGTAGTGCAGTAAAACAGAAGGTTTGTGTCACTCAAGATTGTTACAGAACAGAACAATACAATTACAATACTTTTATGAGAGTAAATATTACTGGTGCATCACAGTTCTTATAATGGTGAAAACAGGAGCACCTTCTCTACATTTTTGACTGAAGTATTTAAATGGAAAGAAATACTAACACTATGCAATTCATAAATGCAATTGACCTCCTCTAAATGTTCTAGTTTGATGAAACAATGTACAGATGCAGCCATTCAAAATGGGTGAGGTATTTCGCGGCATACCGCGACACGCCCACCGGGGTATCACGCAGTTCACGTGTGTCACGTGACTAACTATCCGGCGTCGCCTTGTAAAACCGCCAGGGGGATCTTAACCTCTCATGTACAGCATTTATGCCTTTAATTTTGAACTGTGTATTACAGCATGTTAATCATCAGTTATTAAAATGTTGGTATATTTTATGAAAGCAAGATTGCTCAGTTGGACAAAAGTACACAACCTACCTTTATCAGAAATATTTATATTTAAGGGTAATTCCCAACCTTTGCAATCCTTTGCAAAGAAGGACCGCATGTGCTCAGTGTTAAATGCGCTGTTCATTATTATTATTAATAATAATAATCTATACATTATATAGTGCCTTTAAAGGTGGTTTTTCAAAGTGCTTTACAGAATGAAACCAATAAAGTTAAAAAATACACAAGATAAGCAGGATGAGAATACACAGTTAGAGGAGACAATAGATGGTGGTATTAAATACAGTAGGAACAGAGGGGTAAAGAATAGTTCATTAAAGGCTCTTCTAAAGAAGAGGGTTTTGAGTCTGGATTTGAAGGAGTTTAGAGAAGGTGACTCTCTGATATCCTTGGGAATAAAGATCCAGAGCTTTGGTGCAAAACAGGAGAAGGCCCTGTCACCCATAGAGTGTAGATGGACTGGGGGACAGATAGGAGACCAGAATTAGAAGAGCGAAGGTTGTGAGGTGGGGAGTAGGGCGATAACCCAGACAGGTACTGTGGTGTCAAGCCATGGAGAGCCTTATAGGTGAGCATGAGGATTTTGAAGTTGACAGGAAGCCAGTGCAAGGAGTCCAGGACAGAAGTAATGTGATCACTGTCCAGTGCTAATTTCTTTCTTGTGGCTGCTGGTTCATTTTCAACTGTGGACTCTTAAGAAGTCCTTTATTTGACTTGATTAACACTAATCCCTAGAGGATTTTGAAAGGTTGAATCAAAATGATGCATGACTCGGGTGGGACTCGAACCCACAACCTTTAAACGACTTCATTCTATCAAAGCCTAGAAGTCCAATGCGCTCTCCATTGCGCCACAGAGGCAACCAACACATCACTCTATAAAACAGCTACAGAAAGCTGTAACTCATGCTTCTCCCGTTGTCTTTAAATTAAGCCCCATAAATATTGACAATGAGTGGCCTGTTGTCTACGAATAGATACCGCTGGGATTCACACCCAGGGTCTCCTGGTTTTTAGTGAGGCGTCTTAACCAGCTAAGCCATGGTGCCAAACCTGCTAAATGTTATCCACAACTTCAAACACCTGTGAGAAACGGGCAACTGCAGTGTTACGCCTGCTGGCTCAACAGATAATCCTTTTCGAAGTTTAAGGAGAGGATTTCTTTGTCAATTCAATTAAACATTTTAGAAATGCTGAACGATTGATGTGTTTCACGCGCAGAAATATTTTATCGTTACGTACTTTTTCTGTGCAGTTAGTTCTCCTTCAACTCCGCCCAACAACAGAGGTCTTTAATACAGGAGTAAAGGCACATTGCACATCAGCAAAACATCCCGTACAGGTTTAGGGAGAGCGACATCAGTGATTGGAAGGTTGGAAGTTTCGGATCACTTTTTTATTATAGATTCAAGCAGCCCTGAATACCTTTTCAAGAAACATTTCAGAATCCCAGTCACGTCCAGTATGATTGCTACACAGGTCTACAGTATACAATCAGAATACTGTTTGTGCATTATATAAAACACACCGCCCAAAGCATTTCTAAAACAGGAATTACATGTTTCTGAATGCGCCCTCCTTTATAAATAAAATAAAAGGTCTGAAGCCTGCTCCAAAGAATCACTATATTCAGAGCTGACAAAGATGTGATAGGAAACATCTCGGAAAACGAAGATGCAGTCATTTCCACGCGTCGCACAACAAGAGCTGAACCCACCCGACGTTCTCCAAAAGAGTAAGGTGTTGGGAGTGTGGCTGGGTGGTCTAAGTGCTGGGTTTCTGCTCCATTTTCTTCGCTGGGTTAGGTTTGAATCTTGCCGCTGTTAAGTGTTGGTGGGTAAAGACCTTCCTTCTATGGAAGAAACTGAACTAGGTGTTTCAAGATAGTCTTTGTCAGCTTAACATCAAGGCATAAAAGAGCCTCATTTTGTGTTCCCAACAGCAATGCTCTTTGGTCCCTTCAGCATTATGCAGGGAACAACATCTGCCATGATCACTTTTGAGTCAGTGTGAATCCTAGTGTGCTGCAATTGTTTTTAAAATTGGTTCTGTAGGCATGGTGTATTTGTCTGTGAAACTTGAATGCTGTGCTTTTTCACGCAGAATCATCGGCAGGAGCAAAACTTATTCAATCTTTGCGCACAGCGCTCCATCAGAAATACTTTGTCCAAGTTTTGAAGAGATTGTGGGATTCTCTGCACGCGTTCACATCTCGTACCTCAGACAACACCACCATTCGATGGGAAATTGATTCTGCTTCTTGCAGTTGTTCCTGTGGTTGCGATAGTTACAAAGTTGCACTTTCCTCCACCTTCTGCTATATTATTCATTGGGTGAGCTTCATCAATTGTCTCAGAAAGGTCAACTGTGCTTCGGAAAAATTCAGCAGCAGTGTCTTTATTTTGTCGGTGAGTATGGCTGTCTTTTAAAGCACATGAAAAACACGAGTTTGTGGATTTCTCCAAATAGCAACAAACTTAGTTGTGCAGAGCTTTACTGCTTTCAGAGGGTTTTTTACCAACGCTGCTGTAGTAGAGAAGTGACATAATCACAAACGCAACCACTTGTGCTGGCTGTTTCACTAAGTTTTAAGCTTTTTTAACTATCACATGATTTTAACTAATTTAACATCATCTCCAGGAGAGCACCTCGCACTGCTCACTGAGCTGATGTATGTGCCCATTTCTCAAAAAATTAAATATCATCTGAACTGATTTTTTTCTACTTTAAATGCTTTCCTACTCTTTTAATATTTCAGTTAAATCTTTTATTTTGAAGTATTTCCATTGATATTAATACTACTCCCGATGAATGATTCTGGGACATGGTGCGTCTTGAATAATGTTCTTATAGGTTTCAGTTCGGAAAAGTGCGCTCTCCATAAGCTACCGAAACCTCTAATGGTCACACAAAGCTTAATGCAATAGCAACGTTTGGGGTTGAAAAAGAATATAACTTGCTATGAATACGAACACTGTTCCAGGAGGCGTGTAAGGACTATTTTAGCTCAGATCATCAATTTATCTTACATTTCTACTCCATCAATATTGCTATTGAGTTCTAAAGGTAGGTCCTGGCAATACTTCTTGAGATCTTCTTTAGAAAAATTTAAAAAAATATATTTCCAGTACTAAACAAAAAGTAAAAAATACCGATTATGTGCAACTGATAAAATCTTTCTTCCAGGGACGTTGTAGCTACATGCAAATTACAATGGAAAACTTTATCAGCTTTAAAAGTTTCTTTTGCATTTATAAGACGATCAGCATGACACTCAAAACTTACCTGTATTCAATAAGCGGTGAGTCTGCAAGTTGCCTCCTCTACACACAATAGCAGCCCCGACGCTAAGATAAATGAAGATAAATTGCTTTTATTGGGCACTTTTCATATCCGATGAGCTTGACATCTCCCAAGGGCAATGGAGTTTTTTTGCGACACTGCTTTTCCCTTTTTTCTTCTTTCTGTACTCTGATGGAAAAAATAAAACGAGAAATTAGGTAAGGGAAAAATGTATTTTTTTTCATGGAGAAAACGTGCACCAGGAAATGTTTTGTTTTGAAGAAGTGATTTAACATGATACATGACCTAATTTACTGGAGTAAATGCTCACACTGCAAGGTCTGCTTTACTACAAGAGAGAAGTAGAGTGAAATATGTCATAATTTCACTGCGTTGTTGAAGAAAACATATTTTTCTTTGAATTCTAAATCAATCAGAATTTCAAAGTGACACACAAACCCTTTGTCTGTATTAAAGAGATGATATTTTAAAACTGATAAAAATGTAGAAAACACGTTTCTCACTTAGAAATTTTAGATGGGATGGTGTATTACTAGTTGCAGCGCTGAACTCACCATGGTGCAATTCAGTTACATGATTGGCCAGTGGTTTAATGGATAATACGGTTGATTTTGCATCATGAGATTGTAGGTTCGACTTCTACCGGGTTCGTGTGTTTTTAAATCAGGCTACTCAGAAATAGATGTCCATAATGTGAATGAACCGCACCTGAAAGCAAACATTGGTCGGGTTTCCTTCTTTCCAGCATGAAATAGCAAATCGTTACAAAAAGCACCAGCTAATGTCCAATAATGTAGTCATTTTAATTAACATGAATATACTGTAAGGTCTTGGTACATGGGATTGGATTTCATCCACAATTTAAAAAAGGGCAAATTATATTTACAGGCTTCAGACACTTTTTAATACAAAAGTGACCTAAAGCTCTGTAACTTTCAGGTTAGTTTGAACCTGTAATGAAAAAGGGGCCTGAAACTTCCATTCTGTGATGTAACTGTCTCTAAAGTCGGACGTGATGTTTCACGGATGTGCAGTGTGCCTTTTCTCTTGTCATGTTCAAAATGACTTGCTGTGTAATTTCCTGAATGCGTGTCCTGTACTGCTCTGTTATTTCATTTAGATTATCTATGTGGTGTACAGATAAGACCAAACTGCATGGTCTAATTTCTGGGTTCGGCACCAGCTGAACCTGAACATACATCAGCCGATCTCGACATGATTTGAACACACAACCTTTTGATGTGGTATCAGATGCACCATGAGGTCACTCCCCATAAGTGCTTTTAATTCCTTACAATGTGTACACAATGTTCTTTATACACAAAATTAGTGTTTTCGTAACTCTTGTGAAAATGTTACTGGCATGCCAAAATCGCCCCTCAACTGAACAGTCCCACCCCCGTCAGTTTTGGATAAAAGGTTTGGATAAAAAGTTTTTGAACACTTTCACTTACTTAACTTGAGCCGTAAAAAATAGTTGTACTTTGTCAATGGTCAGATAACTACACTAACCCCGAATTCACAGTTACTACATCGGACTGTTTGATGTGCAGGAGGGCTATCCGTCGAGGAACAGCACGTTACATAGTGTCTATGTTTTGGGGTGTCAACATTATTATGACCTTATTTGCTCAGGTGGACCAATGCCTTGCAGTAGTTTATCCTCATACTTACAATCGTTATATAACTAGGACTGTAGTTATAGAAGTTTGTACTTTCTGTTGGTTTTACAATGATTGCTTAATGATTCAGAACCTCGTTACCGTTGATATTGTTGCAAAAATGAACACATATGGTTGATGCTCCAGGCAAAAATAATCACGTGAGTTCTGATGAACGTGGAACTGTTCTTCATCATTAAATACCAGATTGCTTGTCGTTATCTTCTAACATGAAATAACGAGAATTCACTTGGATGGTTGCAATGGCTCCGTTTAAACCGAAATATCACTGCCACCCTCAGGATTTCAGACCCCCCCCCCCCCCTACAGATCATTCCCCTGGCACCAGTCCTGGGCATAATGATGAACATAGCTGCCTTGCAAGCAGTGAATCCGGGTGTGACAAACATTTTCCAATGAATCTTTGATCAATTTAAAAATGTCTTGAAGCTGGTAGGCTAGGGAAGAAGCACTGTTTGAGTGCACTGAGGAAAATGTGCTACTGTGCTGTGCTGCTCCAGTAGCGCAATTGGTCAGGTTGTGGTGCTTTTATAGTGGAGTTATACCGAGGTTGTGAGCTCAATCATCAAGTGGAGTAGGTTCCGTTTTCAGCTGCAGAAATGTGCTGTTGAATTTAAGTCAGTTCTTGTGTTACTTTTTCCTCTCCATGGAGCTGTATTAATGCAGGCACACCTGCTTCCATGTCAAGTTATTTTATCGTTGCTTACAAACCAACACACTGCAGACACCTCTGATATTGTCACTGCTTGTGGGCCACGTGTTCCTGCTGTCAGCCTACCATGATCATACACCTATAGAAATATTACTGCTGTAGTACAGGAGCGAAGAAACAAAACGAAAGCACACCAAGTTTAAAAAGGTCAAAATGTGTCAAAGCCCTTCCTCGAGGAGAATGGGGTTCAAACCTACTTGTGCAGAGTATCATGTATTAAGAGGAGATTGCCTTAACCACTAGGCCACCTCCATACACACTTCAGCACCCTCCGGACATGAGTTGCCTCTTTCCCCATACTCAAGGGTAATTTTCCTCTTCCACCTACAATTTCAACATTTACCTTGTGAGATGTCAAACCACAGAGCCTGTGCTGCGCTTCAGTGTTAGCTGTAGTGGACACCCCATTGAACATAAAAAGCATATTGAGCTCCTTGGACATAAGCCATTTCTCGTCACTTGCTCAGCGAGCAGGCTCAGCGCACACTGAATGCAGGTGTCTCAGAGCAATTGAGATGTGTCCAAGTGGCTGTAAAGGGGATATCTGATGCCAGTGCTGTGGCTTAGTTCTCCGACGGCAGGCGTAGCGACGCGCCGGTTGGAGTATTCTCGGTCGCATTTAATGGCAACGTCATGGCAACGTCAGCTCAAACCACCAAATGGAGACAGGCGTGCCGACAAGCTGACCCTGCTGATGCGGGATTAACACTAGGATGCAAGAATGCTGTGGCTTAGTTGGTTAAAGTGCCTGCCTAGTAAACAGGAGATCCTGAGGTTGAGTCTCACTGGTGCCTGTCTTGCCACACAGTTTATCATTATGGAAAGCAACATGCTTCTACATTAAATTTAATGGAAGTGTTCATTTAATTTTTGGAACAACTTGTTTTTAAAAAAATCCATACAAATTGCGAAAGATAAAATACTCATCTGTTTTGTCAGTGCAGAGGAATTACTGCCAGCTGGCAAGGAAACAAAAACGATTTTTTTGTCTTTAGCCAAAAACCTGTGAATGTAGAAAAAAGGTGATGTGCGTTAGTTTCTATGGCACAGTCAGTCTGCATATCCTTCAGTTAAACATAACGTTGGTAAATCAAAAGTCCCCAGAGATGCATTTCAAATTAATCTGACCTCAACACCGTCTCCCCTAAATGTGAAGGGGTTTCTTTGGATGTCCTTAAGCATCCTGATAGTTGCAGAGATTTCAAACTTTTGGCTAAAGTCAAACTACAAGAAGTTAATAGTTGAGCGCCTAAGTGAATATCACTGGGAATGTGACTATGTAAACTTAAATAGTATTCAAAATATTGCAATTTTGTTGTAGTTTAAAAAGATATTTTAGCTGGGGATCCTTAAATGATGAGGGTAGAAAAGAGAACTATTCGACACCATCAGGAGTGCTTAACGTGTGATAAAAGTGTTTTTTAATCACAAAGTGAAAACAGTGAATTTGTCTTTCACTTAGATGTTCATCAAAAGCTCATTAAACAATGAAGGAGATGCTCGTGTTCCAAATTCACTTCGTGTCTCATTATCTTGCTTTGATTTTTAAAATGTACACTGTTGACTATACACTCTTCCTAACACGATTAAAGAGCCAAGTTTAGTTCAGAGGTAAAGCATCTCATGCATCGTATGAAGCTCTGTTTTCTATCACCAGCGTCTCCACTCTGATTTCTTTTTAAGCGCGATATCTTTTCTGTGATTTCTTTCGTTTGAATGCCCTCATGTGTGAATTTCAGCACAACACATAAACTCATTTGTCTGTTTTAAAGAGATGCAATTTTTAAAACAGACAAAATGAAAGACTTATTAACTAAATACACATAGAAAACGTGCACCTAATTGAGAAAATTTGGACTGGGGCGATGTATTATTGTAGCGGCGCAAGCTCACAGTGGTGCACTTGAGGAATGCGGTACAAGGGCCAGTGGTGCATTGGATAACACATCTGATTACGGATCAGGAGACTGTAGGATCGTAATGCTCTTAAACCCAGTACCATAACCGTAGTGTGTTCAGTCCTACACAACCTTTCTATCGACTGAGTAAGCCTCCTGTTCCATCTCCATCTTCTTCCCACACATTACGGCTATTTCAGCACCGTTATTGTTGGACCACAGTCACAGATACGTAAGGGACACTATTCCGAAGAACCGTCTTAAATAAATAACGTTGCAAAAGGTAACAATAATGCTAACGTAACCTTACATTTGGCCGTACAATACAATTTTCTGTACCCTTAAATAAAACAAAATATTACTGCTTTCTCCTGAGAAACACAAGTGTAGTGTTAAATCACAATAAATAATACAACAAATATACTAAACTAACACTCAGATATGACAACACACAGCTATGACAGAACACATTGAAGACTTAAAAGCCCTTTAAATTTTTATTTCCTTAATTTCCATTCTCTTCCCTCCCCAGGATAACTGAAAACTAACTATAATAAAGACTGTATATGCATTACGTGTAATACAGCTACTAATAAAGATATACATGGAACTTAATTATTATTAAATAACACTTTTATTAGTAAATACGTGTAATGATAACATTCATTGTGAATATTTGTGGTGTCTGGAAAGCAATTTTAGTTAAATATAATAATAATTTTCAAGCAAGTGGTGCATAAGCTTGTTACTTAATGAGTACATTATTTCCATTACATTCAAGACAGTTCTAATGTGATCGATTGTTCTGCTTAGTCTGCTACTGAATAGCTTAAAACCTATGAAGAGGTGGTTTAAGCTAGACTCCTAATGCAGTAACATCTATCGGGCAGCAGCTGTTATTTTAGGTTTGTTGCAATTGAGAACAGGTTTAGTACAGAGCTGCTGACAAATTTCAGCGGAGTTTATTGTATATGGGTTTATTGCAATTGACCCATTGTAGCTACCAATCAGCAGCAAGGAAAAACAAACTTCACTTGTGCCTTTTAAAAAAAGGGAAACAGAGTAGTAGTTTATGTGGTAATTTCAGGTACAATGTAAGAACTAAAGTTAACTAATCCCATAGTAATGCGTGGGGTCCTATCAATAGAAAAAAAAATTGTAACCCGAAAACACAACAAACACAAAACAAGAAGTCTTCCAGGAACCTAGGTAAATCCCTGTAGTAGTCTAACAACTACAAAAAAAAAACGCAACAACTTCAAAAGAAAAAGAACATTAAAAACAAATCTGGGGAACAACAAAACACAGTCTAATGCGAGAGCTTTTTCAAGTCTTCAGGGCTCCTCTCGTCTCAGTAGACCTCTCTCATATATTTGTGTACAGGTCAGCTGGAGGAACACAGCTGCTGGTAATTTAAGTAGGGAGCTGCGTCAGAATGCATGGGCTTCAAAGGAAAAAGTCAAGGTTTATTCCATGCTGAAAAGAGAAGGAAACACAATGTTTCAGCTGTGGAGCCTTATTTGATTGTGACTCGACTTCTTCTTCGTTTGATGTTAATTTATCTCCATCAGATACCTAATAATATCTAAACTTGATAGTTGCTTTCAGTAGCTAAAGACGCTGCTCCAGGTGAGGCTTGAACTCACAACCTCGGCATGACTCTGCTGTGCACTGCTGTATAAGTACCGCGCGCTGACCGATTGCGCCACTGGAGCTGTGCGAAGTGTGCTCCTCATACAGACTGACGGTGCAGAAACACAGGGTGAAAACGGTTTCGGTTGTGGATCCATCTATACATGGGGAACACTGAAATAGCAAGGAGAATACAAGAAAAGAAACTGAAAGAATTGTGCTAACAGCAAAGGGGGACGGAGGGAGGTGGTCGGACAAGTAAATCAGCCTGGTAGATTGTTTGTAGCGACATTTTTGAGTCAATCGGCACACTGATTTCTCTTCATGTGCATTGAACTGTGCAGTTTGTATTTTCGTTGTAGATAGGTTTCTTCAGAAGTCCAGTAAATTGACAATAATGGAGAACTAGCTGACGCACCCCGTCGTGAAGACACGTTTCATTTTCAAGTCGCCTCCTTTACACGCAATTGCTTCCCCGACACTGAGAGAACATGAGAAATGGCTTCAATTTCAATGTGAAGCGCAGTTCAGGCTCGATGGCTTCACATCTCCAATCAATCAAATAAAATTGCAGTGAAGCGATCTAAATAAGACTCTGAAGTACTGGGAAAGATGATTATTTTGAGCGTGCCTCCCAGGGTCTGCTACGAGGCTGAAGTTGGCTTCTTATTCGCCAGCTTCTTATGCGTGTTTTTCGTTCCACCTTAAATGCTGCTGCTGTGATGTTATGTCGCCTTTCGCCTGTAGATGGGTCTCTTCGATCAGTACTTATCCGGCTGGAAAACTGTAGACATCTTCACTGAAAGGGAATATCCAAATAGCGACTGTCCAAACTATATTTTTGTATGAAATATATTTCAGAAAATCGCAAACCAATTTTAAAAACTCACCATAACACGGACTTACACTGGGAAAAGGTGATTGCACTTTCTGCTTATTTCTACGGCCTCCCCCCCGATTATGAAAATATCTCACAGTTCTGTCACCGACGTGTGAAAGACAATGTAACAGACTATCAAAATCCTGAAGTACAAGACATTTTAAGGCACCAGTTTTTTAAATATGACCCCCTGATCCTGGCATGTCAGAATACATTTCGAAAAAGTATGGCACGAATTGCACGAATTGCAATGGCACAAATTGTTGAGAATATCACTGACCTTGCCGATATTTGCAGGGGATCGAATGTTTTGCACATGTTGAACTACAACAAGTAAAAATTGTGCTCCTTAGTCAATATCACCGAGAATGTCCAATAATGGCGAACATCAGTAGCTTCAAGGAAACTTAGACTCGCACATGGGGTTTTATCTTCGAATGGAGGGTGGGAGAATTCAGTTATACCCTCGTTGCTCATTAACTAAACTATTTTAAAAATATTACACAAATTTGTTCGAGAAACTTGTAATCGCCTTAAAGAGAGTCTTCTTGAAGATGTGCACCAGCTAGCTCTCCACTGTCAATTGACAGGACTTTAAAACTGTTCTCATACTGTACAACCAACATACAAATTACACATCTTAAGGAACATGGAGAGAAATCCGTGTACTAAATAACATAAAACTGTCGCTGCAAATTATCACCAAGCTGTTTTATGTGTCTGACCACCTCTTTCCTACTTTGCAGCGAGCACAAATCTTTCTGTTTCTTCATCGCTATTTTACTGTCTCTTTTCCCCATGTGGGGATGGATCCACAGCCGAAACTTTAGGTCAGTTCCTGTTACTCTGTCCGATTGAAAGAGCTGTATTAAAGGCACTCCCATCTCTGCAGGAAAGTTATTGCTGCTCTCAACACAATATACTGCAGCCAAATGTGATAGTGATACTGTCACTGCCTGTGGGCCACGTGTTCCTGCTGTCAGCCTATTATGTCATGTTCATCCACACCCAGAAACATTACTGCTGTAGCACAAGAGTTATATAATGTAGGCGTAGTCCATAAAGCATGAATCTCTTAATCTCAGAACTGTGGGTTCAGCCCCCACATTGGGTCCCTCTGTGTCAATTTGATCCCCCCAATCCTCCTAGCATGACCTGATGGCGTAACAGTGATACCCAGTACCCAGCGTAATTCAGCTTTCTTTCCACTTGATGGATTGTGGGAGACCCTTGACCCTCCATGTCATGCTGTATTTCTCTCTCATTCTAGTGGGAGTGGTGCCGTCGCTTTTGGATAAAGTCTGTCAGTGGTCATTCCAGACGGGTCAGATATGACTGCGCTTCCGCACAAGAGACACGTGACTTGCGAGGATCCCGACAGAGTCATCTTGCTTTCAGAGCCCGGATAGCTCAATCGGTAGCGCATCAGACTTTTAATCTGAGGGCCCAGGGTTCAAGTCCCTGTTCGGGTGGATGTGCTGTTTATAAATCTATCGTGAATGTCATTCTAAATAGTCTTTTATCTTTCACTGTTCTAGCTTTACTGTGGTTATTTTAAATGTCCATTACTTGTATTTACAGTAGTCTATTTAGTGTTTCATTTCACAAACCGAAAATGTTCAAGTAGATCTTGTCACTCTACTCCACTTAATTATCTAAATTAAATCACAGTAGAGTACAGAACACGCAGTAAGGAGCTCACACAGTGAGTACTCTTGAATACGACAAGAGGAAAGGCACACTGCACATCTGCAGAACATCACGTCCGAGTTTACAGTGACAGCAGAGGTTGGAAGCGAAGTAATTTTTTATTACTCGCTCGCTGAACAATCTCTCAAGAAACCTCGGTTGAGATTTAACGGGTGTCTAATAATCACGTTCAAAAAGGTGACGATAAGTTTTTTTTAACTAGGTAGCCTTAATGGCATCACGGTGTGAGTAGATCTTAAAGCAGCTGCAGACAGAGTACCCGTAATGGCAACACATTTCTGCTTTGAGTTCGGCTTTTCTTATTTCTTCTGCAGAACCAGTAGTATCGGAATATACTGATCCGCATAAGAAGCGCTTTTGGGTTCTGATCATTTTTATTGAGCGCTGCTCTAAACTTTACATTTGCTCGGGGTAGTTTTCCCCATGAAAAAAAGACATATCCCTAATTACAAGATTTCACTTTTTTTCTTATCAACGAGTAGAAAGAAATAAAATATATACTTCATTATAAGTACCACAGGCAATATGGCGTTGCATTCAGGTCGCAGTTACCCCTGGAGACGTTTGTTAAAATCTCACTTCTAATAAAGAGGTCTTTCTCGTTAGAGTAGAAACGATAGAAGCCTTAAGCGGGAAAAGATCACAACATCTCGCATTTCACGTGTTTAATGTTAATTGTCTCAGTGGTTGCCTCGGTGATTGATGGCTCTTCTCCCTCGCAGGTTGACGGCAAACGTCTTCAGAGAGGGAGTTCCCACGCACGGCTTTTCTTTATCAAGAGCTGAGACAACAGAAACAGACTTCCAACTGACATGAATTACTTCTTGAGCGTTTATGACCGTCTTTAAAAGCTGAGAGCAGGTGAAAAAGTCTTTGGAAATGAGGAAATGACTGCCGACAGTAAACAGAGCTGACGCTCAGCTGCAGACAAGCGCTCCTCGTTAGTATAGTGCTGAGTACCCCTGCTTGTTGCGCGGGAGACTGGGGTACGTTTCTGTGACAGGTCGCTGGTTTAATTTTTTAACAACCTGAGTTCACTTAAAAAGTGTGTGCTGTGTCCTACGTTTCGGACTTGTTACTGCGGTAGAATATGGAGATCATCTCCAGCTTTGAGCTCAACTGCAACAAGAAGTCATGCTAAATGTAGTACAGTGAGTAGACATCGCGAGACAACAGAACGAGAGCGTAGAAGGAACTAGGAGTATACGGCACTCTGCACAGTGTACGAAGTAAATTATTTTGCAGTAATTAATTTACACGTGTATAATAAATATAGTAAATATAATAAATTAATTACTGCGAAAATAATTTACTTCGTACACTGTGCAGAGTGCCGTATACTCCTAGTTGCGGCACACACGATACTTACAGTAAAAAGCCTCAGGCACTGTGTTAGATGTGTTTTCGACGTTATATATGCGTTTATTAATGTCGTCGATTTTACGGTTGCAATTCGACGTTGATTATACGTCGAGGCGACGTATATATACGTATAGCCGTATTTTCGCCGTGAATATACGTATATTCGACGAATCAATGCCCACTGCTTGGCATACAAGGGTTTTGCTGAGGGGGTCTCGCCACCTGCCTGAAAAAAACAGTAAAATGTTTGAGTGCCTATAGAGTTTCTATTTTTATTTTCTTGAGAAAAGTTGATACCATTTCCTGGACACCCCGTCCCCATCAGTGCGCGGTGCCCGGGGAAAAATCTGTAGGGGGGCGTCTGAAATTCTGAGGGGGGGTGATATTTCGGTTGAAACGGAGCTGTACGGTGCAGCTACCCAAATGAAATCTCGCAGCTATGCCATTGATTAGTGCTTCATGATAGAAGATAACGACTAGCAATCTGGTATTTGCGATGAAGTTCAGTTTCACATTTTTCGTCACTCTCACGGTTTGTATTGCCTGGAGCAAAAAGTACCATTTTAGTACCATAGCGTTCATTTTTGCAGCTACATGGACGTTCTGAATCGTTAAGAAAAAAATGTTGTAAAACCAACAGAAATCACAGACTGCTATAACTAGTCCTAGTTATATAACGATTTTAAGTATAATGATAAACTACTGCAAGGAATCGGTCCACCTGAGCAAACAGGATCGTAATGTTGACACTCAATAACGACAGTGATATGTGCAGTTCCTGGACGGATAGCCCTCCTGCTCATCAAACAGACTGAGTGACTGTTCGTGTCATTTAGTGTTGTCTGACCATTGACAAAGTACAACTATTTTTTTAGGGCGCAAATTAAGTTAGGTAAATCTTTTTGCTCAAACTGAAGGGGCGACATTCCTCCCTCCCCCCGTGATGCCAGGCCTGTCCCCATCCTATTCCATAATGTCATTATATATAATACCATACAACAGTGACCGATCCTTACTAACTGCATGCGTTAAAATTGCACATCAGCTCATAGCAGGGGGCACATAGCCGCGATGTATTATCAATGTTACATTTCAACCATAATATCGACGACATTAATAAACGCATACGTTGAGAAAATATCGAACCCAGCATATTTTCCGGTTATATACCACAATGCATTGCTAGTATTCGTTGGTCACCGTTTTGGACACGTTTTTCAAACGTAGAAGTATATCCGCAAATATCTCAGCAATCCTCTTTTGACGAGTAAGTATGAACAATAATAATACTATCTGAATACATACAGATCTTCCTTAATATTATTTTGATTAAAATAGTACGTGAATAAGCAAAAAATGGCACATAAAATAGTGTGAATGGGGAAGATGACACAAAATCGTTTTGCTGTTTCTCTATTCTTATTCTATGTTGTACTTTCAAACTTTGGGTACTCTTTAATTAGGACAGACTTTATTTCTCAACTGCTATGATGCAAGCCAAATTTTATACATTTATTTCAGCTGTGAGCTTAGTAAACCGTTCATTTTTTAGATTATACTAAAGAAGATATTAATCATCATTTATTTGGGAAGTAATATTATATAATTTTCTCCTAGCTGCGGTGCTGAAGTCCCACCCTACATCAACATAAAAAGAAATAAAGGAGCACGCAATGTGTTACTTGAAGAATGCATATGCAAGGCAGGGGGCCAGGAGATCTGGACTCTGAAAATAATAGGTTTTTGGTTCTAACTGTTAGGACAATTAACTGTTAATCTATTATTTTTGTATCCAGTTACATGGGCGACGGTGGTTGATTCCCAGACGGGGGAGTGCTTTTTTTCTACCTCCTTACTCGACTGTCTTTCAATTCTATTTTATTTGAAAGCTTTTTGCATCTTTTAAGTGCTCTTGATTAAACTATGCATAGAAAAACAGCAGTACTGATGATTTAACGTAAAAGGGTGAAACAACGCCCCAACCACAGGAATGGTAACAGGAAGGATCGTGTTCTTATTTAATATGTCCTTTTGAGATGTCTTGTCAATGCACACAGGCGATAGAGCTGAATTATTTACTTTTAGTGGTGTTTTTAAACAAAGATGGAACACATTCTTTCTATACCAGGAAGAAAGGAGCAGACTTTAACTTTAAGAGGCAAAAATGACACCTTATCAAAGTTAATATTAATTAAAATGACATCACAACAAAAGAGTGGAGCCTTGAGTTTTCATTGGACGTCTGTGTCTCCATAACTTTGTAAGTGAGAGAGAGGATTGTGATCATTTGCAGGTGCTTCTTGGAAGTGCGTTGGTGGTACAAGCGCCTTCCAAATAATTGAGTCAGGTTTGAATCCCAGCCAGTGCAAACCCAAATGTTTTCAAGATAATCTTTGGTCCGCTAACACATCTTTTGAAACACTACAACAGGTAACACCCCGTGTGAAACATCATGAGCATCTGTTAAACCTCTCTACCTACCCGTTCCTAGCAGAGACATGACGAGGGTCTAAAGGGACATTTTGACCCGTAGAAACATTTTATCCTTCTGTACTTTCCTGTGCAGTCAGGCCAGTTCCACTTTAACTGCGCCCGACAACGGAGGTCGTTTTGAAAACAACGAGAGTAAAGGGACACTGCACGTCTGCAGAACATCACGTCCGAGTTTAAGGACAGCAACATCAGAGATTGGAAGCTAGGGAGTTTCAGGTCTGTGTTTTTATTATAGGTTCAAAAAAATCGGAATACCTTTTCAAGAAGTATTTCAGAATCCCAGTCAAATCCAGTACGAATGCTGCATAGATCTGGATTGTACAATTAGTATACTGTTTGTCCGTTGAATCAAACACGCCTTATGAAGCATTTCTAAAACAGGAGAGATCGTTAGGGAATGAGTCTTCCTGTAAAAATAAAATGACTTCAACTTCAAAATGGTACAGCCCCTGACTCCATGGTCTGATCACAAACAGATCTGGTGTGCTGTCAGTCCAAGTTGGAAGTAACGTTCAAAAGCACTAAAAATCTGACTTAGGAACGAGAAGACAGTGTTTTTTTAAACGAGTAAATGATAAAATAATATACTGCCTGCAAGACTATGTCAAGTTCAAGTTCAAGTTTAAAGTTCAAGTTCAAGTTTATTGTCATTATACTCATACACAGGTATATGGTATAACGAAATGCTATTTAGCTAGCTCTCAGACATAAGTAGTACAAAGAAAACACAACAACAATACAATTGTATTACAAAAGAAAGACAGAGACAACAGCCGATGTGCAAAAAACAACAACAGGCAGTGTGCAAAACAACAAAAAGGTAACAGGTTATGTGCAAAAACATGCATCAAAAGAATGAAATAAAAGGATAGAAATGATGGGGAGTGAGCTTTTGACATGTATGGTAGAGATAGATTTTCAATGTGTGTTTGGGTTTTTGGTAAGAAAGAAGGCACTGTGAGGTTCAGATCATAGGTGAGAGGTGAGGAGAGAGTGAGAGAGGCTGGGAGTTTAATAGTTTGATAGTGCGGGGGTAAAAACTGTTTCTGAGTCTGGTAGTCTGGACCCGAATGCTCTGGTACCGTTTTCTATGTCATGCTTAACGCCACAAATTGCGTTAGTCCAGTTGTATCAATCGTTCTAAAGTTACAGAAAATAGGATGCGACTGGTGCAATCAGCACACATTTTTTCAGGATAGTCGAGCGGTTTAAATCAGCAAATTCACAGCTTCGTGTCTTTTAAGCTTTGTGTTTCACTCTTCAAATAGAGGCACGGGTTCAAATCCCACTCCTGACAATCAGGCGTTTTACCCTGTCTTTTTTACCTGCCTTTACACTGTTTCAGTCTTGTTGTGCTCGCTGACAATCACAGTACGAGGAAAACGGAGAAACTGCTTAGCAAAAACATAACGGACAGAAAAAAGCTACGTAAACACGTGAATGTGATTAGCAGCAGTAAGGTACAGATGCAGCCATTCAAAGTGCATGGTACAGACACGTACCGGAGGTAATTGGCTACGGCGACGCGCATTTTGATGCAAGATGACGCGCGGTACCCCGGTACGTGATTGATTGACCGACAGGGGCACTCGTGGTCCGTTGGTCTGTCGTAGAAAGATTTACAGTAAACGTCTTTACTGTACCCGTTGTAGTATTGAATATTCATATGGAATTTTACCACTGAAGGGAAATCTTAGTATCTGAGCATAAAAAGAATAGGAGCATACTGTAACTCGTGTGAAGGCCATAAACGATATTAATTTTGGAACATAAACATACAGTATATGGCTGGTCTCGGTACTTTAAAGAAAACATACACGAAACATGGTTTCATTATGACCAGAATCGGTCTTGAGATATTTTTAACTTGATTTACAGTATTTGAGAGGTATGTCTTAACACCGATACTACTTAAATACTGCTCACGTATATGTTTCTAGGTTTATATTATGCATTTCATACGGTCAAATTACTTTTGAGCAACTGATAAGAAGCGCGAAACGGTATGCCCAGGGCGTTTTAGTTTTCATTTTGTTTTAATGCAGTGCGGGGACTCTGCTATAACTATATCGCCGTGGATTGATTACAGATATCTAGTACATACAAGTCATTTTTTAAATGGTGTAGTTCGTCTTGTAAAAATGTTACGAGTACATCATCTGTCAACAATTACACAGGTTCTGTTTCCATATTGCGGATTTTGGTTACGTAATATTATTTTCTAATTTCAGGTTGAGAATATATGATTTGGGCAAACAGAGCTGCAAAGAAGTACATTATGGGTTGTTGTTTGTTTTGCAGTTTTATCTAGAACAAGCGATGCTTAAACCTTTGTCTGATTCTTGTGAAACTATCCACACGACAGTTACCTAGGAGTTGACTTCAGTGATGTCACTGATGGGATGTTTCTAAAAATCCATCCACTGTAAAATGTCTTCTCCAGTTGTCCTGCATATGTATTCGCTAATGAAGCTGTTTGTTCTGAGCCTGGTTCTCTACATTTTCTGTATGAACCAGCTTAGAGGGCTAAAGACAGCTTGTGTTTAAATTGAGTGTAAGGTAATTTATGCTTCTGTGTATAATGTTTCTGTAGTGCTTTTTCGGCACTCTGCATGTGACTGCGCCGGTGGCACTGTGGGTTATGTTCCTGACTCCCATGTCACATGGTTTGTGATTGAATCCCATGGAACTATGACTTTATTTTTTAACAAACATTTCTTTGAAAAAATGAAACATTTCCCTTGGTCAGAGATTAAATAAAACCTCACTCGCACCAAACAAATTTATATTTCTAAATATCACAACATGATCCAATTTAAGTATTTTTAATAACAATGAATTGTCACCTATGCGTTACAAAAATGCATTTTGATTTAAATCGTAAACTCGTGTTTAGATATATGTGTTTAAAGGCGATATATAAAACCGCTGATTCTTATGGAATGTGTTCCGCCGGGGATTCAAAAAATATATTTTTTTTTAATCGCGTATCTAAGCAAAATTGCAGTATAACTTTGTTCATGCACAAACAGTGGCATGTTACATTATTAATTTGGGTGTCTCCTATTGCCAGAAAGCTCTCAATTGCATTTTGAGTGCGGTTTTTAAATTTTTCTAATTTGCAACCCATAAATAAAGCTGATGCAGTTTAGACTTACTGTATTTTAAACTGTATTACAGCAGCACATTGGACAATGCAACGTAAATTGCAAAAATGCACTTGGAATCTGTCCAAGCCCTACTACAAAAATTATTTAAACTGCGACACTTATCATTCATCTTTAAATAAACTTTATTTTATATAGCTTTTTAAGCGAATAGGTAATTAGATTGCTCATAAACCTAATCGCTTTTTCTACATAAACACAGCGTGATTGCTCTCTGAAAATGCTTTTTCTTTATATTTAGGCTCAGATTTCAACTATAGATCGTATTATTATAAACTTTCTTGGAAAAATGTATTTTATGTAAACCATGTTTGCTATTAATTCATTTAGGGCTAGAATACGTTCATTGTCTTCCAATCGAGTCGAGTTGACATTGGAAGCTTGGCACACCCGGACTGTTACACCAACGCATTAGCATGTTAAAGCGATTTCATTGAGGAGCCTAGCTTTCTTAACTAGTAAGTACTGTAATTCCTACTTTGAAAATACCTGTGAAACTGGTTTAATTCGTCACAGCCAGCACTCCCGCAGAGAGGGGGGTTGTACTCGTTAATGTCTTAGCACAAAGCAGAAACTTCTTGTATTTTCCGATGACATACAAGTGGAAAGATTACAGATTTGAATCGTCTTTTTTCTGAACCAGGGAAAATCTGATCATGTTTCTCTATAACAATAATAAAAAACTTTTATACTAAAGAATATTACTTAGTAATATTAATCATCATATTACTACCAAAAAAGTTGCCCCAACAACAAAGACATGATTTCATCATAACACCCTGCCAAGTGGCGAGATATGATTCCTTTGTTGTTTTTGCATAAAGGTTTAAACGATTAACGTGTCGGTGTCGAGGTTTGTTTTTATGGTTTGGTTAATAATGCAGTTTGTAAATCCATATTTACCAAACAAACGATAGCTGGAAAGCCTGCTGTTAGCGAGGGCAAACCTGATGTTGAAAGAAGTTGTTACTCTACAAAACCTTTTTCGTTTAAAGCAACAGGTGGGGTCATCTGCCTTTGGGAAATATCATCCCGCAAAGGATATTTTATTCTTAAATTCAGGTTTGGGACCTTGTTAGGATAAATAGGGACTTTGTTAATTTGTTTGTCACACAAATCGTTATCTTCAAGTTTTAAGTGCACAGTACAGGGTTCATGTTCTGCTGTCATGGTGGTCTGAAAATGATTTCTTTTTGTATATTAGCTCTCTTCTCAGTACACCGTATAGTTCTGGCTGTATGGAAGGTTTTGTGTTATCCTGAGGTATGCCAGACAATAAACATCTCTGAAGACAATTCCTTGGTTTCATGTTTCAGCAGGTTGTTTTGAGTGTTTGCACCTGTAGTTATTTGCAGCTGGGAAAGCTAATGATTATGATCTGGGAATGTAACTGAGATTTTTTTCTCCATGATAAGCAGCTTTGCAGCAGGTTATTTGTTTTCACTGCTTGAGAGGTATTGGAATGCTGCAAGCAAACATGCAGCTGTAAAGTTGAGCAGTTTTTAATGTCATGCTCTTAATAAATAAAGCCTTTAGACAATTAGGAGGTACTGGTATTCACAAGGTAGAAGGTGGTGTTTTCAGAGGCCTAAAGGGAAACTGTTATACCTAATGATTAAATACTTGATGAGACATTTTTTTACTGCATTGTTTATGTACAGATGCAGCCATTCAAAGTGTGCGGTACAGACACGTACCGCAGGTAAGATGACATGGGGTACCGCGGTGCGTGATTGGTTGACCGACAGGGGCACTCGTGATCCGTTGGTCTGTCATAGAAAGACTTACTGTAAACGTCTTTACTGTGCCCGTTGTAGATATTGAATTTTACCACTGAAGGGAAATCTTAGTAGCTGAGCATAAAAAGAATAGGAGCATACTGTAACGCGTGTGAAGGCCTTAAACGATATTAATTTTGGAACGTAAACATACAGTATATAGCTGGTCTCGGTACTTTAAAGAAAAAAATACACACCAGTATTCCATTTCTCCCTAAACATTGTAAGCTTCGAAGTCTTTAACTAACGTGATACCGGAGTCAACAAGCGTACTTTTAGAATTTGTTTAAAGGGAATATAATATGGAATCGCGTATCTCAAGAATTTAATAACGGTATGATTATATCCGTGTTCTGCGGCAGGGCTGTGTAGGGCTGTTTCGCCTGCCTGTTCATGCGAGCTGTCTTGTAGCCTACTGGTCTAGGTGCGTGACTACCAACTGACAGGTTGTGTGTTCGAATCCAGCTGCTTCTGGACCTTCCAGTTTTATTTATTTATTTTTTAATCGCGTAACATAAACATATTACCGTATGCAAACTGTACTGTATACAATATGTATATGTATATTTAATGTCTTAACTGTGCCCGTTTAAGTATTGAATATTCATATCTAAGTTAACCACTGAAGGGAAATTTTAACATAAACATACAGTATATGAATGGTCTCGGTACTTTAAAGTAAAAAATACACACCAGTATTCCATTTCTCCCTAAACATTGTAAGCTTCGAATGAAACCACTAAATAAAGACATAAATATAGAAATCTTAAGATTTGTTTTATTTAATATTGGTAGCAGGATGAACTGTCAGAGTGTATATTTTGTCGCAAAGTTGCTGCAAGATGTTAACAGTGAAAAAGGTATTTAGAAATGAGTTATTTCAAGATGAAAAAGAAAACATACACGAAACATGGTTTCATTACGACCAGAATCGGTCTTGAGATATTTTTAACTTGATTTACAGTATTTGAGAGGTATGTCTTAACACCGATACTACAGTGCTTAAGTACTGCTCACGTATATGTTTCTAGGTTTATATTATGCATTTCATACGGTCAAATTACTTTTGAGCAACTAATAAGAAGCGCGAAACCGTATGCGTTTTAGTTTCGTTTTGTGCTGGAACCTGTGGATTGATTAGACATATCAAGTACATACAAGTCATTTTTTAAATGTTGTAGTTCGTTTTGTAAAAATTTTACGAGTACATCATCTATCAACAATTACACAGGTTCTGTTTCCATATTGCAGATTTTGGTTAGGTATTATCAAGTGGTGCTGTGTTTTAGTTTACTGAGTCCCATGTCACATGGTCTGTGATTGAAACCTGTAAAACCGGTTTAATTCGTCACAGCCAGCACTCTTCAGGTGTGAGGGTCTTCTGCTCAGAATGAAACGCTAAAATGTTTGTGTATATTCTAATGGTAGTGGGGGCAGGGTGTGTGGGAACAGGTTTGGTTGAAATTGCATTGGAGATCTATGTTCTTCACACCTGAAACATTTTCTCTGAAAGCATTTTCTTCGCAGTTTAACCGATCTTGTTACAGCATGTTACAGTTTACTATTATTAACCATATTAATTTTAAGTGCTTAATGTAAAATCTTGTAAAAATATATTTTCATTGTTCAAATATACATTAAGTCTGACTATCATATAATAAGTTAAATACAAAACTAAAGAAAAAATAGGGTTAAATATAATTCAAAATATTTTGCTAACAATGTTAACTGTTTATGAATAATGAAATGTATTAACTAAGGAGTAGGATGGCACAGTTGTTAGTATGTTTTTTGTTTTGTTTCTTTTTCATAAATACAACAGTAGTACCTGATGTCTCAGTGGCTTTCAAAATTAAATTATGCATGCAAACCTGTGAACTAGAAAGATAACTAAGATATCCATCCATTATATTCCATAATATCCATGAAATATATGGCGCTGAAATATGTGTGACGCAGTGGTGGCCTGGCACGGTGAGGTGCGCTGGCAGCTGTGTGATGCAGTGGTGGTCGGGTATGTAGAGGTGCACTGGCAGCTGTTTGTTGTGACGCAGTGGTGGCCTGGTACGGTGAGGTGCGCTGGCAGCTGTGTGATGCAGTGGTGGCCTGGCACGGTGAGGTGCGCTGACAGCTGTGTGGTGTGACGCAGTGGTGGCCTGGCACGGTGAAGTGCGCTGGCAGCTGTGTGGTGTGACGCAGTGGTGGCCTGGTACAGTGAGGTGCGCTGGCAGCTGTGTGGTGTGACGCTGTTGTGGCCTGGCACGGTGAGGTGCGCTGGCAGCTGTGTGATGCAGTGGTGGCCTGGCACGGTGAGGTGCGCTGGCAGCTGTGTGATGCAGTGGTGGCCTGGCACGGTGAGGTGCGCTGGCAGCTGGGTGGTGTGACGCAGTGGTGGAAATGTTCACCATGTTTCACCATGCTGAAAATGTTTGTACCAGACTTTTTTGAGGCCTGTTAAATTGTGTCTGAAGTCTGATGTTGTAAATTTTATTGTTAAAAAGATCCATGAAAATGTCACTACTAAAGTAAGCTGGTACTGTTGGTATTGTAAGTGGCAAGTAGAGCTCATATTTTAGATTTTGTGTAGTTGCTAGCGTTGAACTGTGTGTTGGATGCACATGAATATATTCATTATATGCCAGCACACCTCACCGTGCCAGGCCACCACTGCGTCACAACACACAGCTGCCAGTGAACCTCTACATACCCGACCACCACTACATCACACAGCTGCCAGCGCACCTCAACGTGCCAGGCCACCACTGCATCACATAGCTGCAAGCGCACCTCACCGTGTCAGGCCACCACTGTGCTGTACTGCACTGTACTGTGCTCATTTAATAATGATTGTCAAGGATTGTCAAGTTCTCCAACAACTCTGTTATAATTTTAAAATATTTTTGCTAAGGATAAACAACGGGTGTATAAGGCATTCTAACTACAGCCAGCTGAAGATAAAATTCCACACGTGAAAATGGTTTAAAACACGCACATTTCCTGCAAAGTTCAAGAGGGTTTTTAGCGGAGATTATGTTTACATCGAAACAATCCGAAGCGCGTCCCTGACCACCAGCCCTTTGTTTAACAGCTGTACAAAGACACACTCCCGTGCATAAGGAAATGTTGTGTTTAGCAGAAGTGAGTTAACATGATCCGTGACCTAATTTACCAGAGCAAATACTCACCCAGCAAGGTCTGCTTTACTACAAAAGAGAAGACGTGATCATTTCACGCCGTTGTGGAACAAAACGCTTTTTTCTTGGAATTCTAAATCAATTAGAAATTCAGAGCGACACATAAAGGCTTTGTCTGCTTAAAAGTGATGATTTTTTAAAACTGATAGAAATGTAGAAAACACGCTTCTCACGTAGAAATTTAAGATGGGGGTGGGGTATTACTAGGAGCGGCGCTGAACTCACCATGGTGCAATTCATTTACGTGACGGGCTAGTGGTTTAATGGATAACGCGTCTGATTTCGGTTTATAAGATTGTCGATTCGACTTCTACCGGGGTTGTGTGATTTAAATCAGGTTCCTCAGAAATAGATGTCCGTTATGTAAATGAACCGCACCTGAAAGCAAACGTTGGGTCTGGGTTCCTTTCTTTCCTGCATGAAATAGCAAATCGTTACAAAACAAAACCACCAACTAATGTCCAATGGCGTTAGTCATTTAAGTAAACATGAATATACTGTAAGGTCTTGGTACATGGGAGTGGATTTCAACCACAATTAAAAAAGGGCTAATTATAATTACAGGCTTCAGACACTTTTTCAAACAAAAGAGACCAAATAGTCCCTAACTTTCAGGTTTACTTGAACCTGTAACAAAAAGGAGGTCTGAAGCTTCCATTCTCTGATGTCACTGTCTCTAAAGCCGGGCGTGATGTTTCGCGGATATGCAGTGTGCCTTTTCTCTTGTCCACTGTGTTTACTACATCAGTGGAGACGGTGATGTACTATAGATCTGACCCCCTACAGCCCCGATATTCCTGGACAGGATATTTACCACCAGCCTCGTGAACTTCTCAACTTGACCTCTCCCAGAAGGAGCATAATTAACACAGAATCCTCTCTCCATTTAGCAAATAACACAAAACACTGTTTACCTGTCAAGACAGAAAACCGGGCTGCTCCAGGTGAGGCTTGAACTCACAACCGCGGCATGACTCCACTGATTATGTCATTTTACAAAGCCTGAACCAGGAAAGCGACTGGAAGTCGAGCAGTTATGGCATTGTTTTAATACTTGCCTACTCTTTCAATTTTTCCATCAAATCTTTTATTTGGGAGTACTTTCAATTGATGTTAATCCTAGTCCCGAAGAACGATTCTGGGCCATGGTGCGTCTTGAATAATGTTCTTATAGGCTTCAGTTTGGAAAAGTGCGCTCTTCAGAAGCTACCGAAACCGCTAATGGTTACATAACACTTAATGCAAAAGCAACGTTCGGGTTTGAAAAAGAATATTACTTGCTATGAATACAAACACTGTTACAGGAGGCGTGTTAGGGCTATTTTAGCTTAGATCATCAATTCATCTTACATTTCTTCTCCATCTATATCAACAGCGTCATCGCTACTGAGCGCTAAAGGCAGGTCCTGGCAATACTTCATGAGATCTTCTTTAGAAAACATTTAAAAAATACATTTCCACTACCATACATAAAGTAAAAGATACCGATTGCAGCTAGATGCAAATTCCAATCGAAAATGTATCAGCTTTAAAATTTGCTTTTGGATCCATACAACGACCAGCATGAGACTCAAAATATAACTGTGTTTGATTGTACAGCTTTTATGTTTATATTTATGTTAAAATTAAGGTAAATATATCAAAATATCAACATCCAACTTCACAGTGCTGACGTAACAATGCTTGTCAAGTCCTCAAACAATTCCGCGTTGTATTTCTAAACGATTTTAGCAGAGGACGCAACAGGAGTATAAATGATATCTCCCGCCAGCCATTCAAATATACTTTTCCATGGGTGAATATGGTTTTCTGGGGAGTTGCGGTGTTGATCACTATTGGACTTCCCCGGTCTCAAGTGTTGTTGTTGGACATGAGCAAAAGACTCGCATTTTCTGCAAATATAAAGAGAGTTAAGGTTTCGGCTTTAGCGGAGACAGTGTTTACATTGACAATATTAAGGAAGGGATCCCTGGGTGGGTGTGAACCACCAACCTTACAGTTAATAGCAAAACACACTCGCCAATTGCGCCACAGAGACTGACAAATGAGGATGTTCTCCATTCGCACCTATCCGGTCAAAAAATAAACATCGCTTGCATTTTCATGCCACAACCCATTTGTATCTGCTTGGCGGCGCAGTCGTCTTGCACAAAGATAGCTTTGAAAAGCGTTAAAGGCAAGTCATTCTGAGTTGGTCGTTTGTGTTTTCGAAATGTTGTATTGCTGCCAAATGCTGAAATGATCTCTCGGCTCCTCGGTTGTCATCTCTGCTCTGTAAAGGAATCACAGCACGCGTCGGCTTCCAGCACGGTGGGTCGGGACACGATGCCGGTGGTCAAAAAAAGTGATGTCTTCCTCGTTAGTATAGTGGTGAGTATCCCTGCCTATCACGCGGGAGACCGGGGTTTGATTCCCTGACGGGGAGTCGATCTTCTTCTACCTCCTTAGAGAAAGGACTGGCTTTCACAGCGCCGTACACCTTTTCGTTGCTCTCGCTTTCAGAGCATCTGCACGGCACACGACTCGACATAAGGATGCGCATTGAAGTGAAAGCAGGAAGCGCTGCGACATGCACTGTGCAGATCCCGCCACACTAAGAGGTGAATGGGTCTGTTCGATCACAGCGCTAGGCGAATCCCCAAACAGTGTGCGTGGCGACAAAAGAAGCCGATCTGTTTCGAGCCGGAGACCTTTTGCGTGTGTGGCAAACGTGATAACCAGTAGACTACGGAAAAAGTGCGAAACCGTGCCCAGTGGCCCAGCGCTGAGCTTCGCCAGTGATATTCGATGTGAATTGAATGCTATTCAATTCACCCATCCTATTCAGGGGCGGAAGAGGTCGGAGCTGTGTATGTCTCTGTAGCTCGCCGTGATCGTATAGTGGTCAGTACTTTGCGTTGTGGCCGCAACAACCCCGGTTTGAATCCGGGTCACGGCAGAATTGGAGCTTAGACGAGCTCCTAGACGAGCAGAGCACAATGGATTAGCTATCCAAAAAGTGACTCCTGTTTAATTTTATTTTCGCTTGCTCGATTTGTATTACGCTCCTCAATCCTTACAACCGATAAACAAAATGACTTAATGTGCCACAGCATTCTGCTGCAGGTATGGGTTGCACCGTGTATTAGGCGAACCCGAATAAAAATATTTCAAATATGTGAAGAATATGTATTGTGACACTCTAACCACGCTGTTGCTATTACTGCTACTTCTGCTGCCGTTGCTTTAAAATCTACTCAGCGGGCAAGTAAAGTTGTACAAGGAATAGACTACTTTGAGCCATCCAAATTCCATTATGTGAATTGAAGCTTTTTTTTATTAATAACAGCATTAGTAATACAATGCGTGCTCAGAAACGTTACTTATTAGCTTATGAAGCAACAGTGTTTCGACAATTTGCGGTCTTCAAAAAGTAAACGCTGAAGTTTTTATACTTCCTTGTGAGCAGATCACCTTTGATTTAGAAAAGGAAAACTTACTCCCATGTTGCTTTCATTGCAATATCTGAATCGAGACCCAAGCGCTAAGAAAGCTGAATAACGCAAAAGTCATAAACCCGATTTTAATTTAGATACACATTTTCTAATGCAGCCTTCATTACAAGACAGTCTATTCCTCGAAAGCGTGTAATGTGAAAAAGAGAAAAACGAAAATATATGGATGACAATATTTAAAAGATGAAGATTTTACTTTTGAGAAAACCACTGGTTTTAGAACTTTACTGGGCTTCCTGCATTATTTTCAGTGTTATAAACTGGGTGTGGAGGTAGCGATCACTTTGTAGAGCAGTTCATAGGCCGGAGCTGTTCAGACTACTCTTGTTATTTCTCAAATGCTTCCATCATTTTTTTCACGCTAGGACGCGAGTGTGTACATGCGCTTGGTTTTCGTTTCACTGATTCTCATTGAAGATTTGGGAATTAACGATGAAAGAATCAGTTGCCTCGGAAAGCAGAAGCTTTGGTTCTCAACGATCTTGAAGACACGCCCATGTAGAGCAGCGTGTGATGATTCGTACTATAAAAGACCAAGTGCTCAAAGTGACTGCGTTTACCGTTGAAACTTTTCATCTCGGGCGCACTTTTAGAAAGCAAAGATGGAGCACTTGTGTTGAACCACAGTATGACAGCCAACAGCAAAGTGACGCAGTGGAAGCGTGCTGGGCCCATAACCCAGAGGTTGATGGATCAAAACCATTCTCTGCTATGTACATTTTATGCATGATTGATAAGCACACCATCAGGTTCACCATCATCTTTAATGAAGCGCATCCCTGAGTGCGTTTGACCCACCAGCCCTTTGTTTAACAGCTGCACAAGGACACGTTACTGTTGCTTGTCCTTTCTGGTGGTGCTGTGGGTTAGGTTCCTAAAACCCATGTCACATGTTGCATGTTCAAATCCAGCTGGAGCCACAACTCAAGTGTTTGTAGTTAAATAAAATACTGTCATTTTCCTGCCAGCTGGCAGTATTTCTTCTGCACTGACCAAGAGTAACCAAGAACTTCATTTCATCTTTCGCAGGCTGTAATCTACAGAAAAGGAAGTGAATACTTGTATTAAGCTAAATCAAACTGACGAAGATGCACTGCTGTTGTTTTTCTCCACTTTTCTTTAAAAGGAGAAAAAATCACCAGCATTTTTTTGCAGCATTTCTTCTGTCCTGATAAGCAAGGTTCAGAAGTTGTATGAATTTCTTGAAGTTCAGAAACAACTTGTTCCAGAAAAGAAATGAACACTTGCTTCAAAGTAAATCAAGACGTATGTCTCTCTCGCTGTGTGTGCTCTTATCTGTCCATCTCTCTCTCCTCTTCTCTCACTCTGGCAGTCTGTGCAGAGTATCTGAAGGGGATGTAACACCACTTGGCAAAGAAGAAAAATTCTCAGAAGCAGAATAAAAAATCATTATTCTCTTCTCAGTCAGATTCACAGCTCAGACTCACACTCAGACAGAAGCTCAACTCCGTACTGCTCTCTATCCTCACAATCCAGAACCAGAAGATAATCAGACAATCAGTGCTGCTACATGAACAATATCAAACAGAACAGCCTGGACTCATGTCACATTTCCCCCTTTTCTCCTTTCTCCCAGCCCTCTTAGAGACATAAGAGCTCCTGATTCTCCTCTCTGTGAACTGGGCTCAGGGGTCACTGATCTGGCAGCTGTGGGCTCTGTTCCAGGTCGAAAGCAAGAAGGTTCTATTAACCCTTTCCAGGACTTCCAACCCTTCAGTATTACTTTCTTTACTGTATATCAGCCTCCAAACATGTTTTTTAAGTGTTTTATAACACAAGTGAGTGTGGAATTATCTTTGTATTTATGTAATAAACACCAGTATTGACACTCTGATCAGTATATTGATTATTAGCAGCCAAAGGCCAATGGTCGTGACTACAATAGTGACCAGTTGACCAGTCTGTAGCTCTGAGCAGTGGGACTCAGATCACACAGAAGAAGATCTGTCTGTGTGTGATTTCATACGAGCCCTGGGATTCAGCTTCACTCACAAGTGTCTTATAAATGTACAATTAGATGAAGTCTTGTAACAGTTATACAGTTAATTGAAATCATCAGACTACCTATAGATGTGAGAGCTTGGTGGAAATAAAACCAGTATACACCTCCAGGACCACGAGTCTGATCCTCCTGGCTCTTATACTCTGAAGATTCGTGTAAAACCCTTAAAAGCGCTTATTTTAGGGACTCGTACTCATTCTCTACTGCTCCACATGGGAACGATTTGTAACGCATTAATCTGTGAAGTAAACTATTTTTTTTCTGTTTAATGATTTTCATTCCTCGGTTTGTCGCTCTCCTTCTCCAACTGTTATAAATCGGCTCTCTTCACAGCCCGGTTTAGTTTTTTTGGAGATGTTATTTTTGTTTGAAAACCAGGAGTCTCCTCCAGCAGAGATGCACTATTTTTAAAAAATTATTAAACGTATAGAATTTACAAATATAACTACAACCAGAAGATCAGAAACATGTACAAGAGAAAAAAACACAACAGAAAAAAAATGTAACCACCAGAGGTAATGAAGTAAATTATGTGATCAAATTGTATTTTTACATATATCATGTTTTCCTTGCTTTATTATTTCTCAATTATTTATAGAATTTAAATAGTGTTTCAACATGCATGCGTTTCCTGTATAAAATAAAAATCAGCAGTCACTTTTTTACAAAACAAAAAAAAAACGCTTTTCTTTTTGCAACATTTCGAGTACCTCTGGCATTCATGAAAAAGACACACAAAAGCAGCAGAGACACTTATGCTCTGTCAGAATAAGCGGTGTGACATCACAGACACCAGCCAGAGCGCTGGGATCAGAGAGAGAGACCGCGGGAGGCACGGAGCGCACAGAGAAAAGTTATTGATCACTTATCTATCGACAACCAATTATTTCAACTGAAGAACCATAGAAAAATCGATTAACTTCACCAATTGGTGAGTACTGATTCTTTTCTTGACCCTGTTTAAGTATCTAGAAAACAGTTAATAAAGACTGTATCGACCAATTAACATAGTGCGTTTAGGGTTAATAATGTTCGATCCGAAATTAAACAATGATTATTCATATTATTATTTAGGTAACTGTATCCTAGAGCTAGAAAATGATATTTCAAGTTCATAAATGTATGTAAGTAACAGTTTAAATGCATTTTTCCAGTGTTTATAAATCATAAGAATGGTAACCACGGCGACAGGCGCCCCATCACTCCTCGCGTCTGTCTCGCATTTGTCACAGAGAGCGGTGTGACGTCACGGGTAGTAACTAATACTAATATCAGTGTCTTCATGTTAATATTAGTGAGATTACAACTGGTAGTTTTAATGCTAGTGTTCATGTGAGTATTCATGACAGTGGCACTACTGATTGTTTTAGTTTTAATGTTCATATTCATGTTAATATTAATTATAATTATAGTGTTACTGTTGAAGTATAAGTAGTATTTATATTTGTGTTAGTTATTGTGTATCTGTAGATAAGTGTGTTTGTAGTATCTGTGCGTGTGTGGGTGCGTGTCTGGAAGTGTGTGGTGTCTGTGTGTGTGTGGGCTGTGTGCCTGTGAGTGTGTAGGTATGTGTCTGTGAGCTTGTTGTGTCTGTTATTGTGTGAGCGTGTGGGGTCTCTGAGTGTTTGGTGTCTATAAGTGTGTGTCTAGGAGTATGCGTAGTGTCTATTTGTTTCTGTGAATGCATGCCTGAGAATGTGTGTGTATGGTTTGTGTCCGTGAGTGTGTGGTGTCTGTCAGCGTGTAGTTTTATATTTGTAAGTGTATGTGTGGGCATGTCTGTCAGTGTGTGTAGTGTCTATGTGAGTATTAATGATGATAGCATTACTGATAGTTTTAGTTTTAATGCTAGTATTTATGTAATATTAGTGATACTTATAGTGTTAGTGTCAGAGTATTAACACTCATCATCATGTTAGTTTTCATGAGAGTATTACTGTTATTATAAGTATTATTAGTCTAGTAGTAGTTTTTGTCAGTGTTAGTAACAATGATAGTGTAAGTTTTGGTGATTGTGTTACTGTTGTAATATTAGCAGTATCTGCATTAGTGTTAGTTATAGTGTATCTGTACCTAAGAGTGTATGCGGTGTCTATGTGCGTATATAGTGTCTATTTGTGTATCTGTGAGTCTGTGAGTGTATATATGTGAGTGTGTGAGTGTCTTATTGTGTGTATAAAGGTGTGATGTGTCTGTGAGTGTAAATGTGTGTGAGAGTGTAGGTGTACAGTATATCTATCAGTGTGTGTGAATGTGTGTGTAGGTGGGCTTGGGTTCCACTGATGTGTCTGACAGAAGTGACCCATCAACAGGTGTTGAGTTCCGCTTGCAAATAAAAAGACTTTCTAGAGTCCAGGCCAACGTCCAGAGAGCTGTGAGTTCTCTGTTTTTATCAGTATTAGTAATAATGACAGAAGTAATTCCCACGCAAATGTTAATTAACCAAAACAGACATCAGAAAATATCGCCTTTGCAATGATGTCACTCCTCTTCTTCATGAATTTTCTTTAATGACAGGACATTTCTCTGTCTGAGTGCCTGCTGCGAGTAGTGTGACAAGCCATTTCTCTCCAATATTTTCTAGTTCAGTTATTTATCGCATACAAAATATTATTCTCATTAAGAATATTTTACCTGCAAAGTCACAGTGAAACTACTTCGGCGAATTAACTTTTTATGGGTGGAAAACGTTCCAGGGAAGGCTTGAACACACAACCTCATTATAACTCCACTGTGCACAGCTACATGCATACCACACACTGACCAACTGTGCCGCTGGACCTCTCTAAGGCAGGCTCCTACACCAATTGTAAAACTGGCACAAACGTAGGGTGAAACAGGGTTTTGGCTGTGGATACATCTCCACATGAGGGAAAGGGACAGTAAAATAGTAAGGAAAATAAAAGAGAAGGAACTGAAATATACAGTATGTGCTCACTGTAATATACAGTAGGAAGAGGTGGTCAACAAGCAAAACAGCTTTGCGGATAATGTGAAGTGACATTGTTTTGTGTCAGTTAGCCCACGAGTTGTGCTTCATGTGCCTTAAGCTGTTGAATTTGTATGGTTGTTGAATGAGATTGGTTTCTTCACAAGGCCGGTCAATTACCAGATGAGAGCTTGCCGATGCACTCCTTCATGAAGACTTTCTTTAAGATGATTACACCTTTCATTGTTAAGTCGCCTCCTTTGCATACAATAGTAGCGCCAACACTAAGAGAAAGGATGGGAAATGGCATTTATCAAGTGATTGCAGTGTTTGTTTGACTGAGGATCCTTGTGTGCTGAACTGGCCTCTGGAGAAGTGTAGTGCAGTAAAGGAGAAGATTTGTGTCACTCAAGGCTGTAACGGAACAGAACAATACAATTACAATACTTTTATGAGAGCAAATAATACTGGTGCATCACAGTTCTTATAATGGTGAAAACAGGAGCAACTTCTCTACAGTTTTGACTGAAGTATTTAAACGGCAAGAAATACTATCACTATGCAATTAATTAATGCAATTGGGCTCCTCTAAATGTTCTAGTCTGATGAAACAATGTATAGAATTAGGTGACAATTTCAGAATTCATTCAAATGCACAAGATTAATTTTCAGCAGCAAAAAATGTCGAAAATATTTTACAAGAAAGAAACCTTACATTCACCTAAATCAACATTGACCCTTTACATTAGCAGAGAACACTATGACTGTTAGTTAGTGTCACTGGACACTGCGTCACAGAGGCTGATCTCTTCAGACTTCAATGAGTCTTCCGACTTGTCGTAGCTGTTGAAGAAGCACCTGTTCAATCTCAACTGAGATTTCCTGAGAGATCGTTCAGCAAGCGAGTCCTCCCTCTGGACTCCGCACTGAGCTGAAAGCTGCGCGAATTCCTCACTTTATGTCCTGTACTGTTACATCCGTTCTTGTGTACGTGTTATCTTGTGTTATCTACGTGTAGAAATGTGACATGTTCATGGGCGTCTAGAAACATTACTGCTCTAGTACAGGAGCAAAAGACTAAAAGAAATCACACCCAATTTGAAAAAATCACGTTTGACAAACCATAGGAGGAAGAGAATAGGATTCTTTGGTTGTTTGAGTACATAAATCAAAGACACTACGTTCAGCATATTCACATCAGGCACTCGGACAGATATAAACCCAGAGAAAATCTTCTCACATTTTAATCTGTAACTGCAGGAATCAACAAATTGTTGATTATCTCAACAATAAGTTTTGACCTTCACTTACAATTTTTAAACAATTTACAAAGCCTACAGTGGACGACATTTGGCTCCGGCACACAACAGTTGCTTGGAATATCATTGTAATATTTAATTTGCTTTCCCGTCACACCACTTTTATTAATAATGAAGTTTATCAATACGCGTTTATTTAAAACATGTCACTTATTATTGATAGAGTTTCATTCTGTCTTAATTAGGAGCTGTATCACAGCTAATGCATGCAAAGCCTTCAGTATGCGATTGTGAGAGTTCAGTTATCCCAGGGAGTGAAGAGAACTGAAATTTAGTAAATCCATATTTTAATAGAGTGTAAATCTTCAAAGTGTTCTGTCACGTATAATCAACGTCGAACGTCGAATTGCAACCGTAAAATCGACGACATGAATAAACGCATATATAACGTCGAAACACATCTAACACAGTGCCTGAGGCTTTTTACTGTATGTATCGTGTGTGCCGCAACTAGGAGTATACGGCACTCTGCACAGTGCACGAAGTAAATTATTTTGGCAGTAATTAATTTATTATAATTAATTTATTATACTATATGTATTATACACGTGTAAATTAATTACTGCCAAAATAATTTACTTCGTAATTTACAGTAAAAAGCCTCAGGCACTGTGTTAGATGTGTTTTCGACGTTATATATGCGTTTATTCATGTCGTCGATTTTACGGTTGCAATTCGACGTTGATTATACGTCTAGGCGACGTATATATACGTATAGACGTAATTTCGCCGTAAATATACGTATATTCGACGAATCAATGCCCACTGGGCTAACAAAAAGCGCTTTTACTGATCGTATTGCAGGTCTTAAAACACTAACATTTGGCAGCAGTGGGATTCAAACCCATGCCCCCAGAGAGACTGGAGCCTAAAATCCAGCGCCTTAGACTGCTCGGCCACGCTACCTTCCTCCATATCCATCTTCCTCACATTGCTGGCTTGGAAAATGCCGGGGGCTTCGGCTCTTGTCGTCGGATCTAATGATATCCTGACATGTGGAAGTGACTGCACCTTCATCTTCCGAGAAGCTTTCAATAGCACAAATGCTACTTTCACCGGCACAGACGTAGCAATAACGAAAGAGGTGGGTTTCATACTTTGTGCTGTTTGTAGGGGCGCAACTCTACGTCGATCTACTGACTTGAAGAGCAAAAATCAGAATCCTCTGCTATTACTGTTGCTTTTTTCATAGTTTCTTTAAATCCTTCATTTGAACATAGATTTTGAAGGATATTGATGATAATACCACATAAATTGTGGTTTTCTTGTGATCGCCAATTTTTTTTCAAATACCAGCCTTTTTTACAGTTCCTTGCGTGTTTCACAAGGTATAATAGCCCCCCACGCATCCTCAGCTAAAATTAAAGTAAATATACCAGAATACATACAGTGCTAACCCAATAATTCTTTCCAGGTTCTCCAACAAATCTGCGTTGTTATTTTAACATGTTCAGCTGAGGGTGCAACAGGAGTATAAATGAATTTTCCCGCCAGCTGTTCAAAGACCAAATTCCATGAGTGAACATTATTTTCTCAGAAGTTGCCGGCATTGGACTTTGCCGGTGGTAATGAATTATGTCCACAACTGTTGTAGTAGTTCCTTCTTGAAATTCGACACGTGCAAAGCACTCGTAATATCATAGGTGTTAAAGTTTGCTGAGTCTATTCGAGTCATGGTGTGTATCCCTGCCTATCATTGGGAGACGGGTAGCTTTTTTACACTCAGATTCCAATCTTCAATGCTTTGTGTGAGAGCTTACATAACTTTCATTTTCTCACATTTTCTGACGACTTTTCCAAAGGGGCACCCTGTCAATTCCGAATACTTTTAAAAAATCTGCCTGCATGTTTGATTATTGTCATTTCATTTAGAAAAAGTTCAATATTGATCATAACTAAAGAAAATAATGATCACGAACAAAAAAGGGATAAAGATGCGAGTTGATCTTGAATCAGAGCTGGGTGACACGGGCTTCTGTTCTGATATGGTTGTACGAGAAACAGGAGGAATCGCCAATCTCCTATAGAACATGAGTTGAATCAGGAGTGAGACATTTCGTATACTCGTGCATATGTCAACGCCTGACCTACATCGTAAAACTAACATTAAGTTGTCAGAGACATTCATTTATATACAAACAAGAGACAGACCAAGTAATAATTCTACATTAGTTCAGGTGGGTAAACCTGAACTAACTAATAAACCTATTAATAATTCTACATTAATGTTTCCTACACTGATCAGATTAATTGACATGGTCTGATTCATTGCCTGTGCAGTTCGTGCTAATTACAACAAGGACAGTTCTGAACCCTCATCACCGAACTGAACACAAGTTCAGCTGTTCTCCAGTTTTGTTACGCATGGTTTTTCATTGCAATTGAGTTCAGAGCTGGAGCTGAACTCCAGACAGTACAGTGTTTTGGGTAAGTTGTCGAAAATTCGCATGAGGCTGCAGACAACTTACCCAAAGTGTTTTCTATAGCTTTCAGGTGCAGTTCATTTATATAAAAGAATGTAAGTGGTATAAACTCAACAAGCCAGACGGCAGTCGAACCTATAATTTTCTGACGCGAGGCCTGACGCGTTATTCATTACGTCACTGACCCTGCTATTGTAGGGCTAAAAAAAACACGTTTTCTACATTTTTGTCTGTTTAAAAATCACTCTAAAAAAGACAAAGGGTTTGTGTGTCGCACTAAAATTCCGCTTCATTTCGAACGCAAATAAAAACCGTTTTGTTCCAAGAAATCATGCATTTGTCACATCCTTCATACTATACTTCTCTCTTGTATTAGTAAAGCATTTTGATTTAAACTGAACACACCTAAGTGTATAGGTGTATAGGTTTCATCCAGAGTCCAGAGTGCAAACCAACAGCTGACACAGGTCTTTTATAGAACCGTTTTGATTTCCTCTACTTTGTCCCCGTGACGTCATTGTCCTGCTCGAAGCCGAGCCCGACACACGTCTGGTTTTTGTTGCTGGGCGCACACCCTGCGGTCCATGCGGGTCCTAATACCCCAGTACAATGACGGGGACACTAAACTGTAAACAGGTGCCGTCCTTCGGCTGAGACATAAAACCGAGGTCCTGACTCTCTGTGATCATTCAGGAGAATGGTGGTGGTGGAGGGGAGTCCCCATTACCTGTAAAGCGCATTGAGTGGAGTATCCAGAACAGCGCTATATAAGTGTAAGCAATAATGATGATGATGATGATTATTAATCACGCATACCTTAGCTTTGTGCAACAACCTGAAACTTTCAGGTACCATAAATAATATTATTGCTAAACATATGCCATTCTAATCTGCAAGCGACCAGAATATAGAATACAAATTTTTGTATAAAAATGCATTAAGTCCTGTTCTACACCTGCATGCTTTGGAAGCACTGGCCTACCTGTATCAAAATATCAGATTGTGTTTCTGCAACGTTTTGTGCATAGTACGCCATTTTATCTAAAACAGTCACAACGAGGGCTTTACATGCAGTCTGGGGTATTTTCCCCTTTTATATTTTTGCCACTTTATATCGAACCTGTTATACTCCCAGAAGTGCACAGTAGCTTGTACTTAATACAAATGTACAATTCACCGCTGGTACACTGTATAAACAGATGTGTGCCGTGTTTGCCTTTGTAAGCATTTGTTTAAAAAAATAAGTTCACAATACGATGAAAACACAGAAAGCACAAACTTTATAATACAACGATACAAAATCAATACCAAATCATTATGCCAATTAAGTAACTATCCTTTGAAAACAGAGAACACCTTTATATCTACAAAAAACTTGACATTTGTATGTATTTTTGAATTACAAAGCAGACAGTGTAGTCCCTTAATTCAAAGATCAGATCTTGGCCAAAACAAGAAAATCAGACGTGGGCTGAATTCGGAACAGGAGCCTTTGCTTCGTCGATTATTGAGCTTTTGATCAATGTCTGAATAAAACAGATTCGCTTTTTTAACTCTTTGATTAAAGTACACGAAAAGCACCTTCTTTCGAGCTGGAATCAAACCAGCGACCTAAAGACTCCCTGCTAACTCCACTACAGTCCTCCACGCTACCAACTGAGCTATCAAAGGGATGTTGCAGCATTGCTCTCTGGCCCAATGAAGTAAAATGAAAAATGAAATGGGTGATTTAAATCCCACTTCGACATCAAGTTTCCAACTCGTTTTCTTAGTCTCATTTACCTTGAATTTAAGCCACGAACCAGGATTCTACTGTATAAACTTCCAGGGATATTACAAAATGTTTGATGGGGCATCAATCATTCCAGGCGGAAATTGATTCCTTTTTTTTCTCGAGGGATCATATTAAACATTTCATTAGTATCGAGAGGAGGACCACCAGTAGACACAAAACAGTAGACACTGTCTTTATTAGAAAGTAGCGTTTGTGCTACATTAATAATATTTTAGTGGAAATAAAGAAGTTGTAAATTTTAAAAATTTATATTTGAATCGAAATGTGGTTTTGAGTTAAATATTAGCGTGTTCATGTAATTAGTTTGTGTTTGTCATTACTATATATATTGCCATGTTTCTAGAATTTGTAACTGAAGTTTACTAGATGTGTTTTTTATGATGATTAGACATTTGAATACAATATTGTATATAATGTATAATTTGAACTACATATTGTCCAGGTGTGAATAATTGTATATTTTAAGAATACATTTCTAAAACAAATCATTGGCTTTATTTACTAGTTTCTACACCTATAAAAATCTTTCTTTGATGCATAATAGACATCAAAGAAAGATGTCTATTATACATCAAAGATGAGCAGTGTGTGTCGTGTTCACAGCTGATAACTAGAAGATGTCTGGAAGAGGCAAAGGCGGAAAGGGACTCGGGAAAGGAGGCGCTAAGCGTCACCGTAAGGTTCTCCGTGACAACATCCAGGGAATCACCAAGCCCGCCATCCGCCGCCTGGCTCGCCGTGGGGGAGTGAAGCGGATCTCCGGGCTGAACTATGAGGATGCCCGCAGGGTGCTGAAGGTGTTCCTGGAGAATGCCACCTGCACCGAGCACGCCAAGCATGCCAAGAGGAAGACCGTCACCGCCATGGACGTGGTGTACGCGCTGAAGCGCCAGGGCCGCACCCTGTACGGCTTCGGAGGCTAAACAGGATCTTCACTACCGGACCCCGACGTACAGATGCAGCCATTCAAAGTGAGCGGTACAGACACGTACCGCAGGTAAGATGACACGGGGTACCGCGGTGCGTGATTGGTTGACCGACAGGGGCACTCGTGGTCCGTTGGTCTGTCGTAGAAAGACTTACTGTAAACGTCATTACTGTGCCCGTTGTAGATATTGAATTTTACCACTGAAGGGAAATCTTAGTAGCTGAGCATAAAAAGAATAGGAGCATACTGTAACGCGTGTGAAGACCATAAACGATATTAATTTTGGAACATTAACATACAGTACTGTATATGGCTGGTCTTGGTACTTTAAAGTAAAAAATACACACCAGTATTCCATTTCTCCCTAAACATTTTAAGCATTGAAGTCTTTAACTAAAGAGATACCGGAAATCGGAAAGTTTCTGCTTTTTGTAAGGATGGTATCAAAAAACAATCTTAAGTGGTGAGAAAGCTGTGCTCAATGTATTTAAGGGACTTAAAAGTAAAAGGAGATGCTTCATATTGCTTGACTAATTTTAAAAACTAAGTTATAAATGCAGACGCTCCCTGGGTGCCGCGCCGGGTGTAAATATCAAAATATACATACCCAACACTGATTGTACCCATCTGTCATGCTAATAAAACACCTTGAATTGAATTGAATTGAGGGAGAGAGGGGGGAAGGGGGAGAGAGATAACCAGGACTCAAGGCAAATAAGATACACTCCACAGGCATTCACAACAGCAACATATGAAACGTTTGCACCCTGTACGGCTTCGGAGGCTAAACAGGAGCAGAGCTTCACTACCGGACCCCGACGTATAAACCCAAGTGACCCAGTGACATTTGTCACTGCTGAGGTTGCTTTATGGGTCTAAACTTTTCTATACTGTGCTGATCAATTGGAAATCAAATGGCAAAAAAGACCCGTTCCCACACCTAAGGTCAAGTATTAGGAATCAAAACTGCTCGAGTGTATGGAAGCACAGAGCTTTATCAAGATTTCCAAGTGCAAGATCTTTTTATTCATAAAAGACCCTATTTATGTTGTATGAGAAATATTAATATTAATACAGAATCTTTTTTCACCAAATAAATGGGCTTCCTGACTTCAGAAAGCCTTCTAGACAAATACTAAAAGAGCAAAAATTCCATTTGGTAAATGAAATGAAAACACATACCCTACCAAACCTTGAGTACAGGCCATTCAGGGTGATAATACAAAACCATTTATAATTCAACAAAAAAAACCTGTCAACTGGTAATCACCACCAAAAAATAAGTAGCAATACACAGTAGGGGACTCTTGGGTGCAAGTTAAATCCATGCAAGAAGGGGGTTTAGTGTTACATTTCCAAATCAGATATGCAAATGCGATATCTGGCCCAGCCAATCTCAAAGCTCCCTTGGTCTGGAATGGAGCTGCTACCATCTTCTAGTTATTCACACTGGAGTTAGGTTACATATTAGCACATTTCATCTAACAGTTGCTCCAGAAACAAAAACGTATTTTTTTTGTTCTACAAAATATACTTTATTCCGCAAAAAAAACATCTCAAAAGGAACATCTCACACATATTAACACTCCATGTAATAAAAAACAATGGCGGAACGGAGATTGATTGTCCGTTATCAATCTTTGCAAGTGGGGGCGGATTTGTGCAATTAAGAGAGTCCCTCCAAACCTACCGCTTGCTATTGTCCTTTAATCCCTGTATAGGGCCCAAAGTCCTTTCCAGCGCTCCCTCGCCGTGGGGAAACCCCATTTGGCGACTAGGCGCTTCGTCCTCCTCCTGAGGTCCGATGGGCTCCCGCAGCGCCCGACAGAGGTTGCAGTAGAAGATGCAGTCGAGTTTCATGGGAAAATGTGGGACATCTCGACCCCCTTCCTCGACCGGCTGACACATCCGTGATGTACTCATACTTGCCGCCCCAGACAAAGCCGAAGATCATCCCTTGCAGCGCTCGTCTGAGTCTGGCCGGCAGCGGGTACACCACCGCCAGGTAAACCAAAGCCGGCAGGATGTCTGCTTTCAACACCATCACTTTCCCTGTGTAGGACAGCGACCGCGTTTTCCACAGACCCAGCTTCGCGTTCACCTTGGCGATCCTCTTGGTCTAGTTGTTGGTCTCGTTGTCCTGGCTCTGGAAGGAAACCCCCAGTATATTGAGGGGCTCCGTGCAGAGCACGAGACCCTCCGGCGCCGTCGTCCTGTACTTCCAGGGCCCGAAAAACTTCAGTTTGCTCTTTCGGCGGTTGAGTTTCGACCCCGAGGCTCTGGAGTATTGGTCCATGACCTGCAGGGCCCTCCTCAACCCCCTGTCCGACCTCAGGAACAGCGTCGTGTCGTCGGCGTACTGGGAGATCTTCTGGGTTTCCCCCGCGCCTCCCGGTATCTCCAGGGTCCCGTCACACCGTCTCTGCTAAGGGCTCTTGAAGAGCAGGGAGATGATGCCCTCCCTCATGGTGTCTCCGAGTTTCACCCGGCGGAAGATCTCCTGCGCCACTTCTACCAGATCTGCCACCAGGGTGTCCCAGAAGCAGGTGTAGAATTCCTTGGGGAGTCCGTCCGGCCCCGGCACCTTGCCATTCTCCATGGACAAGAGCGCCGCCTTCAGCTCCTCGGCCGCGATCGGACCCTCCAAGTCCTCCCTCACCTCCTCAGGTACTCGTGCCTTCAGCTCCTCCAGAAAAGCATCGCCTGCCTCCACCTCCGTCTGCTTTTCTGAAAAGAGCTCTGTGTAGAAAGCGGTGGCTGCTTCTACCTTGTCGCTCTCGTCCAGCACTTCCTCTCCATCTCCCCGTCTCAGGCCGTGGATCACCCTCTTTTTCTGGGCTGAATTGAAGGCTCCTCCCCCGTTAGCCGAGCTGTACTCCTCCTCTAGTTGTCTCTGGAGTCGTGCAGCTTCCTTCCTCTCCCTGGCCACCTTCCGTCTGCAGTACGTCTGTGCCAGGGTTCGGGTCCTGTCTTTCACCGACTCCCACCATTCCACCATGGAGCTGTAGCCGTCTCTCAGATCGAACCAGCTCGCGTAGTCTTTATGAAACAGTGCCTTGAAGTCATCTTCCTTCAGTATCTCCCGGTTCAGCTTCCAGTACCCACGACCGAATGCCGGCAGGTTGGTGTTAGCCACCACTGTCAAGCGCTCGTGGTTGGAATACCACTCCGGGGACATCGTCGCCAACTCCAGGGAGCAGGTTGTGTGCAGAAAGATGTAGTCCAGGCGGCTGCACACTCCCCGGGAGTTTTTCCATGTCGTTCCGGCGTCGTTAGGGCGGCACCGTCTGAAACTGTCTACCAGGGAGAACTGCTTGAGTAGCGACTCCAGCTCTGCCGAGCTAGCGTCGCTCCCCTTCTCCCGGTCGACGTTGAAGTCCCCGCCAAGCACCACCTGTCTGTTGGTGGTGCAGCAGCTGGCCAGGTCGGCAAACACTTCCTTCAGGATAGAGGGTTCTGTTGGAGCATAGACGTTAATTGCTCTCAACTTCTGCCCCCTCCAGTCGATGTCTGCGACCAGGATCCGGCCCTGCACCACCGAGAAGGAGGAAACCAGTGTCATCTCTGGGTTTCCGAGGAGGATTCCCACTCCGGAAGAGTGGACCCTCCTACGCTCCAGCATGATTCTCCCTTCGTCCATTCCCTGGTGAATGTCAGCTTGTCACTTTCATCCTTCAGGTGGACCTCCTGTAAGAAACAAACTGAGAAAGACTTTGAGGCCAGATCATGAAAGACTCCCCGTCTTTTCAACGGGTCTATTAGCCCTCTCACGTTAGTTGTTAGAAAGGTAAGTTTCACAGTCATGATTAAACAAGTGAAAGTTGAACCCCCTCTCTTTGTGCTTACAGTGGAAAACTTGGGAGTCTACATCTGGGCACTGTTTAGCCTAGATGTAACTCCTCTCGTTCGGGTCCTGGGGGGAATATGCTGGGCTCCCTCCAGGTCTCGCTGGGGACTGAAAGGTAAACATGTTGGACAGGTCCAGCCCTACCATCAGTCCCGGCTCCAGGGCGGCTCCAAAGTAATCCTCGTCTTCCTTGAGGATACTCTCCACCACCGCTTCGGGAAGGCTTTTTTCTTCCCTTTCTCCAGGAGTTTCGGGGACCTCCAGTTGCTCCTGGGCCTTGGGGGAGGGGGTTCCGACTTCCTGGGCTGCCTCTTCCTGTTGTCCGTGGGACTCGGGGAAGGGGGTTACCTCTTCCTGGGCTGCCTCCTCCTGTTGTCCGTGGGACTCGGAGAGGGGGGTTCTGTTTCCTGGGCTGTCAGTTCCTGTCGTCTTTGGGCCTCGGGGGGGAGGGTTTCCATTTCCTGGGCTGCCTCCTCCGGTTGTTCCTGGGCCTCGGGGGAAGAAAGTTCAGTTTCCTCTAGGACTAGGAAACTGTTCTCCCTTACCACTCTTTTCTTTTGTCCTTCCGAAGGTGGATCCTCTTTCCCTTCTTGCTGGGAGTTATTAGGGCCCTTTCTCCGGTCAGCCATTTTGTCCGTCGTCCTGGCGGCCATCTTGAGGCACTGGTGCGGCTGGGGTGTGGCCTCGGCAGTTTCGGTTCTCTGCAGGGGAGGTGCGGGTTCTTTGTTCTCACCTCTCTCCCTTTGTCTTGAGACCGGTTTCTGCCGGCCGGCTTCCACCACCTGCACAAACGAAGGTTTGCTTACCTTGCATTGGTGAAGGAGGTGTCCCTCGGCGCCGCATCCGTTGCACTTTTTGGCTGCCCGGCAGGTTTTAGCCAGGTGCCCCTCTTTGTTACAGTTGTGACATCTGACGATGTCACACGTGTTCTCCTTGTGGCATCCTGGGGTAGTAAAGGTACCCCTCGTCGGCTCCATTGTTGAAGTGGGCCGGGGAGTGCTGGAAACCGTCGACGCCCTCTGGGTCCTCTTTCAGGAGGACTCGGTACTGGCGTTTGCCGTACCAGACGCCGCAACTGTCCCTGATCTCCGTCGGTTTGCCCACCACAGTTACATACCTCCCTAGGTACGCTGTTACCAGTTCCATTGGTTCGTAGGGGTTGTATGTGAGGACTGTGATGGTCCTCTGGTTTGTCTTCCTCAAAGGGCTCCGGCCTGAAAACAGAGAAACCGGGGTGCTTACCTTTTTCTCTGATCATTTTCGTTGCCTTTTCATATGAGGCGTCCGTGGCCATGTAGGCCCCCATGTATCTCTCTGCCTTCTTGTCTTGCAGGCAGTAGAGATCTCTGGCCACCAACTGCAGGATCCCTCTCAGGAAGGTAATGAAAAAGGATTTCGCAGTTGGCATCATCTCTGTTTTCTTGGTCCAGTGGAACCGGATCAGTGTCTTCTTGTCTGCCATCTGGAAAGGAGAAAAAAGAAAAAAGGAGAGAAAGAGAGAGAGCAAGGTCCTGTGGAGAGGAGGGTTTAGCTGCTAAAGGAGCAGCAAGGGAGCCCTGGCCTTTGTCCTTGTGGGCAAAGCCCAGCTAGGTGCAGGCGCAGGAGGAGAGAGAGAGAGGAAGCGGATAGTGCCTCCGAGTCTCGAGGAAGAAAGTCAGAACTGCGGGCAGGCCACGAGTACCTACTCCCCGCCAAGAGGCCAAGGAGGCAGAGAGAGAGAGGGAGCGGATAGCGCTTCCGAGTCTCGAGGAAGAAAGTAAGCACCGCGGGCAGGCCACGAGTACCTATTCCCAGCCAAGAGGCCAAGGAGGCAGAGAGAGAGAAAGGGGGAGGGGAGAGGAGAGAGCAGAGAGAGAGAACGTTGCTGCCGGATCCCACCCAGCTCAGCTGCTGCTTGGCCTTAACCCCCTAGGCTCAACCTAGGGCGATACCAGCTCAAGCACTCTTCAGGATCTTCGATCGCCTTCTAGAACTTTGGAAAGACAGGAACTGCCGGCATGCCACTTGAACTTGACCTTAGCCAAAAGGCCGATAAAATTGGATTCCAGCTCACTGGCCCTGCAAAACTTAGTTCAAGACTTTAAACTCTCAGACACATATAGATGTATATATCCCACAACAGCAGGATATACATGGTCAGGGAGGAATAGCAGCTCCAGAACTGACTATTGCTTTGCCTCAGAGAGAGTGAAAGTTGTTGGGGTCACTCTTCAGCCTGTCTTCTTCTCAGATCATCAAGCTTTAGGGTGTAGAGTGGAACTCCAGGGCGGGACTTTCTTTGGCCCAGGCCTCTGGAAACTCAACACAAAGCTGCTAGAGAACGAGGGGGTAGTATCCCGCTACAAGGAGAAACTATCACAGTGGCTGTCCTTGCAGTGTCTGTACGGGTCAGTAGGAGAGTGGAGGTGAAGGTGAGGACAAAGGCCTTTTTCATGGCTGAGGGAAGGAAGGCTGCCAGACGGAGAGGAGTGTTAGCCAGGAAACAGAGGCAGCTGCAGCGTCTCTACACGATGCTGCACAGTGGCTTCGATGTGCTCGAGGATATCACCCTTTTAAAAAAGGACATCCGGAGCATAGCCGAAGAAAGTAGTCGAGGAGTGCTGTTAAGAAGCTGAGTGCAGTTCTTAGAAGAAAATGAGAAGTGTACTCGCTTCTTTTTCAGGAAAGTGGTAGGCTCCAAGTCTGTCATGGAAAGTGTAGTTGATGAGGAGGGAAGAGAGAGTACAGAGCCGAGTGCTATCCTCTCCTGCATTGAGGCCTTCTTGTCACGGACGTCCAAGGGGCCTAACCGTGGGTAGCAGGAGGGCAGAAAAAGACCCATATGCGTAGCGGCGAGACAGGAAAAAGGCCCGGGCTCATTAGTGAAAAGAGTTCAGGAATGCCGTATATAAACCTGTGCCCTCAGGGAGCGGACGTGGGGCGCCCTGGTGCTAGGCGGGTCTCAGGACATCCAAACGTCAGTGCTGAGCGAGGACAGAGTGCAAGACCCGGAAATATTTAGCCAAAGGGAAAGAGAGGGACAGGAAGGACAGCAGACCAGAAACAAGGGACAGGACAGAGAAGGACCGCCCTCTGGCTGCATAGGGCGTGACACTTCTACACAAGACTGTACAGCTCTACAGAGGTAAAGGATGAAGAAATTCATTTTTTTACCTCAAAGCTAGAAAACATTTTGAGTGAAGAAGATAGGGAAGTACTTGAGGAGGATTTGACAGTAGAAGAGCTGAGAGGCTATGGAGAGCTTACAGAAGGGGAAAAACTCCGGGTGCTGACAGGCTCCCTAGAGGGGCGTCTGCTTTTACTACTTGCACAAATGAAGGCAAAAAAAAGCCAATCGATGTGAACGAACGGCGCTTTGCAGAGGAGTACTGCCTGACTGGATCGTTGATGAACGACAGAGGCCACTCCGACCTCTTCTCGGTTTTCTTCAACAACTTACTAAGGATCTTCTTCACATTCGCCCATGCAGGGGAAGCCAGTTACACCAAAGCAAATGCAGGAAAGTGCATTTCAAGCAGAGACCAGAAGGGACTTGTTTACACCGAGAGTGGTCGGAGAATGGAACAATGCGCCCAGCCCTGTTGCTGGAGCTGATTCTTGATGAGATCTTGGGCTCACTAAGAGGCCCCCACTGGATGCTAATCTTTCTGTTGTTCTTGCAGGTCCTGCGCTGCTTTTGAGCCGACAGAGCTCGTCCTGGTCTGTCGGCACAGCCCAATTGCAAATGATCGGCTCCACGTACAGAAGGAACGTGCGTTTGGTACAAGAGTGCACGAAGGCACCGGAAATACATTGGGAACAAATGACCGGTCGTTCAAGACCTCTGTGAAGTACAGGAGCGTGCAAAACGAGGCTGCTTCCACCCGGGGACCTTTCGCGTGTTAGGCGAACGTGATAGCCGCTACACTACGGAAACTTGCAGGGACCGCTGCTGGTGTCTCGCTTGCGTTTCGGGCTGAGAAAGGGACGCGTCACTTTAGGCAGGGTGCGCTGGAGAGAGGAACAAAGGGCGCGATGAAACAAAATACCAAAACCCGGGATCAAACCAGGGACCTTTAGATCTTCAGTCTAACGCTCTCCCAACTGAGCTATTTTGGCGGTGCGCAGAGCCCACAGCCACCTGCTCCAGCCTTCCTGTGTTGCGGCATGAGCGCAACAAGAGTAGCGGGAGAGTGTTGCAGGAACGTCACTCTGAAGGAAAGCCACCCAGGTGCGCCCTCTGAGCTCTGTCCAGCGCATCTTCCTCGCATGGACTCCTGCCTGCGACGGGCAGGAAACAATTAGCAAGAACAGAACGACACCCCATGGGTGTCTCATGACCACACCTTAGGTTGTGACACGTGCAGGTGTGAGGGGTTGCCGGGCTACTTTGGAGCAGAGCTTGGGCGGAGGGGGGGCGGGAAAGCAGACAAAGAGGTGACACCTCAAGGTCTGCACGATCACAGCTCTCCGCCGCCCCAGGCTTCCGCTCGATAAGCTACTGGACACACCCGCCCCTCCTCACACAGACCGTGGAAAAGCCCCCGAGTGGGAGGGCTCTCTCTTCCTCCCAGGAGCTCTTGGACACGACGCACAGACAGGGCGCGGGGAGCTGCCGCCTGCAAACACGGCTCCAGGCAGGACTCCACTCCGGAGGAGCCGCAGAGCAGAGCAGATGGGGGCAGCTTAGCTCCTGTGCAGAGACCTGAGCTGTTGTTGCTGCGGACGCTGTCTTTTCTGCACTCGGGGTAGGAGTGAATGTTGAGTTGCCCTTAGAAATGAAGCAGAGCACTTCAACGGCACGGGGGTGTGTGTGTGCGTGCGCCCTGGTGATTCTGGGAGACAGATCAAACCTGCTCTAAAAGAGAAGGGGCTTAGCCCTCTTCCATTTGCTAGTTCAAAGTTGTACAACCCATTTGTATCTGCTACGTGGCGCAGTCGTCGTGCACAAAGAACGCTTTGAAAAGCGTCAAAGGCAAGTCATTCCGAGTTGGTCGTTTGTGTTTTCCGTTCAGACGCGAAATGCTGAAATGATCTCTCGGCTCCTCGGTTGTCATTTCTGCTCCATAAAGGGATCACAGCACGGGTCGGCTTCCAGCACGGTGGGTCGGGACACGATGCCGGGGGTCGGAGAGAGGAATTTCTTCCTCGTTAGTATAGGACCTGTCACCTGTGCCCACCTGTCACGCGGGAGACCGGGGTACATCACGACGCGCATTGAAGTGAAAGCAGGATGCGCTGCGACATGCACTCTGCAGATCCCGCCACACTAAGAGGTGAGTGGGTCTGATCGATCACAGCGCTAGGCGAATCCTCAATCCCCTTTCGTGCGTGGCAACAAAAGAGGGCTGTTTCCGCCCGGTTTCGAACCAGGGACCTTTCGCGTGTGAGGCGAACGTGATAACCACTACACTACGGAAACGGTGGTAAGATGTGCCCAGCGGCCCAGTGCTGAGCTTCGCCAATGCGATTGAGCTGCTTCCAGTGCCTTTATTGGAGTGCGCTGATGGACCGTGCTCTCTCTCCAGAGACCAGCACGCCTGTCATGGACGGAGCAGGAAAGGCGGCGCCACATTCTACAGCCCACTCCACACAATCGACGAAATCGGGCTACTGAAGTGGAGAAAATCGCCTCTCCAGAAAGTGCAAATATCATCTTGGAGACTATAAATCCTATTGCCGAAGGTCAGCCCTGTCTACCAGAGTAACCCTCCCTCCTCCTGCAGCGATGATCAGCTCGTTTCACACGCGAGAAGTTTCAGTTGGAAACAAGCGCCCCCTCTTCTCGCACGTTTTGCACGTTTGAGTGGTTTTAATGCGGTTCCTTCGTACACGGTGCTGATCTTTTGGAAAGCAGGAGGCAAAACCAACACGTTCTCATACCGGGAGTCAAACCCGGGCCGCCTGGGTGAAAACCAGGAATCCTAACCCCTAGACCATATGGCAGCGAACAACCGCGCTGTTCCCGGCATCATGCAAGCAAACTACATAAATATGAGAAAACACGCAAGAGAGTTGTCACTCAGAGTGTCGAAGGGTCGATGTATACTGGGGCTCAGTTGAAATGCAACGTCAGGACTTTTCCGAATTATGTCACACGAGGAGAGCACAGCCGTTTCCGCCCTGCCACGTGTGTATCGGTTACTCGCCGTGATCGTATAGTGGTCAGTTCTTTGCGTTGTGGCCGCAACAACCCCGGTTCGAATCCAGGTCACGCCAGAATAGGGGCGTCTGCTTTTACTACTTGCACGAATTAAGGCAAAAAAAAGCCAATCGATGTGAACGAACGGCGCTTTGCAGAGGAGTACTGCCTGACTGGATCGTTGATGAACGACAGAGGCCACTCCGACCTCTTCTCGGTTTTCTTCAATGACTTACTAAGGATCTTCTTCACATTCGCCCATGCAGGGGAAGCCAGTTACACCAAAGCAAACGCAGGAAAGTGCATTTCAAGCAGAGACCAGGAGGGACTTGTTTACACCGAGAGTGGTCGGAAAATGGAACAATGCGCCCAGCCCTGTTGCTGGAGCCGATTCTTGATGAGATCTTGGGCTCACTAAGAGGCCCCCGCTGGATGCTAATCTTTCTGTTGTTCTTGCAGGTCCTGCGCTGCTTTTGAGCCGACAGAGCTCGTCCTGGTCTGTTGGCACAGCCCAATTGCAAATGACCGGCTCCGCGTACAAAAGGAACGTGCGTTTGGTACAAGAGTGCACGAAGGCACCGGAAATACATTGGGAACAAATGACCGGTCGCTCAAGGCCTCTGTGAAGTACAGGAGCGTGCAAAACGAGGCTGTTTCCGCCCGGTCTCAAACCAGGGACCTTTCGTGTGTTAGGCGAACGTGATAGCCGCTACACTACGGAAACCTGCAGGGACCGCTGCTGGTGTCTCGCTTGCGTTTCGGGCTGAGAAAGGGACGCGTCGCTTTAGGCAGGGGGCGCTGGAGAGAGGAACAAAGGGCGCGATGAAACAAAATGCCGAAACCCGGGATCTTTAAATCTTCAGTCTAACGCTCTCCCAACTGAGCTATTTCGGCAGTGCGCAGAGCCCACACCCACTTGCTCCAGCCTTCCTGTGTTGCGGCATGAGCGCACCAAGAGTAGCGGGAGAGTGTTGCAGGAACGTCACTCAGAAGGAAAGCCAACCAGGTGCGCCCTCTGAGCTCTGTCCATCGCATCTTCCTAAATGAATGATCTTATGTCTCCGAACTTATGTCCTTTTGATATGTTTAACTTTTTGTAACTGAATGAATTTATATCTTTTGTATTCTGATAACCCTTACGATAAGATCTGTTAGGTTTACATGCATATTCTATATATTAATAAATGTATCCTCGTGTATTAGTACCTGTGTTTGCGTTGTTTGAGTTATATCGCATGGTTGGATTCTAAGACCATTAAAAGAATCAATTTTGTGATTTACTGCCACAAAAATAATTGTCCCAGTAAATGCCCAAACCCCTACAGAACTGGTGCCTCGTGAGAGCACACTACAACAGTGTGTGATCTCCTGTCCCAGCCTGAGGAGCAGACAGCGAGCTTGTCTCTCAATAATACTAATAATACAGTGTGTGATTCCCTGCCCCAGCCAGAGGAACAGACATTGAGCCTGTCTCTCACTAATAATAATACAGTGTGATCTCCTGTCTCAGCATGAGGAACAGTGAGCTTGTCTCTCAATAATAATAATACAGTATGATCTCCTGTCCCAGCCTGAGGAACAGACAGTGAGCCTCTTTCTCAACATTAATAATAAAGTGTGTGATCTTCTGTCCCAGCGTGAGGAACAGCGAGCCTGTCTCTCAATAATAATACTACAGTGCTTGATCTCCTGTCCCAGCCTGGGTAACAGTGAGCCAGACTCTCAATAATAATAATAATAATACAGTGTGATCTTCTCTCCCAGCCTGGGGAAAAGACCGTGAGCCTGTCTCACAATAATAATAATACAGTGTGTGATCTCTTATCCCAGCCTGAGGAACAGACAGTGAGCCTGTCTCTCAATAATAATAATACAGCGTGTGATCTCCTGTCCCAGCCCAAACGACAACACAGTGTGCCTATCTGTCAATAATAATAATACAGGGTGAGATCTCCTGTCCCAGCCTGAGGAACAATGTGCCTGTCAATCAATAATAATAATACAGTATGTGATCTCCTGCTCCAGCCTGAGGAACAGACAATGAGACTGTCTCTCAATAATAATAATACAATGTGATCTCCTGACCCAGCCTGGGGAACATACAGTGAGCCTGTCTCTCTATGATAATAATTCAGTGTGTGATCTCATGTCCAACTCTTAGGAACAGACAGTGAGCCTTTCTCTCAGTAATAATAATACCGTGTGTGATCTCCTGTCCCAGACTGAGAAACAGACAGTGAGACTGTCTTTCAACAATAATAATACAGTGTGTGACCTCCTGTCCCAGACTGAGGAAAAGACTGAGTCTATCTCTAAATAATAATAATACAGTGTGGGATCTCCTGTCCCACCCTCGGGAACAGTGAGCCAGACTCTCAATAATATTAATAATAATAATACAGTGTGATCTACTGTCCCAGCCTGAGGAACAGACAGTGAGACTGTCTCTCAATAATAATACAGTGTGTGATCCTTTGTCCCAGCCTGAGGAACAGACAGTGAGCCTGTCTCTCAATAAAAATAATACAGTGTGTGATCCCCTGTCCCAGCCAGAGGAACAGACAGTGAGCCCGTCTCTAAATAATAATAATACAGTGTGGTATCTCCTGTCACAGCCTGAGGAACACTGAGCCTGTCAATCAATAATAATAATACAATATGTGATGTCCTGTCTCAGCCTGTGGAACAGAGAGTAAGCCTGTCTCTCAATAATAATAATACAGTGTGTGATCTCCTGTCCCAGCCTGGGGAACAGTGAGCCAGACTCTCAGTAATAATAATAATAATACAGTGTGATCTACTGTCCCAGCATGAGGAACAGTGAGCCTGTCTCTCAATAATAATAATTCAGTATGTGACCAACTGTCCCAGACTGAGGATAAAACAGTGAGTCTGTCTCTCAATAATATTAATACAGTATGTGAGGTCCTGTCTCAGCCTGAGGAACAGAGAGTAAGCCTGTCTCTCAATAATAATAATTCAGTGTGGGATCTCCTGTCCCAGTCTGATGAACAGACAGTGAGCCTCTCTCTCAATAATAATAATACAGTGTGGGATCTCCTGTCCCAGCCTGGGGAACAGTGAGCCAGACTCTCAATAATAATAATAATAATAATAATAATAATAATAATAATAATAATAATACAGTGTGATCTACTGTCCCAGCCTGAGGAACAGACAGTGAGCCTGTCTCTCAATAATAATAATACAGTGTGTGATCTCCTGTCCCAGCCTGAGGAACAGACAGTGAGCCTGTCTCTCAATAATAATACTGTGTGAGCTCCTGACCCAGCCTGGGGAACATACAGTGAGCCTGTATCTCTATAATAATAATTCAGTGTGGGATCTCCTGTCCACCTCTGAGGAACAGACAGTGAGCCTGTCTCTAAATAATAATAATACAGTGTGTGATCTCCTGTCCCAGCCCGAAGAACAGTGATCCTGTCAATCAATAATAATGCAGTATGTGATGTCCTGTCTCAGCTTGAGGAACAGAGAGTAAGCCTGTCTCTCAATAATAATAATTCAGTGTGGGATCTCCTGTCCCAGACTGAGGAACAAACAGTGAGCCTGTCTTGAAATAATAATAATACAGTGTGGGATCTCCTGTCCCAGCCTGAGGAACAGACAGTGAGTTTGTCTCTCAATAATAATAATACAGTGATATCTCCTCTCCCAGCCTGGGGAACATACAGTGAGCCTGTCTCTCTATAATAATAATTCAGTGTGGGATCTACTATCCAACTCTGAGGAACAGACAGTGAGCCTGTCTCTAAATAATAATAATACAGTGTGTGATCCTCTGTCCCAGACTGAGGAACAGACAGTGAGCCTGTCTCTCAATAATTATAATACAGTGTGTGATCTCCTGTCCTAGCCTGAGGAACAGATAGTGAGACTGTCTTTCAATAATAATACTGTGTGAGCTCCTGACCCAGCCTGGGGAACATACAGTGAGCCTGTCTCTCTATAATAATAATTCAGTGTGGGATCTCCGGTCCAACTCTGAGGAACAGACAGTGAGCCTGTCTCTCAATAATAATAATACAGTGTGGGATCTCCTGTCCTAGCCTGGGGAACAGTGAGCCAGACTCTCAATAATATTAATAATAATAATACGGTGTGATCTACTGTCCCAGCCTAAGGTACAGACAGTGAGCCTGTCTCTCAATAATAATATAGTGTGTGACCACCTGTCCCAGACTGAGAAAAAGACAGTAAGTCTGTCTCTCAACAATTATAATACAGTGTGTGACCTCCTGTCCCAGACTGAGGAAAAGACTGAGTCTATCTCTAAATAATAATAATACAGTGTGGGATCTCCTGTCCCAACCTCGGGAACAGTGAGCCAGACTTTCAGTAATAATAATAATACAGTGTGATCTGCTGTCCCAGCCTGAGGAACAGACAGTGAGTTTGTCTCTCAATAATAATACAGTGTGTGATCTCTTGTCCCAGCCTGGGGAACAGACAGTGAGCCTGTCTCTCAATAATAATAATACAGTGTGTGATCTACTGTCCCAGCCCAAACGAAGACACAGTGAGCCTGTCTCTCAATAATAATAATACAGTGTGTGATCTCCTGTTCCAGTCTGGGAAACAGAAAGTGAGCCTGTCTCTCAGTAATAATAATATAGTGTGTGATCCACTGTCCCAGCTTGAGGAACAGACAGTGAGCCTGTCTCTCAATAATAATAATACAGTGTGTGATCTACAGCAGGGATCTCCTGTCCCAGCCTGAGGAACAGTGAGCAGTCCTAATAGTTACCGCTTTCCTGATTTATCTCAGCAGCTTTTATTTCGCCTGAAGTGCAAGCAACTTGTGAGAACAGGTTGGGTTTGCTGTGCTCAACTGGCTCGGCGTCATCGTGTCGTAGCGCCGCAACGGTGTGTTTTCCTTCCTTCTCTTTTCAGCCCTGAGGAAACATTTTACTTGTTCCTTTTGTAGCCCACGCATGCCGACGCCTGTGTTGTGTTGTGGATTTTCTCCTTCTTGAATTTGTACTCCTCCTCCCTCTCTCTCCCTACCTCTACCTCTCCCTCTCTCTACCTCTCTCCCTACCTCTCCCTTTTCCCCTCCCTACCTCTCTCCCTACCTCTACCTCTCCCTCTCTCCCTAACCCCCTCTCTCTCCACCACTCTCCCTCTCCCTCGCCCTCCACCTCTCTCCCTCTCTCTACCTCTCTACTGCTCTACCTCTCTCTACCTCTCCCTACCCCTCTCTGCTCTCTCTCTCTCACTCTGGAGTTTATTTTCCAGACAGAAATCCAGCTCCGTCCCTCCTGTGGAAGATTGGTGATGCAGGATGAGAGCCCCTAACCGAGAGAACTGCAGCGGCAGGTTCTGTGGTCTGTTTCAAATCCGCCCACGATGAGACACAGAGGAGAAATGAAGAGCCCCAGTCGTGCTAGAAAATCACCCAGGAAAGAGACTTTCAATGTAGGAAAAAAAAGTCGTTAGTAACAGACATAATATGTTTGTTTTGTTTTTTTAATTGCTGCGATGTGTGACTAAGCTCATACGACTAAGAGTTGCCCCCTTTATCTAGATCTGGTAACCTGCTCGTCGCTGGTGGGCCAGATCGTGTCCCCCGTCACTATACTGGGGCAATAGGACCCACACAGACCGCAGGGTAAAGCACCCCCTGCTGGCCCCACAGAGAGGGAGAGGTAGAGGTAGGGAGAGAGGTAGGGAGGGGAAAAGGGAGAGGTAGGGAGAGAGGTAGAGAGAGGGAGAGCTAGAGATAGGGAGAGAGAGGAGGAGTACAAATTCAAGCAGAGGCCTGAGTGGAGCACTGTCGTATGGCCCTGACATCAATCCCTCAACTCTCCGCATAAAGCAGTGTCTTATGGCCATAACATCCCACCCCCACAACTCTCAGTAAAAAGCACTGTCGTATAACCATGACATCCCACCTCCACCGCTCTCTGCGAAAAGCAGTATCTTCAGGCCCTGACATCCCACCCCCGACACTCTCTGCATAAAGAAATATCGTCAGGCCCTTACATCCCACCCCCGCCACTCTCTACGTAAAAAAGTTTCATATGGCCCTGACACCCACCCCTCCACTCTCTGCATAAAGTAGTGTCGTCAAGCCCTGACATCCCACCCCCGCCACTCTCTGCGTAAAGCAGTGTCGTCAAGCCCTGACATCCCACCCCCGCCACTCTCTGCGTAAAGCAGTACCTTCAGGCCCTGACATCCCACCCCCGCTACTCGCTGTGTAAAGCAATGTCGTTTGGCCCTGACATCCCACCCACGCCACTCTCAGCATAAAGCACTGTCATATGGCCCCTCCACTCACCCCTCCACTCTCTGCGTTAAGCAGTGTTGTCAGGCCCTGACACCAACCCCTCCACTCTCTGCATAAAGCAGTCTCATCAGGCCCTTACATCCCACCCCCGCCACTCTCTGCGTAAATCACTGTCGTATTGCCCTGACATCCAACCACCGCCACTCTCTGCGTAAAAAAGTATCGTATCGCCCTGACACCCACCCCTCCACTCCCTGCATAAAGCAGTATCATCAAGCCCTGACATCCCACCCCTGCCAGTCTCTGCGTAAAGAAGTGTCGTATGGCCCTGATACCAACCCCTCCACTCTCTGCGTTAAGCAGTGCTGTCAGGCTCTGACATCACAACCCCTCCACTCTCTGCGTAAGGAATTGTCATATGGCCCTGACACCCACCCCTCCATTCTCTACATAAAACAGTGTCTTCATGCCCTGACACTCACCCCTCCACTCTCTGCGTTAAGCAGTGTTGTCAGGCCCTTACACCCACCCATCCACTCTCTGCATGAAGCAGTGTCTTTATGCCCTGACATCCCACTCCCGCCACTACCTGCGTAAAGCAGTATCGTCAGGCCCTGACATCCCACCCCCGCCACTCTCTTCGTAAAGCAGTATAGTCAGGCCCTGACATCCCACCCACGCCACTCTGTGCCTAAAGCACTGTCATATGGCCCTGACACTCACCCCTCCACTCTCTGCGTTAAGCAGTGTTGTCAGGCCCTGACAACTCAGCCTCACCGCTCACTGCGTTAAGCACTGTCGTATGGCCCTGACACCCACCTCTCCACTCTCTGCTTAAAGCAGTGTCGTCAAGCCCTGACATCCCACCCCCGCCACTATCTGCGTAAAGCAGGATCGTCAGGCCCTAACATCCCACCCCTGCCACTCTCTGCGAAAAGAAGTGTCGTATGGCCCTGATACCCACCCCTCCAGTCTCTGCATGAAGCAGTCTCATCAGGCCCTGACATCCCACACCCGCCATTCTCTGCGTAAATCACTGTTGTATGGCCCTGACATCCAACCACCGCCACTCTCTGCGAAAAGAAGTGTCGTATGGCCCTGACACCCACCCCTCCACTCTCTGCATAAAGCAGTATCGTCAGGCCCTGACATCCCACCCCTGCAACTCTCTGCGTAAAGAAGTGTCGTATGGCCCTAGTACCAACCCCTCCACTCTCTGTGTTAAGCAGTGTTGTCAGGCCCTGACATCCCAACCCCGCCACTCTCTGCGTAAACAATTGTCGTATGGCCCTGACACCCACCCCTCCATTCTCTAGATAAAGCAGTGTCTTCATGCCCTAATATCCCACCCCCGCCACTCTCTGCCTAAAGCAGTATCGTTAGGCCCTGACATCCCACACTCACCACTCTCTGCGTAAAGCAATGTCGTATGGCCCTAACATCTCACCCCCGCCACTCTCTGCATAAAGCAGTCTCATCAGGCCCTGACATCCCACCCCTGCCACTCTCTGCGTAAAGAAGTGTCGTATGGCCCTGACACCCACCCCTCAACTCTCTGCATAATGCAGTATGGTCAGGCCCTGACATCCCACCCCCGCCACTCTCTGCGTAAACCCCTGTCGTATGAGCCTGACACCCACCCCTCCACTCTCTGCATAAAGCAGTGTCGTCAATCCCTGATATCCCAACGCCGCCTCTATCAGCGTAAAGCAGTATCGTCAGGCCCTGACATCCCACCCCCGCCACTCTCTGCGTAAAGTAGTATGGTCAGGCTCTGACATCCCACCCACGCCACTCTCTGCCTAAAGCACTGTAATATGACCCTGACACTCACCCCTCCACTCTCTGCGTTAAGCAGTGTCGTCAAGCCCTGACATCCCAACCCCACCACTATCTGCGTAAAGCAGTATCGTCAGGCCCTGACATCCCACCCCTGAAACTCTCTACGAAAAGAAGTGTCGTATGGCCTTGAAACCCACCACTCCACTCTCTGTGTTAAGTAGTGCTGTCAGACCCTGACATCCCACCCCCTTAACTCTCTGCATGAAGCACTGTCGTATGGCCCTAACATCCCAGCCTCGCCGCTCACTGCGTTAAGCACTTTCGTAAGGCCCTGACACCCACCCCTCCACTCTCTGCATAAAGCAGTCTCATCAGGCCCTGACATCCCACCCACGCCACTCTCTGCCTAAAGCACTGTCCTATGGCCCAGACACCCACCCCTGCCACTCTCTGCGTAAAGAAGTGTCGTATGGCCCTGACACCCACCCATCAACTCTCTGCATAATGCAGTATCATGAGGCCCTGACATCCCAACCCCGCCACTCTCAGTGTAAAGCACTGTCGTATGGCCCTGACATCCCAACCCCGCCACTCTCTGCGTAAACCCCTGTCGTATGGGCCTGACACCCACCCCTCCACTCTCTGCATTAAGCAGTCTTGTCAGGCCCTGACATCCCACCCCCGCCGCTCTCTGCGTAAAGCAGTATGGTCAGGCCCTGACATCCGACCCACGCTACTCTCTGCCTAAAGCACTGTCATATGGCCCTGACACTCACCCCTCCACTTTCTGCGTTAAGGAGTGTTGTCAGACCCTGACATCCCACCCCCTTAACTCTTTACGTGAAGCACTGTCGTATGGCCCTGACATCCCACCCCTCCACTCTCTGCATAAAGCAGTCTCAGGCCCTGACATCCCACCCACGCCACTCTCTGCCTAAAGCACTGTCCTATGGCCCTGACACCCACCTCTCCACTCTCTGCATAAAGCAGTGTCGTCAAGCCCTGATATCCCACCCCCGCCACTATCTGCGTAAAGCAGTATCGTCAGGCCCTGACATCCCACCCCTGCCACTCTCTGCGAAAAGAAGTGTAGTATGGCCCTGATACCCACCCCTCCACTCTCTGCATAAAGCAGTCTCATCAGGCCCTGACATCCCACCCCTGCCACTCTCTGCGAAAAGAAGTGTAGTATGGCCCTGATACCCACCCCTCCACTCTCTGCATAAAGCAGTCTCATCAGGCCCTGACATCCCACCCCCGCCACTCTCTGCGTAAATCACTTTCGTAAGGCCCTGACACCAACCCCTCCACTCTCTGCATAAAACAGTCTCATCGGGCCCTGATATCCCACCCCCGCCACTCTCTGCGTAAAGCAGTATGGTCAGGCCCTGACATCCCACCCACGCCACTCTCTGCCTAAAGCACTGTCCTATGGCCCTGACACACACCTCTCCACTCTCTGCATAAAGCAGTGTCGTCAAGCCCTGATATCCCACCCCCGCCACTATCTGCGTAAAGCAGTATCGTCAGGCCCTGACATCCCACCCCTGCCACTCTCTGCGAAAAGAAGTGTAGTATGGCCCTGATACCCACCCCTCCACTCTCTGCATAAAGCAGTCTCATCAGGCCCTGACATCCCACCCCCGCCACTCTCTGCGTAAATCACTGTCGTATGGCCCTGACATCCAACCACCGCCACTCTCTGCGAAAAGAAGTGTCGTGTGGCCCTGACACCCACCCCTCCACTATCTGCATAAAGAAGTCTCGTCAGGCCCTGACATCCCACCCCTTCCACTCTCTGCGTAAAGAAGTGTCGTATGGCCCTGACACCCACCCCTCAGCTCTCTGCATAATGCAGTATCGTGAGGCCCTGACATCCCAACCCCGCCACTCTCAGTGTAAAGCACTGTCGTATGGCCCTGACATCCCACCCCTGCCACTCTCTGCATGAAGCAGTGTCTTCATACTTTGACATCCCACCCCCCACACTCTCTGCGTAAACCCCTGTCGTATGGGCCTGACACCCACCCCTCCACTCTCTGCATAAAGCAGTGTCGTCAATCTCTGATATCCCAACGCCGCAACTATCAGCGTAAAGTAGTATGGTCAAGCTCTGACATCCCACCCATGCCACTCTCTGCCTAAAGCACTGTATTATGACCCTGACACTCACACCTCCACTCTCTGCGTTAAGCAGTGTCGTCAAGCCCTGACATCCCAACCCCGCCACTATCTGCGTAAAGCAGTATCGTCAGGCCCTGACATCCCACCCCCTTAACTCTCTGCGTGAAGCACTGTCGTATGGCCCTGACATCCCACCCCTCCACTGTCTGCGTTAAGCAGTGTTGTCAGACCCTGACATCCCACCCCCTTAACTTTCTGCGTGAAGCACTGTCGTATGGCCCTGACATCCCAGCCTCGCCGCTCACTGCGTTAAGCACTTTCGTAAGGCCCTGACACCAACCCCTCCACTTTCTGCATAAAACAGTCTCATCGGGCCCTGATATCCCACCCCCGCCACTCTCTGCGTAAAGCAGTATGGTCAGGCCCTGACATCCCACCCACGCCACTCTCTGCCTAAAGCACTGTCCTATGGCCCTGACACACACCTCTCCACTCTCTGCATAAAGCAGTGTCGTCAAGCCCTGACATCCCACCCCCGCCACTATCTGCGTAAAGCAGTATCGTCAGGCCCTGACATCCCACCCCTGCCACTCTCTGCGAAAAGAAGTGTAGTATGTCCCTGATACCCACCCTTCCACTCTCTGCATAAAACAGTCTCATCGGGCCCTGATATCCCACCCCCGCCACTCTCTGTGTAAAGCAGTATGGTCAGGCCCTGACATCCCACCCCTGCCACTCTCTGCATTAAGCAGTCTCGTCAGGCCCTGACATCCCACCCCCGCCACTCTCTGCGTAAAGCAGTATGGTCAGGCCCTGACATCCGACCCACGCTACTCTCTGCCTAAAGCACTGTCATATGGCCCTGACACCAACCCCTCCACTCTCTGCATAAAACAGTCTCATCGGGCCCTGATATCCCACCCCCGCCACTCTCTGCGTAAATCACTGTCGTATGGCCCTGACATCCCAGCCTCGCCGCTCACTGGGTAAAGCACTTTCGTAAGGCCCTGACACGAACCCCTCCACTCTCTCCATAAAACAGTCTCATCGGGCCCTGATATCCCACCCCCGCCACTCTCTGTGTAAAGCAGTATGGTCAGGCCCTGACATCCCACCCCTGCCACTCTCTGCATTAAGCAGTCTCGTCAGGCCCTGACATCCCACCCCCGCCACTCTCTGCGTAAAGCAGTTTCATCAGGCCCTGACATCCCACACCTGCCACTCTCTGCCTAAAGCACTGCAATATGACCCTGACACTCACCCCTCCACTCTCTGCATAAAGCAGTGTCGTCAAGCCCTAACATCCCAACGCCGCCACTATCAGCGTAAAGCAGTATCGTCAGGCCCTGACATCCCACCCCCGCCACTCTGTGCGTAAAGTAGTTTGTTCAGGCTCTGACCTCCCACCCACGCCACTCTCTGCCTAAAGCACTTTAATATGGTCCTGACACCCACCCTTCCACTCTCTGCAAGAGGCAGTGTCTTTATTCCCTGACATCCCAACCCCGCCACTCTCACCGTAAAGAATTGTCGTATGGCCCTGACACCCACCCCTCCATTCTCTGCATAAACCGGTGTCTTCATGTCCTGACATCCCACCCCCGCCATTCTCTGCTTAAAGCAGTATCGTCAGGCCCTGACATCCCACACCCGCCACTGTCTGCATAAAGCACTGTCGTATGGCCCTGACACCCATCCCTCCACACTCTGCATAAAAAAGTGTCATATGGCCCTGACACCCACCCCCACCACTCTCTGCGTAAAGCACTGTCGTATGGCCCTGACATCCAACCCCCGCCAATCTCAGCGTAAAGCAGTCTCGCCAGGCCCTGACATCCCACCCCCGCCACTCTCTGCATAAAGCAGTGTTGTTAGGCCCTGACATCCCACCCCCTACACTCTCTGCATAAAGCACTGTCGTATGGCCCTGACATCCCACCGCCACCACTCTCTGCATAAAACAGTGCTGTCAAGCCCTGACATCCCACCCCAGCCACTCTCTGTGTAAAGCATTATGGTCAGGCCCTTACATCCCACCCCCGACACTCTCTGCCTAAAGCAGTGTCAAATGGCTCTGACACCCACCCCTCCACTCTCTGTGTAAAGTAGTGTTGTCAGGCCCTGACATCCCACTCCCTCCACTCTCTGCGTAAAGGATCGTCGTATGGCCCTGACATCCCAGCCTCGCCACTCACTGCGTTAAGCACTGTCGTATGGGCCTGACACCAATCCCTCCACTCTCTGCGTAAAGAATTGTCGTATGGCCCTGACATCCCAACCCCGCCACTCTCTGCGTTAAGCAGTGTTGTCAGGCCCTGACATCGCACCCCTGCCAACCCTCTACGTAAAGAAGTGTCGTATGGCCCTGACATCCCACCCCCGCCACTCTCTGCATAAAGCAATGTCGTCAAGCCCTGACATCCCACCCCCGCCATTCTCTGCGTAAAGCAGTATGGTCTGGCCCTTACATCCTACCCCTGCCACTCTTTACCTAAAGTACTGTCATATGGCCCTGACACCCACACCTCCACTCTCTGTGTAAAGCAGTGTTGTCAGGCCCTAAAACCCCTCCCCCTCCACTCTCTGCGTAAAGCACTGTCGTATGGCCCTGACATCCCAGCCTCGCCACTCACTGCATTAAGCACTGTCGTATGGGCCTGACACCAATCCTGACCTACGTAAAGCTCTGTCGTATGGCCCAGATATCCCAGCCTCACCACTCTCTGCATTAACCCCTGTCGAATGGCCCTGACACCTCTAGTGTGCTCTCTGAAGGCACCAGTTCTGTAGGGTTTGGGCATTTACTGGGACAATTGTTAATTGTAGCAGTAAATCACAAAATTGATTCTTTTGATGGCTTTAGAATCCAACCATGCGATATAACTCAAACAACGCACACACACACGGGTACTAATACACGAGGATACATTTATTAATACATAAAATATGCACATAAACCTAACAGATCTTATCGAGAGGGTTATCAGAATACAAAAGGTATATATTCAGTCAGTTACAAAGAGTTACAGATATCAAGAGGACATACGTTCAGTATATCATGCATTTAGACGGTTTCATAAATTAACTTGGTTATAACTTCTACATTAGATACTCAAAACAAGTACATAACTTAGGAATTAAATTGATATCAACTGGTTGGGATAACAATTGAATTCTCGAGCTGGAATGCATTGAAGTTGAATACTCATCCAATCTCTGGGAATTCAGATCTCTTGCGAGCACAAAGATATAATTGCAGGCTGTTGCTGTCCAATCCGCGCTTTCTGGCTCGGTGCCAGGCTGTGCTGTGCAGCTTGCGACGGTGCGCTGCTGATGCTCACTGACCGGCTAGTTAGTGTTGGCTTTAACGAGCACAGTTTGTGCACAGGAGAAAAGATGACTGTGGATCCCAGCAGGTCAGGAAGAGGACCAGTTCGATCCAGATGAAGAGCTAGTTCTTAATAGTGATTCAGCTGTCCACAGTTCCAACCTGTTCACGAGGCTTCCTGCTGATGCTAACCTCGGGTGGATCCTCTGGTTACTCTCTGGCAACCTTCGCTCTAGACTCTTAGAACAGAGGAAAGTTCTGGCACTCGGACACACTGGCCGTTCTGTGGTTGTCCGGGCTGAGTCTCAGGATGGTCAGGAGGCGCGCTGCGAGAATGTCCTGCCCTTGGGAGCCTTCTGCTCCTGGGCCATCCTGCCCTGGAATTCTCCTTTGAATTCCCTTTAGAAAAGTCCACAGAATTCTCTCAGGCCCTCCGTGTTGCCTGTTTTCACCTGGAGGAACTTCAGCTCGTTCATTGGCTGAATGTTCCATGGGCATCAGAGTCCCACATGGGTTACTCGGCCGTACCAGTCCCTGATTGGTTGATCAAGGTGAGATATGAGTCATTTACTCCTGACACCTAGGAATGCAGTCCAGATGTCCATCTGGCACTCCCTAGACAGATAGGCGCCAATGGATGACCATTGATCATGATAGCCAGGCTTAGCTAAGTGCATCCCCCGTTGGGAGCTGTCCCTTATCAAAAGAAAACATCTTTAAATCAGCCTGCATTAATAGTTTCTCTATGGCTGCACCACAGAGATGAACAGAGACATGGGGCCTCATTTGGGAAAGCCCAGCAACACTTAATTCTGTCTTATTAACAAGCATTGCCGCTACACACCAAACCTTCCAATCTCTGCAAAAAGCAATGTTGTCAAGTCCTGACATCCCACCCCCGCCACTATCTGTACCGTCAGCCCCTGACATCCCATCCCTTCCACTCTCTGCGTAAAAAAGTGTCGTATGGCCCTGACACCAACCCCTCCACTCTCTGCATAAAGCAGTGTCTTATGGCCATGACACCCACCCCTCCTCTCTCTGCATAAAGCAGTGTCGTCAAGCCCTGACATCCCACCCCCGCCACTCTCTGCGAAAAGATGTGTCTTATGGCCCTGATACCCACCCCTCCACTCTCTGCATAAAGCAGTCTCATCAGTCCCTGACATCCCACCCCTGACACTCTCTGCGTAAATCACTGTCGTATGGCCCTGACATCCAACCAGCGCCACTCTCTGTGAAAAGAAGTGTCGTGTGGCCCTGACACCCACCCCTCCACTCTCTGTGTTAAGCAGTGTTGTCAGACCCTGACCGCCCAACCCCGCCACTCTCTGAGTAAAGAATTGTTGTATGGCCCTGACACCCACCTTTCCATTCTCTACATAAAGCAGTGTCTTCATGCCCTGATATCCCACCCCCGCCACTCTCTCAGTAAATAATTGTCGTATGGCCCTGACAGCCACCTCTCCATTCTCTGCATAAACCAGTGTCGTCAATCCCTGAAATCCCACCCCCACCACTTTCTGCATAAAGCACTGTCGTGTGGCCCTGACATCCAACCCCCACCATTCTCTGCGTAAAGTAGTATCCTTAGGCCCTGACATCCTAGCCCCTATCACTCTCTGCGTAAATAAGTGTCGTATGGCCCTGACACCCACCCCTCCACTCTCTGCATTAAGCAGTCTCGTCAGGCCCTGACATCCCACCCCCGCCACTCTCTGCGTAAACAGTATGGTCAGGCCCTGACATCCGACCCACGCTACTCTCTGCCTAAAGCACTGTCATATGGCCCTGACACCCACCCCTCCAGTCTCTGCATGAAGAAATATCGTCAGGCCCTGACATCCCACCCCTGCCACTCTCTGCGAAAAGAAGTGTCGTATGGCCCTGATACCCACCCCTCCACTCTCTGCGTTAAGCAGTGCTGTCAGGCTCTGACATCCCAAACCCGCCACTCTCTCCGTATAGAATTGTCGTATGGCCCTGACACCCACACCTCCATTCTCTACATAAAGCAGTGTCTTCATTCCCTGACATCCTACCCCTGCCACTCTCTGCGTAAAGCAGTATCGTCAGGCCCTGACATCTAACCCCCGCCACTCTCTGCGTTAACCCCTGTCGTATGGCCCTGACACCCACCCTTCCATTCTCTCCATAAAGAAGTCTCATCAGGCCCTGACATTCCACCCCTGCCACTCTCTGCGTAAAGCACCGTCATATGGCCCTGACATCCAACCCCTTCCACTCTCTGCGTATAGCAGTATTGTCAGGCCCTGACATCCAAACCCCGCCACTCTCTGCGTAAATCACTGTCGTATGGCCCTGACATCCAACCACCGCTACTCTCTGCATAAAGCAGTGTCTTCATGCCCTGACATCCCACCCCTGCCACTCTCTGCATTAACCCCTGTAGTATAACCCTGACACCTAACCCTCCACTCTCTGCGTAAAGCAGTATCGTCAGGCCCTGACATCCCACCCCTGCCACTGTCTGTGTAGAAGTGTTGTATGGCCCTGATACCAACCCCTCCACTCTCTGCGTTAAGCAGTGCTGTCAGGCTCTGACATCCCAAACCCGCCACTCTCTCGTATAGAATTGTCGTATGGCCCTGACACCCACCCCTCCATTCTCTACATAAAGCAGTGTCTTCATACCCTGATATCCCACCCCCGCCACTCTCTGCGAAAAGCAGTATCGTCAGGCCCTGACATCCCACCCCAGCCACTCTCTGCATAATGCAGTCTCGTGAGGCCCTGACATCCCAGCCTCGCCACTCTCTGCGTTAACCCCTGTCGTATGGCCCTGAAACCCACCCTTCCACTCTCTGCATAAAGAAGTCTCATCAGACCCTGACATCCCACCCCTGCCACTCTCTGCGTAAAGCAGTATCGTCAGGCCCTGACATCCCACACCCGCCACTCTCTACCTAAAGAAGTGTCGTATGGCCCTGACATTCCAACTTTCGCCACTCACTGCGTTAAGCACTGTCATATGGGCCTGACACCAATCCCTCCACTCTCTGCGTAAAGAATTGTCGTATGGCCCTGAGATCCCACCCTCGCCACTCTCTGCGTTAACCCCTGTCGTATGGCCCTGAAACCCAACCTTCCACACTCTGAATAAAGCAATGTTGTCAAGCCCTGACATCCCAACCCCGCCACTGTCTGCGTTAAGCACTTTCGTATGGCCCTGAAACCAATCCCTCTTCTCTCTGCATAAAGAATTGTCGTAAGGCCCTGACACCCACCCCCCCACACTATGCATAAAGCAGTATCGTCAGGTCCTGACATCCCACCCCTGCCAATCTCTGCCTAAAGAACTGTCATATGGCCCTGACACCCACCACTCCACTCTGTGCGTTAAGCAGTGCTCTCAGGCTCTAACATCCCACCCCCACCACTGTCTATGTAAAGAAGTGTCGTATGGCCCTGACACCCACCCCTCCAATCTCTGCATAAAACAGTCTCATCAGGCACTGACATCCCTACCCCTCCACTCTCAGCGTAAAGCACTGTCGTATGGACCTGACACCAATCCCTCCACTCTTTGCATAAAGAATTGTCGTACGGCCCTGACACCCACCCCTCCACTCTCTGCGTTAAGCAGTGTTGTTAGGCCCTGACATCCCACCCCCTACACTCTCTGCATAAAGCACTGTCGTATGGCCCTGACATCCCACCCCTGCCACTCTCTGCATACAGCAGTGTCGCCAAGACCTGACATCCCACCCCTGCCACTCTCTGCATAAAGCAGTGTCATATGGCCCTGAACCCCAACCCTCCACTATCTGCTTTAAGCAGTGTTTTCAGGACCTGACATCCCACCCCCTCTGCTCTCTGCGTAAAGCACCGTCGTATGGCTCTGACATCCCAGCCTCGCCACTCACTGCGTTAAGCACTTTCGTATGGCCCTGACATCCCACCCCCGCCACTATCTACGTAAAAAAGTGTCGTATGGCCCTGACAACCACCCCTCCACTTTCTGCATAAAGCAGTCTCATCAGGCCCTGACATCCCACCCCTCCACTCTCTGCATAATGCGGTATCGTCAGGCCTTGACATCCAAGCCCCGCCACTCTCTGTGTAAAGCAGACATGTTACAGACATTTACAACAAAGACATATTATAAAATATTGACATATACTGTAGGCGGCTGGAGCATTATTGGGAGACAGACTCACTGTTCCTCAGGCTGTGACAGGAGATCACATACTGGGCTGCCAGATCAACTGAGTTCCCTCCTCCCTCTCCCAGTAGGATTGGGACCCGTTGTGATTCTGGCAGGTGTGGGAACTTTGGGATTAGATTTCTGAATTTCGGGAAGAATGTTTCTCTAATCCCAGAGTATCTGTCACAGTGCAGTAGGAAGTGCACCTCTGTCTCTATTTCTCCCCGCTGGCAGTGGGAGCACAGCCTGTCCTCTCTGGGTAGCCAGGTCTGCCTGTGTCGCCCAGTTTCTATGGCCAGGTTGTGGTCACTGAGCCTGTAATTCGTCAGGGTCTGTTTCTGTTTGTTATTTTTTATTTTGGTCAAATATTCAGCTAGTGTGTATTGTCTGTTTAAGGTTCTGTAGCATTCCAGTTTATGTTGTGTTTGTGTGTGTGTGTCCCAGTGTGTGAGATATTGCTGTTTGATCTGTGCTGTGATGTGGTTGAGTCTGGGTTGTGGTGCTCTAGCAGTGCTGTCCTGAGGCTGGTTAGTGTCGGTGTCACTCACTGCGAGTGTGATTTCAGCAGAGTCTCTGTACTCTTGGGACACTTGACTCACCTGTCTCTCTCTTTCTCTCCCTGTGCTGTCCCTCTCCTGCCCCCTCTCTCCCTCCTCGGACTCCAGCCGGAAGAGGTCCAATCACCACCTCCTGTGAGACAGAAGAAAAAGAAGGTGGGTAATGCTCTGATCCTCTCTTTACTCCTGTCTAGTGTCCAGTCAGTGTGTCTGTATGAACCCCTCTCTCTCTCAGTGCAGTGTTCATGTACTGGAGTGTCCAGTCATGTGTCTGTATGAACCCCTCTCTCTCTCTCAGTGCAGTGTTCATGTCCTGGAGTGTCCAGTCCGACTCTTAACGTGACTCTCCTGTCTCTGCTGCAGAATCGCTGGTGCGTCTTTTTAAACTACCTGAGCTGCGTGTCGGTGGAGACAGATGATCAAGACGAGCCGATGGAGGCGGCGAAGACCGTGGGTCAGGAGAGGAAGAGCGAGGGAGAGGAGGAGCAGGCTGCCGGGAAGGACAAGAAGAGGAAGAGGAGGTGCAGGTGAGCAGACAGGGGGGCGCCGCCCGGTCGTGTCTGTAATTCAAGGAGGAGTCTCCTCTTGCTGTTTGATGTCATGGTGACGTCTGTGTCTGTGTCCCTCACACCTGCAATAACAATATTCTTTCCAGGTTCCTTTCCTGGTTCTGTGCCAGCTAAGATCTGGACTGGACTAGACTGGACTGGACCGGAGCTGAGAGACACCAGACTGGACTGGACTGGAGCTGAGGGACCCCAGTCTGGACTGAAGCTGAGGGACCCCAGACTGTGCTGGACCGAAGCTGAGGGACCCCAGTCTGTGCTGGGCCGAAGCTGAGGGACACCAGACTGTGCTGGACCGAAGCTGAGGGACCCCAGTCTGTGCTGGACCGAAGCTGAGGGACCCCAGTCTGGACTGCACTGGAGCTGAGGGACACCAGGTTGGACTGGAGCTGAGGGGCCCCAGACTGGACTGGACTGAAGCTGAGGGGCCCCATTCTGGACTGGACTGAAGCTGAGGGACCCCAGACCCCAGTCTGGAACTGAAGCTTGTAATTTTTGTTCTTTTGTTAAGCATCAATAAAAAATTAAAAAAAAAAATCTGTTTAGCTTTTGGTTTTTTCCCTCCCCCCCCCCCCCAAAGTTGCTGCTGGGAGAGGTGTGAGTGGGGCCAGCAGGGGGCGCTCACCCTGCGGTCTGTGTGGGTCCTGATGCCCCAGTATAGTGACGGGGGACACTGGACTGTAAACAGGCGCCGTCCTTCGGATGAGACGTCAAACCAAGGTCCTGACTCTCTGTGCTCGTTAACAATCCCGGGGTGTTTCTGGAGAAGAGTAGGGGTGTTACCCCAGTATCCTGGCCTGACTCCCCCCCTGGTCTTGACCCATCATGGCCTCCTAATTACCCCCCTCTCTGAACTGGCTCCATCCCTCTGCTCTCCTCCCCACTGGATCCCCCTGACCTGGGAAGAGCTCTGAGTGGAGAGTCCAGACGGATTAATTATTATTATTATTATTCGTGCTGCACTGGGCTTCAGTTCTGGCAGTGAGAGGGGGACTCTGTGATCAGTACAGATACTTATGACTGTATAATAATACACGATAGAAATGGAAAACAGGGTAGCGCTGTAGTCCCTTCGAAACGTTTTGAACTGCCAGAAGAAGTTTTCACAACCCGGACTCATGAAGGTACAGGTCTTCTCCCATCGTCTGGAGCAAGGTGTATGGTGTCCTGGTGATTTCTCCCATTTTGAACGGAGTTTAATGTCTTGTTTCTACTTTATTAGAGAGAGGCACTGAACATCCTGTGATGGACTGGTGTCCTGTCCAGGGTGTGTGAGTGTGTGTGTGCCCTGTGATGGACTGCTGTCCTGTCCAGGGTGTGTGTGTGTGTCCTGTGATGGACTGGTATCCTGTGAAGGACTGGTGTCCTGTCCAGGGTGTGTGTGTCCTGTGATGGACTGGTGTCCTGTCTAGGGTGTGTGTGTGTCCTGTGATGGACTGGTGGATCACAATATTAATTCTCCTCCTTGATTCCCTCCTTCATCGCCAGAGTGAAAGCGGGACACGGCAGTAAAAGCTCAGCCCTGTGGCTCCACGGGGGGGGGTTATGTTCAAGTCCCGCTGGGAATCGCACCGACGCGGCGGAGTTCGTGAACGTCCCAGACACCAAGAAAACGAGAGAGAGAAAAAAGGTCGTTTTCGGGGTTCAAGAAGCAACCCCGAGATTCAGGGAGTTTCCCCGCTGAGCTTACTCTGCCGAAAACACGCAGGTTTTATTTTTTCCCGTTCCCCCCCTCACACAGGCCGTTTCTGTAGCGTGAAGTTGTGTTTTTTTTGCGCGGCGGTCGGTGAGAGGCGAAATTGTATTTATTTTTTTACCACGGTCTGAAACAGAAACGGCCAGGTGGTGTTGTAGAGAAGTCGACGTGCCTGGTTTTCCTCATCTGCGAAGCCCGTTTTTTTTGGGGGGGGGTCGTGAGGTCCCACGCAGCGCTCGGAAAAGAAAATGCCGTCTCTTTTCCCCGCAGGACGGGGGGGGGGGGTGGGAACCCGTGGTTTTTGGACGTGGCGTGGCCCGAAATTTCCGCCCTTGGCCGCTAGAGGGGGGTGGAGGTTGGTCTTTCTTTGACTTGGGGGTAGGGGGGGTGCTAATTTCACTGAACCAAACCCCACGGAAACCCGTGTTGGACGTGGGGGTGCTGAATGCGCCCTCGACGTGATTTTGTCTTTAAATTCAAGTGCAGCTCTTGTAACCCTTGGGCCGGAAACAGCTGGACCCGTTTCCCCTGCCTGTCCGAGGTGGCGACTATCGGGGTCGTACAGGGACACCCGGCTGGCCGCTGAGAGTTGGAAAAATAAAATGTCCACCTAAAAAAAAAACAACCGCGAAAACTGTCGGCCATTTTTGTTTCGCGGCCGAGCCGTGAGCGCGTCGGGGGCGACATCATGGGGGCGTCACAATGAGCCGCCTGACGTCACAGAGCGGCGGAATCTAGCGGGGGGGGGACGGCGCCGGAGCCCCGTGAGCTCAGAGGAGTGAAGAGAGAGGAGGAGGAAAGGACTATATAGCGCTTTCTAAACACGTGTTTCTTCCAAAAAAGATTTGCGGGTTACTTCGACTTCAATCAAATAATAGTTTCAGCTTCAGATTCACTCTGAAGTATCCCCGTGAAATCGGTAAGTCAGTTAAAAATGCCGCTGTCGAGAAATAACAAAATAAGTTGAGAAATAAGTTGTTTTTTTTTTCCGTTAATCCACTCTTATGGGTGTGATCGTGCTGTAAAAAGATATTGAGAGGAGGTGCACCTCTACACAGAGAGTGGTGGGGGTGGGGAACAAGCTGCCCAGCCCTGTGGTTGAAGCCGATACCCTGGCTTCTCTCCAGACACAGCTGGTTGAGCTCCTCCAGTCAGGACAGGAGGGTCTACTGTACACAGAGAGTGGCGGGGGTGTGGAACAAAGCTGATACTCTGGCTCCTCTCCAGACACAGCTGGGTGAGCTCCTCCAGTCAGGACAGGAGGCTCTTCTGTACAGAGAGGGCGGCGGGGGTGGGGAACAAAGCTGATACTCTGGCTGTGTGGCTCCGCCCCCTCCCCTCCCCTCTGTGACTCTGCTTGTCTCTGCAGGACGATGGACCGACAGAGATGCCGCACGGCCGTGCGCGGTCGCAGCAGGACCCGGGCCCTGCGAGGCGTCGTAAGTCCACCCCTCCCGCCCACCGTCCAGCGTCCAGCCCTCCTCCGACTGTCCTCTCCACCCCCAGCAGCGCTCGCTGTATTATAATAATAATAAACTTCACTGATAGAGCACCTTTCACACACATAGCAGCACAAAGCGCTTGACAGACCAGGTCTCACGGTAACACCTCCAGACGAGGAGAGACACTTCCAGTGGTGATCTTGACTGAGGACACGCCTCGGCTCAAGAGACAGGGTCGCAGGTCCGAGGAAAACCAAGCTGCAGGTGCATTATGGCCTTCTGAGAGCACAGATTGCCTCTGGACGTCCTACACTCTTCCTGGACACACTTTAGAGACTCACCTGTCCGGACTCTCACTGGACACACTGTAGAGACTCACCTGTCCAGACTCTTACTGGACACACTGTACACACTCACCTGTCCAGACTCTCACTGGACACACTGTACACACTCACCTGTCCAGACTCTTACTGGACACACTCTACACACTCACCTGTCCAGACTCTCACTGGACACACTGTAGAGACTCACCTGTCCAGACTCTTACTGGACACACTGTACACACTCACCTGTCCAGACTCTCACTGGACACACTGTAGAGACTCACCTGTCCAGACTCTTACTGGACACACTGTACACACTCACCTTTCCAGACTCTTACTGGACACACTGGTCAGACTCACCTGTCCAGACTCTCACTGGACACATTGTAGAGACTCACCTGTCCAGATTCTTCCTGGACACACTGGTCAGACTCACCTGTCCAGACTCTCACTGGACACACTGTACACACTCACCTGTCCACACTCTCACTGGACACACTGTAGAGACTCACCTCTCCACACTCTCACTGGACACACTGTAGAGACTACCCAAGGCCCCTAGTCTCGACACGACTGGGCTGGGCTATTTGGTCAGAGCTGTCTCGGAGATGGGCTGTTTGGCGTCTTCACAGGTCACACCGGTCAGGCCGAACCCGGACTGGCAGCAGGAGAGGTCCCGGCCCAAGTCCCGGTGCTTTTCCGTAAGTCTGACCCGGTCGCCTTCCGCGAGACTGGACCGGCCGTCCTGTGGTGGGCCCGGTGGCCCACATCTACCCTACAGCTCCCCCACTGACCCCTAAACTCCCGATACCCTACAGCTCCCCCCACTGACCCCTAAACTCCCGATACCCTACAGCTCCCCACACTGACCCCTAAACTCCCGATACCCTACAGCTCCCCCCACTGACCCCTAAACTCCCGATACCCTACAGCTCCCCACTCTGACCCCTAAACTCCCGATACCCTACAGCTCCCCACACTGACCCCTAAACTCCCGATACCCTACAGCTCCCCACTCTGACCCCTAAACTCCCGATACCCTACAGCTCCCCACTCTGACCCCTAAACTCCCGATACCCTACAGCTCCTCACACTGACCCCTAAACTCCCGATACCCTACAGCTCCCCACTCTGACCCCTAAACTCCCGATACCCTACAGCTCCCCCCACTGACCCCTAAACTCCCGATACCCTACAGCTCCCCCCACTGACCCCTAAACTCCCGATACCCTACAGCTCCACACACTGACCCCTAAACTCCCGATACCCTACAGCTCCCCACACTGACCCCTAAACTCCCGATACCCTACAGCTCCCCACACTGACCCCTAAACTCCCGATACCCTACAGCTCCCCACTCTGACCCCCACAGTCCTGATGGCCGAGAGGTCTCTGCTTGCTGTAGTGATTGAGTGAGCTCTGTGGACCTAACCTCTGTCTTGTGTCCTCGTTTCCAGCGTCTCCTAGTGGTCCGTCATTTCACCAGAGCTGAAGGTGAGATCTGGGGAGGAGACAGAGCACCCCCTAACACCCCTGAGCTAGGTTACAGGGTAAGACAGCTTCTTACTGTTGGACACACCTGTCCACACTCTTTCTGGACACACTGGACACACTCGCCTGTCCGGACTCTTACTGGACACACTGGACACACTCGCCTGTCTGGACTCTTACTGGACACACTGTACACACCCACCTGTCCAGACTCTTACTGGACACACTGTACACAACCACCTGTCCAGACTCTCACTGGACACACTGTCCACACTCACCTGTCTGGGCTCTTATTGGACACACTGTCCACACTCACCTGTCCAGACTCTTACTGGACACACTGTACACACTCACCTGTCCACACTCTCACTGGACACACTGGACACACTCACCTGTCCAGACTCTTACTGGACACACTGTACACACTCAGCTGTCCAGACTCTTACTGGACACACTGTACACACTCACCTGTCCAGGCGTAGTCTCTGCTCCTCATCCCCCCTGCGTTGTGTCTCCCCCTCTCCCCACTGGACAGAATCCCGTGGTGTCTTCGTGTTTCCCCGAGTTCGTCCAGAAGCTGGAGAGCGCGGCCGAGCTGCAGCTGGAGCTCCCGGGGTCGCCCGGCTCGTCCCCCTCGGGCTCACCCAGCTCGTTCCGCTCGGTGTCCCCCCCTTCCTCGCCCGAGAGCCCCCTCCGCTCCCTGCCCCCGGCCCCCCCCTCCGGCCCCCTCAGGCCCCTGCCCACCCCGCCCCGCTGCCCCCCCTTCATCCCCGCCATGCCCCTCGAGCCCCCCCTGCTGCCCGGGGCGGTGCCCCTGCCCCTGCCCCCACCCGTCCTGCCCCCCATCGCCCGCCCGGCCCCGCCAGGCCCCGCCTGGGGCTCCCCAGTGCAGAGGGCAAGGAGAGAGGCTGAGATGTCTGACGAGGCAAGTGGGGCAGAGTCTGTCCGTCTGTCCGTCTGTCTGTTCATCTGTCCTTCTGTCCGTCTATCCTTCAGTCCATCTGTCCCTCTGTCCATCTGTCCCTCTGTCCTTCTGTTCTTTTCTCTGTCCATCTGTCCATCTGTCTTTCTGTCCTTTTCTCTGCCTTTCTGTCCATCAGTCCATCTGTCCTTTTCTCTGTCTTTTTGTCCGTCTGTACTTCTCTCTTTCTGTCTTTCTGTCCTTCTGTCTGAGTCTCTCCATGTCTCCCTGCTCTCTGTCTGTCCTGCGTTGTCCCAGCTGGGCCTGTCTCCCTGTGTCTCTCCGTGTGTCTCCCTGCTCTCTCTCTGTCCTGCGTTGTCCCAGCTGGGCCTGTCTCCCTGTGTCTCTCCGTGTGTCTCCCTGCTCTCTGTCTGTCCTGCGTTGTCCCAGCTGGGTCTCTCTCCCTGTGTCTCTCCGTGTGTCTCCCTGCCTGTTTCTCTGTCTGTCCTGCATTGTCCCAGCTGTGTCTCCCTCCCTCCTCTCTCTCTCCGTGTGTCTCCCTGCTCTCTGTCTGTCCTGCGTTATCCCAAATGGGTCTCTCTCCCTGTGTCTCTCCGTGTGTCTCCCTGTCTGTCTCTCTGTCTGTCCTGCGTTGTCCCAGCTGGGCCTGTCTCCTCTGCTCTCTGCCTTCAGCTCTGTTCGCCGATGTCCCGCCAGCCCGTCACTCTCTCAGCCTGTTTCTTGACTTGCAGGAGGAAGAGGAGGTGGAGACAGCTCTTCCGGCAGGAGAGAGGAAGGAGGTCAGTGCTGGTCCCACCCTGCCCCCTGTCCTGTCTGTGGTGGAGTTTTGCCGTCTTGTCTGTCCCTGGGTCTCAGTGTCTCTCTCTCTTTCAGCCCTGTCTGTCAGTGTCTCTCTCGGCCTGCTGTCTGCCTGTCCCTGCCTCTCTGTCTCTCTCTCTTTCAGCCCTGTCTGTCAGTGTCTCTCTCCTCCTCCTCTCTGTCCTCAGTGTGTCTCTCTCCTCCTCTCTGTCATGTGGTGTCCAGGCAGTGTGTCTCTCTCCTCCTCCTCTCTGTCATGTGGTGTCCAGTGGGTCAGTATTAGTGGGCTACACCCAGGCTCACTCACTGCGAGTGTGATCTCAGCAGAGTCTCTGTGCTCATGGGACACTTGACTCACCTGTCTCTCTCTTTCTCTCCCTGTGCTGTCCCTCTCCTGCCCCCTCTCTCCCTCCACGGACTCCAGCAAGAGGAGGACCAATCGCCACCTCCTGTGAGACAGAAGAAAAAGAAGGTGGGTAATGCTCTGATCCTCTCTTTACTCCTGTCCAGTGTCCAGTCAGTGTGTCTGTATGAACCCCTCTCTCTCTCAGTGCAGTGTTCATGTCCTGGAGTGTCCAGTCAGTGTGTCTGTATGAACCCCTCTCTCTCTCAGTGCAGTGTTCATGTCCTGGAGTGTCCAGTCAGTGTGTCTGTATGAACCACTCTCGCTCTCAGTGCAGTGTTAATGTACTGGAGTGCCCAGTCAGTATGTCTGTATCAACCCCTCTCTCTCTCAGTGTAGTGTTCATGTACTGGAGTATCCAGTCTGACTCTTAACGTGACTCTCCTGTCTCTGCTTCAGAAGCGCCGATGCGTCTTTTTGAAGTCCCTGAGGTGCGTGTCAGTGGAGACAGAAGATCAGGACGAGCCGATGGAGGCGGCGGAGACCGTAGCTCAGGAGAGGAAGAGCTCAGGAGAGGAGGAGCAGGCTGCCGGGAAGGACAAGAAGAGGAAGAGGAGGTGCAGGTGAGCAGACAGGGGGGCGCCGCCCGGTCGTGTCTGTGATTCAAGGAGGAGTCTCCTCTTGCTGTTTGATGTCATGGTGACGTCTGTGTCGGTGTCCCTCACACCTGCAATAACAATATTCTTTCCAGGTTCCTTTCCTGGTTCTGTGCCTGCTAAGATCTGGACTGGACTGGACTGGACTGAATTGGACTGGACCGGAGCTGAGGGACACCAGACGACTGGACTGCAGCCTAGGGACACCAGACTGGACTGGACCGGAGCTGAGAGACACCAGACTGGACCGAAGCTGAGGGACCCCAGACTGTGCTGGACCGAAGCTCAGGGACCCCAGACTGGACTGGACAGGAGCTGAGGGACACCAGACTGTGCTGGACCGAAGCTGAGGGACCCCAGTCTGGACTGAAGCTGAGGGACCCCAGACTGTGCTGGGCCGAAGCTGAGGGACCCCAGTCTATGCTGGACCGAAGCTGAGGGACCCCAGTCTGTGCTGGGCCGAAGCTGAGGGACACCAGACTGTGCTGGACCGAAGCTGAGGCACCCCAGACTGTGCTGGGCCGAAGCTGAGGGACCCCAGTCTGTGCTGGGCCGAAGCTGAGGGACACCAGACTGTGCTGGACCGAAGCTGAGGGACCCCAGACTGTGCTGGACTGAAGCTGAGGGACCCCAGACTGGACAGCACTGGAGCTGAGGGACACCAGACTGGACTGGACCGGAGCTGAGGGGCCCCAGACTGGACTAGACTGGAGCTGAGAGGCCCCAGACTGGACTGGACCAAAGCTGAGGGACCTCAGGCTGTGCTGTACCGAAGCTGAGGGACCCCAGACTGTGCTGGACCGAAGCTTAGGGACCCCAGTCTGGACCGAAGCTGAGGGACCCCAGTCTGTGCTGGACCGAAGCTGAGGGACCCCAGACTGGACCGAAGCTGAGGGACCCCAGTCTGTGCTGGACCGAAGCTGAGGGACCCCAGACTGTGCTGGACCGATGCTGAGGGACCCCAGTCTGGACTGAAGCTGAGGGACCCCAGACTGCACTGGACTGAAGCTGAGGGGCCCCAGACTGGACTGAAGCTGAGGGGCCCCAGACTGGTCTGGACTGAAGCTGAGGGGCCCCAGACTGGACTGATGACCTTTTGTTAAGCATCAATACATTTTTTAAAAAAAAAATCTGTTTAGCTTTTGGTTTTTTCCCTCTCCCCCCCCTAAGGTTGCTGCTGGGAGAGGTGTGAGTGGGGCCAGCAGGGGGCGCTCTCACCCTGCAGTCTGTGTGGGTCCTGATGCCCCAGTATAGTGACGGGGGACACTGGACTGTAAACAGGCGCCGTCCTTCGGATGAGACGTAAAACCGAGGTCATGACTCTCTGTGCTCGTTAACAATCCCGGGGTGTTTCTGGAGAAGAGTAGGGGTGTTACCCCAGTGTCCTGGCCTGATTCCCCCCCTGGTCTTGACCCATCATGGCCTCCTTATCACCCCCCTCTCTGAACTGGCTCCATCCCTCTGCTCTCCTCCCCACTGAGAGCTGCTGTGTGCTGAGCAGACTGGAGCATCATCCAGGTAGGGGCTGCACACTGGGGGGGCTGGAGGGGATCCCCCTGACCTGGGAGGAGCTCTGAGTGGAGAGTCCAGACTTATTAATTATTATTATTATTCGTGCTGCACTGGTCTTCAGTCCTGGCAGTGAGAGGGGGACTCTGTGATCAGTACAGATACTTATGACTGTCTAATAATACACAATACAAATGGAAAACAGGGTAGCGCTGTAGTCCCTTCGAAACGTTTTGAACTGCCAGAAGAAGTTTTCACAACCCGGACTCGTGAAGGTACAGGTCTTCTCCCTTCGTCCGGAGTAAGGTGAGAGGTCACCCCCTCGGGGCGCAGTATCCCCGATGCACCCCCCACCACCACCACCCAAAACGACACACACTTCTGTGACGATTGGGAGACCCCTGTTCGACCAGCCCCAGCGGTGGAGGAAACGACCCGCTGGAGAGAACACGCAGACTCCACACAGAAGGGTCACCTCGGCATTTATTCCAACAGCAAAACAACACCAGAGAGAAACGGTCTCCGAAAGATAAGCGCACACCGGGAAAAACACGACGGGGTCATTACAAATGGGAATAGGAGTTCTTTTTTCTTTTCCGGACGTCAGTTGTATCGTGTCCTGGTGATTTCTCCCGTTTCGAAAGGAGTTTAATTTCGCGTTTCTACTTTATTAGAGTGAGGCACTGAACTTTGGGGAACGTGACATCCAGCCAGTATTACTAGTAGGTTGATAAATATAAATGTTCTTTTTCCCCCCGTATGATACCTCGCGAAATATAACGATGGCCAACTCCTTAAGTCGAAATTTAAACCCTTCTCACGCTACAAGACAGTCCGTCAACATCGCCGCGGCCCGAAGCGCGACCTTTGGTATGACGCTGGCGGAAAAGGGGGTAGGGTAAGTACGTCACAGCCGGGGGAAGCCCCTATCACGTGAGAGGGGTGCGGCGGGCGACGAGCCCCCGGGGGCGAAGAGAAGTTGATTTGCGTGGGGTGTGGAAACACTACACGACCGGGCAAGTGAGCTGTTTTTTTTTGTTTTGTTTTTTCCAGAACATCAGAACAACCGCAGAGATGATCATCGATCCACCTCCAGACGTTTCCTTTTTTGTCCTCTTTGGCCTCCAAAATAAAAAAAAAAACTGGGATCCATCGTGGCGTTGCCAAATTAAAACGTCAACCACTTTTCGGGCTTTCGTGCTGTCCATGATGAAACCGTCATGGTTGTGTAAGCATACGTTACGTCACAGACCGGCGGCGCTCGGACGTGAGGAGTGTCGTTACGTTTTTGAAATGGCACGTCAGACAAGATCTCTGACAAGATCTCCGAAAAACCCAAACCTGTAAGATTCAATTTCAATTCAGTTTTTTTATATAGCGCCTTTCACAACAAGAATGCCCCAAGGCCCCGAACAAAGGAGTTGTTCCACACCCCCGCCACCCTCTGTGTGCAGTAGAGCCCCCTGTACTGACTGGAGGAGCTCACCCAGCTGTGTCTGGAGAGAAGCCGGGGTATCGGCTTCAACCACAGGGCTGGGCGGCTTGTTCCCCACCCCCACCCCCTTCTGTGTACAGAAGAGCCTCCTGTCCTGACTCCAGTAGGAAATGTTACCTGGAGGCAACACACCGGCTTCTTTTAACAGATCACCTCGGGAATCGGGAACAACGGAGCTGTGTGCGGCCGTCTGTACGGAGGGGTTCAGCGCGGGGGGGCTCCAGGCTCGGGTCTGGACCCGGGGGGGGGGGGGGACTGTCTGTGTGGAGTCTGCATGTTCTCCCTGTGTTTTCCGGGTCCAAAGACAGGCTTTTGGGCTAATTGGCTTCTGGGAAAACTGGCCCTGGTGTGTGTGTGTGTCCTGTGATGGAGTGCTGTCCTGTCCAGGGTGTGTGAGTGAGTGTGTGTTTGTCATGTGATGGATTGGTTCCTGTCCAGGGTGTGTGAGTGTGTGTGTCTGAGTGTCCTGTGAGGGACTGGTGTCCTATCCAGGTTGTGTGTGTGTGTCCTGTGAGGGACTGGTGTCCTGTTCAGGGTGTGTGAGTGTGTGTGTGTGTCCTGTGAGGGACTGGTGTCCTGTCCAGGATGTGTGAGTGTGTGTGTGTCCTGTGATGGACTGGTGTCCTATCTAGGGTGTGTGTATGTCCTGTGATGGACTGGTGTCCTGTCCAGGGTGTGTGAGTGAGTGTGTATGTGTCCTGTGATGGACTGGTGTCCTGTCCAGGGTGTGTGAGTGTGTGTGTCTGTGTGTCCTGTGATGGACAGATGGTACCAAGCCTGGACACCCATGAGACACTGGCTTCCTCAGAAGACTCTCACGGAGGGCACACTGTCCTAACCCGGGTCCAGAAGAAACTACAGTGATCTATAATTCCTGCGCCTCGGAAGGGTTTATGACGTCTATGTCCGGCGCCCGCGCCCGTGGACCGGCGGTTTGGCGTCGCGCTCCGCAGCTCGAGCTTCGGTGCGAGGCAGGGCGGGAGGGAGTCGATGTGGCCTCGGCGCCATCTTTGCTGGTGAGTCAATTGTGAACGTTGCGGTACAATAAACCATCAATAAACCTTTTCCCACCGCGTCCAGTATTTCTGTCGCGGCCCACGTCCCTTACAATCGACAAACTATTAAAAAAAACAGTAGCCCTTCGCAACATTACACGCCATTTTTTTTATTTTAAACGTCCGCTAGATACGCAGGTGGCTCGATACCTGTCTTATCCTCGCCGGCGTCTTTATACCGGCAAGTGAATTTTATTTGGGGTCCCTCAGAATTGTGACAGAAATGTCAGTGAACCACAATAAAAAACGAAACTTTTTTTTTTAAAGGCGGTGAATGGATTTTCTGAATAACCGTGTAGCGACTAACGTAAGGAAAAAAAAAGTTGTCTTTCCCTACGAAGACGTTTTGGTACAGGACTTTCTTTAAATATCAGTTGTGCATAGCGTTTTACAAAAAGTTGATGATGATCTTGGAGATAATTGCAAAGGAAAATTGAGATAACTACCAAAACATTACGTGTGAAACGACAGGACAGAACTTTGAACCCACAAAGAAACAAAGGTATGAAATATTGCCTCGTCATGGGGGGTTGATAATTGTAGTAAGTATTCCTAATTTTCGTAAAGAAATGTATATTATGGGAGTCACACGTGAGATTTAGTGTATATACGTTTCATATTGTGCATATATACGGGGTTAAAAAGTGGAATGAGTATGATTATAAACTCGTGTGTCCTTAAATCAGATAATTTTTGAACAAGCTTTGATTAGACAGGTGAAAAACAACATCAGATCCTTTTTTAAATATATTCTCACGTCTGAATATCAGCTTCTCCCCTCTGGCCAACATTTCAGGGCTCCCAGGTGTAGATCCCAAATTGAAACAAATATTAATTTGTTACCCAGTTAAACAGTTAATAGAAGTGAGTGACCAGGGTAAATAAAGGTGGGTCAGTGTAAACTGTTTATTCTGGACCAGACTTCGTCATGTGTGATATGTCATGACTTCTTATATAAAGTTTTATCTTTATATTTAGTTCTACATGTGTAATAGATGCGATGTGTGTCCATAAAAAGGTTTCTCCAGGGGAAAATCAAGCCGAACAAGTCTCCACAGCCGAAGCGCTGTGTCTCTTTTCAGCTGGCGATAAACCTTTCCTCGATCCTTTGCGGACTTGTAAAACTGTTCATGATCAGAATAAAAAACGCTCACGCTAATACACAAGCAACCGTGTCTCGCCAAAGCTGACAAATAAACAGAGGGACAAGCCGCACTGCACATGTGAACAGGGGAATGAGCGAGCGAGCGGGGATAGGGCGCCTCCTGTGCTTAAAAGCTTACAGCACCGCACCTGGTATTCCCAGGCAGTCTCTCATCCAAGTACTAAACAGGCCCATCCGTGTTTAGCTTCCGAGATCACACGAGATCAGGCGTGCTCAAAGGGGTGTGGCCGCAAGCGAGAGCAAGGCTCGCTGGCACCCTTCTGATTGAGAGGACAGCTCCGTCACCTCTTTTACGACGCTGCTTTTTTTCCCTTGCGTTTTTCTCTTCTTCCCACTTTCTCTCTCTTCACTGCCTTCGTCCCCGCTCTATTTCACTTCAGCCTTTCACTCTTGCTTCCTTCCAATGAGGACGGAGCTGCGGGAGAAAGGGCGCTATAGAAGATCGCTGTGGAGAGCTGCTGCTGTGCTTTGACATCTGAGCTCTGTGGAAAACGATCTCAATACAATTCTGAAAAACGCGACTCCCCGAACGCCAGCCGAACAAGTCTCCACAGCCGAAGCGCTGTGTCTCTTTTCAGCTGGCGATATACCTTTCCTCTATCCTTTGCGGACTTGTAAAACTGTTCCTGATCAGAATAAAAAACGCTCACGCTAATACACAAGCACCCGTGTCTCGCCAAAGCTGACAAATAAACATACGGACAAGCCGCACTGCACGTGTGAACAGGGGAATGAGCGAGCGAGCGGGCATAGGGCGCCTCCTGCGCTTAAAAGCTTACAGCACCTGGTATTCCCAGGCAGTCTCTCATCCAAGTACTAACCAGGCCCATCCCTGTTTAGTTTCCAAGATCAGATGAGATCAGGTGTGCTCAAGGGGGTGTGCCCGTAAGCGAGAGCAAGGCTCGCTGGCACCCTTCTTATGGAGAGGACAGCTCCGTCACCTCTTTTACGACGCTGCTTTTTTTCCCTTGCGTTTTTCTCTTCTTCCCACGTTCTCTCTCTTCACTGCCTTCGTCCCCGCTCTATTTCACTTCAGCCTTTCACTCTTGCTTCCTTCCAATGAGGACGGAGCTGCGGGAGAAAGGGCGCTATAGAGGATCGCTGTGGAGAGCTGCTGCTGTGCTTTGACATCTGAGCTCTGTGGAAAACGATCTCAATAAAATTCTGAAAAACGCGACTCCTCGAACGCCAGCCGAACAAGTCTCCACAGCCGAAGCGCTGTGTCTCTTTTCAGCTGGCGATAAACCTTTCCTCGATCCTTTGCGGACTTGTAAAACTGTTCCTGATCAGAATAAAAAACGCTCACGCTAATACACAAGCACCCGTGTCTCGCCAAAGCTCACAAATAAACAGACGGACAAGCCGCACTGCACGTGTAAACGGGAATGAGCGAGCGAGCGGGGATAGGGCGCCTCCTGCGCTTAAAAGCTTAAAGCACCTGGTATTCCCAGGCAGTCTCCCATCCAAGTACTAACCAGGCCCATCCCTGTTTAGCTTCCGAGATCAGACGAGATCAGGCGTGCTCACGGGGGTGTGGCAATAAACGAGAGCCAGGCTCGCTGGCACCGTTCTTTTTGAGAGGACAGCTCCGTCACCTCTTTTACGATGCTGCTTTTTTTCCCTTGCTTTTTCTCTTCTTCCCACGTTCTCTCTCTTCACTGCCTTCGTCCCCGCTCTATTTCACTTCAGCCTTTCACTCTTGCTTCCTTCCAATGAGGACGGAGCTGCGGGAGAAAGGGCGCTATAGAGGATCGCTGTGGAGAGCTGCTGCTGTGCTTTGACATCTGAGCTCTATGGAAAACGATCTCAATACAATTCTGAAAAACGCGACTCCCCGAACGCCAGCCGAACAAGTCTCCACAGCCGAAGCGCTGTGTCTCTTTTCAGCTGGCGATTAACCTTTCCTCGATCCTTTGCGGACTTGTAAAACTGTTCATGATCAGAATAAAAAAGGCTCACGCTAATACACAAGCACCCGTGTCTCGCCAAAGCTGACAAATAAACAGACGGACAAGCCGCACTGCACGTGTGAACAGGGGAATGAGCGAGCGAGCGGGGATAGGGCGCCTCCTGCGCTTAGAAGCTTACAGCACCTGGTATTCCCAGACGGTCTCCCATCCAAGTACTAACCAGACCCATCCCTGTTTAGCTTCCGAGATCAGACAAGATCAGGCGTGCTCAAGGGGGTGTGGCCGTAAGCGAGAGCAAGGCTCGCTGGCACCCTTCTTATTGAGAGGACAGCTCCGTCACCTCTTTTACGACGCTGCTTTTTTTCCCTTGCGTTTTTCTCTTCCCACGTTCTCTCTCTTCACTGCCTTCGTCCCCGCTCTATTTCACTTCAGCCTTTCACTCTTGCTTCCTTCCAATGAGGACGGAGCTGCGGGAGAAAGGGCGCTATAGAGGATCGCTGTGGAGAGCTGCTGCTGTGCTTTGACATCTGAGCTCTGTGGAAAACGATCTCAATACAATTCTGAAAAACGCGACTTTCCGAAAGCCAGCCGAATGTAGCGGCGAGGCTTATTAATAAGGCAGAATTAAGTGTTTCTGAGCTTTCCCAAATTAGGCCTCATTTCTCTGTTCATCTCTGTGGTGCAGCCACAGAGAAACCATTGATGCAAGATGTTTTCTTTTGATAAAGACAGCTCCCAAGGGGGGATGCACTTAGCTAAGCCTGGCTATCATGATCAATGGTCATCCATTGGTGCCTATCTGTCTAGGGAGTGCCAGTTGGACATCTGGACTGCATTACTAAGTGTCAGGACTAAGTGACTCATATCTCACCTTGATCAACCAATCAGGGACTGGTAGGGCCGAGTAACCCACATGGGACTCTGATGCCCATGGAACTTCCAGCCAATCAATGAGCTGAAGTTCCTCCAGGTAAAAACAGGCAACACAGAGAGCCTGTGAGATTCAACAAGATTCAGATTCAACAAGATTCAGTAAGATTCTGGAGAGGATTCTGTGGACTGTTCTAAAGGGAATTCAAAGGAGAATTCCAGGGCAGGACGGCCCAGGAGCAGAAGGCTCCCAAGGGCAGGACATTCTCGCAGCAAACCTCCTGACCATCCTGAAACTCAGCCCGGACAACCACGGAACAGCCAGTGTGTCCGAGTGCCAGAACTTTCCTTTGTTCTAAAAGTCTAGAGTGGAGGTTGCCAGAGAGTAACCAGCAGCAGGCCTCGTGAACAGGTCGGAACTGTGGACAGCTGAATTACTATTCAGAACTAGCTCTTCATCAGGAACGAACCGGTCCTCTTCCTGACTTGCTGGGACCCACAGTCATCTTTTCTCCTGTGCACAAACTTTGCTAGTTAAAGCCAACAATGAGCATCAGCAGCGCACCGTCGCAAGCCGCACAGCACAGCCTGGCACGGAGCCAGAGAGCGCGGATTGGACAGCAACAGCCTGCAACTGTTTCTTTGTGCCCGCAGGAGATCTGAATCCCCAAAGATTGGATGAGTATTCAAGTTCAATGCATTACAGCTTGAGAATTCAATTGTTATCCCAACCAGTTGATATCAGTTTAATTCCTAAGAGTTATGTACTTGTTTGAGTATCTAATGTAGAAGTTATAACCAAGTTCATTTACGAAACGGTCTAAATGAATGATATACTGAACGTATGTCCTCTTGATATATGTAACTCTTTGTAACTGATCGAATATACCTTTTGTATTCTGATAACCCTCTCGATAAGATCTGTTAGGTTTATATGCATATTCTATGTATTAATAAATGTATCCTCGTGTATTAGTACCTGTGTGTGCGCGTTGTTTGAGTTATGTCGCATGGTTGGATTCTAAAGCCATCAAAAGAATCAACTTTGTGATTTACTGCTACAATTAATAATTGTCTCAGTAAATGCCCAAACCCTACAGAACTGGTGCCTTCAGAGAGCCACTATGATTACATATTTGGCGTCCCTGAACCGGTTTTCCCTACACGAACAAGTCTCCACAGCCGAAGCGCTGTGTCTCTTTTCAGCTGGCGATAAACCTTTCCTCGATCCTTTGCGGACTTGTAAAACTGTTCCTGATCAGAATAAAAAACGCTCATGCTAATACACAAGCACCCGTGTCTCGCCAAAGCTGACAAATAAACAGACGGACAAGCCGCACTGCACGTGTGAACAGGGGAATGAGCGAGCGAGCGGGGATAGGGCGCTTCCAAGCTTCCAGCACCTGCTATTCCCAGGCAGTCTCCCATCCAAGTACTAACCAGGCCCATCCCTGTTTAGCTTCCGAGATGAGACGAGATCAGGCGTGCTCAAAGGGGTGTGGCCGTAAGCAAGAGCAAGGCTCGCTGGCACCCTTCTTATTGAGAGGACAGCTCCGTCACCTCTTTTACGACGCTGCTTTTTTTCCCTTTCGTTTTTCTCTTCTTCCCACGTTCTCTCTCTTCACTGCCTTCGTCCCCGCTCTATTTCACTTCAGCCTTTCACTCTTGCTTCCTTCCAATGAGGACGGAGCTGCGGGATAAAGGGCGCTATAGAGGATCGCTGTGGAGAGCTGCTGCTGTGCTTTGACATCTGAGCTCTGTGGAAAACGATCTCAATACAATTCTGAAAAACGCGACTCCCCGAACGCCAGCCGAACAAGTCTTTAAGTGGAAATCTAATAAGTAAATTGATTCTTAAAATGTAGAGAGCTTTGCAAAGAAATATATTGGGGCTTTTAGATCATATATTTCAAGGATGTAATTGTTGTGCTACAGTACGTGCAGAATTTTAGAAAACAGTGCGTCAACAAAGTACACTGTTTAGGTTACTTTAGAAGACAATGTACCAAAACAATATATGCTGTCTGGGTCGTTAGAATTAGCTGAAAGTAACTGATAAGCTTTGAATAACATATCTAGTGCTTCTTCTTTCGTGTTTTGATGTAATCTGTTTTCTCTTAGGTAAAGTGGAAGTTTTAGAAGGGACAAAGCGCTGAGCTTTTTTACAGCGCAACGTCTTATGAAAACCCTGTACTGCTTGTAACAAATTGAGTCTCTGGTTGCTCCCAATATTGAAATAAAGACCTTACTCAGGTGAGAACTCTCTCTTGTGGCTTCCTTGATAGTTATATTTCCATGACACCGGTTTTAATGTCTGTAATGTCTGTATTGTATCTTATTTTTATTTTTTGTTTTGTTTCATGTTCATATTATGTGTTTTCACCCAGTTGACTCCAGTTAATAACAGTTCACCCAGTTTATAGCCATTTTTTATGCGCGAAAAACGGGTGATCTTTCTATCTCGTGATCAGCTTAGTATCTTTCTGTAAGTTTTTTTCTTCTTAATTAAACGTTTAAAATACATGAATTTCATAAAGACAACACACGTTTCGAACAGAAAAAAATCATATTCTGTTCTCTTCCTGGTATGTATAACAGATCAGCAGGTCTTATTTTCCCAATTGCTTTTTTCCACTGTATTTATCATAATGGCTAGCCAATGTCTTCTCTTAGCTAGGTAATGTTACTTGTGGATGTGCTTCTGCGTTGTGTAGAAGCACATGTATCCATAGAAAGTGTATTATACTACTATTTGAGCTATAGTACATAAAAATAATTATATCGTTATTAATTTCTTTAGGTACGTGATTCCATATTATATTCCCTATTAATCAAATTCTAAAAGTATGCTTTTGTTTACTCCGATAACGAGCACATTCACAGAAAATGTTAATATCTTATGACTTTTCACAAAGTATATAAAGTTAAGATGGTCAGAAGGAGCATGTAAAAACGTTTCCGAAACGTGGTAAAATCTTACTACATGTAAGACTTTGATGCTTAAAATGTTTAGGAAGAAAGTGGAATACTGGTGTGTATTTTTTCTTTAAACTACCAATACCAGCCATATACAGTTTACACTATATGTTTATGTTCCTAAATTAATATAGTTTATGGTGGTGTATCGTGGTTGTAGAGGTTTGATGGGTTTACTGAGACAATTATTAATTGTAGCAGTAATCACGAGGTTGTTCGTTGTGGCTTTTAGAAAATCAATCGTCAGAACAACTAACAACGCACACACACGGGTTCAATACACTAGATACATTTATTAATATAAATTGTGCACCAAACATATACTAGTCTGCCTGGATACGAGCTGCAGACCTTACTGTGAGGGTTATCAATATACAAGGTATATAATCTCGAAGAGATGCAAACACAAAGAGATACACAACAGAGAATATATGTCAATATATATCGTTAGGTTACCAAATCGCTAATCAGTGTTATTACCCACTGTTACTCTAAACTCGGAAGTAAATACATTACTCATTAATTAAATTGATAACAACTTGTGTTGAGGTACAATTGAATTCTCGAGACACAATGTAGAACATGGGGTTTACTTATCCACTGTGTATGGATTTGGAATCTCCCGGCACGAACACCAAACCAGCTGACAGGCTCTGTTGCAGCCTCTGTTCCAGCGGTTGTCCAATGGGCGTTGTCCCGGCGTCCTCTGGCTACCGGCCAACCAGTTGAGGTACAGCTCGGAGTAGGACGGGCGGAGGAATCTAACTGCGGCGCGCAGGGCTGTCGTTGCTCCGAGGAGATCTACCAGCAGTCCAGCTGGCTAGTAGAAAGTCTCTATGCACAGAGTGTGACCGCGAGTCCTCACAAGTCACTTTTTTGCCTGGGAAGAAGCTGGTTCGTTTCTGGTCCAGCGCTGCTTCTGAATAAGCTATTCAGGTTGTCGATGAGGGTCCAACTGTAGGCTGCCGTTGATCAAGTGGATCATTCACGTTGGTAGAATTCCGAGTACGTATGGGATCCTCGGCCTCGCGCTTAGAACAAAGTCCAAGTCCCTTTGCAGACAACAGCAGTTGTCACGTGATTGTCTCTGAGGATGCGCGAAAATGGCCAAGGAGAGCCCCGATCTGAGCTTGCGCTCCCTTTTTGACCAAGACATAGATGTGTGCTGATTGGTTGAGAGTTTGGCGGGCATTAGAGACCCACGTGGTATTACCACGCCCTGCCAGTCCCTGATTGGTTGGTCAAGGTGAGATATGAGTCACTTACTCTTGACACTTAGGAATGCAGTCCAGATGTCCATTCGGCACTCCCTAGACAGATAGGCACCAATGGATGACCATTGATCATGATAGCCAGGCTAAGCTAAGTGCATCCCCATCTGGGAGCTGTCCATTATCAAAAGAAAACATCTTAAATCAACCTGCATGAATACTTTCTCTGTGGCTGCACCACAAAGATGGAGGGTGAGATGGGGCCTCATTTAGGACAGAATACCACCGCCTAATTCTGTCTTATTAACAAGCATTGCCGCTACAACGGCATCTCTCCTGTCAAACTTCCTCCTGACGTGTTTGACAGGATCTGGGCCGTGGTGAACAGTGGGAAAGACGCCCTGTGGAGAGTGAGGAACATGGGGCTGTTCAAAGGCATCGAGGTCCCAGTCAAGGCAGCAGGTAGCCTGGCCCTGTTCTTCACCCGAGAGAACTATTACCTCAGAGATCTGTGGAGAGAAGGGAGGGAGGAAGCAGAAAATCTGTGGGAAATTGAGAGCATAGGTCAATATCTCAAGAAACTGTGAAAAACATTATCATGTTTAAGTAAAGAATGTGATTTGCACCAGAAAAAAATAAATTGTTGCTATATAACTGGTACCGTGTCAAAATGTAATGAGATGTGATTATACAGTGCCTTGCGAAAGTATTCGGCCCCCTTGAACTTTTCAACCTTTTGCCACATTTCAGGCTTCAAACATAAAGATATAAATTTTTTATTTTATGTGAAGAATCACCAACAAGTGGGACACAATTGTGAAGTGGAACGAAATCTATTGGATTTTTGAAACTTTTTTAACTAATAAAAAAATGAAAAGTGGGGTGGCAAAATTATTCGGCCCCCTTGCGTTAATACTTTGTAGAGCCACCTTTTGCTGCGATTACAGCTGCAAGTCGCTTGGGGTATGTCTCTATCAGTTTTGCACATCGAGAGACTGAAATTCTTGCCCAATCTTCCTTGCAAAACAGCTCGAGCTCAGTGAGGTTGGATGGAGAGCGTTTGTGAACAGCAGTTTTCAGCTCTTTCCACAGATTCTCGATTGGATTCAGGTCTGGACTTTGACTTGGCCATTCAAACACCTGGATACGTTTATTTGTGAACCATTCCTTTGTAGATTTTGCTGTATGTTTGGGATCATTGTCTTGTTGGAAGATAAATCTCCGTCCCAGTTTCAGGTCTTTTGCAGACTCCAACAGGTTTTCATCCAGAATGGTCCTGTATTTGGCTGCATCCATCTTCCCCTCAATTTTAACCATCTTCCCTGTCCCTGCTGAAGAAAAGCAGGCCCAAACCATGATGCTGCCACCACCATGTTTGACAGTGGGGATGGTGTGTTGAGGGTGATGAGCTGTGTTGCTTTTACGCCAAACATATCGTTTTGCATTGTGGCCAAAAAGTTCGATTTTGGTTTCATCTGACCAGAGCACCTTCTTCCACATGTTTGGGGTGTCTCCCAGGTGGCTTGTGGCAAACTTTAGACGAGACTTTTTATGGATATCTTTGAGAAATGGCTTTCTTCTTGCCACTCTTCCATAAAGGCCAGATTTGTGCAGTTTAAGACTGATTGTTGTCCTATGGACAGACTCTCCCACCTCAGCTGTAGTTCTCTGCAGTTCATCCAGAGTGATCATGGGCCTCTTGGCTGCATCTCTGATCAGTCTTCTCCTTGTCTGAGCTGAAAGTTTAGAGGGACGGCCAGGTCTTGGTAGATTTGCAGTGGTCTGATACTCCTTCCATTTCAAGATGATCGCTTGCACAGTGCTCCTTGGGATGTTTGAAGCTTGGGAAATCTTTTTGTATCCAAATCCGGCTTTAAACTTCTCCACAACAGTATTACGGACCTGCCTGGTGTGTTCCTTGGTCTTCATGATGCTCTCTGCGCTTTCAACAGAACCTTGAGACTATCACAGAGCAGGTGCATTTATACAGAGACTTGATTACACACAGGTGGATTCTATTTATCACCATCAGTCATTTAGGACAACATTGGATCATTCAGAGATCCTCGCTGAACTTCTGGAGTGAGTTTGCTGCACTGAAAGTAAAGGGGCCGAATAATTTTGCACGCCCCACTTTTCATTTTTTTATTAGTTAAAAAAGTTTCAAAAATCCAATAGATTTCGTTCCACTTCACAATTGTGTCCCACTTGTTGGTGATTCTTCACATAAAATAAAACATGTATATCTTTATGTTTGAAGCCTGAAATGTGGCAAAAGGTTGAAAAGTTCAAGGGGGCCGAATACTTTCGCAAGGCACTGTATATACTGTTTTAAGTATGTATATTAATGTGAAGCAGAGCACTTCAACGGCACGGGTGTGTGTTCGCCCTGGTGATTCTGGGAGACAGATCGAACCTGGGCTAAAAGAGAGGGGGCTTAGCCCTCTTCCATTTGCTAGTTCAAAGTTGTACAAAGCTAGTTCAAAGTTGTACAAAGTTGTACAACCCATTTGTATCTGCTAGGCGGTGCAGTCGTCGTCCACAAAGAAGGCTTTGAAAAGCGTCAAAGGCAAGTCATTCCGAGTTGGTCGTCTGTGTTTTCCGTTCAGACGCGAAATGCTGAAATGATCTCTCGGCTCCTCGGTTGTCATTTCTGCTCCGTAAAGGAATCAGAGGACGCGTCGGCTTCCAGCACGGTGGGTCGGGACACGATGCCGGGGTCGGAGAGAGCGATGTCTTCCTCGTTAGTATAGGACCTGTCACCTGTCCCCACCTGTCACGCGGGAAACCGGGGTACATCAGGACGCGCATTGAAGTGAAAGCAGGATGCGCTGCGACATGCACTGTGCAGATCCTGCCACACTAAGAGGTGAGTGGGTCTGTTCGATCACAGCGCTAGGCGAATCCCCAATCCCCTTTTGTGCGTGGCGACAAAAGAAGTCTATTTCCACCCGGTTTCGAACCAGAGACTTTTCGCGTGTGAGGCGAACGTGATAACCACTACACTACGGGAACGGTGGTAAAACGTGCCCAGCGGCCCAGCGCTGAGCTTCGCCAATGCGATTCAGCTGCTTCCAGTGCCTTTATTGGAGTGCGCTGATGGACCATGCTCTCTCTCCAGAGACCAGCACGCCTGTCATGGACGGAGCAGGAAAGGCGGCGCCACATTCTACAGCCCTCTCCACGCAATCGACGAAATCGGGCTACTGAAGTGGAGAAAATCGCCTCTCCAGAAAGTGCAAATATCATCTTGGAGAGTATAAATCCTATTGCCGAAGGTCAGCCCTGTCTACCAGAGTAACCCTCCCACCTTCTGCAGCGATGATCAGCTCGTCTCACACGCGAGAAGTTTCAGTTGGAAACAAGCGCCCCCTCTTCTCGCACGTTTTGCACGTTCGAGTAGTTTTAATGCAGCTCCTTCGTACACGGTGCTGATCTTTTGGAAAGCAGGAGGCAAAACTGACACATTCCCATACCGGGGGTATGGAGTTTTCAACCCGGGCCGCCTGGGTGAAAACCAGGAATCCTAACCGCTAGACCATATGGGAGCACACAACCCCGCTGTTCTGGGCATCATGCAAGCAAACTACATAAATATGAGAAAACACGCAAGAGAGTTGTCACTCAGAGTGTCCAAGGGTCGATGTATACTGGGGCTCAGTTGAAATGCAACATCAGGACTTTTCCAAATTATGTCACACGAAGAGAGCACAGCCTTTTCCGCCCTGTCACGTGTGTATCGGTAACTCGCCGTGATCGTATAGGGGTCAGTACTTTGCGTTGTGGCCGTCCTGATGTACCCCGGTCTCCCGCGTGACAGGTGGGGATACTCGCCACTATACTAACGAGGAAGACAGTGCTCTCTGCTTAGTGTGCAAAACACTTACTTGCAGGATTGTGGGTGCTGTGGTTTAAATGCTATTGGTTTGTGAACAGAATACCCTTATCCCAGTGCATTGTGCCACATAAAATAAACGCACGAGAAAAAGAGATTCAGAACGCAAAGCTGTGTCAGTGTTCTGTGTAAAAAATCGGTTTGAACATCACGGGAGCTGTTTTTAATAAGCTGCTGAGTAAAGAATATTGTAGCATTTACAGGTTCTTTTCAGAACAAAGGACGAGTGGAGACGCGATTAACAAACAAGCGCTTTGTTATTAATACTCACACTTTGTTATGAACACTACCATTAAAACTACCAGTTGTACTCTCACTAATGTTAAAATGAATACACTAGTAGTAGTATTAGTTGCTGCCCGTGACGTCACATACACTCTCTGTGACGAATGCGAGACACCTAGCCACATACAGTGACGTGCCGGCTGTTGCCGTGGTTACCATACTTATGATTTATAAACACTGGAAAAAATGCATTTAAACTGTTACTTACATACATTTATCAACTTGGAATATAATTTTCTAGCTCTAGGATAGAGTTACCTAAATAATAATATGAATAATCATTGTTTAATTTCGGATTGAACATTATTAACACTAAACGCACTATGGTAATTGATCGATACAGTCTTTATTGACTGTTTTCTAGATATTTAAACAGGGTCAAGAAAAGAATCAGTACTCACCAATCAGTGAAGTTAATCGATTATTCTATGGTCCTTCAGTTGAATAAATTGGTTGTCGATACATAAGTGATCAATAATTCTCCTGCGTGCGCTCCTCGCGCCTTCCACGTTCTCGCTCTCTGATCCCGGCGCTCTGGCTGTTGTCTGTGACGTCACAGCGCTCTTTCTGACAAAGCAGAGCTGGAGGAGACTCCTGTCCGGAGCCCGGGGGGCTTTTCTTACAGATATAAAATCTCCCCCCCAAAAAAAAAACACACCGGACTGTGAAGAGAATCGAATCATCACAGTTGGAGAAGGAGAGCGACAAACCTAGGAATAAAATTCATTAAACAGAAAAAAAAAGTTTACATCGCAGATTATTGTGTTACAAAGCGTACCCGTGTGGAGCAGTAGAGGACAAGCACGAGTCCCTGAAATAAGCGCTTTTAAGAGTTTTACACAAATCTTCAGAGTAAAGAAGCCAGGAGGATCAGACTCCTGATCCTGGAGGTTAAAATGTGTATCCTGGTTTTATTTCCACCCAGCTCTCAGTTCCATTAGTGGTCTGATGATTTAAATTAACTGTAAAACTGTTACCAGATTTAATCTAAATTGTAAATTTATAAGACTGGCTACTAATAATAAATATACTGATCAAAGTGTCAATACTGGTGTTTATAAAGTAAATACTGTAGCATTTGCAGGTTCTTTTCAGAACAAAGGGCGAGTGAAGACGCGATTAACAAACAAGCATTAACACAAAACCAAACACAGGATATACACACACATGAGGAGACTGACGGAACAGGTACACATAGTTAGGGTGGTAATTACCTAATAACACACTATACTTTTACAAGACTACACAGGGCACTAGAACTACTAGGACATTATTTACACAGGTAGGGTCAGCCGCTGGTCATCGTGCTGACCCTCAGACTCTCCCCGGCTACCACTCCCAGCATGCCCAGCGGTACTACGAGCGCCTAGGGGCGCTTCCTCCTCACCACCAGGCGAGGGCATTACAATATGGACTCCCGGGAGGCTCCCATACTTCGGATTCTTGCGTTCTTATCAGAACATACTGATGCGCAAACATATTCATTACCATATTTCAAAGCATTGGAATAATATATGTCGTACAGCAACACAAAAACAGGAAGACAAGTATCACAGCTACTATAATCGGTGTTAGTAACTTAAAGAAAAACATTCCCCCTGGCCCAAACAGTGATTCTAACCAGGAGAGAAAGGGGTGAGGCTGTAGAATGAGGCATTAAAGCACATACATAACAAGATGCATTAAATTTCTTTAACTTTACAGTATGATTTATAAGTTTATACCACAAATTACTCATATCCCCCTCATTATCAGTTTCATTCAGCCAGTTTGTATACAAAGAGGCTTCGCATTTAGATTCTTCCTCTTTCTGGGTGGTGACAGGCTTCCACATAAAAAGGAAAAAGGCTGGGCACATCAGTCCCAAGCATGTGATCCCCATCTATCCCTGTGGAGACATCACTCCTGCGCTTTGCTCAGTTCGTTTGTGACCTTTTTACAGTGGGAAGCATGAATTCAGGGCACCCTTTCCGTGACTTTCACAGCAGTTGCAGTGGTCAGCAGCCGTGGTACGGCCCCCTCCACCTGAGTGAACACCACTTCTTTTTCCTGAAGTCTTTCACCAGAAGAGTAATAACTCTTAGAAAAATCTACACATTGTTCCACTGCCTCAGCTGTGCCATTTTGCAGAACAATTCTAGCTGAAGTTGTAAAATTTCTCATTGGCCCGTTCCTGCAAAACATCTTATTATGAACAAACAAATCATAATAATAATGTGCATCTAGGGGAATCACTCCCAAGGGTAACCCCCCCTTAAAACTATATTGATCCCTTCAGGGCGTACAATTAGCACAGAAGCAGCAGCTTTAGTCCACATGTTTTTCAAGCAGGATATTAACAGTATGATTATAACGAATAATACCAGACACACAAATATGTATTGAACCAGAGACCCTCTCCAGGTTCCTAGCACAGACAGTAGCCATGCACCAATGCCTCAATCATCTGGATTCTAATTATGCTATGTATTTTTCTTCATCATAGATGTGCTTTGCTAAGTCATTAATTTGCTAATAATTGTCTAGAATACAAGTACTGTTTAGTCTTTGCTCACCTAAACAGCTGTCTATCACCCTAATAGAGAATGGCCTAAAACTGTGATTATAGCGAGGAGCATACAGTTATTTCCATTCTAATACATCTGAGTTACACTCAGACTAAAAGCAGGGCTATTTACCCATGCCAATAAACCTAAATAATCACCTCTATCAAAGGGGATTACTCCCATTTATAAAAGTAAAACTCCTTACACTTAACAGGTACACTGTCACCCCCCCTCAGGAAGCTCAACAAACACAGAAACAGTGACAATATAATAATGTTCACTCAGTCTCTGGTGCAGTGGTTCGGTGTCAGTGCAATGCGTAGATCCAGCGATCTCATCCTGTCACTCAGATGGCAGAGTCGGTAGTCAGTTGCACTTGATATGGTCCTTCCCAGCAGGGTTGCAACATCTGGCAGGGTATATCTTCCTCACCCACACCCACTCGCCAGGTATCAGATCGTGTCTTCCCTCTACTGGAGGTCTCCAAGCGTCCAGCACCTGTTCACCAGCCCCGTGCACCACTTCAATTAACAACCTACAATACTACAATAGAGAATTAGCAAATTCAACAATCCATTAGCCAAATTCATCCCTCCAGGAAGTTTCATTGATTGGCCTGTGATGATATCAAACAGGCTCTATTACACAGTTCTGTTTGATCCAGCCGCATCCCATGGCGTTCCTTCAGTCTGATGTCTAGTCAATCTTTTCTGTTCCTTCATTCCACTGTTCCAGCAGACTGAGGGTGATCTCAGTCCATCTCACCCCGAATAATCCAGCCACAGCCTGTCTCTTGATCATAATACATGCGGTAGGGCAGTGCCCACCAAGGGCTTATCTCCATCATCAAGTGTTTGGTAGACACAGAGGCAGTGACAGCAACCCACTGGGAAAACAGATTATAAGAGCCAAGGTTGTAAACATTTGCTACTGCATGAAAGGTTTCTCAGGAGCAGGCCTTTTTAGCTGTAGCACCTGCACCTGAACTGTAGTTGAGTTCCTTTGATAAGCATCACATTGAGATACCACATAAGTGGCTACTGCTTCAAACATGGTCCCCACCCAGGTTTGGGTAACCGGCATACCATTTGACTCACACCCAGGTGTCCGACAGAGTGCATTAGTCGAGCTACAAAGGGCATTAGGCTGTGAGGGCATGCAGAGCGTCCAGTGTGCTGGCAGCACCACACTCTTTTCAAACCATGTCCTTTTCTCTGCTTTAGAGGCCTCAGCCTGAATATCCTGTAGCTGTCCCCTTTTCACCAACAGAGGTCTCACAGGGGTCTCAGACTCCTGTTCTACCAGGACTGTGCACCTGACAGCTACATCTGTAAAGTTGTTCCCTCGAGTTACTGGAAACATTTCTTTATTATGTGATTTATACTTTACCACAGCTACTTCAGTCAGTAGCTGCAAAGCTTCTAACAGTTCAGAGACAAACCCAGCATTCTTGACTGGAGTCCCTGCCATGTTGGGGAAATCCCTATTCCTTCACTGCTATCCAAAATTGTGGCATACACCAAATGTATATATACAGTCTATATAAATTGCTACAATTTTCCATTTAGCATATTTACAAGTTTCAATTAAATATTTTCATTCGGTCTGCTAGTTCTACACCAGATTATTCACAGTTTATACAGCCAGGCAGGTAGCCTGCACAACACATAAACACGGCCCCTTGGCCACCGCATCAAGGGGTCCTGAATAATAATAACCCACCAGACGATGCCTATCTCCATGCTCACCCTGGCTTTATCATGTAGTTGGTTTTATACTCCTTTTTTTCCTCTTTAGATCCAATACTTCGAGAAGCCCGGCCTTATGGATTCCCTAATTAGGTAAAACAATCACAATATCACATAACTCTATTGAGTTAGTTCACATAAATGCTATTTCATGCAGTAATTCCTTATAAAATGCTGCAGTCTGGGCCTAAAATAGGTCTGGGGTGTCCCCCACCCACATCAGTAGTTGAAACTGTACATCTTTTCCCAAGCAGACTGTGACAGCTTATATTTGCTTTAAACACAACCCTTGCACCCCTTCTCCTGTAGCCTCCTGTTACCCGTTAGAAAACTTTATATCACATCTTTATGCTGTTTTAGTTTAAAAACAGGACAGCTGTGCTCCTGTGTCCCCCAGTTTCTGGTTACAGTTAAGATTATTTCACTTTTATTTAAATCCTGAGATAAATTTAAGAAGGCTACAGAGAGGTTTACTAGATTAAAACTGTTAGTTCACGCACGGCTCTCGTTTCAGCTTCTGACATGTTCTTTAATTGTGAAATCAAGCCTCTTTCTTACAATTTCTACAAAAAACACCTTTTTTTAAGTAACTGCACACCAGCTTATTAGTAGTTTTGTCTTTGGGGTTTTATATCTCGGTATAACATTAAAGTCGCACAATAATTTCGACAAACTGGCGGCTCCCTTTTCTCCTCCTTGAGAGTCTTTTTACCACCCATTTGCAGCGCTCGCACTTCTGCATGCATGCTTCGCGAGTTATTAAATCACATCTGTCTCTGTTCGTAATATCAGGAAAGCATAGTTGCACATTCTTGGCAACATCAGGTTTTAACCCACTCAAGTAAATTTGTTTTATTACTGTGGAAGTATCTTCATTCACTTCCTTCTCATCGGCTAACCCCGAGTATACTATCCATAAAGCTATAAACCTTTCTGTAAAATCTGAAACATCCTCACTTCCTTCTGCTGACATGCTGTTACTTTTCTCTAATCAGTTTTCGGTGGGTAATGCTCTTTCAAAAATCTCCACACTAATTCCCACCCTTCTCCTAGATTCTCTCTTAAGGCGTTCTATTTCTTCTTTTGCTGTTTCTTTTTCTGCATATATAACTTTGTTTCGTTCAGCCATTGCTTTTAGCTTTTCCATCAGAGATTTTTGCGTCTCATCTATGACATTCTGTTGAATTCTCAAATATTCCTCTAAATATTGTTTATTTTTATCCAAATGTTCATACACTTTTCTACATTCCTGTTCAGCCTAAATTCCGTCTGACATATTTCTTTTAAGTTTCACTTTGGATTAATCAAACTTTTTTTTTTCTTCACACCAAACCATTTTCATGTCCCCCACTCGCCCCGCGGAACCCCCCAGTCGAGACAAACTGACGAACTATCACAATTCGGGAACACGGACCAGGTTCCAAATCCTGGCTTTAAACACACAGTTGAATCGAGTTACCATTTTCGGCTCTTCTGCAAGTACAGTTCTAGTTACTACCTTCAGCCGTACTGCAGTCGTGTACCAGGATGCAACACCTGGTTTGTTTCGCACGGGCAGGGCGAGACGCTATTCCTTCAGCAATCCCTCCTTTTCTACCCCACCTTCACAAAACAGGCATCTAAAAACATATACACCATTAACTCATTTTTCTGTTGTACTTGCTTCAGCACCACAGCAACATGGAGAGGACAAGGGACTTTTTAGAAAAGAGGAGTCCTTACCTCTTTTTAGAAGCGGGCGCCTAACTTTTCCTCTCCATGTCCGTGTGGATTAATTTAGATGGATACTTCTTCATCATTTGGGTCACGTATCCGCCAATCTGCCTCCTCCTTTTTAGAGGACGTTGTAAACCTTTAGGAACAATATGATCTAGCAACAAGGTTATGTCACTGTAATTAGGCTTAAGACAATCAAGAACAAGGCTTGGCTTTCTTCGAAATTCTTTACGGTCATCAGGCAATTTAGGAAAAGACTTAACTAATGCAAATAATTCACTAGGAGACCAATGTCAATGTACATATGCTGGAGTTCCTACTGGACCTGTAAAAGTGCACATTGGCATTTCACAAACAAGTGAAAAGGCTTTGGCTCCGGACCGCTTTCTAGTTTCGGTGGAGACTTTTTCTTTTTAGAAGGCATGGCCATGACTTTAGCTGCAGCTTGCTGTTCTTTAGTTTCAAGACTAGTCTTTTTTTAAGCTTCCCATTATTTCTGTGATTCCTCTTTCCATTACATAAGTATTCCAATTCACTTTCTTTCCTTTCTTCTCCTTCTCTTCTAAGTTTCCCCTTCTTCAGGAAACTTCTTTTTCCTAATTCAACTTTCCTCTGTCCATTCTGATTCACTTACAAAGATCCTTCATAGTTATGGGCCCCTAATTATCATTTATAAATTATGTGCAAGTTCCTTTACACCTATTACCCTAGCTTTACAGTTCATGAACATAAAACATTTTTTTTTACTCTAACCCAGGCTATAATTGTTTCTCTGAATTTGTCGTACATGTACTTTTGCTGGACTGCTCTGTCCCATTTTCATCTTTGAATTTTAATTTCCCATTTTTACCGATCGATGCCTTACTTAGAACCTTATCACATCAACTACTCCGCAGAGCAAAAACCATACGTCTGTGTTAAGATAAGTTCTTTATATGAGTCCCAGACTCATCAAACCCGCGTGAGAACACCCCTGTGGCTCGCTTCTCAAACTATTAATTTTTAAGGATCACTTACTGGCGTCAGACAGCTGCCAATTCTCCAGATGCGTCTCTGGCAGGATAAACAATTTATTCTCCGAGGTTCGTCCAATTTTACTAAAATTGTCAGGGACGGATGGAGTTTCAGCAGCCGTTCGCGTTCAGGTTTCTGATCCCGGACGAGCCCTCAAATTGTCATGGAACTATCAAGGAAGCCACAAGAGAGAGTTCTCACCTGAATAAGGTCTTTATTTCAATATTGCAAGCCCTGCTGCCACTTCGCAAAGTGCAACCAGAGACTCAATTTGTTACAAGCAGTACAGGGTTTTTAAAAGACGATGCGCTGTAAAAAAGCTCAGCGCTTTGTCCCTTCTAAAAGTTCCCCTTTCCCTAAGAGAAAACAGATGACATCAAAAAGCGAGAGAAGAAGCACTAGATTTGTTATTCAAAGCTAATCAGTTACTTTCAGCTAATTCTAACGACCCAGACAGGAAATATTGTTTTGGTACATTGTCTTCTAAAGTAACCTAAACAGTGTACTTTGTTGATGCACTGTTTTCTAAAATTCTGCACGTACTGTAGCACAGCATTTACATCCTTGAAATATATTATCTTAAAGCACCAATATATTTTTTGCAAAGCTCTCTACATTTTAAGAATCAATTTACTTATTAGATTTCCACTTCAAGACTTGTTCAGCTGGCGTTCTGGGAGTCGCGTTTTTCAGAATTGTATTGAGATCGTTTTCCACAGAGCTCAGATGTCAAAGCACAGCAGCAGCTCTCCACAGCGATCCTCTATAGCGCCTTTTCTCCCGCAGCTCCGTCCTCATTGGAAGGAAGCAAGAGTGAAAGGCTGAAGTGAAATAGAGCGGGGACGAAGGCAGTGAAGAGAGAGAACGTGGGAAGAAGAGAAAAGCGCAAGGGAAAAAAAGCAGCGTCTTAAAAGAGGTGACGGAGCTGTCCTCTCTATAAGAAGGGTGCCAGTGAGCCTTGCTCTCACTTACGGCCACACCCCCTTGAGCACGCCTGATCTTGTCTGATCTTGGAAGCTAAAGAGGGTTGGGATTAATTAGTACTTGGAGGGGAGACCGCCTGGGAATACCAGGTGCTGTAAGCTTTTAAGCGCAGGAGGCGCCCTATCCTCGCTCGTTCGCTCATTCCCTTGTTCACACGTGCAGTGCGGCTTGTCCGTCTGTTTATTTGTCAGCTTTGGCGAGACACGGGTGCTTGTGTATTAGCGTGAGCGTTTTTTATTCTGATCAGGAATAGTTTTACAACTCCGCAAAGGATCGAGGAAAGGTTTATCGCCAGCTGAAAAGAGACACAGCGCTTCGGCTGTGGAGACTTGTTCGGCTGGCGTTCGGGGAGTCGCGTTTTTCAGAATTGTATTGAGATCGTTTTCCACAGAGCTCAGATGTCAAAGCACAGCAGCAGCTCTCCACAGCGATCCTCTATAGTGCCCGTTCTCTCGCAGCTCCGTCCTCATTGGAAGGAAGCAAGAGTGAAAGGCTGAAGTGAAATAGAGCGGGGACGAAGGCAGTGAAGAGAGAGAACGTGGGAAGAAGAGAAAAACGCAAGGGAAAAAAAGCAGCGTCGTAAAAGAGGTGACAGAGCTGTCCTCTCTATAAGAAGGGTGCCAGCGAGCCTTGCTCTCGCTTATGGCCACACCCCCTTGAGCACGCCTGATCTCGTCTGGTTTCGGAAGCTAAACAGAGATGGGCCTGGTAAGTACTTGGATGGGAGACCGCCTGGGAATACCAGGTGCTGTAAGCTTTTAAGCGCAGGAGGCGCCCTATCCCCGCTCGCTCGCTCATTCCCCTGTTCACACGTGCAGTGCGGCTTGTCCGTCTGTTTATTTGTCAGCTTTGGCGAGACACGGGTGCTTGTGTATTAGCGTGAGCGTTTTTTATTCTGATCAGGAACAGTTTTACAAGTCCGCAAAGGATCGAGGAAAGGTTTATCGCCAGCTGAAAAGAGACACAGCGCTTCGGCTGTGGAGACTTGTTCGGCTGGCGTTCAGGGTGTCGCGTTTTTCAGAATTGTATTGAGATCGTTTTCCACATAGCTCAGATGTCAATGCACAGCAGCAGCTCTCCATAGCGATTCTCTATAGCGCCCTTTCTCCCGCAGCTCCGTCCTCATTGGAAGGAAGCAAGAGTGAAAGGCTGAAGTGAAATACAGATGCAGCCATTCAAAATGAGCGTTAAAAACCCGCGGTACAGTAACCAACCCGCAGGGCACCGTAGGGCACCGCGGTAAGTGATTGGCTGGCCAAAATGACCGACAGGGGCACTCGTGGTGCATTGGTTGGTAGTGAAAAGATTTAATAATTTAATGTCTTTACTGTGCACGTTTCAATCCGCTTAGTTTTGAATATTTATATGGAATTTTACCACTAAAGGGAAATTTTAGTAGCTGAGCATAAAAAGAAGAGGAGCATAACGCATCTGAAGGTCATAAACGATATTAATTTAGGAACATAAACATTACTGTATGTACATAAACTGTACTGTGTATGGCTGGTCTTGATAGTTTAAAGAAAAAATACACACCAGTCTTCCATTTCTCCCTTAACATTTTAAGCATGAAAGTTTTATGAAACGGTACCCAAATATGTGATTGCTGTATAGAATGAATTTTAATTTTTTAAAATTATTTAACACGAAAATTAAGCTGTTTACATCTTCCGCCTGAGAACAGTCTCAGAAACTACCCAACGCAGAAACACAGCCACTAACTAGCAAAGAGAGGACATTAGCTAGCCAATATGATAAATAAATAAATGATTATTTTGTTTATTTCTTTTGTACATTTATTTGAACATTTCCATCGATTGTACAAGCACTTGGAAACTGTCCAATCCCTAGTTCATCAAGCATTTACCGGTCTGGCGCCGGTCTGTGTCTTCTAGGATATAATGCCAGCGAACTCTTGTTTTTATGTCCACTATAACTACGCTGGGCAAACGTTCCGAGGTCAAATTCTTCCAGCACGGGGGTACCTTTAAAGTTGAGACGACGGCACCAAAATTTTTTGGCGCGCCTTCTCTTTAAAGCCCTGGCCAAATATGAAGACAGTACGTACAGTTATAATTCAAACGGAATTAAAAACTACACATCCCAGTTACCATGGTGGTGCTTGTGATCATTGCGTTTAACCAACGAAACAGGGCGAAAAATCAGTCACATGACTTTGGGGCAGACAGCGAAATTTACACGATAGGCTACCTCAAACTGTCAGTTACACAACTGTGTATGTCGCTTAAGCCATTCCTATTTGGCATTTTAGTTATGGAGGCGAGAAGACGCCCCCCCCCCCTCTCTGGGTGTCTGATTTGCCGCCATCTTTAACTGTTCGGTGTCCGAATCGGAGTAGCTACGCGTACGAAATAAAGTTAATCCCAACTACAAAACATATTTTTGTGGTAGGAGGGCGGAAAACATCAGTATTTTCTGCTATTAATTACTGTACGATTTATAGTTGAAATCTGAGCCTAGATATAAAGTTAGATATAAAGTTAAAATCTCGACAAAGCAATGTAGGAAATACAGAGAAAATAAATCCTTTCTGACATCTAAAATCAGTTTCAATCAAGGTCTCTAAAACGAACAAGAAAAAGAGGATTTTCGGAGGGCAATTACGCTGTGTTTATATAGAATAACTGATTTTTGAGCAATCTAATTTCTTGTTCGTTTAAAACAGTGAAATTTCAGCTGCAAAAGATCGGACCAGAAACAGCACTCTCTCTGCCTGTCATAGACGTTCAGGAAAGGCTGGATGAAGTCATGTCAAGTACAATAATTCGGTGATCAATAATAACAGTTGTAGGACAGTATATAAGGAGGATAAGGATTTTGAAGTTGACTCGAAATCTGATAGGTAACCAGTGCAAGGACTTGAAAACAGGTATAATGCATCCCTGATAGGATTCTTGCTGTCATATTCTGAACATATTGAAGATTGCTCAGTGTGGATTTAATTTCCCCAGTGAACAGGATGTGCATTTATTAATTCTAGAAAAAAAGCCTTTCTTGATTTCTCTAGTTCCCTTTAAAATAAACTATTATTCCACAATGCAGAGTATTACATGGCCAGTATTTACACATGATATTTGTGATTTAAAGAAATTAACACAAGCAGCTTTTGGAGATTTAAGTGTTGGCTGAGTTATTGCAGGATAAAAGACTAGAGATGTTGGCAAGAAGAAGATAATTTGGGGAAAGCTGAGGAATACACTTATAACAAGAACACTTCCTAATGGGGTTAGGCATACTTTTGATGAAGATGATGAAGTTAACAGACTATATGTTTACATAGATACTGAAATAAGGATTGTATTTTAGATTATGTGTAGTTGCTGGCATTGAACTGTGTGTTGGATGCACATGAATTGAAGGAATGGGCAAACATAGCTGATGCGGATCCACAGAGCCAGCATATTAAGATGTTTATAATTAGAGGCAATTTGTTTAAATAACTAGGTATGGATACTGATGTGCAAGAGAGGTGGAAAGGCTTTTTCGTTAAGCCAGCACTATAAGATATTTTATTCTCAGTGAGATGCTGCCATTTCATAGTGGGTTTCTAACCCTGTGTATAGTTCCATCCACCCAGTGCCTTTACTTCCATCCATTTCTAATCTCTTTATCCAGTACAGAGGATTTGGAGCCTATCCCAGTAAGCAACGGACACAAGGCAGAATACACCCTGGCTATAGCGCCAGTCCATCACAGGACAGACAGACACAAACACACACACACCAGGGCCAGTTTTCCCATAAACCAATTAACTTACCAGTATGTTTTGGAGTGCGAGAGGGAGTCATATCACACATATGGAGAAAAACCATGTAACCCAGAGAGAACATGTAAACCCCACACACACAGGATGGCAGGAATTGAACCTAGGACCCCAGTACTGCAAGATAGCAATGCTAACCACTTCGCCACCATTATAAATGGATGGATATCTTAGTTATCTTTCTAGTTCACAGGTATGCATGCATAATTTAATTTTGAAAGCCACTGAGACATCAGGTACTACTGTTGTATTTATGAAAAAGAAACAAAACAAAAAACATACTAACAACTGTGCCATCCTACTTCTTAGTTAATACATTTTATTATTCATAAACAGTTAACATTGTTAGCAAAATATTTTGAATTATATTTAACCCTATTTTTTCTTTAGTTTTGTATTTAACTTATTATATGATAGTCAGACTTATTATATACTTAAATATACTTAAATATATATAAAGATGCGGGGGAAAGTGCAACAGCTTATTACAGTGCTTAATTTAATATTATTGATTGCTAATAGTTTATGCTAACACCTAACTTTCTTAATTAGATGTATTTAAAACAGTGAACTAAGTGTAACATACTATTCAGAAATACAATCGAAAATAGTTTTGTGGTGTTTGTATGGATGAAATGTTTCTAAAATGTATAACGTAACAAAATTAAAGACGATTAAAATCTGTAATCTTTCCACTTGTAATGTCATTAGACAGAACAACACGTTTCTGGTTTGTTTTAATTAGCTAGTATTAGTTAGTAGTTAGTAGTTAGTAGTAAACGCTATAAAATAATGTGACTAGGCACCGAACAAGTTTACAGCACAGTACAATAATAAATGCTGACCATGACTTTAGAAGCATAAATTGCCTTACACTCAATTTAAACACAAGCTGTCTTTAGCCCTCTAAGCTGGTTCATACAGAAATGTAGAGATCCAGGCTCAGAACACACAGCTTCATTAGCGAATACATATGCAGGACAACTAGAGAAGACGTTTTACAGAGGATGGATTTTTAGAAACATCCCATCAGTGACATCACTGAAGTCAACTCCTAGGTACTGTAACTGTCGTGTGGATAGTTTCACAAGAATCAGACAAAGGTTTAAGCATCTCTTGTTCTAGATAAAACTGCAAAAAAAAAAAACAACAACCCATAATGTACTTCTTTGCGGCTCTGTTTGCCCAAATCATATATTCACAACGTGAAATTTAGAAAATAATATTACGTAACCAAAATCCGCAATATGGAAACAGAACCTGTGTAATTGTTGATAGATGATGTACTCGTAACATTTTTACAAGACGAACTACAACATTTAAAAAATGACTTGTATGTACTTGATATCTCTAATCAATCCACGGCGACATTGTTAAAGCAGAGTCCCAGTAAAACGAAACTAAAACGCCCTGCGCATACCGTTTCGCGCTTCTTATTAGTTGCTCAAAAGTAATTTGACCATATGAAATGCATAATATAAACCTAGAAACATATACGTGAGCAGTATTTACGTACTGTAGTATCGGTGTTAAGACATACCTCTCAAATACTGTAAATCAAGTTAAAAATATCTCAAGACCGATTCTGGTCATAATGAAACCATGTTTCGTGTATGTTTTCTTTAAAGTACCGAGACCAGCCATATACTGTATGTTTATGTTCCAAAATTAATATCGTTTATGGCCTTCATACGCGTTGCAGTATGCTCCTATTCTTTTTATGCTCAGCTACTAAGATTTCCCTTCAGTGGTAAAATTAGATATGAATATTCAATACTTAAACGGGCACAGTTAAGAAATTAAATATACATATACATACTGTATACAGTACAGTTTTCATACAGTAATATGTTTATGTTCCTAAATCAATCTCTTTTATGAGCATGTGAAAGGCATGGTGAATCGATTCTCAAAAATTACTGTACTTTGCATGATTGGAAACAAATGCGTGATTGCGAAATGCTGTGGTGTTACTTTTACAAAGACGGTCAATGAAAAAAAGAATGTTGACCAGGGCAATACTTTGAGTTTACACTTACAGCTTGTCCAAGGTCATTCATTATTAATACTATTAGTAATATCTTCGTTAAAGACTTTGATGGCCACAGCTCAAACATGAGAGGTTGAGCTTTATTAGCTCCACCTTGCCGAAATTCCGGATACTATTATTTTGCTTGTCATATTATAGGAGAATTTACGGTAACTAGCGGTATTTACCGGTAACTCGCAGTATTTACCGGTAGCTTGCGGTAGACTGCGTACAGCATACCGGAAAATAATGCGGTATCGCCCACGCATTTTGAATGGCTGCATCTGTATGTCCCCCAGCTCTGAGCCCATTGGGCCTGCTGGTGTGACCAGAGCTGCAGCGTCGCCATGCTGGTGGGGGTCAGTTCGGCTTTTCTGTTGGAATGAACAGGGGGGTTACATGATGGTGCTGTCTGTGGTCTGGCTGTCCTGCTGGTCTGGATGAGGGGTGCGTAGTGTGGTGCAGGTTCTTGTCCCATCCTGCTCTTGGTCCAGGTTGGAGGGTTGCACCAATTCTGTGTCTTGTTAGCTGTTATGGATGGGTTTGGGGGTGTTAATACCAGAGTGGTCCGGGGGGGGTGCAGGTGTCTCGGGGGCATTCTTGTTTTTCTGTGAGTTCAGGTTGATTCTGTTGGTTTTGCCACGAATCTCCCTCACGCAGGCAAGCGCTCCCGCATTCTTACGAGCTCTCCCCGTACCAAACGTGCACGTGTCAATCAGTCCTCTACTTAAACCCTCATCTGCCCCCCGGTCATTGCTCACGATTGAGATTTTCTCCAGGAGCTTACGTACTAACTACACCTTTGCCTTACTACGACTTCTCCCCTGGACCTCGACCCCGCTTTTCCGACTACCGCTTTAGCCACTCGATTTTGTACCTTCGCCTGTTTTATGCTTTCTCGGATCCTGACCCCAGCCTGTCTCTTCGTTTACGCCTCTGACTTCTGAATCCACACCGACGCAACTTCTACGCCTTCCCGGACTCCGACCCCTGCCAGTCCCTCGACTACACTTTCGCCTGTCGATTCTGTGCCTACGCCTGTGCTACGTGTGGAAGACCGAGCCAAAAGGTCAGGACAGTGACTATGCGTGGGAAAGGTTTTCTGTTCGCACCTAAGACCACTGTCTTAGGTGCAAACTAAAGCCTGTGACTCCTCACACCCATTCAACCAGAGAAAATTGAAACAGATTGCCTACTTTTAATGTATAAAAAAGGAAAGTATAACTTCAGTCCAGTGAGCATGTCTTGAGTGCTAGGGGAAACCCTTTCTCTGTGATATGCTCCCCTTCAGCTGATTGTATTAAAGATCTCTGTTGACAATCTCCCAACCTGAGTGAAGACTGAGTTTTCTTCGACATACGCCTTCCCGGACTCGGACCCCTGCCTGTTTGCTCCGACTACGCCTGTGTCTCGCGCCAACCCTACCAAGGGCACCGCATTGGATCCCTATCCTCAGCAGTCAGCCCCTGCGTGACAGGTTCTGAGCATCTTCGTTACATCCGTTTGTGTGTATAGATGAAAAAGCTATTGAAGAGCACCCCGACACCCCCCACCCATCTCGGTGGAAGTTGCCATGTTCAAAAAATCCTAAAAAGATCATTAAAGTTTCACACAACAAAGCATGACTGTGAAAGGTCAGGAGGCCTGCCTAATGGTGGTGCTGGCCCCACTAGCACCTCTTCCAGCAGCAACCTTAGTTTTTCCCAGGAGGTCTCCCATCCAGGTACTGACCAGGCTCACCCTGCGGTCCATGTGGGTCCTAATGCCCTAGTATAGTGACGGGGACACTATACTGTAAACAGGCGCCTTCCTTCGAATGAGATGTAAAACTGAGGTCCTGACACTCTGTGGTCATTAAAAATCCCATGGCGTTTCTTGAAAAGAGTAGGGGTGTAACCCTGGCATCCTGGCCAAATTTCCCCATTGGCCCTTACCAATCATGGTCTCCTAATAATCCCCCTCTTTGAATTGGCTACATTTCTCTTCTCTCCTCCTCACTGATAGTGGTGAGTGTTCTGGCGCACTATGGCTGCCATCGCATCATCCAGCTGGATGCTGCACATTGGTGGTGGTGGAGGGGAGTCCCCATTACCTGTAAAGCGCTTTGAGTGGAGTGTGCAGAAAAGCGCTATATAAGTGTAAGCAATTATTATTATTATTAATGAGCACAACACTTGATTACAGTAAAAAAATCATTAAAAAATAAAGAAATGTTCCACAACTCAAAGCAAGCATGTATAAGGTTAGGGGAGCTGTCTGATGTGTAAAACACCTGGTTGCAGCACTGTGGCTGTTGTGCTTGAAGAGCTATTGACTCGTGAATAGCACCCTCCTATCCCCATGTACAGGCTGTCTAATGGTGCCAAATTGAAAAAAACCATTACAAAATAAATAAAGGGGCCGCAGCCACAGCAAGGTTGTATAAGGTTAGGGGGCCTGTCTGGTGTGTAAAACATATGGTTTCAGCAGTGTGGCTGTTGTATTTGAATTTCTATTGAGCCATGAAGAAGACCCACCTATCCCAATGTATTACCTGTAGTGTTACCTTCAGAAAATCATAAAAAAATAAAGAAAGGGGTCACAGCCACAGCAAGGTTGTATGAGGTTAGGGGGCCTGTCTGGTGTGTAAAACATATGGTTTCAGCAGTGTGGCTGTTGTATTTGAATTGCTATTGTAGCGGCAATGCTTGTTAATAAGACAGAATTAAGCGTTGGTATGCTGTCCTAAAGGAGGTCCCATCTCACCCTCCATCTCTGTGGTGCAGCCACAGAGAAAGTATTCATGCAGGCTGATTTAAGATGTTTTCTTTTGATAAGGAACAAGCTCCCAGACGGGGATGCACTTAGCTAAGCCTGGCTATCATGATCAATGGTCATCCATTGGCGCCTATCAGTCTAGGGAGTGCCGAATGGAAATCTGGACTGCATTCCTAAGTGTCAAGAGTAAGTGAATTATATCTCATCTTGACCAACCAATCAGGGACTGGCAGGGCGTGGTAATACCATGTGGGTCTCCAATGCCCGCCAAACTCTCAACCAATCAGCACACATCTGTGTCTTGGTCAAAAAGGGAGCGCAAGCTCAGATCGGGGCTCTCCTTGGCCATTTTCGCGCATCCTCAGAGACAATCACGTGTCAACTGCTGTTGTCTGCAAAAGGACTTGGACTTTGTTCTAAGGGCGAGGCCGAGGATCCCGTACGTACTCAGAATTCTACCAACATGAATGCTCCGCTTGATCAACGGCAGCCTACAGTTGGACCCTCGTCGACAACCTGAATAGCTTATTCAAAAGCAGCGCTGGACCGGGAACGAACCAGCTTCTTCCCAGGCAAAAGAGTGACTTGTGAGGACTCGCGGTCACACTCTGTGCGTAGAGACTTTCTACTAGCCAGCAGGACTCCTGGTAGATGCCCTCGGAGCAATGACTGCCCTGCGCGCCGCAGTCAGATTCCTCCGTCCGTCCTACTCCGAGCTGCACCTTGACTGGTTGGCCGGTAGCCAGAGGACACTGACACAACGCCCATTGGACAACCGCTGCAACAGAGGCTGCAACAGAGCCTGTCAACTGGTTTGGTGTTCGTGCCGGGAGATTCCAAATCCATACACAGTGGATAAGTAAACCCCATGTTCTACATTGCGTCTCGAGAATTCAATTGTACCTCAACAATCAATTTATCAATTTATCAATTTAATTCATGAATAATGTATTTACTTCCGAGTTCAGAGTAACAGTGGGTAATAACACTGGTTAGCGATTTGGTAACCGAACGATATATATTGACGTTGAAAAAATGTTTATGACATTTTTATGAAAAAATGTCATAAAAACGAAAAAGTAAAGGCTGAGAAAGCATTCACAATGTATTTTATACACAAATGAATTATTCTCGCAACTCTAAGAGGTTTCGTGGTTTAATTTTTTTTAATTGTTGAATCATATTTAAATGTTAAACAACTGAAAAGCATATCGCTGTAGACCAGGGTGACCGAGTGGTTAAGGCGTTGGACTTAAGATCCAATGGACAAATGCCCACATGGGTTCAATCCCCACTCCTGGTAGTGTTGTAATAAGCTTTAAGTGACAGAACACTTTGATGATTTACACTCTATTTATATATGAATTTACTAAATTTCAGTTCAGTTCTCTTCACTCCCACTCCCTGGCATAACTGAGCTCTCACTATCACATACTGAAGGCTTTACATGCATTAGCTGTGATACAGCTCCCAATAAAGACAGAATCAAACAGTTTGTTCTATTTCTCATGGTGATCCTCTTCTTGATCCAAATGAAATGGATCATTTAATATGATGCCTCGAGAAAAGAAAAGGAGTGAATTTCCGCCTGTAATGATTGATGCCCCATCAAACATTTTGTAACATCCCCGGAAGATTATACAGTAGAATTCTGGTTTGTGGTGTAGATTAAGACCGGTTCAGGGACGCCAAATATGTAAGAAAAGTGGCTCTCTGAAGGCACCAGTTCTGTAGGGTTTGGGCATTTACTGAGACAATTATTAATTGTAGCAGTAAATCACAAAGTTGATTCTTTTGATGGCTTTAGAGTCCAACCATGCGACATAACTCAAACAACGCACACACACAGGTACTAATACACGAGGATACATTTATTAATACATAGAATATGCATATAAACCTAACAGATCTTATCGAGAGGGTTATCAGAATACAAAAGGTATATATTCAATCAGTTACAAAGTGTTACACATATCAAGAGGACATACGTTCAGTATATCATTCATTAAGACCGTTTCGTAAAGTGAACTTGGTTACAACTTCTACATTAGATACTCAAAACAAGTACATAACTCTTAGGAATTAAATTGATATCAACTGGTTTGGATAACAATTGAATTCTCGAGCTGTAATGCATTGAAGTTGAATACTCATCCAATTTTTGGGGATTCAGATCTCCTGCGGGCACAAAGAAACAGTTGCAGGCTGTTGCTGTCCAATCCGCGCTCTCTGGCTCGGTGCCAGGCTGTGCTGTGCGGCTTGCGACGGTGCGCTGCTGATGCTCACTGTTGGCTTTAACTAGCAAAGTTTGTGCACAGGAGAAAAGATGACTGTGGGTCCCAGCAAGTCAGGAAGAGGACTGGTTCGTTCCTGATGAAGAGCTAGTTCTGAATAGTGATTCAGCTGTCCACAGTTCCGACCTGTTCACGAGGCCTGCTGCTGGTTACTCTCTGGCAACCTCCACTCTAGACTCTTAGAACAAAGGAAAGTTCTGTCACTCGGACACACTGGCCGTTCCGTGGTTGTCCGGGCTGAGTCTCAGGATGGTCAGGAGGCACGCTGCGAGAATGTCCTGCCCTTGGGATTCTCCTTTGAATTCCCTTTAGAGTTGTTGAATCTGAATCTCAATCTTGTCTGAATCTCTGTGTTGCCTGTTTTTACCTGGAGGAACTTCAGCTCATTGATTGGCTGAAAGTTCCATGGGCATCAGAGTCCCACGTGGGTTACTCGGCCCTACCAGTCCCTGATTGGTTGATCAAGGTGAGATATGAGTCACTTACTCCTGACACTTAGGAATGCAATCCAGATGTCCATCTCGCACTCCCTAGACAGATAGGCGCCAATGGATGACCATTGATCATGATAGCCAGGCTTAGCTAAGTGCATCCCCCTTTGGGAGCTGTCCCTTATTAAAGGAAACCTTAAATCAGCCTGCATGAATAGTTTCTCTGTGGCTGCACCACAGAGATGAACAGAGAAATGAGGCCTAATTTGGGAAAGCTCAGAAACACTTAATTCTGCCTTATTAATAAGCCTCGCCACTTCAGTGGCTTAAATTCAAGGTAAACAAGACTAAGGAAACGAGTTGGAAACTTGATGTCGAACTGGAATTTAAGTACCCGGAATATTTCATTACATTGGGCAATATGTGCCAGAGAGGAGCACTTTAAATCCCTTCGATAGCTCAGTTGGTAGCGCGGTTGACTGGATTAGAAACAGTTAGGAATTCTTAAGTTGCTGTTTCGACTCCAGCTCGAAGGAAGGTGCTTTTGTGAACTTTAATCAAATAGTTAAAACAGCGAATCTTTTTCACTCAGACGTTGATCAAAAGCTCAATAAACGATGAAGCAGAGGCTCTTGTTCCGAATTCAGCTAACATCTGGTTGTCTTGTTTTGGCCAAGATCTGATTTTTGAATTAAGGGACTACGCTGTCTGATTTGTAATTCAAAAGTAGATACAAATGTCACTGTTTTCAAAGGATAGGTACTTAATTGGCTTTATGATTTGGTATTGATTTTGTATCATTATATTATTACGTTTGTGCTTTCTGTGTTTTTTATCATATTGTGAACTTATTTTTTAAACAAATGCTAACAAAGGCTTTCTTCTCTTCCTCTCGTGGAAATCACAAGATGTGAGCAAATGTTTTTTTTTTTTTTTTTTTTCACGTTGCGATCCAAAGAGCCTCAGACGCACAGTCTGACAGTAACCAAACCAGAATGGATTCTGCTGGGAGCCGGACTGAGCTCATTCTCACTCCCTGTGCTGAAAACAGAATTATCTCTTCCCCAAACATTGTCTACAGCTGCTAGATATTGCTCTGCGTCCTACTGCTCCAGCAATTCCTTTGACCAAAGACAGATCACTTGTGCGCTTTTAAACTTCTTGCGGCTACAGGCTCTTTGATGGCTCATGCTGATCATCCTGTGGATCCAAAAGAAAATATTAAAGCTGATACTGATTTTTTTGATTGTAATTTGCATCTAGCTACAACGTCCCTGGAAAAGATAATTTATTAGTTGCGTGCAATTAGAATCTTTTACTTTACGTATGGTAGTGGAAATAGTTTTAAAAATGTTTTCTAAAGAAGATTGTATTGACAGGGCCTGCCTTTAGCGCTCAGTAGCGATGATATAGATGGAGAGCTGTTGATATAGATGGAGAAGAAATGTAAGATGAATTGATGATCTAAGCTAAAATAGCCCTAACACGCCTCCTGTAACAGTGTTTGTATTCATAGCAAGTAATATTTTTTTTCAAACCCGAACATTGCTTTTGCATTAAGTGTTATGTAACCATTAGCGGTTTCGGTAGCTTCTTAAGACCGCACTTTTCCAAACTGAAGCCTATAAGAACATTATTCAAGACACACCATGGCCCAGAATCGTGCATCGGGACAAAGATTAACATCCATTGAAAGTACTCCCAAATAAAAGATTTGACCGAAAAATTAAAAGAGTAGGCAAGTATTAAAACAAAACCATAACTTCTTGACTTCCAATCTCTTTCCTGGTTCAGGCCATGTAAAATGACATATTCAGTGGACTCATGCCGAGGTTGTGAGTTTAAGCCTCACCTGGAGCAGCCTGGTTTTCTGTCTTGACAGGTAAACAGTGTTTTGTGTTATTTGCTAAATGGAGAGAGGATTCTGTGTTAATTGTGCTCCTCCTGGGAGAGGTCAAGATGAGAAGTTCACCAGGCTGGTGGTAAATATCCTGTCCAGGAATATCGGGGCTGTAGGGGGTCAGATCTATAGATGTAGTAAACACATTAGTGGAGACGGTGTGTCTGCTCTCTGTGAGAGAGCCGGGCGGGAAGAATAATCTGTGGTCTGGGAAGAAGAGACCCTCGTTGGAAGAGCGGCGCTCCTCACAGGAGAGAATGAAAACAATCTTTTTCAGGGACGCTGATTTTTCTCTTTGGGTGAATTAAAAGCACTTGTTGCAAGTGACCTCGTGGCGCAATGGTAGCGTGTCTGATTCCAGATCAGAAGGTTGCGTGTTCAAATCATGTTGAGGTCAGCTGATGTGCTGCTGGTGCCGAACCTGGAATTTACACCATGCAGTTGGGTTTTAGCTGTACACCACCTAGGTAATCCAAATGAAGTAACAGAACAGTACAGAACACCCAGTCAAGATCTTATGCAGCATTTCATCTTGAACACGACAAGAGAAAAGGCACACTGCACATCCGCGAAACATCACATCCGACTTTAGAGACAGTGACATCAGAGAATGGAAGTTTCAACCGCTTTTCTGTTACAGGTTCAAGCCAACCTGAAAGTTAGGGAGTGTTTGGTCACTTTTGTATGAAAAAGTGTCTGAAGCCTGTAATTATAATTTGCCCTTCTTTTAATTGTGGTTGAAATCCACTCCCATGTACCAAGACCTTACAGTATATTCATGTTTACTTAAATGACTAACTATTGGACTATTGGACATTAGTTGGTGTTTTTTTTTTTGTAACGATTTGCTATTTCAAGCAGGAAAAAAAGGAACCCAGACCCAACGTTTGCTTTCAGATGGGGTTCATTTACATAACAGACATCTATTTCTGAGGAGCCTGATTTGAATCACACAACCCCGGTAGAAGTCGAATCGACAATCTTATAAACCGAAATCAGACGCGTTATCCATTAAACCACTAGCCCATCACGTAAATGAATTGCACCATGGTGAGTTCAGTGCCACTACTAGTAATACCCCACCCCCATCTTAAATTTCTAAGTGAGAAACGTGTTTTCTACATTTTTTTTTAGTTTTAAAAAATCATCACTTTTAAGCAGACAAAGCCTTTATGTGTCGCTCTGAATTTCTAATTGATTTAGAATTCCAAGACAAAAGCGTTTCGTTCCACAGCGGCGTGAAATGATCACGTCTTTCACTCTACTTCTCTCTAGTAGTAAAGCAGATCTTGCTTGGTGAGCATTTGCTCCGGTAAATTAGGTCACGTTTCATGTTAACTCACTTCTTCTAAACACAACATTTCCTGGTGCATGTTTTCTCCATGAAAAAAGACATTTTCCCTTACATGATTTCTCGTTTTGTTTCATCAAAGTGTACACAAAGAAGAAAGAAAGGAAAAGTGTCGTTAATGAACTCTGTCCCCCTTGGGAGATGTCAAGAGCATTGGACATGAAAAGTGCCCAATAAAAGCCATTTCTCTTCATTTCTCTTACGGTCAGGGCTCCTGTTCCGTGTAAAGGAGGCAGCTTGCTCAGCCGGCAGACTCAGGGCTTCGTGAACGCAAATGGCTCAGAGCGGTGTGTCCAAGCGGCTATAAAAGAGGAGAATTCTGCCGGCACCGTAGCTGAGTCGATTTAAGTACCTGTCTCGTTAACTGGAGATCCTGGCTCCACATCCCAGCTGTGCCTTTCTTCCTGTCTTTTTGTGCAGAAACTACCATCTTGGACAACCGCATAGGGCTTGATTTAGTTTAAAGCATGAATGCATTTCCTTTCTGCAACAACTTGTTTTTCAAGAAATTCATACAGCTTGTGAAAAATGAAATTGAATTCTTGGCTATCAGAGCAGAAGGAATATTGCCGACTGGCAAGAAAATGCAAGCAATGTTTATTTTTTGACCGGAAAGGTGCGAATGGAGAAAAGTCGCACTCATCAGTCTCTGTGGCGCAATCGGCGAGCGCGTTCGGCTGTTAACTGAAAGGTTGGTGGTTCAACCCCACCCAGGGACGGTAGTCTTATTATTGTCAATGTAAACACTGCCTCCGCTAAAGCTGAAACCTTAACCCTCTTTATTTTGGCCGAAAATGCGAGTATTTTGCCCGTGTCCAACAACAACACTTGAGACCGGGTAAGTACAGTAATGATCAACACCGCAACTCCCTAGACAACCATATTCACCCATGGAAAAGTATCTTTAAAGGGCTGGCGGGAGATATCATTTATACTCCTGTTGCGTCCTCTGCTAAAATCGTTTAGAAATACAACGCGGATTTGTTTGAGAATTTGACAAGCATTGTTACGTTAGCACTGTGAAGTTGGATGTTGATATTTTGAGATATTTACCTTCATTTTAACATAAATATAAACATAAATGCTGTACAATCTATGCTGTACAATCAAACATGGGTATATTTTGAGTCTCGTGCTGATCGTCCTGTGGATCCAAAAGAAAATTTTAAAGCTGATACATTTTCGGTTGTAATTTGCATCTAGCTACAACGTCCCTGGAAAAGAGATTTTATTAGTTGCGTGCAATCGGTATCTTTTACTTTACGTATGGTAGTGGCAATAGTTTGAAAAATGTTTTCTAAAGAATATTGTATTGCCAGGACCTGCCTTTAGCGCTCAGTAGCGATGACGCTGTTGATATAGATGGAGAAGAAATGTAAGTCTATTAAACTCTTAGCTAGACTGGGATCCTCCACTTGCAGGTTAGTGTTTTTTAGGATGAAGAGCAGGAATCTGATGATATTAATGATATAATCTGCAATGGTCTGGTGAGACAGCCCAGTCATCTTCAACTGGGAAACAAATGTCTGCATTTTGGGAATGTCCTTCAGAAAACTTAAGGAAACTTCCGATGGATCCATAAAAAACAGGAACCTGGAGACATTTTCAACCTGAAAAACATATATAGAGAAAGTCATTATTTTTATGACCAACATCCATGGTATGTGAAGTTTAAGCCGAGTAAAACCCATGTACCAAATACCTACCTCCTTGGAGCAGTTTACCATTCCCAGGCCCTGGATAAGGTATTGTTTAAAGCCAGCCAGGAGAGGAGAATCAAGAGTGTTTTCTGTAAAGTCCAGCCAGGGCAACTCTTTTTTCGGAGAGCTTTTAGATTACCTTTAACTGACACCCTGTAGATATAAGACACATGGACAATTACATGTATTATAAGTGTTTCCGTTTTCTTAGTTGGCTTCTGGGAGAAAATAGCTTTAATTGTGGCCCCGTGTGACTATGTATATCTACCAATTCACTGACATCCCAATTAAGGCTACATTTTTTTTTGCCTCTGTGAAACAAAATCAATTTTTATACATACAACGCGCAAATAAAAAATAAAGCACTAGAAACCCTATTGAGCAGAGAGTCTTACTGTTCCCCATCTTCCCCTTCCTCCTCCGCTTCTGCTTCAGTTTCTGGAGCAGCCTCTGGCATCTCTTCCTCCTGGACAGCGGCCTCTTGCTCAGGGCCACTGGAATACAGGTAGATGCTTTTACATAATATGTTGTAACAATGATTTCAAAAAGAAACTACAGAAGCCTTACAAATTAAAAATATCTCACCTTGCCAATGTGTCTTCAGGCTTCCCATGTACAAAAAGGCCCAAGGACTCTAGCAGTCTTACAACCGCTATCCTGTTTGCCTCACCAGACACGATCTCTATTCTGTTGTAATCCACGATGACCCCGTTCTTCAGGTGATTCATCATGTCCTTCCTCGCCTGTTGAGAGGCCATCGTGATCTCCTCTGCCAAGGTGTGCTTCATACACGCCCTCTTCAAGTGAGCAGGAAGCTGATCAAAAGTATTCAGGCACATCTTGCACACCAGGGGAATCCTCGCGGGTTTCCTTTTAAAATAAATAATATAATTTGTGTATAGAAACAAGCTAAGACTGATTTCTTAAATTATCCTTAATTTTCTCTCTCATAGTTTGAGCATAATGATTTTATTGTATTGCTCATTGCTCCAAAATAAATAATGGTTTCATAAAAAAGTGAACATTCTCATCTATATTCATTTGCAGTTACACTATTGCAATTAATCTGTATCCATTCTGCATTCATATCTACAAGAAAGAGCTCTCAATTAATTAAATGCCCCATTGAACTGGCCCTGATTATACAATGCAAGGAGAAGTCTTCTAAGCCAATACTTGTCACCAGAAAGAGGCTGTATTTCAATTATACAATATACAAAACAATACCATTTAACACAAAGATATATTCCACACCTCAGCATGCACATGATGAGATTCTTGATATTAGATTAGTAAAAACAATATCAATGCACCGAGAGACGCTTAAGAATAAAGATGCATCTGCCTGACTGCATATTAGTTTTAAAAGGTTATCAGCAAATGCATTTAAAAGTAAAAATGTAAAGTCTTACCTCTTGATCGTATTGGTGATTCAATATCCAGGACCTTAGTCAAGTCTCAGAGTTACTGTATCTCCTGTCTCGATTGCAGGTGAAAAGTGAAAAGTATATTGCACTCAGCAGAAAGTTACCCCGAGCAAAGACTCCACCCCTCCCAGAAAACAGGACTCCCCTTTGGCAAAGCAGTGGGTGGAGGAAGCCTTTGCTACCATTATCAAACACATAAATCGTTATAATTTAATTTTAAAAACATGGCTAAGCATGGGTTTAAAGTATATTCAACAGTGCAGGTGCATCAAAAGAAATCGATTTTCCCAAGCCCTCGGAAAGAATTACCATTTCCAAAGATGTCTAGTTTCAAGCATTAACATCCAAAGTACCTGTCTTAGCTGGGGCAGGTAGTTTGCCTAGCCATCTGAAAGAATTACCATTTCCAAAGATGTCTGTTGTAAGCCAGGTTCAATCATTACCATCCAAAGTATCGGTCTTCCCTTGGGGCAAGGGAGTTTCCTGTGTGTCTAGGATGTGTACTTCCCTTAAATAAAGGATGAATATGGGTACCATAGGTAGTAAATCTCTCAAAGCTCAGAGTTAAACTAAAAAACCCTTGGTGAGTGTGTTATAACATGGATGGGTATTTATAGTCCAGTGCCTCCTATTTGGTGTCCCCCGAAGGCATTTTGAACCCAGCAGGTGACACTGATTTAGTTTTATTTGGCCCTGATTATGCAATAAATTATAAGTAACCAGAAAGAGGTGGTATTTCGATTTTACAGTATATAAAACAATACATATATTCCACAGTTCAGCATGCACATGGTGAGATTCTTGATATTAGATTAGTAAAAAATACCAAGGCACTGAGGCTTATTAATAAAGATGCTTTTGACTGACTGGACCTTGGGGCAAGGTGTGTAAATTACAACAGACATCTTTGGAAATGGTAATTCTTTCAGGTGGCTTGGTAAACTTCCTGCCCCAGCTAAGACAGGTACTTTGGATGTTAATGCTTTTCTGCAATTTTAATGCAATTTCTGTGTTTGATAATGGTAGCAAAGGCTTCCTCCACCCACTGCTTTGCCAAAGGGGAGTGCTGTTTTCTGGGAGGGGTGGAGTCTTTGCTCGGGGTAACTTTCTGCTGAGTGCAATATACCTTTCACTTTTCACCTGCAATCGAGACAGGAGGTACAGTAACTCTGAGACTTGACTAAGGTCCTGGATATTGAATCACCACTACGATCAAGAGGTAAGACTTTACATCTGATAACCTTTTAAAACTAATATGCAGTCAGGCAGATGCATCTTTATTAATAAGCCTCTCTCAGTGCATTGATATTTGTTTTCTAATCTAATATCAAGAATCTCATCATGTGCATGCTGAGGTGTGGAATATATCTTTGTGTTAAATGGTATTGTTTTGTATATTGTACAATTGAAATAAAGCCTCTTTCTGGTTACAAGTATTGGCTTAGAAGACTTCTCCTTGCATTGTATAATCAGGGCCAGTTCAATGGGGCATTTAATTTATTGAGAGCTCTTTCTAGTATTTAAGAATGCATATTAAATTTATGGCGTATTAAATAAAGGGTGAATATGGGTACCATAGGTATTACACCTCTATAATCTCAGGGTTAAAATAAAAAAAACAAGGTGAATGAGGTGTAACATGGCTTACATGGATTATTTAGTAGAACTTTAACTTTAGTAGAAAGTGGCTTTCAACAGCCATCTCTGGAAATGGTCAGTCTTTCAGACAGCTGGGGAGAAGGTACAGAGTAATTTACACACCTTCCTGCTACCATGATCAGAGCAGTATTAGATTAAACTTGTCATTTATTGAAAGCCCAGTTTTTAACAATCATTTTCATTTTAACTTACTTTTTTCAAAGAAGGATCTGAGGTTCACTTCTTGAATTAAATCTTTTGACAAGAGGTAAGACTTCTATTTTACATTTAAACCCATGTTTAGCTGTGTTTTTTAGATTCAACTGAACCAATTTCTGTCTGTGATAATGTCCTTTAATTCTGACAACATCACACTAAATTACATGATATAAAACAGCTAATGTTTCTAGAGATAAAGTTTCTGGGATGCTTCTCATTACTTTGCATTACCAGGGACAGTTTAATTCACCTTGTACAGCATTGAAAGACCAAGATGCTTTTTTAAAGTTATTTAACATTTTATAGAACTTTGTCTACTATGGCAACACGATGAGCTTGGTGAAATTTGGAAAAATACTGCTTGGCCACTTATCTTAAGATAAAGATAGGATAAAGGTTTATCTTTTGCACCTACCTGCCCCCCAGGGAAGGCCGATGCTTTCTAAGTTGATGGTTCCCTACAGTAGACTGTACCTTATCTTCTAAGGTAATGTATATTGACCCAAATCAGTTTTGGAATCCAATCTACTGACGAGATGGAGCACATCTTTTTTTGGATACAGATTCATTGCAATAATGTAACTGCAAATGAATATGAGCATGTATGTTTGTTCATATACAGTGGCAGGAGCAGTCTCTCATTGCAGTGAATTTTCAGGGCCAATTCATCTCTCCATCTTATACTGAATATGAAAGGTACCTGTGTCTATATGGACTCCTCACTAGTTGGAATTTGTATATATTCCAGTGTTCCCTCAGCCAGTCCTTCTGTTGTAATTCAATTTATCTCATAAAATTCCTACCCCACTTCTAGGACCAGCAGTTTTTGAACTCCACAATGGCTCCTATTGGAAAGTCTGTGACTGAGACCAAGTAAGAGTTCACTTTTTTATATTAAGCCATTATTTTGTTTGGAGCAATGAGCAATTCTGATATAAATACAATAAAATCATTATGCTCAAACTATGAGAGAGAAAATTAAGGATAATTTAAGAAATCAGTCTTAGCTTGTTTCTATACACAAATTATATTATTTATTTTCAAAGGAAACCTGCAAGGATTCCTCTGGTGTGCAAGATGTGCCTGAATACTTTTGATCAGCTTCCTGCTCACTTGAAGAGGGCGTGTATGAAGCACGCCTTGGCAGAGGTGATCAGGATGGCCTCTCAACAGGCGAGGAAGGACATGATAAATCACCTGAAGAATGGGGTCATCGTGGATTACAACAGAATAGAGATCGTGTCTGGTGAGGCAAACAGGACAGTGGTTGTAAGACTGCTGGAGTCCTTGGGCCTTTTTGTACTTGGGAAGCCTGGTAAATGATTTGAACTAATTTAACGTCATATTCGGGAAATCCAGAGAACGTCTTCACACTTGCAGTGGCTGTTGCAGGAAACACCTGTTGAATCTCACTCTGGATCTCTTGAGAGATCATTCAGCGAGCGAGTCGCAATTAGGAGATAATTTGGTATTTCTTAAGAGAACTCAGAGAACAACAGCACCGATAAATGCTGGGGAGACAGGTAGTTTTTTTTGTAATCAGATTCCAATGTCGAATACTGTGTATGAGAGCTTACTGTACGTAACTCTCCTTTTCTCACATTTTCTGATGACTATTCCGAAGGGGCACCCTGTCAACTCCTAATACTTTTTAAAAATTTGTCTGCGTGTTTGATTGTTGTCGTTTAATTTTTAAAAAAGTTCAATGTTGATTATAACTAAAGAAATTAATGATCACAAACAAAAAAAGGCCTGAAGATGCGAGTCGCTTTTGTATTAGAGCTGGATGACATGAGCTTATAAATAAAAAAAAACGTTTTCTTCCAATAAATCATACATTTTGTTCCATCCTTCTTACTATACTTCTCTCTTGTAGTAGTAAAGCATTTTGATTGAAACTGAACAATACATTAAAGGTTTCATCTATACACTTATACTTACGCTGCTGTGCAGCGGAGCCTGATACACCCCAGTGGGCAAAAGACGTATAATATATGTCTTAAATGCATACCTTAGACGTATAAATGTGGTCTGCAATTCGTCTAGAATGAAATTCTAATATACGTCTATTGTTATACGTCAATTATACGTCTATGATTAGATGTTCATTATACATAAATGGTTGGAGTTCTATTATATGGATAAATTTAGAGGTCTATTATACGGATAACTTTAGAGGATTATTATACGTATATGGTTAGAGGTCTATTATACGGATAACTTTAGAGGTCTATTATACATCAAAGATAGGTTTTACAGGTGTAGAAACTAGTAAATCAAGCCAATGATTTGGTTTAGAAATTTATTCAGAAAATACACATTCACACCTGAAAAATATGTATTTCAAATTATACATTGTATACAATCGATCAACAATCAACATATGGGCAATAATCATAAAAAACACAACTAGTCTTAAACTTCAGCTACAAATTCTGGTAACATGGCAATATACAGTATAGTAATGACAAACACAAACTAATTACATTAACGCACAAAACCACATTTTGATTCAAATATAAATTCTAAAATGCACAACTTCTGCATTTCCAAGAAAAAAAAAAAATTACAATGGAAGTTAAGACGATTTTTGTCCACCATTTGCAAACCCTGTCTAATTGTCCTAACAGTTAGAACCAGAAACGTATTATTTTCAGGGTCCAGATCTCCTGGCCCCCTGCCTTGCATATGCATTCTTCAAGTAACGCATTTTGTGCTCCTTTATTTCTTTTAATGTCGATGTAGGGTGGGAGTATATTTACTATATTTAGTATACACGCGTAAATAAAGTAATTACTGCTAAAATAATTTACTTTGTACACTATGCAGATTGCCGTATACTCCTAGTTGCGGTACACAAGACATTAACAGTAAAAAGCCTCAGATACTGTGTTAGATGTGTTTTCAACGTAATATATATGCGTTTATTAATGTCGGCAATTTTATGGTTGCAATTCGACGTTAATTATATGTCGCGGCAACGTATACAGATGCAGCCATTCAAAGAGCGCGGTACAGACACGTACCAGAGGTAATTGGCTACGGCGTCGTGCATCGTGACGTGCGATGACGCAAAATACCGCGGTGCGTGATTGGTTGACCGACAGGGGCACTCGTGGTCCGTTGGTCTGTCGTAGAAAGACTTACTGTAAACGTCTTTACTGTGCCCGTTGTAGATATTGAATTTTACCACTGAAGGGAAATTTTAGTAGCTGAGCATAAAAAGAATAGGAGCATACTGTAACGCGTGTGAAGGCCATAAACGATATTAATTTTGGAACATAAACATACAGTATATAGCTGGTCTTGGTACTTTAAAGAAAAAAATACACACCAGTATTCCATTTCTCCCTAAACATTGTAAGCTTCGAAGTCTTTAACTAACGTGATACCGGAGTCAACAAGCATACTTTTAGAATTTGATTAAAAGGGAATATAATATGGAATCGCGTATCTCAAGAAATTAATAACGATATAATTATATTCATGTTGCAAAAGAACTGCAATGGACATAAAAACTCCCTTGCTTTTAACAGAGCGTTCCATAATTTTTAACTACGAAAATGCCAGTTGAAAGGATTTGTAAACATATTTTGTTAAAGAAAGTCAGTTTTTTCCGCAACACATAAAATACATTTTTCCAAGAAAGTTTAGCCTTTGTCACTAATGAAACCACTAAATAAACACATAAATATAGAAATCTTAAGATTTGTTTTATTTAATGTTGGTAGCAGGATGAACTGTCAGAGTGTATATTTTGTCGCAGAGTTGCTGCAAGATGTTAACAGTGAAAAAGGTATTTAGAAATGAGTTATTTCAAGATGAAAATTTTCAGAATAATTGCAAATCTAGCAGGATAGAGAAAGCACAGAAAACGGCAGGAATTGAACCTAGGACCCCAGTGCTGCAAGATAGCAATGCTAACCACTTTGCCACCATTAGAAAAGGATGGATATCTTAGTTATCTTTCTAGTTCACAGGTTTGCATGCATAATTTAATTTTGAAAGCCACTGAGACATCAGGTACTACTGTTGTATTTATGAAAAAGAAACAAAACAAAAACATACTAATAACTGTGCCATCCTACTCCTTAGTTAATACAAAAAAAATACATTTTTCCAAGAAAGTTTATAATAATACTATCTATAGTTGAAATCTGAGCCTACTTTAAAAATAAAGGAAAAGCATTTTCAGAGAGCAATCACGGTGTGTTTATGTAGAAAAAGCGATTAGGTTTATGAGCAATCTAATTACCTATTCGCTTAAAACGCTATATAAAATAAAGTTTATTTAGAGATGAATGATCAGTGTCGCAGTTTAAATAATGGGAGTCAGGAAACTAACACACAGCGCCACCGGATTTAATAACGCAATAAAAGCGCTATAACATAATGTGACTAGGCACAGAAAAAGTTTACAGCACAGTACAATAATAAATGCTGACCATGACTTTAGAAGCATAAATTACCTTACACTCAATTTAAACACAAGCTGTCTTTCTGTATGAACCTCTAAGCTGGTTCATACAGAAAATGTAGAAATGCATTAGCCTGATTATGATTAAAAAACACATAATTAAACACGCTTTTGCAATTTAAATCAGAACATGATTTAAATCAATAAAAATGTTTATATTGTAACGCATACTGTCCAGCCTCCATTTCTCTATAAAAATTTACTCTGTTGCACACACACACACTAGAAGCAGGAACCGCTGTCAGAAGGGAAGATATGTTCAAAATATCGCAAATATCGATCATGTTGCGATATTTTGAAATATAAAAGTCAATTTTTTGTCCATAATAACGCTTACCTATTTTTTCGAAGAAATGTTTGTTAAAAGAAAAGTCCAGCACCAGCTGGATTCAAACACACAACCTGCTAGTTGGTAGTCACACACCTAGACCAGTAGGCTACAAGACAGCTTGCATGAACAGGCAGGCGAAACAGCCCTACACAGCCCTGTCGCAGTACACGGATATAATCATACCGTTATTAAATTCTTGAGATACGCGATTCCATATTATATTCCCTTTTAATCAAATTCTAAAAGTATGCTTGTTGACGTTAGTTAAAGACTTCGAAGCTTACAATGTTTAGGGAGAAATGGAATACTGGTGTGTATTTTTTTCTTTAAAGTACCAAGACCAGCTATATACTGTATGTTTATGTTCCAAAATTAATATCATTTATGGCCTTCACACGCGTTACAGTATGCTCCTATTCTTTTTATGCTCAGCTACTAAGATTTCCCTTCAGTGGTAAAATTCAATATCTACAACGGGCACAGTAAAGACGTTTACAGTAAGTCTTTCTACGACAGACCAACGGACCATGAGTGCCCCTGTCGGTCAACCAATCACGCACCGCGGTACCCCGTGTCATCTTACCTGCGGTACGTGTCTGTACCGCTCACTTTGAATGGCTGCATCTGTAGCTCAGTAGTGGAACAGTTGATCGCTTTTGAACTGTTCTGAATGTAGTGGAAATAATATGGTCACAAAGTAACGAACATACAGTATTCACCACTCACGTAGTGTAATTTATTAATAATTAAGATTAATGTAAACCTTTATTAGTAGCTATATTACCGGTTAATCTGATGAGAATTCAGAACACAAGTCTCTCGCTCAGTAAACACGCTTTATCGTTTACTGAGCTTTCGATGAACGTCTAAGTGAAAGACAAATTCACTATTTTCACTTTTTGGTTAAAGAACACTTTTATCACATGTTCTGCACTCCTGATGGTGTTTAACGGTGCTCTTTTCTACACGCCTGATTTGAGGATCCCCAGCTAAAATATTTTTAACTTAACAGGCTGGATTTGAGCGTCTTTACAGAGAGCCGATTTGGAAGCCTCACATATGCAAATGGTGACACTTTATCTTCGCTCCACATAAGAAACTCATTAATCTTTGAATGCTTTCCTCTTCACTTGCAGCACTAGCATTTGTCTACAGTTTGTGGCATCTTTTCAACACAATATATTTCACCATGGACTGAAAGGTCAAATGGTTTTGGCAAAAGATAAGGAGATCTCCTGGCCTGTAAGGGATCAAACCTACAACCGTGGAGTTATTAGAACGACAATCGATCCAACTGAGCTACACATACACGTGAGACTCTCTGTGCAGCATAAAATTTAATTTAGAGAATTATTTTCCCTCTGAATTTAAACCCTCACAATTATGTGTACTGGCTTATGATGTAGAAGAGATCAGCCTCTGTGATGCAATATCAAGTGACACTGACCTTCTGTTATACTGTTCCCTGCTGCATTTAAACCTAGTGGGGAAATACTTGTATCCATACATGAAAGTTTTCCTCCTTGTCAAATTATTTTCAAGCACATTTTTGTTGTTGAAAATAAACCTTGTGAATTTACATGTTGTGTCCCTCTTCTGTTAGTGTCACCCAAATTGATACATTGTGCTCTGGCGTTTCTTCAGATCATACCATTTTGTACAATACTGGACTCTGGGGCACACTCTTTTTCCAAAACTCTCCACCTCTCCATCTTCTCCTTCAATTGTTGCTTCTCTAAAACTCTCCTCCTTTCTTCCTCCTTCTTCAGCTATTTCTTTACCTCCTATTCACAAACTCTCCTCCTCTCCTTCTCCTCTTTTGCTTGTTTCTTCTCCTGCTTCTCCAACAGTTTCTTCCTCTCCTTCTTCTCCTTTGCTTGTTGCCTCTCCTCCTCTTCCCAAAATCTCCTTCTCTCCTTTTCCTCCTTTGCTTGTTTCTTATTCTCCTCCTTCAGCTGCTTCCTCCTCTCCTCCTCCTGAGCTCACCTCCATTCCTCCTTCTCCTTCTGCCTCCTCTCCTCCTCCTGCTGCAGGCGTTTCTCCAGCCCCCGAGCGTAGGCCTTCCACCTCTTCTGCTCCTTCTTCTCCCATCTCACCTCCTGCTTCTGCTCCTCCCTCCTGTTCTCCTCCGCCTCCTGGGCATGTCTCCGCTCCTCCTTGTTCATGGTCCTCCTAATTGCATCTGCTGCCTTGGTGTGTCTCCTCTCCTGCTTCTCCTCAGTCTTCCTCCTCTGCTCCTCCTCCTTCTCCCGTCTCCTCTTCTCCTTCTCCAGCATCTGCCTCCTGTCCTCTCCCTCCTTCTCCCATCTTCTCTCCTTCCTCCTCTTCTCCTCCACCTTCATCCTGTCCTCCTCCAGCTTCCTCCTCTCCTTCTCCTCCTGCACCTCCTGTCTCCGATCCATCAACCACCCTTCCAGCTTCCGCCTCCTCTCCTTATCCCGCTCCTGGGTGTTCAGGGACCGGTGCCTCCCAACCCGGACATTCCTGACTTTCTCCACTGGTGCCGCTGTCCTTTTGCCCCCTTGCGGCTCCTTCCATCTCTTCAGCTCTGTAGTGTTGCTCTTATCCTCATCGACCCCGGAACAGCACAGCATCTTGGTGAAGGAATGGGAGGAGCTGACCTGCAAGGATGATGGATCTGTAAGCGGTGTCTTTTTCAGCCACCCACCTGAAATAACAGCAGGCTGGTGTCCCAGCCCAGCTCCTGTCTCTCTCCCCTTGGATCTGGGAGATATCCAGGTTGAGTGGGGTGACGCAGATATCTTGGAAAGCTGAGGGAGTCAGGAGAGTCGCCCCAGCCCCTGTACCGCCCCGATACCACGGTGTAAGCTGGACAAGGGGAGGGGTTTCAGTGACTCACTAATCCCACATACAGATGCAGCCATTCAAAATGGGTGAGGTATTTCGCGGCATACTGCGACACGCCCACCGGGGTATCACGCAGTTCACGTGTGTCACGTGACTAACTATCCGGCTTCGCCTTGTAAAACCGCCAGGGGGAGTGTAACCTCTCATGTACAGCATTTGAGCCTTTAATTTTGAACTGTGTATTACAGCATGTTAATCATCAGTCATTAAAATGTTGGTATGTTTTATGAAAGCAAGATTGCTCAGTTGGACAAAAGTACACAACCTACCTTTATCAGAAATATTTATGCATCAAAGCCTTTACTGAAGATATTACTAATAGTATTAATAATGGATGACTTTGGACAAGCTGTATACTCAAAGTATAATTTCTTTAGCACATTTGTACAAGCACTTGGAATCTGTCCAAGCCATACTTTGTCAGGCATTTTGTTTTACTTCAACGGGCATAAAAACTTCCTTGCTTTTAACAGGGCGTTTCATAATTTCTAACTACGAAAAATATTTAAAATGCGACACCTATCATTCAACTAGAGCTTAAAATATCACAAGGATCCTCAAGAGCACAGCAAAGAGTGTATTAAAAGACACTTGTATTTATGAACGCTTTCTTTTCCGTATACCAGATTTTATGGAACCACTTCAGAGGGGTGTTCCAGGAATCGGCACTTTAAAGAAAAAAATACACACCAGTATTCCATTTCTCCCTAAACATTGTAAGATTCGAAGTCTTTAACTAACGTGATACCGGAGTCAACAAGCATACTTTTAGAATTTGATTAAAAGGGAATATAATATGGAATCGCGTATCTCAAGAATTTAATAACGGCATGATTATATCCGTGTACTGCAGCAGGGCTGTGTAGAGCTGTTTTGCCTGCCTGTTCATGCGAGCTGTCTTGTAGCCTACTGGTCTAGGTGCGTGACTGCCAATTGGCAGGTTGTGTGTTTGAATCCAACTGGTGCTGGACTTTGAATTTTTATTTATTTATTTTTTAATCGCGTAACATAAACATATTACCGTATGCAAACTGTACTGTATACAGTATGTATATGTATATTTAATGTCTTAACTGTGCCCGTTTAAGTATTGAATATTCATATCTAATTTTACCACTGAAGGGAAATCTTAGTAGCTGAGCATAAAAAAATAGGAGCATACTGTAACGCGTGTGAAGGCCATAAACGATATTAATTTTGGAACATAAACATACAGTATATGGCTGGTCTCGGTACTTTAAAGAAAAAAATACACACCAGTATTCCATTTCTCCCTAAACATTGTAAGCTTCGAAGTCTTTAACTAACGTGATACCGGAGTCAACAAGCATACTTTTAGAATTACTTTTGAGCAACTAATAAGAAGCGCAAAACGGTATGTGTTTTAGTTTCGTTTTGTGCTGGGACCCGTGGATTGATTAGAGATATCAAGTACATACAAGTCATTTTTTAAATGTTGTAGTTCGTCTTGAAAAAATGTTACGAGTACGTCATCTATCAACAATTACACAGGTTCTGTTTCCATATTGCGGATTTTGGTTACATAATATTATTTTCTAGATTTCACGTTGTGAATATGATGGGATGTCTGATGGGATGTTTCTAAAAATCCATCCTCTGTAAAACGTCTTCTCTAGTTGTCCTGCATATGTATTCGCTAATGAAGCTGTGTGATCTGAGCCTGGATCTCTACATTTCTGTATGAACCAGCTTAGAGGGCTAAAGACAGCTTGTGTTTAAGTTGAGTTTAAGGCAATTTATGCTTCTAAAGTCATGGTCAGCATTTATTTTTGTACTGTGCTGTAAACTTGTTCTGTGCCAAGTCACATTATTTTATAGCGTTTTTATAGCTTTATCAAATACGGTGTTACTGTAGTTTCCTGACTCCCATGTCACATGGTCTGTGATTGAAACCTGTAAAACCGGTTTAATTCGTCACAGCCAGCACTCTTCAGGTGTGAGGGTCTTCTGCTCAGAATGAAACGCTAAAATGTTTGTGTATATTCTAATGGTAGTGGGGGCAGGGTGTGTGGGAACAGTTTTGGTTGAAATTGCATTGGAGATCTATGTTCTTCACACCTGTAACCTTTTCTCTGAAAGCATTTTCTTCGCAGTTTAACCGATCTTGTTACAGCATGTTACAGTTTACTATTATTAACCATATTAATTTTAAGTGCTTAATGTAAAATCTTGTAAAAATATATTTTCATTGTTCAAATATACATTAAGTCTGACTATCATATAATAAGTTAAATGCAAAACTAAAGAAAAAATAGGGTTAAATATAATTCAAAATATTTTGCTTACAATGTTAATTGTTTATGAATAATAAAATGTATTAACTAAGGAGTAGGATGGCACAGTTATTAGTATGTTTTTGTTTTGTTTCTTTTTCATAAATACAACAGTAGTACCTGATGTCTCAGTGGCTTTCAAAATTAAATTATGCATGCAAACCTGTGAACTAGAAAGATAACTAAGATATCCATCCATTATATTCCATAATATCCATGAAATATATGGCGCTGAAATATGTGTGGCGCAGTTGTGGCCTGGCACGGTGAAGTGCGCTGGCAGCTGTGTGATGCAGTGGTGGCCTGACACGGTGAGGTGCGCTTGCAGCTATGTGACGCAATGGTGGCCTGGCACGGTGAGGTGCGCTTGCAGCTATGTGACGCAGTGGTGGCCTGGCACGGTGAGGTGCGCTGGCAGCTGTGTGATGCAGTGGTGGTCGGGTATGTAGAGGTGCACTGGCAGCTGTGTGTTGTGACGCAGTGGTGGCCTGGCACGGTGAGGTGCGCTGGCAGCTGTGTGATGCAGTGGTGGCCTGGTACAGTGAGGTGTGCTGGCAGCTGTATGACGCAGTGGTGGCCTGGCACGGTGAGGTGCGCTGGCAGCTGTGTGATGCAGTGGTGGTCGGGTATGTAGAGGTGCACTGGCAGCTGTGTGTTGTGACGCAGTGGTGGCCTGGCATGGTGAGGTGCGCTGGCAGCTGTGTGATGCAGTGGTGGCCTGGTACAGTGAGGTGTGCTGGCAGCTGTATGACGCAGTGGTGGCCTGGCACGGTGAGATGCCCTGGCAGCTGTGTGATGCAGTGGTGGCCTGGCACGGTGAGGTGCGCTGACAGCTGTGTGGTGTGGCGCAGTTGTGGCCTGGCACGGTGAAGTGCGCTGGCAGCTGTGTGATGCAGTGGTGGCCGGGCACGGTGAGGTGCGCTGGCAGGTGGGTGATGCAGTGGTGGCCTGGCACCGTGAGGTGCGCTGGCAGCTGTGTGGTGTGGCGCAGTTGTGGCCTGGCACATCATACAGCTGCCAGGGCACCTCACCGTGTCCGGCCACCACTGCATCACACAGCTGCCAGCGCACTTCACCGTGCCAGGCCACAACTGCGCCACACCACACAGCTGTCAGCGCACCTCACCGTGTCAGGCCATCACTGAGTCAGAGATTAAATAAAACCTCACTCGCACCAAACAAATTTATATTTCTAAATATCACAACATGATCGAATTTTGCAACATAAATTGATATTTTTGTCTTCTAAGTATCTTAATAAACTTTCAGCATAGCTTTCTCCCCGTTTAGATTTATTTTGGGATCAAACGTGGAAAGATTAGATTGTAATCGATTTTATTTTTTAAATACATTTTAGAAAAGTGTAATCTATACTAAAAAGCTGTACACCACCTGCTATAAAGATACATATTGTAATACTTTCGGGTTCGGATAGGACAGACACAAGAACTCAGACTTGCGGAGTTAAAGCAAGTTAAAGCCTTGATTTTATATATCACCTTTAAAAGTGGCATCTCAAAGCAAAGTAAATACCCAACACTGATTGTACCCATCTGTCATGCTAATAAAGCAGCTTGAATTGAATTGAGAGGTGGGGGGGGGTATATTTGCTTTGTGTATAAAGTACATTGTGAATTTTTTCACAGCCTTCACTTTGTCGTTTTTATGCCATTTTTTGACCACGCACGAATATTCCTATGTCCGTATCTTCGCAAGGGAATCAGTGTGAATTTTAATACTAATTAAATGACCGCGGGCACTTTTCACCCCCTCTACATTCTCAGAGTAGAACAGACTAACCTTCTAATGAAAGATTCTAATGAAAGGACAGGAAAAGTGCCCACAGGCACTTAAACTTAATATGGTCAGTAACAGTAAACAGTAACATGGTCAGAAGGAGCACGTACAAACGTTTCCGAAATAACCACATGTAAGACTGATGCTTAAAATGTTTAGGGAGAAAGTGGAATACTGGTGTGTATTTTTTCTTTAAACTACCAATACCAGCCATATACAGTCTGTAACGTAGGGATTTCTATATGTCTTTATTTAGTGGTTACATCAGTGACAAAGGCTAAACTTTTAGCTTCAATAACGTGTACATATCTCCCCTTTTTATAAACCGACTTGGTTGAAAACTGTTCCAGAACCACTGTTGTTTCATCAGTGAAAAGTACATCATGAAATGCCTCTCCCTGTTCAATCCACTGGAAAAAAGAAAAGGAGCATAAAGCTTCTGATGGTCATAAATTATATTCATTTAGGAGCAGCATCAGAGGTATGTTTTTAACTGCACTGCACTGGAGAGAATACCATAGTGTGTGTTTTTTTTTACTCCCTGGCGGAAACTGGCTTCCAGAAGAATCAGTATGGCTCAGAGATTAAATAAAACTTCACAGACATTAACGAAGAGCATAACGCGTGTACTGTATACACTGCAAGTACAACCCCCCTCTCTGCAGGAGTGCTGGCTGTGACGAATTGAACCGGTTTCACGGGTATTTTCAAAGTAGGAGGCGAGATTTCCAGCGAAAGACACCTCCCCCCATCAAAAACCCAGTAAGTACAGTACTTACTAGTTAAAGGCTAGGCTCCCGACTACGGCGAAAGGAACCCTTCTTTCATTAGAAGACAATGAACATATTTTAGCCCTGAATGAATTAAAAGCAAACATGGTTTACATAAAAGACATTTTTCCAAGAAAGTTTAGCCTTTGTCACTAATGAAACCACTAAATAAAGACATAAATATAAAAATCTTAAGATTTTTAAAATACATGACTTTGCTAAAATTTATTTGAAAATAAAAACAATTACAACCGCCAGGGGAGAGAGAGAACAGGGGAGGGATGTTGGTTTTGCATAAGGGGCGGGGCTATGGAAATTAGGTCTGTTTGGGAATGTGTAGTTACATGTTCTGGCTGTTTGTGAATTATCGTTGTTGAGTATGGAGTGTTGAGGTATTGATTTTGTGTAATGCTTTATGTTGAAAATTGAGGTGGATTTTGTTTATGATAAACAGGATAAACTGGGATGGGAGGAAGGTTTGGTTTTGCATAAGGGGCGGGATTATGATAATTGGAGGACTTTGCGAGAGTAAAATGGTTTGATTATTTGATTTTGTATTGTGGTTGTTATCTATGTTTTTGGTTGGTATTATGTTTATATGGTTGTTTTTGTTGGTTGGTTGTTATTATGGTTATTAATAATACGATCTATAGTTGAAATCTGAGCCTAAATAAAAAGAAAAAGCAAGTGATTAGGTTTATGAGCAATCTAATTACTTATTTGTTTAAAACGCTATATAAAATAAAGTTTATTATTAATTTGCTAGACAGAGCGGTGAACATTATTATGCATAAGACAAAGATAACGATCCTGATCAGTTTAGAAATCTGTGTACGCTGTAAGGTTTTTACTTCTTAAACTTTTAAAATACACGTTTTGAATAGAAAGAAATCCTCTTCCTGGTACAGTATGTATAGCAAACCAGCACATCTTTTTTCTCCAATCAGAGGGGTGTCAGATGGTGTCAGCCAATCACCATTCTGAAGCCCTACCATAATCTCTGGTATGGGGAGACCCCAGAATTCTGTCCCATAGATTAGACAGATGATAGATACTTTTATTGATCCCGTGAGGGAAATAAAGTAAATCATTTTCATTTTAGGAAATTATTAAACGCTCGGTTAAAAGCAAAGGAGATTGTCTGTTATAGTGGACATAAAAACAAGAGTTCGCTGGCATTATATCCTGGAAGACACAGACCGGCGCCAGACCGGTAAAATGCCTGATGAACTAGGGATTGGACAGTTTCCAAGTGCTTGTACAATCGATGGAAATGTTCAAATAAATGTGCAAAAGAAATAAACAAAATAATCATTTATTTCTTTATCATATTGGGTAGCTAATGTCCTCTCTTTGCTAGTCAGTGGCTGTGTTTCTGCGTTGGGTAGCAACGGGTGACTGTTCTCAGGCGGAAGATGTAAACAGCTTAATGTTCGTGTTAAATATTTTTTTAAATTCAATTAAACGTGCACAGTTAAGACATTAAATATACATATACATACTGTATACAGTACAGTTTGCATATGGTAATATGTTTATGTTATGCGATTAAAAAATACATAAATAAAAATGGAAAGTCCAGTACCAGCTGGATTTGAACACACACAACCTGTCAGTTGGTAGTCACGCACTTAGACCAGTAGGCTACAAGACAGCTTGCATGAGCAGGCAGGCGAAACAGCCCTACACAGCCCTGCCGCAGTACATGGATATAATCATACCGTTATTAAATTCTTGAGATACGCGATTCCATATTATATTCCCTTTTAATCAAATTCTAAAAGTATGCTTGTTGACTCCAGTATCACGTTAAAGACTTCGAAGCTTACAATCTTTAGGGAGAAATGGAATACTGGTGTGTATTTTTTTCTTTAAAGTACCAAGACCAGCTATATACTGTATGTTTATGTTCCAAAATTAATATCGTTTATGGCCTTCACACGCGTTACAGTATGCTCCTATTCTTTTTATGCTCAGCTACTAAGATTTCCCTTCAGTGGTAAAATTCAATATCTACAACGGGCACAGTAAAGATGTTTACAGTAAGTCTTTCTACGACAGACCAACAGACCACGAGTGCCCCTGTCGGTCAACCAATCACGTACTGCGGTATTTTGCGTCATCACGCGTCACAAGCACGACGCCGTAGCCAATTACCTCCGGTATGTGTCTGTACCGCGCACTTTGAATGGCTGCATCTATATGCTGCCTCCAATCCAAACTTGGCCAGAACCTCATCGTACAACTCCAGGCAGTCCAGCTGGATGGAAGACATCGCATTCTGAGCCCAGGTCCGCACCCGGCTCTCCTCAATCTAGAGCAGCCCCTCCAGTTCGACCCACAGGCCCTCCCTGAGCCACCACAGGGCAGCTGGGGCCTTACCTACACTCTTACCTACAGTTACACTTTAACTAACACTTACACAAATACTGCCAATATTACAACAGTAACACTGCAATTAAGGCTTACAGTATCATTATTACTAACAATAACACAAACTTAGTAGTACACTAATAATACCAATAATAACAGAACTAACATGACAATGAGTATTAATATTCTGACACTAACACTATGATTATCACTAATATTAACATGAATACTAACATTAAAACTAAAATTAAAAGTAGCTCTATCATCAATAATTCTCACATGAATACTAGTATTCAGTAGTGCTATCATCATTAATACTCACATAGACACACAGACACTACACATACTCATAGACACACACCCACACACATCAAACACCCACACACCCACAGACACCACATACGCTAATAGTGATAAAAACACAGCACTCACAGATTTCTGTTCGTTGGTCTGGACTCTAGAAAGTTATAAATTGCTCTAGAAATTTTCAAGCGACTCTGGACCTCAACACCTGTTGAAGGGTCACTTCTGTCAGACACAGCATGGAGCCCAAGCCCACCTACACACACACTGACAGATATACACCCACACATTCACACACATTATGACATACCGACAGACACACAACCACACACTCACACACATTCACACAAACATTACACACACTCACAGATACAAACTCACAGACACACATTCACAGACACACACATAGACACAGCACACACTCACAGGCACCACGCACATTTATACACACAATCAGACACTCACACACATACAGTACTCGCACACATTCACAGACACACACATACACACTGATAGACACCACACACTTGCAGACACACACCCACATACTAACAGACACACACCTGCACAATGACAGACAGATCACACTGACTGACATACATTCACACACTGACAAACACCACACACTCACAAGCACCACAAACTCACATACACTCTACAAACACTTATACTTATAATAACAGTAATGCTATCACTAAAACTAACACTACTGCTACTGTTAATACTGTAACAGTAACTCTATAATTACATTTAATATTAACATTAATATGACCATTAAAACTAAAATTATCAGTAGTGCTATCATCATTAATACTCACATGAACACTAGCATTAGTATTAAAACTACCAGTTGTACTCTCACTAATATTAACATAAATGCACTAGCATTAGTATTAGTTGCTGTCCGTGACGTCACACCACACTTTGTGACGAAGGCGAGACATCTAGCCAGGCACAGTGACCTGCCGCGTGTCGCCATGGTTACCATACTTATGATTTGTAAACAAATGGAAAATGCATTTAAACTGTTACTTACACAAATTTATTAACTTTGAATATAATTTTCTAGCTCTACGATACAATTCCTAAATAATAATTTGAACAAATCATTCTTTAATTTCAGATTGAACATTATTAACACTAAACGCATGTTAATTCATAAATATTGACTCTTTTTTAGATTTTAAAATGGGTCAAGAACGGGAAAAGAATCAGTGCTCACCAATCGGTGAACTTAATCGATTATTCTACGTTTTTTTAGTTGAATTAATTGCTTGTCGATATATAAGTGATCAATAACTCTCCTTGTGCGCTCTGCGCGTCTCCCGCGGTCTCGCTCTCCGATTCCGGCGCTCTGCCTGGTGTCTGTGACATCACAGCGTTCTTTCTGACAGAGCAGAGTGCGTCTCCGCTGGAGGAGACTCCTGTCCGGAGCCCGGGGGGCTTTTCTTACAGATATAACATCCCCAAAAACAAAACACACCGGGCTATTAAGAGAAGCGATTCATAACAGCAGGAGGAGGAGAATGACAAACCGAGAAATGAAATTCATTAAACACTAACAGAAAAAAACAATGTTTACTTCACAGAATAATGCGTTATAAAGCATACTCCTGTGGAGCAGAAGAGAAAGAGAAGGAGCACAGGTCTCTATAACAAGTGCTTTTAAGCGTTTTAAATGAATCTCTATAGAATAGAAGCCAGGAGGATCAGACTCCTGATCCTGGAGGTTGAAGAGCAGCTCTCGGTTTTATTTTCACTCGATCTCTCAGTTCCTCTGCGGGTTTGATGATTTAATTAACTGTATAACTGTTATCAGACTCTGTTTAACTCTATATTTATAAGACTGTCTGCGAGAGATGTGTGGGAGACGCTGAATCCCAGCAGAGCAGAGCCTCTTGTGTGTGGAATCACACACAGACAGGTCTTCTGTGTGATCTGAGTCCCACTGCTCAGAGCTACAGACTGGTCAGCTGGTCACTATTGTAGACACGACCATCAGTCTGCTGCTGCTGATAATCATATTACACTTATAAGAGTGGCAATACTGCTGTTCATTAAATAAGTAAAAATAATTATAAGAGATAATCACATATTGCTCAATTGTCAGTCAAACACTTCTGACAGATAGGATTATTCCATGCTGAAAAAAAGAAGAAAAATAACACAATGTTTTGGCCGTAGAGCCTTCTTCGGGTGTAAGAGAGACAGGGCAGTAGGCAAAGGTAAAGTAGTGGGAGAACAAAGGCTGGGAGGAGGAGTGAGAGGCAGGAGCAGGGGACAGAAAGAGAGGCCAATCAAGAGGTGTGAAGTCAGAATAGATGTAGAAAGTTGTGACAGAAAGAGGGTCTTGGAACAGCTGTAAAGAGACGGAATGCTGGTTTAGTGAGAGAAGCGAGCAAGTGGCCCAGGGAGGAAGAGATTTAATCTGTTTCTCTACTGTGCATGTTTAAATCCACTTAATATTGAATATTAATATGGAATTTTACAACTAAGGCTAAATTTTGGTAGCTGAAACAGAAGTACTGTATAGTACAATTTTGTTTTGATTTGAACCGATGTTTGCACCTCAATAATCCATTCGTCATTGAAAGAAGAAAAGGCAGATGTGTTTTGAATCTCACGATGATCCTGTTCTCAATCCAAAAGAAAGGTTTAATGTGATCCCACTAGAAAAAAAGAGTCAATTTCTATATCTAATGATGTCCCTCAAACATTTTGTAATATCTCTGGGAGTGTATAGAGTAGAAGCCTGGTTAACTGCTTAAATTCAAACTAAACAGGACTATGGGAATGAGATTTGATTTCGAACTGGGATTTAAATAAATAAGGACGCTGCACTACATTGTGCTTTATGTAAGACAAAAGGTGGGCTTCCTGTGTTTTCGATAACTCAGCTGTAAGAGCGGAGAAATATAGTGGAAACAGCTGGGAACTCTTTGTTCTCTGGTTTGAATCTGGCTGGAAGAAAGGTGTTTTTATGTTCTTTAATCAAAAAGTGAATATTTGTCATTTACTTAGTTGTCCAACGAAAGCTGAGTAAACAGTGAAGCAGAGCCTCTTGTTTTGAATTCTTCTAACATTTTCTAGACTCCTCACTCTTCCTAAAACAAAGTGCCGCAGATAAAGATACAGTAGTTGTCGGGAGTTTAGTTCAGTGGTAGAGCACATACAGTACAGTACCTCGCATGTATGTGGCTATTTTCAACCGCCGGCGTCTCCACTCTGGATTTCTTCCTAAGCGCGATATCTTTCCTTACTTGTGTGTGAATTTCAGCGCGACACATAAACCCTTTGTCTGTTTTATAAATATTCTATTTTAAATCAGTTAAAACAAAAAAAGAACTAATTACATACATGTAGAAAACACATGTATCTAATTTGAAAATGTGGGCAATGTATTACTAGTTGTGGAGCTGAGCTCACAGTAGAGCAGTTGATATTGTTAAACCACGTATTGTTTTTAAATTATGCCACTAAACACTGACACGGTGTTTGTGCAGTCCTACCCAAGCTCTCTATCGAGTGGATGAGTCTCCTGTTCCATCTCCAATTCTTTCCGCACATTTCACCTGTTTCACCACCTTTATCATTAGATTATAGCCACTAATACGAGAATACTGTTCTGAAAGACTGTCTTAAATAATAATGTTGAAAAGGGTAATGATAAGAGTTTTTTTCATTAAGGTAACCATACATTTGCCTGTATAGTACAACTTCTTATCTGTATCCGCAAATCCCCAATATTAATGCTGTCTCCTGAGAAACACAAGTGTAGAGTCAAATCATATTAAATAATACAACAAATCTATTCAATTAACACCCCTATGTGACAGAACACATTTAAGACTTACACCCCTTTAAATATGTATTACCTTCATTTCAGTTCTCTCCCCGGGATACCTGAAAATTCATTATAGTATAATAAAGTCTGTGCATGCATTACCTGTAATACAGCTACTAATACAAATAGCATTAAACTTCATTATTACGATATTACACTTTTATTAATACAATATGTATTGATAAAATTCCTTGTGAATAATTGTAGTGTCTGGAAAGCAATTGTTCATTACTTAATGACGATATTATTTCCACTACATTCAGGACAGTTCCAATGTAATCTATTGTTCCGCTTACTCTGCTTAGTCTCCTACTTTAGTAATGTCTAATGGGCAGCAGCTGTTATTTTAGGTTCGTTGCAATTGAGAACAGGTTTTCTACAGAGCTGCTGACAAATTTCAGCAGCCAGTTTGTTGCAACTGACCCGTTGTAGCTACCAATCAGCAGCAAGGAGAAACAAACATTAGTTTTGCCTTTTTTTATAAAAAAAAAGGAAAACCGAGTAGTAGTTTATGTGGTAATTTCAGGTACAATGTAAGAACTAAAGTTATCTACTCCCATAGTAATGCGTGGGGTCCTATAAATAGAAAAAAAAATTGTAACCCGAAAACACAACAAACACAAAACAAGAAGTCTTCCAGGAACCTAGGTAAATCCCTGTAGTAGTCTAGCAACTATAAAAAAAACAACCAAATGCAACAACTTTAAAAGAAAAAGAACATTAAAAACAAATCTGGGGAACAGCAAAAACACAGAATCTAATGCGAGAGCTTTATCAAGTCTTCAGTGCTCCTCTCGTCTCAGTAGACCTCTCATATATTTGTGTACAGGTCAACTGGAGGTACACAGCTGATAGTAATTTAAGTAGGGAGCTGCGTCAGCATGCGTGGGTTGCAAATGGAAAAGTATAGGTTTATTCCATGCTGAAAATAGAAGTAAACACAACGTTTCAGCTGTGGAGCCTTCTTTGATTGTGACTCGAAATAAACTTTTACTTGTTCGTTTGATGTTAATATATTTCCATCAAATACCTAAGAGTATCTAAACTTGACAGTTGCTTTCAATAGCTAAAGACACAGGCTATACTGCTCCAGGTGAGGCTCGAACTCACAACCTTGGCATCATTCCGCTGTGCACAGCTGTATAAGTACCGCGCGCTGACCGATTGCGCCACTGGAGCTGTGCAGTTGTGCTCCTCATACAGACTGATGGTGCAGAAACACAGGGTGAAAACGGTTTCGGTGGTGGATCCATCTCCACATGGGGAAAAGGAACAGTAAAATAGCAAGGAAAATACAAGAAAACACACTGAAAGAATTGTGCTAACAGCAAAGGGGACGGAGGGAGGTGGTCGGAAAATTAAATCAACCCGGCTTATTTGTAGCGACATTTTTTGAGTCAATCAGCACACGGATTTCTCTTCATGTGCCTTAAACTGTGCAGTTTGTATTTTCATTGTAGATAGGTTTCTTCAGACGTCCAGTAAAGTGACAATAATGGAGAACTAGCTGACGCACCCCGTTGTGAAGACCCTCTGTAAGGTGATTACACGTTTCATTTTCAAGTCGCCTCCTTTACACGCAATTGCTTCCTCGACACTGAGAGAACATGAGAAATGGCTTCAATTTCAATGTGAAGCGCAGTTCAGGCTCTATGGCTTCACAACTCCCATCAATCAAATAAAATTGCAGTGAAGCGGTCTAAATAAGACTCTGAAGTACTGGGAAAGGCGATTATTTTGAGCGTGCCTCCCAGGGTCTGCTACGAGGCTGAAGTTGGCTTCTTATTCGCCAGCTTCTTATTCCCGTTTTTCGTTCCACCTTAAATGCTGCTGCTGTGATGTTATGTCGCCTTTCGCCTGTAGATGGCTCTCTTCGATCAGTACTAATCCGGCTGGAGTACTGTAGACATCTTCTCTTAAAGGGAATATCCAAATAAATAGCGACTGTCCAAATTATATTTTTGTATGGAATAGATTTCAGAAAATCGCAAACCAATTTTAAAAACTCACCACAACATGGACTTACACTGAGAAAAGGTGAATTCATTTTCTGCTTATTGCTACGGCCTTCCCCCCATTATGAAAATGTCTCACAGTTCTGACACCGATGTGTGAAAGACAATGTAACAGACTATCAAAATCCTGAAGTACAAGAAATTTTAATGCACCAGTTTTTTAAATATGACCCTCTGATCCTGGGATGTCAGAATACATTTCGAAAAAGTATGGCACAAATTGCACGAATTGCAATGGCACAAATTGTTGAGAATATTTGCCGATATTTGCAGGGGATACGAATGTTTTGCACATGTTGAACTACAACACGTAAAAATTGAGCTTCTTAGTCAATATCACCGGGATTGTCCAATAATGACGAACATCAGTAGCTTCAAGGAAACTTAGACTCGCACATGGAGTTTTATATTCGAATGGAGGGTGGGAGAATTAATTTATACTTTCGTTGCTCATTAGCTAAACTATTTTAAAAATATGACTCAGATTTGTTCGAGAAACTTCTAATCGCCTTAAAGAGAGTCTTCTTGAAGATGTGCACCAGCTAGCTCTCCACTGTCAATTGACAGTATTGAGAAGAAACTGTTCTCATACAACCAACATACAAATTACACATCTTAAGGAACAAATCCGTGTACTAAATAACATAAAACTGTCGCTGCAAATTATCACCAAGCTGTTTTATGTGTCTGACCACCTCTTTCCTACTTTGCAGCGAGCACAAATCTTTTTCTTTCTTCATCGCTATTTTACTGTCTCTTTCCCCCATGTGGACATGGATCCACAGCCGAAACTTTAGGTCAATTCCTGTTACTCTGTCTGATTGAAAGAGCTGTATTAAAGGCACTCCCATCTCTGCAGGAAAGTTATTGCTGCTCTCAACACAATATACTGCAGCCAAATATAGCGATACTGTCACTGCCTGTGGGCCACGTGTTCCTACTGTCAGTCTATTATGTCATGTTCATCCACACCCAGAAACATTACTGCTGGAGTTATATAGGCGCAGTCCATAGAGCAAGAATCTCTTAATCTCAGAACTGTGGGTTCAGCCCCCACATTGGGTCCCTCTGTGTCAATTTGATCCCCCAATCCTTCTAGCATGACCTGATGGCGTAACAGTGATACCCAGTACCCAGCGAAATTCAGCTTTCTTTCCACATCGGCCGAACAAGAGTTTGTCTAAATCGAGGGAGATCTGCTCACAAGCAAGTATTAAACACTTCAGCATTTACTGTTCGAATACCACACTTTGTCAAAACATTGCTGCTTCTTAAGCTAATAAGTAACGGTTTTTGAGCACGCATTGTATTGTTAATGCTTATATTAAAAAAGCATAAATTCACATAATGGAATTTTGATGGAACAAAGTAGTCCAGCCCCTTTACAACATTACATACCCACTGATTAAAGCTTAAAACTACAGCAGCAGGAGTAACAATAATGGCAACAACATGTTTGGAGTTCGGCATTTCATTTATTCTGCGGAAACATCGTATCGGAATGAACTGCCCGAGATAAAAGAGTAATTGCGGCTTCAGATCGTTTTTAAGGAGCATTGCTTTGTTCTGTTCATGCTGACTACACGCTTTAAATTTGTCATTTACTGCAAGCATTGCTTATCTGGGTTTTTCTGAAATTCCTCGCATTTGAGCCAGCACTAAAATATTTCATTCCCGTCGCTGAATACATCGTGGAAATGGTATTTGCAACCGAATGCTGTCACACATGAAACCTTTTTGTTATTCGGTTCTGAAGTTTGAAAATGAAAATAAAACGGGGGTCACCTCATAGGCTTGAAAGAAGTCCAAGCAGCATAAAAACCCGCAAATTCTCACAAAGGCTGCACCTTTCTTCTGCTGCTTTTATAAATCAGCCTTAAACATTTGAATGCATACATTACTGCTGCTAACCACATTCACGTGTTTACAAAGCTTTTTTCTGTCCGTTATGTTTTTGCTAAATAGTTTCTCCGTTTCCCTCGTACTGTGATTGTCAGCGAGCACAACAAGACTGAAACAGTGTAAAGGCAGGTAAAAAAGACAGGGTAAAACGCCTGATTGTCGGGAGTGGGATTTGAACCCGTGCCTCTATTTGGAGAGCGAAACACAAAGCTTAAAAGACACAAATCTGAATTTGCTGTTTTTAACCGCTCGACTATCCTGAACAAATGTGTGCTGCTTGCACTAGTTGCATGCGATTTTCCGTAACTTTAGGACGATTGATACGACTGGACCAACACAATTTGTGGCGTTTAGCATGATAGGACTTTCGGAGACACAGGCCACACACTCACAGCCCACTCAGTATTGATGGAACGGAAGTGGAAACAGTCACCAGCTTTAGGTTTTTGGGAATTCACATCTCTAAAGATCTAACCTGGACTGTGAACACTGACTCTATCATGAAGAAGGCTCAGCAGCGCCTTTATTTCTTGAGGTGCCTCAAGCGATGGGGGATGCCAATACATGTGTTGGTGAACTTCTACCGCTGCACTATCGAGAGCGTCCTCACCAACGGGATCACCGTGTGGTATGGCAACACCTCTTCGCGAGAAAGAAAGGCACTGCAGAGAATGGTCAATATGGCCCAGAAGATCATCGGCTGCGGTCTCACCAAGATTAAACAGCTCTATGAGGACCGCTGCCGTGGTAGAATTCTGGCCATCACAGAGGACAGTCACCACCCAGGGCATGAGCTCTTCACCCCACTGCCCTTAGGCAAGAGATATAAGAGCATACGGACAATTACCACTAGATTCTTCAACAGCTTCTATCCACAAGCAGTGAGACTGGCAAACACATTTCGCCATCCCCCTCGGACCACACCTACACCATCACCATCTACGTCATTGTAATTTATTAATTGTACATCTCCAGTCATTGTTTACACGTCTGTATTGTTTACATTCAAACTGTCTGCATGTTTACTTGCACATTGTCTATTGTTTGTTTGTACATTGTCTTGATGCACTGTTTGCACTTTGTTTTGTTTTTTACACTTGTTTTATAATCGAGAGACTTTCTGTAAGTAAGAATTCCATTGTACCAGTACCGGTTACATATGGCAATAAAGTTCAAGTTCAAGTTCGATATGGAAAATGGTACCGTTGCATTCGGGTCCGGACTACCAGACTCAGAAACAGTTTTTGCCCCGCACTATCAAACTATTAAACTCCCAGCCTCTCTCACTCTCTCCTCACCTCTCACCTATGATCTGAACCTCACAGTGCCTTCTTTCTTACCAAAAACCCAAACACACATTGAAAATCTACCTCTACCATACATGTCAAAAGCTCACTCCCCATCATTTCTATCCCTTTATTTCATTCTTTTGATGCATGTTTTTGCACATAACCTGTTACCTTTTTGTTGTTTTGCACACTGCCTGTTGTTGTTTTTTGCACATCGGCTGTTGTCTCTGTCTTTCTTTTGTTATACAATTGTATTGTTGTTGTGTTTTTTTCTTTGTACTACTTATGTCCGAGAGCTAGCTAAATAGCATTTCGTTATACCATATACCTGTGTATGAGTATAATGACAATAAACTTGAACTTGAACTTTAAACTTGAACTTGACTTAGTCTTGCAGGCAGTATATTATTTTATCGTTTACTCATTTAAAAAAACATGGTCTTTTCGTACCTAAGTCAGATTTTCAGTGCTTTCGAACGTTACTTCCAACCTGGACTGGCAGCTCACCCGATCTGTTTGTGATCAGACCATGGAGTGGGGGACTGTACCAAGCGCACGTTCCTTCCCAATGCTGAGGCGATCATTCGAAAGATGGGTGTGAAGAGGGACAAGCTTTGTTGACTAAAAAACAAGGCAGGATATGCATGAATTCTAATCACAGGCGACAGTTATGCTCTCTTACTATTGAGACTCCTACATTTTTTTTGAAGACTTTGAAACTAAAGGTAAGCGGAGACAAACGAAACAGGTACAGGTGGGGATTGAACCCACAATCTTCGGTTTACAAGACTGACACCTTACCACTTGGCCACCTTGCCTTCAAATAAACAGGAGAATAATGTTGTTCAAATTATTTTTTTCTGAACCTGGTTTACATCGCCTGGAGGCAGCAACAACAATAAAAGGGATACTTAACAAGGAGATGCGCTGTAGCAGTGCGACTCCGACAGATGCTCCTGAAGAGACTGGAGGTTTAAGCCAGCTCCTTAGAGCGCTCGGCAGTGTTACTCTCAACAGCGGCTCTTCAGCTCTTGTTGTTTGAGCTAGTGGTTTTATAACGCGTGGAAACGACCGCAACTTCGTTTTCTGAGATACTTTCTCTCACGTGGTGAAATCTCGACCTCTTTGGCATCTCTGGCTATAGTTTTTCTGTAGAGCACCTCTGCTTATAGTGCCATTGAAGTCATTTTATTTTTACAGGAAGACGCATTCCCTAACGATCTCTCCTGTTTTAGAAATGCTTCATAAGGCATGTTTGATTCAACGGACAAACAGTATACTAATTGTACAATGCAGATCTATGCGGCATTCGTACTGGATTTGACTGGGATTCTGAAATACGTCTTGAAAAGGTATTCAGATTTTCTTGAACCTATAATAAAAACACAGACACAAATCTCCCTAGCTTCCAATCTCTTGCTGTCCTTAAACTCGGACGTGATGTTCTGCAGACGTGCAGTGTCCCTTTACTCTCGTTGTTTTCAAAACGACCTCCGTTGTCAGGCGCAGTTAAAGTGGAACTGGCCTGACCGCACAGGAAAGTACAGAATGATAAAATGTTTCTACGGCTCAAAATGTCCCTTTAGACCCTCGTCATGTCTCTGTGAGGAACGGGTAGGTAGAGAGGTTTAACAGATGCTCATGATGTTTCACATGGGGTGTTACCTATTGTAGTGTTTCAAAAGATGTGTTAGCGGACCACAGATTATCTTGAAAAGATTTGGGTTTGCACTGGCTGGGATTCAACCTGACTCAATTATTTGGAAGGCGCCTGTACCACCAACGCACTTCCGAGAAGCACCTACAAATTAACACAATCCTCTCTCTCACCTACAAAGTTATGGAGACACAGACGTCCAATGAAAGCTCAAGGCTCAAATCATTTGTTGTGATATCATTTTAATTAATATTAGCTTTGATAATGTGTCATTTTTGCCACTTAAAGGTAAAGTCTGCTCCTTTTCTCCTGGTATAGAAAGAACGTGTTCCATCTTTGTTTAAAAACACCACTAAAAGTAAATTATTCAGCTCCACCGCCTGTGAGCATTGACAAGACATCTCAAAAGGACATATTAAATAAGAACACGATCCTTCCTGTTACCATTCCTGTGGTTGGGGCGTTGTTTCACCCTTTTGCATTAAATCATCAGTACTGCTGTTTTTCCATGGATAGTTTAATCAAGAGCATTTAAAGGTTGCAAAAAGCTTTCAAATAAAATAGAATTGAAAGACAGTCGAGTAAGGAGGTAGAAAAAAAGCACTCCCCCGTCTGGGAATCAACCACCGTCGCCCATGTAACTGGATGCAAAAATAACAGATTAATTTGTGCCCAGTCTCTTGAAGCTTCGATGCGATTATTTTTCCTTCCTTATTTCTTCATTCCTATGAATTTACTCTGTAGTAGAAGAAACGCGAAAGTGGGAAACTGCAGGCATTCTTCATGAGTGGTGTAATCAGTGAGCATTTGCATCTCTAAGTCTGTTCCATAAACTTTGCCATCTGGGATGTAGCTCAGTGGTAGAGCGCATGCTTTGCATGTATTAGGTCACGGGTTCAATCCCTGGTATCTCCAGGTGCTTTTATATTAGAGTACTCACATCGCAATCTTCTGTTGAGTGAGAACTCTTTGCTCGTGTTCAGAGAGAGCCAGGTTTACAAAATTAAATGCAGGCACAATCGACGTGCTGCAGAGTTGCGCTGCTATTTTAAATGTACCTCTTTTAGTTCTGTTAAATCCTAAATTATTTGAACTAATAATTTAGTTCAAAGTCAGGAAATCCAGAGATTGCTTCACACTTGTCGTGGCTGTTGCAGAAAACACCTGTTGAATCTCACCCGGGATTTCTTGATTGATCATTCAGCGAGCGAATCCTCCTTCTGAACTCCGCACTAAACTGAAAGCTTCACGAACTCCTCACTCCGTGTCCTGTACTGCTCTCGTGTAGATGTGAAGCACAGCCGTAAACACACCTTGAACTTTTTCCGTTTGTTAAGGAAAATGCAAAAGAGCATGACAAGTATTGATCGTATAAAATATCCATGGCACAACTCGAGAAAGTACTGAAGGACTACACATCGACTTTTGATGATTACAAGAGATTCAAGAAACACAATCGTCGGCAGCTGGGTTTGGATCCTGAACTCTAGAGTTAAAAGAACATAAGCGACGGATATGACCTATAAACTCTCTTAATTGTCTTATAGTTTATGAAATAAAACAATTTTTTAATGAATTCTAACTGTTGATAGACGATTTATTGAATTTTAACAAAATCACAATTACAAACTTTTTCGGTTAAACTGTTATTCACATGCTCTAACGTAAATAAACGTTAGTGTCTTCCGGTGTGTGAGTCAATTTCTCCAAAAAAATATTTGTTAGTCTGGCGGGAGGCTGTGCAAGGTGTTAAGAAATAGAATTTCTAAAAGACAGGCTCCCTAAGCTTAACATCAAGGCTGTTTTCTCTACAGAAATGCTCTTTAAATTTCAGCACTGTTGCAACTCCCTTTATAAAGGGTGTGCACACGTATACAACCAAGGCATTGAAAGTTTTTTTTTTAAATTATTGTTCCAAAAAATGTTCCATTTGTTTTCTTTTTAATGTTGTTGATTAAAAGATTTTATTAAATGTGAAAAAAATCTGAATGTGAAAAAAGGTCAAAATGCTATTGAAAAAAATCAGTAATGTGAGGAAAGATGGACTGTGGGAGCCCCTTAACTACCCATGTCATGCTGTATTTCTCACTCATTCTACTGGGAATGGTACACGTGACTTGTGAGGATCCCAACAGTGTTGACTTTTTTTCGGAGCCCGGATAGCTCAGTCGGTAGCTCAGACTTTTAATCTGAGGGCCCAGGGTTCAAGTCCCTGTTCGGGCGGTTGTGCTATTCATAAGTCTATTGTGAATGTCATTCTAAGTAGTCTTTTATCTTTCACTCTTCTAGCTGTACTGTGGTTATTTTAAATGTCCATTACTTGTATTTACAGTAGTGTATTTAGTGTTTCATTTCACAAACCGAAAATGTTCAAGTAGATCTTGTCACTCTACTCCACGTTGATCTCCACGTTAAGAGATCAACTTGTGGAAAAATGTGCACATAAGAGACTATAAATTGCTGCAGGAGGAAGGGCTGACTTTAAAAAGAGCTCTTACAGTCGCTAGAATTCATGAAGCAGCTCAAGCAGAATCAAGAATGCTTTCTGACCACAGTGACAAAGTGACACTGAACGGGGCGCTCGCTCAAACTTTACAAACAAAAGCCGAGCAGCAGGACACAGTCATGCTAGAGAAATAGAAGAACAGGGGACGGCTGACATTACATGTTACAGGTGCGGACTAACAACTCACAAAGCAGATGAATGCGGAGCGTGAACAGCAAAATGTCTACACTGCAAGAAAACAGGACATTGTGCACATGTCTGCAGAACATCACGTCCAAGTTTAAGGACAAGTATACCTTTTACTGTTTTTGCTGCATCCAGGCGATGTGAACCAGATTCAGAAAAAAATAATTTGAACAACCTTATTCCCATGCTTACTCAAAAGCGCGTTGGCCAAGTGGTAAGGTGTCGGTCTTGTAAACCGAAGAGCGTGGGTTCAAACCCCACTTGTGCCTGTTTCATTTGTCACCACTTTCCTTTAGTTTCAAAGTCTTAAAAAAACTCGCAATGTAGGGATCTCAATAGTAAGAGAGCATAACTGTCGCCAGTGATTAGTATTCGTGCATATCCTGCCTTCTTTTTTTAGTCGACAAAGCTTGTCCCTCTTCACACCCATCTTCTGAATGATCGCCTCAGCATTGGGAAGGAACCTGCGCTTGGTACAGCCCCCGACTCCATGGTCTGATCACAAACAGATCTGGTAAGCCGTCAGTCCAGGTTGGAAGTAACGTTCGAAAGCACTAAAAATCTGACTTAGGAACGAGAAGACCATGGTTTTTTTATATGATATATAATATACTGCCTGCAAGACTATGTCAAGTTCAAGTTCAAATTCAAGTTAAAAGTTCAAGTTCAAGTTTATTGTCATTATACTCATACGCAGGTACATGGAATAACGAAATGGTATTTAGCTAGCTCTCGGACATAAGTAGTACAAAGAAAAAAACACAACAACAATACAATTGTATAACAAAAGAAAGAGACAACAGCCGATGTGCAAAAAACAACAACAGGCAGTGTGCAAAACAACAAAAAGGTAACAGGTTATGTGCAAAAACATGCATCAAAAGAATGAAATAAAGGGATAGAAATGATGGGGAGTGAGCTTTTGACATGTATGGTAGAGATAGATTTTCAATGTGTGTTTGGGTTTTTGGTAAGAAAGAAGGCACTGTGAGGTTCAGATCATAGGTGAGAGGTGA